>NC_136059.1:249257071-249868155 GCF_964261635.1 Lissotriton helveticus
AAGTTTCAGGACTCTGTCCATCATCTCCTTGTGTTTGCGTTGTTGTTCATACCCAAGTAGGGTACTCCACTGCCCTCCCTAGTTCACTAGTGCAAGGTTTGTGCTAATATCTCAGGAAAATAAGTTATATTTGACTTTGAGTGTGCGAAAAAACATGGTGGTTAAACATTTTGACATTGCAAGGAGTTTTTTGTATCACAGATTGTAAACAAATTCTTACAACAATATATTTTAAAAGGTAGATACAGGCTAATGCGTATAGTGTATTACATCTTGGTACATCCAATGCCTCGATGCACCTCCTATTTGTATTATTATCCCAACATATTGACAATACGCCGCATCCGGATATCAATTTGAATTTGCTTACAAATACTTTCTCTTGTACTTTAATATATTCATAATGTCTGGAAGGTTTAATTTTACTTACATTGACAATACTCTGACACCCATGATGTCTCTCCTTAATTCCAGACATTTTGTAGAGTTGAACTCAAAGGGCCCTTCATAAAAGTCGAAGTACCTGAGAATGGCAAGTCGAAACATTAAGGCTTGATACATGGTCAAAAGTTTCAAGAGCAAAATTGACAAATTATTCCCAGCAAAATATAAAGCTCTGGTAGAACTTGCAAACAGGTGAACACCCCACGTTCTTACTACAGCTGAAGTAAAGGTATCAAATTAAAAATTCGAGCCACAAAGGCGTAATCCTTGTTTAGAGAAACAAAAATAATACATTTACAGCAAAAACATATATTTTAATTTTTTAATATATGGTTTTTACAGATGTTACAACTTATGCCCGTATGGAGAATATACAATTTGGAATGTGTAGCTAGAAGAAAAGTACAAATACCTCCAAAGTTCCTCATATAAGCAGAAAAAATGTATAAAAGAAAAATAAAGCAATTCATTAACATTTTGAGCCCCATATTTATCATTTTTTCCACACAGCGCAATGCAGCAAGCCACCTTGCTGTGCTGCGCTGCATGAAAGGGAAAGGGCAGGAATGCGCTGTATTTAACATTATGCGCGGAATTCCTGTCCTTTCCTAGTGCTGGTGCATTATTGGCTACCTAGTGCCAATGCAGGCACTCTTGTGTCATGGTGCAAGCATGCCTGCGATGTAGGTAGGATTGTTTTTGCGTTTCCTCTCAAGAAAATAGCCAGAAAAATTAAAGTAACCCCCACTTTGAAATGAAAGCTCTAATGTCATAAAGCAAGTGACTCAATCCCTCCCTAGAAGAGCTCCCCTCTCTCTACCATCCAGGCATCTATCCATTCACCATTTCACCCTTCCATCCACCCACTGATATCCACCATTTCACCTTTACATTCTTACATTCATTACTTTTTCGTGCATCATTAAACCTTTCCCCATTCCATCAGTCCATTAACTTTGCCATCCACCCATCCACTCTGCCATCCATTCATCCATCCATTCACTCTGCCATTCATACATCCACCCTGTCATCTATTCATCATCCTTCTATCCACTCTGCCATCCTGTGGTAAATAAATAATTAAATACCGGTTCTATTTTTCGGAATAATCAATAAACAGGTAGCTCAATAAATAAGAGTCAGGATTCGAGGTATCTTGAGTTTTGCAGGTTTAATAAAGCATAAGGGACAGGAACAGGACCACCTGCACGGGAATAGGATGGCAGCTGCCGGGGGCAGGGTCTGGAAAAGGGATAGCTTTAATAACAGTGCACAACATATATATACTAAAACAATTACATTGCATTCAATACAGTAGGCGTAGCAGTAGGCGGAGTTTGTAGCAGTCGCGAAAGATAAGGCATAAAGTGGGTGTAACAAGAGGTGTGTACAGGGCGTATACATAGACATGTGATGCAAACGTAACAGAATATGTCATAAACGGGGCGGAAACATGGAGGGGGCTACCTGAGCAGCTGGGACCTCTAACCTAGTGGTGCGCGTAAACTGGCAATGACGTGTTACCAGGGAGAACTGGGGGCTATGACTTCTGCACTAGAAGAGGAGACGAAAGTCTGGAGGGTCAGAGCGACATGTACCTAGGCATATCTAGTATCTGGTGTTTATAGTACATGTTGATAGAATCCAAAAGTTATCAGGGTAAAGGCTAACAGACACTAAGACTGGTGCATGCATTATTCTAAATGTATTGCACGTGCGAGGAATATTCTATGAATATGAATACAGTATTTCTCTTACATGGAGACATAAAGGCTAGACCATGACGGAAACTATTGATGCGATTCAGTAGCTTAGGAATGCAGAGAAGGAGGGCTGGACTGATAACTAGAAACATAACATACTCTTGGCAGACTGGGAGGCAGAGCCAGGCCTAGCCGGGCACTGCGAGGCATGAAAGTAAGTGAAGGGTCAGGGATACAGGTGGGGGCTGTATCGCTCCTCGGAGAGTTCAGGAAACAGGAGCTGAATCTGAGTCCGGGCCCTTTTGAGGCCTAGAAACGGGGACAATTCAATGAATTAACGTGCACACTGTAAAACGTGGCAACGTAGCTTTACATAGGCCTGATATTCGTTATATTTACGAAAACTGGAAACTGGCATACTAGAGATGGACACAACTGTAATTGCGTCTTTAATCGATCAGAGGGGAATACATGCATATCGATCATGCACATATAACATAAGATGGGGAACACGTAGGCACATATGACATGGCAAAATTTACTTTTCCACATTCCCTCCTTGTGCCCTACGTTTCCATCAGGAAACATCAATATTCATGATACCATCTATCATTTCATACAGTATCATTTGTTCGTCTCGAATTGTCTTGGAACGGGACTTAGGACTAGGAATACAAGGGGTAGCACAAATGCCGCAAATCGCAGGGCCACATTGTATACAGAGGCAGCAACTGAATAGGATCATTACTGCAATACCTAGAAATGACAATACTTTCCATCCCCAGGCAGATATGATACTCCAGAGCCAACCGGACCATGTCCAGGTGCCTGGATTCTGGTGTAACTGATGGGCAATTTTATGAAGTCTGGTTATAGCTGAATAAACAGACGGCGCGTTATTAGGAATGAAAATGCAGCAACTAGATCCGATGACTCTACATGCTCCTCCTCTATCGGCCAGTATGACGTCAAGAACGAGACGATTTTGGAGCACGACAAATCTCATAGCAGATTGCTCTTCGGTTAAATTACCTAGAGCAGAAGTAGTCTCATTCACTACTGCTTCAAGGGTTCTGGTTAACCTACGTATTAACTTACTATTCTGGACAGGGCCTATAAAAAAGAAGAAACCTTTATTAAAATCTTGATACTGTTCTAGAGTAGTTTCAGTTTGATCGACAATTGGGGACTCAATCTCCCTTCTATGTCTGATGTGTACTAGATGTGTGTTTCTATGATAATCAGATGGGGCTAGAAAAACTGGTGGCAGTAGGAAGGCAATGTAACATGTTCCATCCCAATCGAGGGGCAGACGAACATATGCGGTCTGACCACAAACAAAATAAGAATGACGTGATGCTTTGAAAATAGATTTCCCACTGTCACTATACTTGACAGTAGTAGTACAATCACTATGTCCTACATGTGCGGAACCATTCTTTCTGACACATATTTCGCCTTTGACTGGTAGTACTGAAATAGCAGGTAAGTCTGGAGTAGTATCGGATTGAACATTCAGGACCATAAAATTCGAGGAATAATTACCTAAATCATAAACTTCATTTTCTAGATCTAACCCTGTTCTATGGGTGAGACCTTGCTTGTCTGGGAAACATGTACTATTCAGAAGGGACATATCAGTTGAGGATGACGTTAACGTGGACCATGCTCCACATGAACCATTATGTGAAAACGGATAAGGAAAGAGTGGCAGAACTCCCTTCGGTGTCTGGAAAGGGGGGAGTCGACCACACACCCAACAATTAGTGGCATTGCTGGTCTGGTGTGAATAGTGTAACATTCTGATAAATGTATTATTTCGCATAGCAAGACGATAGGATAGCTCGTGAGGAGGCAGATCACTAAATGTGTGCTCCACTGTAGCATTAGAAAACATATTTACATGAGAAATTGGAAAACATAAATGTAATGCATAACTTGTGCAGGTAACCATTAAACTCAAAAATAGAAGAAAACTTAGAACAATGATACATTTGATAGAGTTTTGACTAACTCTCTCACTATGGGGGTCTATCTCATACATGTCAGAAACCTGTCTAACCGTTTCACCCGAGGGGGACTTAGACAATTAAACTGGCTGACTTATTTTACTAGACCTGAGTTTCTTTTTATACTCCTGCTGCGGAGTTTCCTCTAACAGGGGAGGCTTGAGTTCAGTGTCAATTTTTAGGCAGTCTTTCGGAAAAAGGTAGTCCTTTGAAATGTTCTTGGCAAATGTTTTTATACGTAATCCATGGAATTTCTTGATATGGGACATATGTACCCAGCCTTTGCGGCCCTCCAACTTGGCCGCGGTCCTTGTGGTAAGTAAGACTAGGCGTGGCTCCCTCCAGCGGGGCTCCAGCGGACTTGAACGATCAAAATTCCTGACCAATACGAGGTCGCCTGGAATGACCTCATGCGGTTTCACTTCAGTATTGTCTGGAAATGCAGCGGCAACCTGTGAACGACAAGAGTGTAGGGCAGACATCAAGGAAGCTAGGTAATCTGTCAACATATTGCTGGAAACATCTGTAATAATGCGGGGTCTAGGTGTACCCCACATGTTTGGGGGGCGGCCGAATACGACCTCATAAGGGGACAGACCTGATCTGGAATGTGCGACCATTCTCATGTAGAATAAAGCAACTGGCAGGGCAACTAGCCAGTCTACACCTTTCTCTTTACATGTCTTAGCAATACGGATTTTCAGGGTTTGATTATGTCTCTCTACGAGACCGGCTGCTTCAGGATGGCGCACACAATGGAACTTCCACTGGTACCCTAACAGAAGGGAAACATGTTTCATTAACTCGGATGAGAATGGCTGGCCGTTATCAGAATACACGACCCTAGGGAGTCCATAACGGGGAAAAAATTCACGAACCAACTGCTTGGCAGTGGTCGCTGCTGTGTAATCTGGAACTGGATATGCTTCTGTCCACCTGGACAAAGCGCATACAACTACAAGGACATACTTGAAACCTCGGCATCGCTCCATCTGAATATAATCCATCTGGAGGACTTCAAAAGGGTGGTCAGGAGGTTGGAATCCACCTTGTTCCACCGGGACACTTTTACCTGGATTGAACTGGCAACATATCATACAGGTACGGACTTTCTGCTTGGCTGCAGCTCGTAAATGCTTGTTGAACCAAAGGTTCTGAATACTGTCTAACATGGCTTTTTCTCCTAGGTGTGCTGGACTATGTGCGGTATTAATAATGACTTGAACCATAGAGTCGGGGAGAAACCATGTGGCTTTTCCCTTCGTCACCCATCCCTGATCTGTCTGGACCCCTCCTTGTTCGGACCATTTCTTGATTTCTTCAGGAGTAGCATGTAACTGTATGTCTATGACATCTTGTGTAGGGTCCTTAACTGTCATACAGGTAGTCTGTTCTGGAGTGGATGTCTGTGTCTTGTTAACTGGAATGTCTGGTGTCTGAGCTGTAAGCTTGGCTGTTCGATCTGCTAGATCGTTACCTTGGGAAATGATGTCAGTAACTTTCGTATGTGCCTTGCACTTCATGATAGCGATAGCTGTCGGTAAATGTATTGCATCTAACAGAGCTTGAATGAGGAGACCATGCTGAATCTTGGTTCCATGAGAAGTCATGAAACCTCTCTCCTGCCAGAGTACTCCGAAGTCGTGTACAACTCCGAATGCGTAACGTGAATCTGTATATATGTTTACTTTCAGGTTCTTGGCACGTATGCAGGCTTGGGTCAGAGCAACTAGCTCTGCTGCTTGAGCAGACAGGATGTCAATACGGTGTGTCTCTATAACTTCAGTTTCAGTAGTCACTGCATACGCGGCTACTAGTTCTCCTGTACTTGTTCTCATACATGAACCATCCACATAAAGTGTCAGGTCGGGATCTGGTAATGCAATATCTGTCAAATCTTGTCTTGGCTTTGTCATGGTGTTAACAACTTCCACACAGTCATGTGTGGCAGGATTGGAAGTAACTGACGGTAACAGTGTAGCGGGATTCAGAACGTTGCAGCGTCTGATTTCTATGTGTGGCTGGAACAGTGTCAGTTCATAACCTGTTAAACGTGCAATAGTCAAGTGCTGGGTCTGTGTTCGGTTTAAAAGAACTTCCACGGAGTGTGGAACTTGTACTGTCAGGGAGTGTCCTAACACTATGGAATCACTTTGTCTGATAGCTAGAGCTGTGGCTGCAACTGACTTGAGGCACGCAGGCAGAGCCTGGGCTACTGGATCTAATGTGCTCGAAAAATAAGCACAAGGCTTGTATTGTCCTGCTTGATCTTGTGTGAGAACAGATAATGCTGTACCTTCACGTTCTGTGACAAAAAGTGTAAAAGGCTTACTGTAGTTCGGTGTAGCTAGAACAGGAGCTTGGCATAAGGCTTTCTTTAATTCATTAAAAGCAAGTGTATGTTCGGATGTCCAAGAGAGGACAGTCGATACGGCTGCCTCCTGTGTCGTTAACTGTATCAGTGGCTTGGCTAGATATGCATACTGAGGAATCCATTGTCTGCAATAGGAAGTGAGGCCGATAAAAGCTCGTACCTCCTTCTGGGTCTTGGGCTGAGGAAGACTCGCTATTAACTGGATACGGTCAGGTGTCAACTGCCTACCCCTCTTGGACAGTAAGTGTCCTAAGTAGACCACTTGCTGGACACAGAACTGGAGCTTCGAAGGGGACACCTTGTGCCCCATCTCGGCTAGGAAATACAGAACTGTAAGTGACGCACGCTCGCAGTCACGTTCAGAACGGGCTGTGATCAGTAGATCATCGACATACTGGAGCAGGGCAGTGTCAGTTGGCATGTGAATATTGTCTAGTTGTCTCTTAAGTGCTTGACTGTAAATACTAGGACTTTCTGTGAAACCTTGAGGAGCTTGTGTGAATTTATAGCTCCTTCCATTTAAACAGAATCCGAAAAGGTACTGGCTGTCTGGATGAATGGGGACACTGAAAAATGCGTTCTTGAGGTCTATAACTGTGAAGAACGTAGCTTCAGAATCAATGGCTGTCAATAGGGAAGAAATATCTGGAACTACTGGGTACTGGGGAATGATACATTTATTAAGTTCTCGAAGGTCAATCACTAATCGATATACTGGAGGTGCATTTGGATCCGTACGTTTCATGACTGGAATGATAGGAGAATTACATACATTGGAGTCAGTTTCTACAACCACTCCTTGAACAATGAGCTCGTCAATAATTTTGGATAAGGCTGCTACAGCCTCAGGTGGCAATTTGTACTGTCTGATTCGTGGCAGGACAACACCTTGTTTCAGAGTCACACGATGGGGTGTGATTTGCATACAACCAACATCAGTTGGACCTTGTGCCCATAGATGCTGGGGGACATTCAGTAATCTTGGATCAAAATCACGTAATACATAATGACCTTTATAGTCCCTTAAAAACAAACGAACTCCCTCTGGGGAGCAACAAATTACTGCACCTAATTCTTTTAATGTCTTGATGCCTAACAAATTTTCTGGACATGACTTTGTAAGTAACAAATCAGTAGTTCGGGACAATGGACCTACTTCTAGAGAAACTGGTTTCGAAATCTCGTTAACAATTGGCTTTCCTGAAAATCCAAGGGAAACATTTCTTGAGCCTGAGAGCGGAGCCCCTGGAACCTCGTCATGACTGATAGTAGTCCTACTTGCCCCTGTATCAATCAGAAACTTTCTGTCTTTCCCTAATACTTGACTGTGAACATAGGGACCCTCTTGATCTACAGGTATCTCGATGAGAGGCAAGCCTACCTCCCTCTCTAGGCTGTTTCATGAATACTGCTGGTACTCTGGATACTCGGACTGTGCGTACTGGTACATCTGTTGTGTAACATGCTGTGTTGCAGCTATAGGCTGCGGTACTGTAACTGTCTGTTGTGCATTCTGTGGTGACTGAGAAGTCTGTGTAACTTGTTCTTGTCTAGGCGGACGTGGTCTTTCTTTAGTCTTACCAGTAGCTATGTTGTGTTTCAGAACTGCACACTCGTTTATAAAATGACCTGGCTGTTTACAATAATTGCAGGTCCCTTTAACGGGAACTGCAGTATGACTGGCTTGATTCGGACCCCTCTTCTGACTGTCTTGGGGAACAGATTGTGCAACTAATACTTTCATTTTCGTATCTTTCATACGTTTCCTTTCGTGTTCTTGCTCTTCTCTGATTCTATTCTGGTGATACTGGAGCATTTGAAGCATTTGTGACGGAGTATTAGCTTGCCAGGTACTTTCGACTTTCAAAACTCGATTTTTGACTTGTGGGCTTGAATTCTCGACTAGTTTAGTAACAAAAAGATGAGGGTATGACTCGCTACTTGTCTTCAGACCACTATTAATAATAAAACATTTCTCGAATCTAGAATAAAAATCACTAGTATCTTCGTCTGGTTTCTGTTTACAGGCTGAGATGGCATCCCAGTCTTCCTTTTTCGTGGCTAGTAATCTTGGCAAAACTTGTATCAATAACTCAGGTAATTCTTTACATTTATCTCCAAGACCGGTACCTGGTACACGTGCATTATCTTCAGCTTCTAGAGCTGTCCAATCTATCTTTTTCTCTCCCACCTCCCATTCTTTTTCCTTGAGTTTTTCATATATGCCCGCAGGCAACAGGACCTTTAACATTTTAATGATATCTGGATACGTGTATTCTCCCATACGGAGCATGTCTTTTAATTCACGGTGGAACCCTGCTGGATCTTTGTCGTGACAGGGAATTAACTTCTTCATCTCTAAGAGTTCCATCTTGGTAATCGGGGTGTAAACAAATACTCGTTCTAGATCGCCACCCGTTCCTCTAACTGGGTGGACTTCTCGTAACGGATGCTGTCTGTCTATATAGAATGGTTTACTGTCTGGAGGTGAGACGCGAACAAAATGCGGATTCAGAAACGTTCTATATTTGTGGCGCTGTTCTAGAATGACACTAATTAAATCTGTACCTAAACCTCTCCATCTATATTGGAGTAACTCGTTCAGAACATCATGTAACGGACCTGGATCAGAGTGTTGACCCTCATACAGAGTGATGAGGTGCTGGATCATATACATACCCACCAGTCGCTGCTCGGCTGGGGATAGTTTCAGAAACATTTGTGCCACTATTTCGTCTGGAAAAGTGGTAGAATCAGTAGTCCATCGGACTGCTGATCGGGCTAGTTCTTGTTCATGCATAGTACTAAGTTCACTATAACCTATTCGTGATTTCAGGATTTTATCGGTAGCTTGGAATACTTGTTCGAGGGAACACTGTTCTGGTACTGGAGAAGGAACAGTTTTCTTGTAGTCTAGACGTGAATGTCGGTCGGGAAGTCTAGTTCTACCTACATACGCTATTCTGGAAGGATTCTCGTCGTCTACCTCTTCAGTAGAAGAGTCATTTTCTTTCTCGGTTGCTTGTGTTGCTTCTCGTTTCTTGTGTAACTTTATTATTTCTTTACGGATTTTCTTGTACATACTCTCTATACTGTTCTGTGTCTTGTGTCTTCCCTCGGCTATATGATCACTCCACTTTGTCAGAATTTTCATTTCTTCTGGATCTTTTCCTGGATAATCTTGTTCTCTTATTAAACAGTTAATTAGAAACTTTAAAATCATGAGCTGAATTTCGACTTTTCTTTGGACCATGGTGTCGCCAATACTTTCTGGATCTCTTCCTGTACGGATGAAATGATATATTCTGTCTAGATAACTTTTCATATTCGGCAGGGTGTCCAAATACTCGGTCACCCTTCTTACCCGCAATGAATACAAGACCATATCATCATCGCCTGGGACTGGATCATAACGGCATTCTGTAAGGGCTCGCTTGATATCTGCAACTGACTGAAATTTGGGCGAGCGCTGTAACGCTCGTTCATGTAACTCGAGTAACGTTAGACGTTTGTGTTGAGGCGGGGTACAAGGAGAACCTCCCCCCGCGGCTCCTAGACTGGAATCGTCGGTGTGTACTGTACGGGCTGGGAGAGTGACTGATGTAGCGGGTACTTGTACTGTAGGCTGGACCGGGGGTACCGTAACAGGTGCTGTAACGGGTGCCCCGGTGGCTAGAGGAACAGGAATTACATTATTTACAGGAGCTGGCGGAACAGAATTTGCATACTCTGGAACTGTGTCGTCCAAATAGGACGAGAGAAAAATATCAGCTGCGGTCGGTTTATGACGTAGCTTGGTCGGAACTAATGGTGGCGGGAAATTACTGGATGCCTCCGGGGTTGCCTTTGGCAAACCCTCGGCAAGAAGAGGGTACATACCCTTAATAAGGGCATTCCTCTGTCTGTCTGACTGTTCGGTTTTAACTCGTTCACCTACTTCGATTAATTCTTTTTCTTGGGCTCTTTCTGAGGATTCTCTACTTAATTCTGCTTTTCTGATTTCTTTTTCGGTTCTTTTATGAGATTCCTTGCGCCATAACTCGATGGCATCTTTCTGGGACTGTCTGGATTTCTTTTTCCATAATGCTTCTTCTACTCGCATGATGCACTCGGCATCCCATGTACCTGATACAGGCCATCTATATTTCTCTTCTAGATCTTTAGTATACTCGACCCATAAGTCTAGATATAATATGGCACTTATGCCATGCTTATGATACATAAAATGACCTGGACTGTCCCTAGGCGGGACAGGAACTGCTTCTTCGAGCAGACCTTTTCTGGTTTTTAACTGACGTAACTTCGAGAACAGAGGCATGACTTAGACTGGAATCTGGACACAAATACAATACACGATAAACACAATAATAACTTGAAAACAAATCACTCATACCACAACATTGAAAACACATGAAATAACATTTAAAATAACAGTTCGGACAGAATACTACCTGGAATACTGAAAACAGAAACACATGAATTTCTCGAGAACAGAACAGAACTTACTGGAATGACTAGATGCACTGCTAAAACAGTACGAAACTTACCGGTCTCATAAAGAGACACGTCAGGACCCGCATCCACCTAGGTGGACACTTCGTGTTGGATCTGTGTACCCAAACCCACGGACCAGAGACAAATTAATTGACCATGTCTAGATACTACCCCAGCAACGGTACTCACCGGGCAGCAAGAACGGAAGGCCTCGGACTGGACTGGACTGCTACGACGACGGACGGACGAACTTCGGACTTCAGTTACAGGTGGGCCTCCGGATACCTCGGACCTTGGACTCTCGGCTTGGGCTCTGGTCGGGACTCGCCACGTTCCTCCACCGCCTCGTCTGGACGCTGGACCGCAACCTCCGTCTCCTCCGTGGGCCTGAGGGATACTTGAAGCAGAAATATCTGCACGTGGCCGGTATGGTTCCGTCACGGCTGCAGAGGATCAGAGGGCCTGCGTGGCTTCTCCGGCGCGTGGGGAAAGGGCAAGTCCCTATTCGGGCGCCATTATGTGGTAAATAAATAATTAAATACCGGTTCTATTTTTCAGAATAATCAATAAACAGGTAGCTCAATAAATAAGAGTCAGGATTGGAGGTATCTTGAGTTTTGCAGGTTTAATAAAGCATAAGGGACAGGAACAGGACCACCTGCACGGGAATAGGATGGCAGCTGCCGGGGGCAGGGTCTGGAAAAGGGATAGCTTTAATAACAGTGCACAACATATATATACTAAAACAATTACATTGCATTCAATACAGTAGGCGTAGCAGTAGGCGGAGTTTGTAGCAGTCGCGAAAGATAAGGCATAAAGTGGGTGTAACAAGAGGTGTGTACAGGGCGTATACATAGACATGTGATGCAAACGTAACAGAATATGTCATAAACGGGGCGGAAACATGGAGGGGGCTACCTGAGCAGCTGGGACCTCTAACCTAGTGGTGCGCGTAAACTGGCAATGACGTGTTACCAGGGAGAACTGGGGGCTATGACTTCTGCACTAGAAGAGGAGACGAAAGTCTGGAGGGTCAGAGCGACATGTACCTAGGCATATCTAGTATCTGGTGTTTATAGTACATGTTGATAGAATCCAAAAGTTATCAGGGTAAAGGCTAACAGACACTAAGACTGGTGCATGCATTATTCTAAATGTATTGCACGTGCGAGGAATATTCTATGAATATGAATACAGTATTTCTCTTACATGGAGACATAAAGGCTAGACCATGACGGAAACTATTGATGCGATTCAGTAGCTTAGGAATGCAGAGAAGGAGGGCTGGACTGATAACTAGAAACATAACATACTCTTGGCAGACTGGGAGGCAGAGCCAGGCCTAGCCGGGCACTGCGAGGCATGAAAGTAAGTGAAGGGTCAGGGATACAGGTGGGGGCTGTATCGCTCCTCGGAGAGTTCAGGAAACAGGAGCTGAATCTGAGTCCGGGCCCTTTTGAGGCCTAGAACGGGGACAATTCAATGAATTAACGTGCACACTGTAAAACGTGGCAACGTAGCTTTACACAGGCCTGATATTCGTTATATTTACGAAAACTGGAAACTGGCATACTAGAGATGGACACAACTGTAATTGCGTCTTTAATCGATCAGAGGGGAATACATGCATATCGATCATGCACATATAACATAAGATGGGGAACACGTAGGCACATATGACATGGCAAAATTTACTTTTCCACAATCCAGCCATCCTTCCATGCACTCTACCATCCATCCATCCACTCTGCCATCCTCTCACTAATCCATCCACTCTGCCATCCATTCATCCATCCATCCATCTATTCACTCTGCCATTCATCCATCCACCCTGTCATCTATCCATCCACCCTGCCATTAATCCATCATCCTTCTATCCACTCTATCATCCAGTCATCTTTCAATGCACTCTACCATCCAACCATTCACTCTGCCATCCTCTCACTCATCCATCCACTCTGCCATCCATTCGCTCATCCTTTCACCCACTTATCCATCATCCATCCATCCATTCCTTCACTCACATGTCCATCCATCCACCCATCCATCTGTCTAACCACCTATCCATTCACTCATTCACCCATCTACCCACACATCCATCCACTCACTCATTTATCCACCCACTTATTCATGCATCCATCCATCCTTTCATCCTTCCCTTCACCCGTCCTTCTAATCAATAATCCTTCCTTCTGTCCCTTTTCTATTTAGCCATCTCTTGTTTCCTTGCTCCCGCTTGCTATTGATGCTGTATTCCTTCACAGTGTTATTTATGAGATTTTTCCTGCGAAGGTGTACACAGAAGAGGCTCCTTAAGGGCCCCACCCCCGCCATAGCTGCCAAAGCAGGGGGGGTGGGGTGGGGGGGTTCAGGATGCTCTTGCGTCCTCTTTCTACATGTGCTGCATTAGGGAAAAACTAGGAGAAATTAAGATATTTCTCCTTGTTGCTCCTCACCTGGGGAGGCGTAGCATTTTGACGCAATCCCAGGTCTACCACTGATGGTAAATCTGGGCAGGCAACCAAATCCATGGTGGGGTGCGTTGTAACACCCACGCCCCACCCATGGAACACTCCCCCCCCAGTATTTTCTATGGGAAGATATATTTTCTATTCAGTTTTGTGACCTGCTTATAAATTCTGTAATAGAAGGAGTTAAAAAGGCTCAAACATAAATTTGAATTCATATTCCAAATTTCATAGTTAAGCAAGGCCAACAAATACAGCCTAGGGGCATCGACTGCTATTCACCAAAAAGTCAGGGATAGCGGAAGTGACGTCATGCGCTGCTTAACCAACTAAAACATCTTAGAGATGGACCCTGTGACCCTCCTAAGCCACTCGCAAAGTCCCAAAAACTGTAAGCCCACAGCAGGAGTAACGAAAATTATTCCCTTAGAGCTATGCTTGTTTCCAATCCATGCCCTTGCCTCTTGATCCCCGAAACCAGTGGTAGCAAGACAGCGTCAGTGGTAGCCAATAACTGACCCTCTGGTGCGGCCATAATTGTAACAGGAAGAAGGAAACTATCAGGCACATGCATCAATCATTTTTGCGAGGGCAAATGGTGAGATTTGCAAAAAATTGGCCGTATGCGCCCGGAAAAAGGGCATTTTCGATGCATCAAGGTACTCGCAATTTGAGAATTCGCAATTATTTGCGATTTTTCAAATTGCAATTAAGAAATCGCAATTTGCGATTCCTTAAATGCAATGCAAGAACCACTTTAGAATAGTGATTTCGCTAATAGGGGGCGCAAATTACCATGAAGCTGAACTTGATGGTACTTTGCAAAATACTTTGAAAAATGCATGCAACATGGGTGCACATCAGTATTTCAGGGGTGCACCAGGGTGTCATTTTGACACCCTTGCACCCTTGAAATTGCATACGCAATTTGCGGGGAACCTATTGGTACTCGCAAATTGCGCATGCAATCTCCCATTCATTCCTATGGGCCTTTTGGCCCATAGGAATGAATGGGGAGCCATTCCTTAATTGCGACTTGCAATTTGCGAGTTGCAATTAAGGAATTTGTAGGAATCGCTATTTTTTCTGCGATTCCTATATGCATAGACATTTGCACTTCCTTATTAGCGAATCCTTATTTTTCGCTAATAAGGAATCGCAAATGGCATGTTTGATGCATGGCCAGTTAATGCTGAAGTGTGCACGACCAAGTGATGTTGGCTGAAAGGCGGCGCCGACTGAAAGCCACCCTCATGACGGCTAAACACCAAACCATGTGACAAGCTGGTTGAGCACATTTCACGCGACAGTTACAATTAGACGACATATTCGAGACATTGACTCACGGTGCCCCTAACTAGAATAACCTTTCAGCGACCGCGCTCTTGCACAGACCTTCCTGAGTGAGCTCTCTGCGCCCTCTCTAAACGAGTGAGTGCAGCTCAGATGTCGGACACCTGATTAGCTGACAGAAAGGCCTGTTGCTCTCCATCAGAGGGCAGGGCAGGGAGCCACTTGGAAGCCGGGCAGTAGGAAGGATACATATGCAGTTCCCATCACCGCTGCTTTCGACGACACTTCCTGTTTACCAAACAGCAGGGCCAAACATGGAGGGCCAGGGGGTGCTGACACAGGCACTTAAATAGACCTGTACCCGAGCGGGACAGGAAAGAAACAGAAGCTGAGATGGAAGCGCGAGGTGCCAAATACTGCAGCAATGCGAGGAATGTCCAGACTGCAGAAACCATAATCCACACAGTCTGTAATATTTCATGGGGTTATGAGGAGGGCATTAAGAGGGAACAAACGCCTGAGCTTTTTTATCATCAAAACTCAGGTATTTGATATCTAGCATTATATAAAAGAATCTCTTATGTAAAGGCTAATGAGCACCTCGTGTAGAAGAGCAATAGTAACACAACATGCATTGGCATAGCCAATTGGTCTGGCCTTGGTCTCCTCCAGCCTTTTGACAATTCTTTTTTCATTAACTTTGCAAAACTTTATTATTCTGGAAGCTGCCGGCCCTCATTAAACAAGCATTTGCAATGCAATAGGTCTCGCATTATTAAAGTTTGAGCTATTGGAGTTGCATTATTATTAGCAATGCCAATAGCTCAAACTTTAAGAATGCAAGACCTATTGCATTGCAAATGCTTTTGTCGGACTTGTGCTCTGCCCGGCATTCAGCAGCGCCAACAGTCCGCTCTTGAGATGTACAGCCCGATCTTGAGATATTCAACCCTGCGCTTGTTTTACTTTTACAAATTAAGCACTGACGCTAATGAAAGGCTCATTCATTGAAAAGCATGGCTACCGCGTAGATGTCTTTGCGCTCTGCAGCAGCCCAACCACATAGATGTCTGTGCGCTCTGCAGCAGCCCATTGCTAATGCGTCCATTCCTATTCGCACTACAACGACCTCGAACCTCATCTTTGAACTTGAGTTACACGTTCGGTGAAAGTGAAGTTTCTTTTGAGAGCACTGCCTATAGCGAACAATGTATAACTAACAGCCCAAGATCGGTGTCTTGGCCTCACGATAATAAACGTGTCAATCTCTCGCCTCGGGGGCACGAGATCTGCTTATCCGAGCTTGCAGATTCCGCGTTAAACAATATATGGAAGAACAAGCCGCGCGAAAAAAAAAAAACACACCCCGCAAGTGGTGCGCGCGCGCCACTGCGAGCCATATGTCTTCAATTATCGTGCCCGTGTCTGGGCACGATAGGGGTGAGCCCTAATAAAAAAGTTTTTTTTAAAAAATTGGGTAGAGGCAAAAGTTTTTTTCTGGTTTCAAAAAAGTACACATTATCATGGTACGCCCGGCACTGAAGTGAACTACCTTGTGTGTAGATGTGCTCCTTGTGAAAGGGCAGCATGCTGTAACTCATAATGAAGTCAGTCAGTGGCTAATGCAGGCAAACATTGCCAAATGATGCATGCTGAAGTAGGTGAAATGAGCATATGAATGACACAGTCACAGACTAATGGATGAAGTCTGTCTGAAAACTCCCATAAGTTACTATGTTCTACATACTTTTAGTAAAATCAAAAGGTCTTCGCTAACACAGACCCAAAATAAGCTATCCATCTGGCATTGGCTGCTAGACTCACCTTTTAGAAAGAAGGAAAGACAGAAGGGAAGAAAGGAAGGACAGGGGAGGCAAGAAAGAAGGAAAGAGACAAACAAGAAAAAAGGTCAACAATAAGGAAAGAGCCACAAAGAAATAAGGAAAGAGACAAAAAAGAAAGGAAAGAAAGAAGGAAGGAAAGAAAGAGCAAAACATGAAAGAGGGAAGGAAGGTAAACAGCAGGTAAAAAAAGAAAGAAGGAAAATAAATAAAAAATACAAAAATGCTAGAAAAAAAGAATAATAGACAATCACAGTAACTAATAACCCAGGGTCTGTCCCCATTTCTTGTTGTTTTTTGTTTTCTTTTTTTCTTTGCCAAACCCTGGAAAGGTCAATGTTCATGGTATGCAATGACATATGTGATGCGTTGTGTTCATTTTGTTTGGTGTGACAGAGTCCTGCACACATAAGTGCGCCAAGAGACACATTCCATCACCTTCAGTCATTACTTGTGAGTTGGTTTATAGTTTTTAGTCAGCATTAATAGAGTAATCGTGACTGTTAGCGCTTCCCAACATTTCTTAGTCGGCATACAGCTGCTTGCATGCTACCACTGTCACTCCAAGTTCCGATACAGAAAGCAAGAACCCACCCCCTACACCGCCCAATGACTCAAGGTCCTGCTGGCTGCAGAACCTATGCCTGGCTGCTGATTGGCTGCCTCTGTAAAAGGAGAGAATGAACTCATCAGGCTTGAGGTTTTACCAGGGACTGAAGAGTCCCAGTTACATCAGAGTAGAATGCTCTTATCGTCCAAGCACACCCCCCTCTGCGATTGTGGAATGAATAAGAGCTTCTTGTGGACTGGCCTCAGAACACTATGTTCCAAATTTACAATTCAACCTTTGTCCCTTATCGCATACGTCAGTTGTGGGTACAGTGTGTGGTTGAATGTCTCACAGGTGGGAAGGGTTTGATGGTGTGAAAGAGGCTCCCAGTCCTCAGTGCTTGGATTTATGTACATGGACACTTGCATCCTTGTGCCAAGAAATGTGAAGCAGACACCGCTTACATGCCAATAAGCTAATATCCATACATTGTGATTGTAGTCCCATGTCACCGTTACCATTGAAGGAGGTTGCCTGGCCCCTGTCTAACTGCCTGACCTGTCTGCTGGGGGATGCTTGGGCACCTTCACCCCCTGTCTAGGTCCTCGATTTCTGCAGACCTACGACCTGTGACGCTTTCCGCCTGCTCCCATCCCTCTCTGGTCTGTCTTCCCTCATTCTTATACTTTTTGTCCCTCTTTTGTTTTTTTCTGTTCTCTCCTTTTGTGTTTCCTTTGCTTTTTACCCTCTCTCTTTTTGTGCATCTTTGTCTCTTGTGCTCTCTTTTTCTGTTTCTCTTTTTACCTTTTCCCTCCCTTAGCCTCACTTTGGTCTCTACCACCCTTTCCACCCCTCTAGGCGTCTCGAGAGCACTGCTAGCTTCGCCTATCCACTTCTCCCCCTACCCAAGGCCTTCTTAATGCAGCTGCAGTGCAGACCCATTGATGCGCACCAAAGACAAGCCTGCCTGCATCCCTCCGTGCTTCGACTGCACCTTGAGCTAAGAACCCTGGTCCGCCAGCCATTCGCAGCAGCCTTCAGTGCTACTCTGCCACTACCTTCTGCTCCCTCACTGCCCCGTGGCCTCCCCCATCTGGAAGGAAGGCATAGTCTCTTGCCCAATCTGCGGTTTGTCTTGTCCAACCCCCAAATCCACTGCCAAGTCTAGCCATTTAACACACAGCCACACGGATTACTCCACCACCTCAGACAATACACACCCCTTCCCCAACTACCTCCTCCTCAACACCCACATTCTTGACAAGCAATCCATAGAAGGCTGGGACCTCCTACACAACCTCTCTCCAGACCTTCAAATCCTCACAGAAACCTGGCTCAACCCAGCACCTTTCCTGGACATTGCGGTGGCTACAGCTCCCGGGTACAAAATCACAGAAGGAATAATTCTGGAGGTGGCCTTGCCATTGTCTACAACAAGGAAATCTACTGCTCCATTACCTCGGCTCACACAAGCACCTCACTCACCCCAACCCAAGGAGAAGCTCTACTATACTGCCCACCAGACCTAGATCCAAATTTAGCTTCACACTCACAGATTTCACTGCGCCTCTGGCTCTCGCATCAAACTCCTTCATCCTGCTCCCTTCATCCTGTTTGGTGTCCTCAACTTCCAACTAGAGGACTGGCCCCATATCTACTGCTCTCCTGGAAGACCTCAGCATCTTGGGACGCACCCAGAGGGTGAAAGACACCGACTCACTTGACTGGACAACTCCTCAAATGCATCTCCACCAACCTTCCCAACATCACAGTAGATAAACACACCGCTCTCAACTGGATGGACCACTCCCTCATTCATTTCAGCATGCACCTCCTCTAACCACCCTGAACCCCCAATACCCAGATTGCTTGATACAATTGGAGCAAAACTCCCTGAGGACATAGATCTCCACGCATTGGTGTCGATACTCTCCCCAAGGCAGCCTAACATGTGGCTAGATCAAAATCTCACAATGGAGATACAGGCTAAAAAGCTATCCTGCACTTGCTTTGGGAGATTACGTCTGCTTAGGAAGATTATGCCCCTACTCCCAGAAGATGGAAAGAAAACAGTGGTTCAGGCCCTGGTTGTCTCAAGGCTGGACTACGGCAACACCCTCTTTTTGGGTTCTCCAAAATATGTAGTCAACCGTCTTCAAGCTGTTCAAAATGCAGCAGCACGGCTACTATTAAACGCACCCAGACGCCAATCAATTAAACCAAGACTGAAGGAACTACACTGGCTTCGGGTTCAAGCCAGAATCAAATTTAAATCCCTCAACCTGGCTCATCGTGCCATGCACGGAAGGGGTCCGGCACTCATTCAAAACCTGGTCACCCACTACACACCCCAACGACAACTCAGGTCAAGTTCAAAGTTTCTCATGAAGAACACCGTAACTAAAAGAGCCAGATGGGGGGGAAGGTCCTTTTCCCATCTGATACCCAAGCTTTGGAACAGCCTAGATCCCGACATCCAATCCATCCAAGAAGAAGCACATTTCAGGAAAAGACTTAAGACCTGGCTTTTCCCACAGGATTAGTTTCCCTCTCCCGCTGTACTGCATCTTTAGCGCTGAGATGCCCAAGGGTAGTCATGCGCTCTACAAATCCCATAAACATAAACATAAACCTGTCGGGACGACGGTGGTGGCACTTCCATGACAACAAACACCGAAAAAGATTTCTACAAATCAGCCCTCTGGATCTAGCAACAGCGCTTCAAAATCACCAAGCGGCTAGCCATCACTGAACAGCACCAACTCAACCAACTGGACCCCCCTTGCCAGTGCTACAACCATCACCCCATCTGAGGAACTCGCTAATCAATTGTCCAGACACTTCTCAGAAAAAATCAAAACCATCTAAAACAACTTCAACTCCCAATGGACCGCTCCTCTCCAGAGTCCAACACATTAAGGATAGCAACACTCCAGAAACCAACCTGACCTACTTGCCAGCCATCACCACTACAGAAGCCACTTACACCATGCGCTCCATTCACTAAGGAGGCCAGCACTACATCTTCACCAAAGGTTTCATCCCCATCTGTATAGCCCTCAAACCCATACTAAACGTATCAATCTCCACCTACCTCTGGCCTCCTGGAAACATGCCACCATCCTACCACTCTTCAGAAAACCAGCAGTGGACCCCCAGCCTATGTCCAACTATGTGCTCATCTCCCTCCTTCCTTACCCAGTCAAAGACCTGTAGAACACTGCTTTCCAAACTTTTCATGTTGGTGACACACTTTTTAGACATGCATCATTTCGAGACATGGGAATTCGGTTTTCCTAGCAATACAGTGGTTAAATTAACTGCATTTTTAGACATGCATAATTTCGCGACACGATAATGAAGTTTTAGTAGCAAACCGGAGGTTAAATTAACTGCATATAAGAGCTAAGGACAAATACATATGTCATAGATTAGAAATTGTAAATAAAATGTATAGAGACTTCCTCCCCGGGGAACAGAACTAGGGGCCCGATTCACAGAACTAACTTAAGACAAAATCCTAAACTTACTACCATTTTGGTATTCACAGAAGGCACTTACAGCCTGATTCATCAAGCCGAATTGCGCTCGCAAAGGGCCAGATTCTGAGAATCTGGCCCATTGCGAGCGCAATTTTTGCATTTGGGATTCATCATCCCAAATGCAAAAATCGGTAATTGCTAATTCGCTAAATTGCGAGGAATTACATTTAAGGAATCTCTATTTGATATTCCTTAAATGCAATTCATCAACCATTTTTAAATTGCTAAATCGCAATTTCGGGCCGCTATTTACCGAGAGGTCAGACCTCTCGGTAAATAGCAAAAACTTAGAAAAATGCTTTTAAAAGCATTTTTCTAAGTTGCATGTTGCACACACACATGTCCTTTGGACATGTGTGTGCGCAACACCAGTTTCAATTTGCATTTAAGGGGTGCTACAGGGTGTCCTTTGGACACCCCTGGAACCATTTAAATCGCTATCTTATTTGCGAGTAGCAAATTGCTAATCGCAAATAAGGAATGTGTAGGAATCGCTATTTATTTAGCAATTCCTACATGAATATCGTTTTGCGAGTCCTTAATAGCGATTCGCTATGAATCGCTATTAGGGGCTCGCAAAACGGCCCGTTGATGAATCAGGCTGTTACTCATTTTGGTATTCACAGAAGTTAGGAGTCCTAACTTTAGGATTTCTAAATGCATTCTGTGAATACCGAAAGTCTTAAAATTAAGATTTTTCTCAATTTAGTAGTAGTAAAGTTAGGACTCCAAACTTTAGGACTCCTAAATGCATTCTGTGAATACCAAAAGTCTTAAAATTAGGATATTTCTCAATTTAGTAGTAGTAAAGTTAGGACTCCTAACTTTAGAACTCCTAAATGCCTTCTGTGAATACCGAAAGTCTTAAAATTAAGATTTTTCTCAATTTAGTAGTAGTAAAGTTAAGACTCCTATTTTTAGGACTTCTAAATGCCTTCTGTGAATACTGAAAGTCTTAAAATTAGGATTTTTCTCAATTTAGTAGTAGTAAAGTCAGGACTCCTAACTTTTGGACTCCTAAACTGGGAAAACTCCTAATTTTAAGACTTTTGGTATTCCCAGAAGGCATTTAGGAGTCCTAAAGTTAGGAGTCCCAACTTTACTACTACTAAACTGAGAAAAATCCTAATTTTAAGGCTTTCTGTATTCACAGAAGCCATTTAGGGGTCCCAAAGTTAGGAGTCCTAACTTTACTACTCCTAAACTGAGAAAAATCCTAACTTTAAGACTTTTGGTATTCACAGAAAGCATTTAGGAGTCCTAAAGTTAGGACTCCTAACTTCTGTGAATACCGAAATGAGTAAGTGCCTTCTGTGAATACGAAAAATGGTAGTAGTTTAGGATTTTGTCTTAAGTTAGTTCTGTGAATCGGGCCCTTGGTATGTAGCTAGAACTGTACATCCCCAGCTGCCCACCACCAGCACTCGAAGGGTGTCCCCACCCCATTCAGAACTCACTGTCAGAGAATTCCCAACTGATTGTATTTCTCAGCTTTCAAATTGCCCCACTTGAAGTATCGCAAGCCTGTCCTGAACTCAGCATTAAAATTAGCATTTTCTTGTGACTGTCAAAAAATATAAGACAAAAGCATTTCGACTAAAAGTGAACCAGCATTTTAATGTCAAGAGACCCGCGTTTAAACTTTGGCAAGTCTGAAAGCTATGACATGAGAGCTATTCATATTTTTGCTGTGTATTTGCTGCCCTCAATGTACCTTATGCCCTTCCTGCATTTACTTTGCTGTTCTGGGGCAAAGTTGTTAAGCTGACCAAGGTTGATGTAGTTTCAGTCCCTAATAACGTGCTCCTCATTGGTAGGGAATGTCCTTTCACCTGTGGATCCACTTCCTCCTTCCCTCCTGACTCATGTTCCTGTGGCTCTGATGTCACCCGGCAACAGGACAAAAATTGACATTTGTAGTTACTGACGTGCATCTCTGACGTTCTAGTGTTGCCTGACGTTGTGTGCGAACTGTTGTAAAAGTGTGCTTTTCGAGGGAAGCACGCTGCAGAGTTGCCGCTGCCCATAAAGAGCCTTTTATAATTTGTACAGTTAATAGCGTAGTCGCAGTGTAAGCTCAAACAAACAGATAAAAAAAGCATAAAAAATCAATGCTACCATTACCAACCCCGTTTACCTTCACCTTCTTCACTTTTCATTTGTTTATAGAGCATCATCATGTGATGAAGTGATGCTCATGATCTTTTTTTTTTTTTACTGCTCGAAGTTGCTGTTAATTTTGTGCCCGCAGCAGCTGAAGTACAGTGAACTCCACCAGGTCCGGCGCCCACTGGCGCAGAACCTCCATGGCATAGCCCTGCAGCAGGTCAGTCAGGCCAGCTGGGGGGTGGCTTGATTCTCATTGTGGCGGTAGCGCCCGGGAGTCTCTGTGCCATGGGGTTCACACAGACAGCCGAGCTCGGCGGCCACCGATTGTGCTCCCCCGCTGTTCCTCCTTGTCTCCGGGCTAACACTCCTACAGGGAATGGGTAGCAGAGGCGTCTCTGAGGACCGGACTGAGAATGTGCCGCCCCACGCACACGCTTGCCTAACTGTGTCCCTCTCCTTTCTGTGCGTACGTCTGGCGTAAGAACTGCCTTTTTTTATTTGTACCGCATTTTAATTGAAAAGCTCTCCTATTTTCCTTGGGCCTAACTGGTGCTGTATAAAAGCATGAAAACATTAATAAAACCGGCTTGGAGAAGATGAGCGGCAAGTTCCTTAAGAAACTAAAACAGACCTTGAAATGCGCAGTACCAGCGCCATCCCGCGACACATTCACCCATGTCAGGCGACACAGTACCGTTTCACGACACAGAGTTTGGAAAGCTCTGCTGTAGAATCTCATCAACGTCGACTGACCAACTACCTCAATGCTAACCACTGTCTAGATGCTTCCCAATCTGACTTCAGATTGATGTAGACCCAACTACAGCACTAAGATAGTTCTCATTGCATCCACTGACGACGCCCGTCTCATCATGGGCAAAGCTGGCACAGCAGCTCTCACTCTACTAGACCTCTCAAAAGTATTCAAAACCATCTCCCACCCCATTCTCATCAAAGGTCTCCAAGAGGCTGGAACCCTATCCTGGCACTATGAGGGATCAGTTATTTCCTCTCCAGATGCACCCAATTGGTCATCCAAGGCCTTTACCTATTCAACACCACCAATCTGATCTGCAGTGTCCCCCAAGGCACCTCCTTGAGCTCCACCCTGTTCAATGACTACATGGCCCCCCTCACCAGGATCATTCACACCTACGCAGGTGGTACATAGCTTATCCTTGCCCTTTCAGAAGAGACTTCTATCACGCAAGCATTCTTCATCAGGTGCATGACTTTTGCAGCAAATTGGATGAGCAGGAGCTGCCTCAAACTCAACAGCGACAACACCGAAGTGGTTCTATTCAGCAAAAACAATTTTCTCTGGTGGCCAACTGAGCTAGGATTGATTCCCCTCTCCCCGATTGCTGCCACGCATCATGAACGACAGCTCAAAGTCTATGTCTAACTAGATCAACATGGTTGTCTCTACCTGTTCCACACCCTCAAAAAACGCTGAAAAATCTTCATATGGCTCCCTCTGGACACCCACAAATCCGTACGGAAAGCCCTCATAACCAGCATGCTCAACTACAGCTATGCCCAGCATGTAAAGTAGTAAGGAAACAATGGCTGCTGTGGACTAATAGAGATCTTTCTAATAAAATATGCACAATGGCAATGTACAGGGTTGGATTGATCTCAAAAAGAGAGCTAGCCACAAACACCAAGGATACATTCAATTTGTAGAATTGTTTATATAGTAAGTAGGTAAGGTACACAATATATACATAGAGCTTGGAAGTAGAACTACTTTTGTACAACAAATAATAATTAAGCAAGAGTGAGAGGGGTCCCAGTGAAAAAACGTTTGGAACCTAAACTAGTTGTGACAATCTTGTCCTTTTTTAAAAAACTTGTGTTTATTTGATTGTTATAAAATTTCTGTCCACCCACCTTCCTCTGGGATTCCTGCTCGCTTCCCTGCCCCCCGCGCAGCCGAGGTGTACGCTGCTGCGGGACAGGCTCTTCCCACTCGCCGCCATCAGCGAGCCTCCCCTCAGGCCACGCCCACCTGCACGAGGCCACGCCCATCTCTATACTTAACTTGGAGCTGACTACGAGCTCGGTCCTTCATTTGACTCTCCTGAGGCTTCCCCGGGAGCATAGCCTAACCCAATCTTGTCCTTTTTTAAAAAAACTTGTGTTTATTTGATCGTTTTTAAACTTCTGTCCACCCACCTTCCTCTGGGGTTCCTGCTCGCTTCCCTGCCCCCCGCGCAGCCGAGGTGTACGCTGCTGCGGGACAGGCTCTCCCCACTCGCCGCCATCAGCGAGCCTCCCCTCAGGCCACGCCCACCTGCACGAGGCCACGCCCTGAACACTGCTACAAATCATGTGCCTCCCTCGTACGCGCAGCGGGCACGCCGTTTGCGCGCTGAAGGCGCATCTAAGGCAAGCCCGTCCGCGACCAGCCGGGACCAGGGGCCACAGACCCTGCCCGTCCTCTGGTCTACTCATCAGCTCAACTCTCTGCACACCTGGCCCCCTTCCCTCTCCCCCCCTCTCTGTTGCAACGCCTTGACTCCTTTGGTATTCTTGTCCCCCACCCTCCCTGTTCACCCCTTCCCACTCACAGCCCCATTTCTCCCTCCCCTGCTCTTCCGCCTGCATCTTGCTCTTCACTTACCCCCCTTGCAGCTGCTGCCTGCCTGCTCAACACTCGCTCGGCATTCAGGCATCAGATGGAACTTTTCAATCTCTTGAGCACTGATTCCCCAGATTACTTATTTCTCACTGAAACCTGGTTTTCCACCGATTCTCTTCCGGATCTCCTGGCCATTCTCCCTGACACCTACTATGTCCTTCGAGCGGATCGCCCGGCTGGGAAGGCTGGGGGCGGTGTGGCGATGATTATTCGCTCCACCCTGAAATTTCAGAGTCTGGATCACCCACCCATACCCAATGTGGACTACCTGGTGGCCCGATCTCTCAATCTCCCCGACCCTCTCACCATTGTCCTCATGTATCGTCCCCCTCAACCCATGCCTTTATTTGTTGCTACCTTGCAGGATCTCTTGGCCACTCTGGCGGTCAATAATTCATCGGTTATTCTACTTGGCGATTTTAACTACTGGCCAGGTGACCCAAGGGAAGATTCTTCTTCTAAAGATTTTTCTGCCACCCTCCAGTGTCTGAACTTCTCGTCTCACATCTTGGCCCCCACCCATGTCAAGGGTCACACTCTCGACCAAATCTGGTCCTTGCGCCGTGATGTCTCACCCCCTTCTATACTCCCCTGCATCTGGTCTGATCATTTTATCATCTCTTTTTCCATTTTTTCTGCTTCAACCGTCAAACCGCCCCTACCTAAAAACGTACTAGCTCGCAGCTGGAACCAAATGGATCTCAACCCTCTCTCGTCTTCCCTGGCCTCCTCAGTGCCTGATCTTACTGGTCTTTCCTTAGATTCGCACACAGAAGCCATCAGCACCTGGCTCTCTTCCTCCTGCGATCAGGTTGCCCCGCTTAAAAAGGTCAAATCCGTCCGCCCCCACGACGCACATAAATGGTTCACCAGGGAGCTCAAAGATCTTAAACTCGATCTCAGGCGTTCAGAACGCCATTGGAGACGAAACTACTGCCCCATTCTCCGTGCTAAATACAAATCCCTCCTCAAGCGATCTTGACGGCCAAAACTAAATACTTCACCGAGAGAGTTGCCCTCTCTGCTAACAAACCCCGAGAAATTTTCTCCCTGGTCCATCACCGCGCCACTTCCGACCGCACTAGCACCAGTCTTGTCCCTACCCAGGCCTTCTGCTCCTCACTTAACGATTATTTTATTGACAAGATCGCCAACATAAAGGCCATTATTCCCGTGGTGCGTCTACCCGGTGTCTCCTGTCCCCTCCCTTTGCCCTCCTCTTCATTGGATCATTTTCCTCCCATTCCCATCGATTGTTTTCTTAACTTGCTTTCTAAAGTCAAGTCGGGTTCTCCGGCGGACTGTGCTCCGGCACGGATCCTCAAAGTTCTTTTTACCAGCTGTCCCGCTCCTCCCCTTGCCCTTCTTAACGCCTCCTTGGCCCTGGGTTCTGTTCCTTCTTCTTTCAAAACTGCTATGGTTCTCCCTATCCTTAAGTAACCCGGTCTAGACCCCTCTCTTCCCTCTAATTTCAGGCCTATTTCTCTTCTTCCTTACTTGGGGAAGATCCTTGAAAGCTACGTTACATCTTGCCTGTCCTCTTATGTCGAGGAGAACCACCTCCTGGCCTCCCATCAGGCGGGCTTCCGACCAGGACACTCTACGGAGACAGTGATCATCGCGGTCCTGGACAAACTTAAGGGGAAAGCTGACACCAATCTTCCCCAAGCCTTGGTTCTCCTCGACCTGTCCGCTGCGTTTGACACGGTGGACCATGCCATCCTTCTCGACCGTGTCAGCGCAGCGGGCATTCGGGGCGTAGCATTTTCTTGGCTCGCGTCCTTTCTTCAAGGCAGGTCCCAAGCGGTCCACCTCTCGGGCTTCTCCGCTCCCCCTCGCTCAGTCACCTGCGGGGTCCCTCAAGGCTCCTCCCTTTCCCCTCTCCTTTTTAACCTCTATATTCACCCCCTTATCATTTTACTCCGCGAGCTGGGGGTCTCTGTGTATAATTACGCGGACGACCTCCAGCTCGTCTTTGATCTTTCCTCTCCCTCGGATTCTCTTCCCAAATTCTGCTCCACCTTAGTTTTTATTTCTGAATGGATGAGCACCAACCATTTGAAGCTCAATCCTGACTAGACGGAGCTTGTCCTCAGGGGTGGCCCCTCCAATCCTTGGTCCACGATTCACTGGCCCCCTTCCTTTGGTTCCCCTCCCTCTCCGGTACCCTCCGTTCGGACCTTGGGCATCAAGGTCTGCCATGACTTTACCATGCATGCCCAAGTCAGCTCCGTTTTATCTTCATGTTTTTTGTCCCTTCGTCTCATCCGGAAGATCTCCCGGTATTTCTCAGCGGACGCCCTTATATCCATAGTCATGGCCCTTATCACCTCCCGCCTTGACTATGGGAATGGCCTGTACGTGGGCATACCTGCTTATGAAACCTGACGCCTACAGGCCATCCAAAATCAGGCAGCCCGCCTCATCCTCCGTCTTCCTAAATCTTCCCACATCACGCCTGCACTTAAATCCCTCCATTGGCTCCCTGTCCACCTCAGATCCTTTTTCAAATTGGCCTGCCTGGCTTTTCGGGCTTATACCCACTCAGCGCCCCTCTTTATTAGTTCTATGATTACTCCTTACACCCCGACCCGCACTCTTCGTTCTTCTACTCTCTCCCTTCTGCACGTTCCCCGTTTCCGTAAATCCAGAACGGGGGGCACCCGTTTCTCGGTTCTGGCCCCCCGGTTCTGGAACAGTCTTCCTCTCTCCATTCGTTCTATCCCCATCTACACCCACTTTCGTAAAGCCCTGAAAACATTTTTGTTTTCCCAAGCATTCCCCTGTTAGCTCCCTCGGTTTCCCCAGCAAAGTCAGGTCTAGTCCCTAGCGCCAGGAAGCCGCTTGGCCGCAGTGCGCTTTATCAAGTTTCTTTTTCATTTCATTTCATTTCATTTCATTTCACATATTATGTGGCATATGTACAAGGTTTCACTTTAGCACATTAGGCGACCATTGGAAATTGAGCAATGTTTTGAACAACACTCTATACAATCATAAGAGCTGGGTAATGGTACGCCTTTGCTAACTGTCGACGGCGTTTTGACCCTGTGTGAAATGTTGGGTCTCTTCAGGACCTAGGAATATCGGGACACCTAAAAAAAAAATGGGAGGAAACCGCCAGTGTGTGGCCATGATGCGAGTGAATTCATAGCGTCACAAGTCCGTGTCTCGTTCCCTCGGCTAGTCCCCTATGAGAACGTGCATGTTTGACAAATGCCTAAAGCTTTTTAAGAGTTATCGCCGCAAGTAGTGTGAGACTTCTGAGTAATGTAGCGCGATTGGTCGTTTGGCAAAGCCGCGCCCCTTTCTTGAACCCTGACCCCTGTGAGAACGAACGTGTAGTGAAGTGGGCTGTGACGTATTTGTTTGAAATCCACGCCCCTTTTTCTGCGCCATTTAGTTTGTGAGAAGGCGTTTGACTCCAACTTATTAATGATGTCTTCATTATGGCAATTAAGTATTGTGACTGTTGCGAGTAAAGTTTTCAAAATGTTCATGGCGAGTGAATTCTTAGCTTCACAAGGCCGCACCTCTTTTACGTCTGCCAGCCCCCTAGCAAAGAGTTTGCTCCACGCTCCTGATAGAATATTTTTATCTAGGGCTTGCTAGTATACTAATAGCTCTGCAGTGGAGAATAATTTCGGTTTTTGCCACTATTCTAGGGACCACTATTACTGCATTAACATTACCTAGTGGTAGACAAAAATATTTTGTTGAAATCTCCTAATGGTAAGATTACAAAGTAATTTTGGGCACAAATGGCGAAAAGCTCTCCCATTTGTCAATATAGAAACATTATGGTTGACCTGTTTCAGCCAATATTACAGTCCCTACTAGTGCCTTTGGCCTTCTTCAGGAGCGCGGTCCCAAAATTAATTTTTATACCCGCTGCCATTTAAATGGAAGTGTTAGGTGTAGTGTGGTGTGTGCAAGGCGTGTATAAAATGATGGTTATAAAAACAGGTAAATCAACTGGTTCTTATATTCTCTCCCGAACACTAATTATAGAAGAGTACCATAGGGTAGGAGGTCATTATTTCAATAAAGCTAGTTCATGATTGTTTGACATTAAAAAGGGTGTGCAAACTTCTGCTGTCATCACCAGAAAGATATTATGTTTGCATTTCAACTTGTGTACACTTCTAAGCCTGTCTGGATTGATGTGGCAATTGGTGATCTGCAGACTAGGGACCAGGTGGGACAGGAATGCAATCTAGCTTTCATCATAGTTCTCTCCCAGTCTTAGTACCCTTTCTCCTAATCCATGACTGTGGGATAAATTGACCAATTTGATTGATTTCGATGGGCCAGTTTCTGGTGCGCTTGTGTCGAATCTGGAGGAAAGTATATTTGTTTAATCGCCTTTTCTAACAGAAAAAGTGTTAGCAAATGTTTTTTTCCACAGATTCAATTATTTGATAACACCTTCTATTGAAATAAATGGAGTACCACTGAATTCAATAGACAGCAGCTTTTGCTGCATGCTCTGAAATACACATTAACGGAGCTCAATCAGTATAATGGAAAAGGTCCAGAATATAATAAAACATGTACATTTCCCCACACAATAATTCCTCTAATTGTGAATGCACATAGTTTAAGTACTATCCAAAGAACTATATTTTGTCTCAAGAGTTTGTGGAAATAATCATCAGAGATACCATCCTCGTCACCAAAAATGTTGTGATATATGTCACACTCGAACACTGCTTTGCTCTGTAAGAAGATGTATTCAAGCAGAGATGAAACCCCACACCACAGTCTTGCCAGGCACAGCTGGACTACCAACTGGCAGATCAACCCAATTAAGCACATTAGGTGACCATGGAACACATATAGATCATAATGAATTGCAGCCCGAGCCTATCTGAGACTGCATTACAACACAAGCATTCCATTTCCTTTGGCCTGAGTGTCCCACATATCTCCAGAATAGCGGCACAATGGGCTTGTAAATAAGTCCCTATGAATTTACATCATCTGTTAGTTTTTCAGGTATTTGTCCGGCTCTTCTGGAGATATTTAGGGCACTCCGGCCAAAGGAAATGGAATGTCTGCTTCTCTGATGATTATTTCTACAAACTTCTGAGACATAATATAGTGCTCTGGATAGTGCTTAAACCATGTGCATTAACAATTAGAGGAATTATTGTATGAGGAAATTGATATGCTTTACAATATTCTGGACCTGTTCTACTGTACTGATTTAGGTACATTAATGCGCATGTCAGATTGTAAGGGGGGAGATCACATTGGGTCGGGGAGGGCACGGGGCAATGAGGAGCTACTAGCCCTCATCTGTGGGAGTTTGGGTTGTTTTTCTCTGATATCCCGAGTCTCTCCCACTTATGCTTTGCAAACTGGGCCATGTACAGTCCTTCAGCACTTGACTCTCAGTGGAAGCATTGGCAAGCAATGACAGGCTTTTTTTCAGGGAGATAGTATGGGGATGCTCGAGCTCAGTATTTAAGAATCACGTACAGCGTAATTACTGATTATCCATCTCAATGTTTTACTTTCAACACAAGAAGTACTTTATTGCACACTAGAACTAAATACTGCACACACAATGGTGTTCATGGTGCTGAGGTGTGATGGTGCTACCTGGTACTTCCCCTTTGTCTCCCCTTCCTGTGTATGGCCCAGTGTCAAAGTAATAGCCTGAGAAGGCTCAGGTGCAGTTCACCTCTCTACAGCAAAGCGTGCTCAGTCTTTTAAGGTTCACGTGGACAGGAACGGCAGACCCTACAGGAGTGTGGCTCGCAAACAAAACAGGTGCTCTGCGATTGGTGTGACCCCGCTCGCGCTGATCTCATCTTTGGCACTCAAAGGCCAGCCTTCTAGGGCACTGAGGCCACACACAGGCTACTCATTGACCTCACTTCTCTTGGGCAAGGAGTCTCGATTCAGACCACAGTTTCTTCTGGCAGAGCATCAAAGGTCAGGCCATGGCTTCTTCTAGCACAGCAGTTAAGATCAATCCACCATTTATTCTAGCACAGTTGCTAAGATCATGCTGCAATTTCTTCTGACCACAGAGGCCAGGTCCACTCTGCTCTTCTCCTGGCACAATGGCGGTAGAGACAAGGCTGGCTCGGAACACAGCCGATGATCTTCGGGTTGAGCCATCATGGTTCCTTCCAGGAATCACAGGTGAGAGCCTGTTATCCGCCAACACCAGGGCACACAGATCGTTCTCTGTTGTCTTCCCTTTATGGAGGGCCCAACCAGCACTGTGGTCACGCTGCACCTTGCTTCTCCTGAATAGTCACTCCTACTGCAGGGAGGGAGTACTACTTTCCTCTCTCAGCAGACAGACTACCTTCTAGGGCCTTCAGGTACGATATGCAAATCTTCCACCGAGGGGCAGACTCAGGTGATGTCCCCTCACCTCTAGGAAGCTTGATGTCAGGACGTCACTGGCGATGCTTGTACAGCATTCTTCTGAGTACTCAGAGGAGTATGTGCCTTCTTGGTGGTAGAGCACTTGCATCTGGAACAGCAACTTGGGTAGTAAAAGCAGACAGGGGATGCATATCCTTTGTCTACACTTTTGGAACTGGTTTGGGGTGGTTCTCCAGTCCTCTCCAGGCTGCTCTCCAGGCACAGGCTTTGTGTAGAGGGCTTTTTCACACAATAGAGTTGTCTCCAGCCTGGAGCACCCACAAGGCAGACTGTGAGAAAGTGCCATCTTTCTCGCATGGTATGCCCCCACTTTTTGCTGAATTGCTGATGTGCTTTGACTGAGTGTGCCCTGGGCTCCTGCCAATCAGGTGCCCAGGCCTGTGTTCCTTCCCTAAAACTGTATTGAAGCTAAAACCCAATTGGCATCTCTGGCCACATGTCAGCCCCTGGTAAATGATACCATGGGTACCGAGGGCATTGTGACCAGAGAAGACCCCTAAGGGCTGCAGCACTTATTGTGCCACCCTTAGGGGCCCTGCACCCTGACACACACACACTGCCTTTGCAGGCTGCGTGTCCTGGTGTAGAACTAAACAAAGAGTCGACATGGCACACATCCCTGTGTGCCATGCCCACAAACCCACTGCCCTGGCATACATCAGTCACCCCTATAGCTGGGTGCCCTATGCCAGTGGTGTGGGCACAGGGGCATGAGCCCTGTGCCCCTACAGTACCTAGGGCCATTTCTGGGCACTGTAAGTGCAGTGATGCCATTAAGAGTATATGGTGCTGGGAGGTTGTAATTACGACCCCCACAGCACCATAATGGCTACACTGAAGACTGACAAGTTTGATACCAAACTTCTCAGCATATTAAACCCACACTGATGCCAGTGTGGTATTTAATGTAAAATGCACTACAGAGGGCATCTTAGAGATGCCCCCTGAAACCTAACCTACAATCCACGTCTTGTCTGCAAGGCTGCCTTGGCTGCCACACAGCAGATATGTTGCTGGACCCCTGGGTGGAGAGCCTCTGCTCTCCTGGGCCTGCAAAAATGCACATCATGGGCAAGGTGCTAGGTCTCCTCTCCCAGGATGGGCAGGGGGAAGCTTCAAAGGCATGCCGCCTTTATGAGCTTCTCCAGGCCACTTGCTGTACTCAGCAACTGGCTTCCACCAGTTCTGACCCCCACTCTACCGGGAAGACTGGCGGGGAAAACTACGTCAGGAAGGGGGGTGTGCCAGCCTGTGCCAACTCCACCCCTCAGGTGGGAGAGGAGAGGTGAAGCATGACTCCAGGCTACCGCCATCTTGAGGATGGGGAGCCCTACCCACTCACAGCTAGGCTCCTGCCCCCCTCTCACAGGAGAGGAGCAGGTTAGGGGGTGTACCCACCCCAGGACAGGGACCTATTGGTCCCTGCCCTCACCCTAGCTGTAACATCCATAAATGTTTAGGGGCACCTGAACCTTCCTTCCTCAGATCCCGATTTCGAAACAAGAAAAAAGACCAAGAAGAAGAAGACCTGCCGTGCAGCTGCTAACAAGAGGACGACACCAATTGACTTGGCCCCAGCCCTCCAGCCTGTTGATCCTTGAACCTGCTTCTGCTAAATCCCGGCGTCTCCTGCGGACAGCAACCTCGAGAACACCGGAGGACCTGCCGGCCTTGACCCTCTTAGACGCTGGGACTCCCATGAGCAGTGGTTCTGCTCAAACAGCAATACCCCTGATGCCAGCCAGGAACCGTGAATCCAGCCCACTCTGCACCTGCTAAGCCTGGCCTGTGCCCAAGTGGACAAAGACCCTGAGGACGTCCCCCCGGCGATTCTGACCTGGAATCCAGTGCCCAAGGACCCTCCTCGCCGACCCAGATGACGCCTGCAGCCTCAGCACCAGGGACCCCTCCAACCGCGACCAGCAGAGGGTAAGATTTCCCGATGCCAAAAAACACCCCTACACCCAGCGCCCCCGGCCGCTTGTGCCCAACTCCGGGGCCTACCTACCCTCCAAGATCCCAACTTACCCCCCGAAGTGCTGGTCGCTCCAGAAGATCCTCCATCCCGAGCCTGCAGCCTTTGATCCCTTTTCAAGATCCTTATTGAATAACATTGAGCGCCCGCCGGTTCAAAAGCACCCTGAACCCAGCTGCCCGAGTGCCCCTGGCAGTGCAACCTTTGTCCTATCCTACTTCCCCATTTGCCCTGAGCAAGTGAGCAGGAGCCCAGCTCCCACAGCCGTGTGGCCTGCTAACCAGCAGCCACCAACCGAAGGCACTCTGCCTCTCATTGGATAACATTGGGCCTAACTACATCTGCACCCGGCTGCCCCTGTGCCGCTAAGGGTGTACCAACTGTCCCTACCTGACCCTAGGAGACCCCTGAGTCTATGTCCAGAACCTTAACTCTACCAGTAGAGTACTTACCTAAAAGCCGATAACTCACTTTTCTTCCATAGGCTAACATTGACTGGTTTCACTTCGAAATTCTTTTAAGTGTGGAGTTTTGGAACTTTAAAATATTCACCTAAAATCAGCCGAATTACGAATTCCGATTTACTCACCTGTTATCAGGAGAGACCTCAGTGCTGCATCTTTGAGCCCAGTACTGACCCTGAAAAGTAATTCTAACCGTACTTACCAGTAACTTGAATTTCCTTCCATAGGATATCATTGCCTGCTTTTTGCTGAAAAAGTTTCCAAGTGTCGATTTTTGAAACTTACAAATATTCTCTAAAAATCGAGCCCTTGATAAAAACGTAATTACTTGCCTGTTTTAGCTTGAGGTCCAAGTGCTGAACCTAGGAGTCCAGCACTCGATTACAAAAGTAACGTGAACATACTTTACCTGCAAATTGAAAATCCTTCCATAGGATAACATTGGTAATTTCAACTGAAAAAGTTTCTGTCATCTTTTAAAATACAATAATATTCCTTAAAAATCACTACTGTAACCAAAAAACTTTTGCTTAACTTTTTACAGGACATGTCCCAGGACTGAATCTAGGATCCAGTCTTGCGGTTAGAAAAGTAATCTACAAAGTAATGAATTGCATTTAACTGAAAATTCCCATTGAGCTCAATGTTGCATTGTGTTTGAAATTGTGTTGCCTATTGCAACAAACTGTAACTATTGCATTAACAAAGTCTATTGCCTATTTGAAAAGTATTTAACTAAAGTAACTCATTTTGAGAAAGTATATTTTGATACCTTGTTGGTTCTAAAATAAAACAACTATGGGCCAGATGTAGGTGGCCCATTACCGGTAGGTAAACCCGAAATTCTGTAAATTTCAGGTATACCGACCGGTATTGAGCCAATTGTGATGTAGGGGAGGATTCGGTAAATAACGAATCGGTATTTACCGATTTGGTATTTACCGAATCATCATTTACCGATTCGGTATTTACCGAATCGGTAAATGACATGTAGGAAGCACTTTAAAGAGTGCTCATGTGCTTTAACGATTCGTTATTTAAATACCTTTGAAAATGCAAATCTGTGCATTTTCAACTATGCCATGTGACAGACATACATGCCCTTAGGGCATGTATGTGTGCCACATGTGCACCCAAGCACTATTCAGGGGTGCAACAGGGTGTCAATGTGACACCCTGCCACCCTTGAAGCTTTCCCTATTTTATCAAATCGGTATTTACCGATTCGGTAATTCACATTCATTCCTATGGGCCCATAGGAATGAATGGGAATTACCGAATCGGTAAATACCGATTCGGTAATTACTGAATCGTACCGATTCAGTAATTTTTACTGATTTTTTAGCTACATAGCATTTACAAATTCTAAAATACCGAATCGGTAAAATTCGGTATTTTAGAATCGGTAAATTTCAATTACCTACATCTAGCCCTATATCGTTTGATACAAAACAATTGTCCTAGAGTTCATTTCTTAAGTGTGTGAGACCATTTGCTGACTAAGTGTGTACAACAAATGCTTTACACTGTCCTCTGATATTGCCTTACTGCTCGGCCAAGCTACCGCTTTAGAGAGTAAGGTTATATCTAACGTTAGCCTCTGCCAAACCTCTGGGGATTGGGGACTCTGTACACACTGTACCTTACTTTGGTCCAGTATATATAGAGCCATATTCCTACAGAGACACAAAGAGGTATGAGCTTTCTGCAATTGGCAGTTTTCAACCAAACTGTATGAGTGAACAGGGAAGGACAAAATGCTGGGTCTCAACTAAAGAGTTTGCTTCACTTTATACAACAGAGTCTATAGTGCGGCCCGCCCTTCACCTCTACCATCCACCAAATGGCAGCTATTCAGAAAGACTAATTAGCTGCCTTTGGTTTCTCTGGCTTGGTTTCTAAAGGAGCCTTGTATCCTCTTCATTTACTTCAGTGTCAATGTCTCTTCCCTCCAACATCAGGAGAGTCAGCAATACAGTTTTTTACGGTCCGAGAAAACAACCTCGCTTTCTTCTTGTACAAAAGGACGGGCCTCCTTTATTCTTTTTAACCTACACATACCATGCATATACTACGCAGACTACACACACAAATGGGCACAACATATACTTGAGATGTTAGCACTGTAAGTTGATAGGTTGAGTGCGTCACAGGAAATGTGAGCGCATCCCTGCAATTGGGCACACTTGAGTGGTTCGTTGTAAGGATACAAAAGACTCCAAAAAATTTGAAAAACAAATGTCTTTTTAATTTCAAAGATTCATTCGTTGGTTCATTTCTTTTCCAATGTTTCCATTAAAGTTCATAATATGCCGTTGATTTCATTTTTCAACGTTATCAAACAAGAGGTTAACCAAAAGGGTGCTCCAATGCATTTCGGACCGGGGAGGTCCTTTCTCAAGGAGCTCTGCAGAAAAAACAGAATGACGCTCTAATCAATGCGTAGCTTACGATGATAACACACAGTAAAACTGGTTAAACATGCTAGCATTCTTGAGTGCACAGTGTATGAGTGAAAACCTAACGATGTGACTGGCCGTGTTTTAACCCGCGGGGGTTGGCGATGTCATGCGGGTAGGAGCGTGGTGGATCATCCTAGTAACGTGGTTCAGGGTGACGTGGGGAAGTTAATCCAGGGTGGTGCACATAAGAAACACTGAAAACTAAAAACAGCATAAAAGTGAAAAACGCCGGTGCGCGTGTAAACAAAACCTGAAGGGTGCGGGTGAAACTGGTGAATCGGATAGGTGATAAATTACGGAGAAGAGGTAAAAAGGTAAACAAGCAGCTCGTCGTGGACGAGACTTACGTGAGGGAAGTTAATCACACATTTGGGAACCTGAGGAGGGATAAATAAACCGAAAAATAGAATCAAAGTGAGAAACGCTGAGGGTCGAGCGTTCTCAAGACGGTCTGTGACAAATTTAACACTTACTTGGAGATAGACACGCATCAAGCGTGTCGGGTTTCAAAGACGGAGTTTCAAAGACGGAGTGTACGAACTCCGCAGAGTGAAGCGGAATGCTGCAAGGGTCATTGGGTAACCTAATGGGTTTGTCAAAATTAGAAGAAGGACTAGTGCTGATGGGTGCGCGAGGATCGGCCATATTGGAAGGGGGGGAATACGAAGTGTTGCAGATGTGAAAGGAAGCGTGAATAATCTTACAAGCGTGAATAATCTTACACTACAAGCAAAAAATGGACAATAACAGGATACAATGTGCATAAGATGTACCCGCTGGGGTACTACAAAAAGCAACTCAGTTCAAGGCGGTCATTGAAGCCATGTGGCTTCATGGCTTGAAGTCTGTATATCCATGAGGTTTCCCTCTGTAGGAGTGTTTTATTGATGTCTCTTCCTTCCATTTTTTGTACAGTTTTAAGTACCAGAAATTTAAGCTGTGCTATACTGTGGTTGGCTTCATTGAAGTGAACGGCCACATTAGACTTGACGTTCTTTGTGCGAATGTTTGATTTGCCACAAGTAAGTAAGTTGCCACATAGAAGCGAACTTTACACAAGTGGGCCAAATAGGCCTCCACTCAGTGAGACAGATAAACAGCCTGAACACAACTATAGATTCACAAAATGTGGTATGCAGTCACCACCACTCAATGTGCTAAACCCATGACAGGTTTAGCAATCCTCTATCTGTCAATGAGGATGCACTTGGTGCACACTCCAAGTCACAGGACAGCTCTAGGACCTTACTCATATCAAGAGAATGGCTAGGCGTCTGCACACATGTTTGATTAGCGTGACACCAGAGCCCAAATGAGACACCAAGATATGAGATAAATGCAATTGGGCACTCAGGGCAGGGGAACATGACTGTGCACTATACGAGGGACATATGTGTCCCAACATATGGTGTTCTGTGTTGCAGACCCTGTAACTAAGAGGCCACAAGTACAATATTCACTGCTCTGGTATATCTTGGCATTCCCAGCCTGCTGCCCTTGATCCCCAGAAGTATACAATTCAAACCGAATTTTATGATCCTCTCAGAATAGAAAAATATTATTGGTTCAAATGTATTAATTTTTATTTTTTACACATCCTTATAAAGTGCACTCAAGCTGGGGGTGTCAACTTCAACGCAAAGCGATGCATCAGTTAATTAATTGTAGTGAAAACTATCAAAACAACTATAAATATATGTGTACTGTAGAAGACAGAATCAAACAAGGAAAACAATGTGAAACTCTAAGAAAACAATAGTTGAGGTGGAATAATAGATGGCAAGACACAAGGGGTGAGGATAATAAGAGAAACTGTTGATGGAGTAAACTAAGAGGCTGCACGCAGTATCAAGTAAAACACAAGTTGTCTAGTACAGATAATGTTAAGTGAATAAAATGTTGTCATCAAAGGGTTGCTATGCAAAACAGATCAAAAGCATATATGTGCAGGATGAGGTGTAGGAAAGGTGAAATTAAAGACAAGTGGGTGTCAAGCTAGAAACTACACAAGGAATATAGACGGGAGGTATAGTGAAGAATAAGCAGCAGTCATTTAAGAAGTATGTATAAAGGTCTAACAAGTGGAATGATCCAGGGGAACAAAAAAGAGAAAGATTCAGTATTTTTGGTTTCGGTGTGGGTCGATTGGGAAGGAAGAATGCCTGATCCCAGCAAGAAACAAGTTCAAGATGGTTGCTGCTACACTAGAAAAGGTTTGTGTGGCCATTGTTCGAGTGTTGGCTTTCTTGCACTTAAGAGTGACATTCTGTAGACATCTAAAGTTTTTGATACCTCCAGATATTTTGGTGGTTGCAAGAAGCTAGTCATGTGTCTTGAGATATAATGCCTTGTAAGTAATACATGCTAGTTTAAATGCTAACTTGGCCTCTAGTGGGAACCAGTGCACGCCTTTGAGTACTGACACGATATGGTCACATTTTTAGTACTGATCAGAAGTTTAGTCGCTGAGTGAATACAAACTTTGATGCAAGATAAATGAGATAAATACCTGCTTTGATTGGATTAAGCAAGATGAAGGAATGTCAGGTAATTTAGAATTGCCAGATTGTTAGCTACTGCTGTGTATTAGTAAGTAAAAGGGTTAGAATTAGGATAGGGGTAAGTGAAAGAGTAAGAATTATGATGTTTTTGTGATGTCTATTTTATATATAATTCTGTAATTTATTTCCATGGAAGTTGCTGTGTTTATGTTCGTGTGAATGATCATCAGTTGATCGAAAAAAGTTACTAAAGAGAAGGGGTTTTTATTATTATAAGAGTCAGGGTGAGGGGAAAGGTAGAGTTAGGATTAAGGACATGTGACATGGGAAAGACTATAATGAGGTGAAGGTGAGGAGATAAGATCATTTTATATATAACTGATACGCTGACAAGGTAATGGTAGCAGATAAATTATGAAGGTAACTGCAGGTGAGAAAGTGGAAGAAGTGGGAATAACACTGATCATGTTACCATCCCTTCTGATATGTACAGCAGCAGTTTAGCCATTTGATGCTGGTGACATACTGTTTATGGTTTGCCCACTTCTCAATTTCAATTGTGATGACTAGAGTAGGTGCCTGCCAACATGTTGCTGGTTGTATTTAACTATGGGTTTCGGGGGCGCTAGAGGGCGCACTTGCAGAATGGTCGCACTGATGTGAGACTCCTGCAGCCTGGAATAATTATATGTCAATTATCCTTATTTTTCACCGTCTTGGATCGTTAATGCAGCGTTGATCGAGAGAGGGTGTCCAGCCGGACCTTCGGTGAAAGGCGCGGCGTGCTACTACCTTCCTACTCGGAGAAACGGCTGCAGACAGATTCGTCCGGCGTGGAGCACGGTGCGGCTGGAGGGAGGCACCGAACTGCTGAGATACGTGAGGCCGCTGCGGACCACGAGGCAAGTGGGCCCGGCGCTGCAGCTCTATCAGGCCCCCACTGTGATGCCTGCGATAAGTGATCCGCATCGTAAGGCGGGAGGGCCCTACATGTGAACCGACACTACGGACTGTGCGGCGGCCGCTGGGGATCTCCGCTCCGCCTCCTACGACAGATACGGCGACGCGGCTGACTGAATACGGCTGTGGAGGACGGCGGCCATTTCGGACAGCGTAAGAGCGAACGTCTGGTGTGCTTAGCTATTAAACACTGCATTTGGTTCCACTGCACGTCAAATAGCTGAGGAAGTTAACTACGCCTGGGCAGACTGATGGCAGAAGTCAGCCTTCGTCTCCAACAGTGCCTGTCAAATTGATCGTTGATCGGACGGCTGATGCTTTCATAACTGCACCATTGAGCGCTGCCACTGCTCACGGGACCGATTGCTCCCTGTCGCCGCTGCGTGATCACTGGGCTCCACTGCTTTCCCCTAGAGCCCTGCCCCAAGTCTGCACACAGACGGTAAGCGCGAGCCTTGGGACGGAGAGAGACTACATATATGGTTGGGGCCCGCAGCTCACTGCACGCATAATCATCGCGCTGCTCTGCCTTCCAGTGCTGTGAAAGAAAGCTGACAGGCGGTTCCCTTTCGTTTTTCTTGTGGATATGCTAACTGGTACACTGACTACTATAGCCCCTAAGTACAATTGTGCAGTGTGTGTCCGAGTACATCTCTGGTCCGTCTGATCCCACGTATGTAGCTGATTGTGACACTGCTGTGGGACCCTGGGCACTGGAGTGGCGGCAGGGAGTACGCTCTTGCCCACGAAAACACGAGCGCTCCTAAGATCTGAGCCAAGGCTGGGGCTATATCATTGATAATTCTGTGACCAACGCTGAGCGTGACGAACGTTGGCGACGACGTCTGCCTTGCCTGCCTCGGGCCCTACATCTTCTTGACTGCGGCAGGACGTGCGCAATTCTCAACATGGGGAAACCGGACAACAGGCAGCCCAAATTATCGTTTGACTCGACTACCAGCAAAAAGGGATTAAGGAACACGCAAGAGGCGGGCGGCTCCCAAGCCCCTACTCCACCAGACACGGCGACCCACGCTGACACCTCAGATTTTCAACAGATGATGCAAGAGATGCGACAAGGGTTCGCCACCATTGTTGATAAAGTAGACAGAATGTCATCTAGAATGGACGCAATGGTGCACAAAGTGGATGTGCATGAAGAGCGTATCACCGCCACAGAGCAACGCATATCCGACAATGATGACACCACGGCTACACACACGTCCCAAATCGCGAGGATGGACAATGTGCTTAGGATCATAGCCGCGAAGAATGAGGAGTTGGAAGCAAGAAGCCGTCGCAATAATATACGCGTAGTGGGAGTTCCTGAATCGACCAACACGGGGCGCATAGAGGACTATGTTGAGAAGATACTCACTACTGCGATTGGCCCGGAGGCGTTCTCCAAACAATTTATTGTCGAGCGGGCGCACCGATCACTGGCGCCGAAGCCAGCTACTGGAGCCTCCCCACGGCCCATCATTGCCCGCCTTCTCAATTATCGAGAACGAGACGCTGCCTTACGGGCAGCCCGAACCCAGCGCACGCTGTCCTGTGACGGAGTTAATTTCTCCATCTATCCGGACTTTACGCCAGTGGTGCAAGAGCAACGGAGAAAGTTTTTGGAAGTCAAGAAAAAGCTGCGGAACCTACAAATTGACTATGCGCTCCTGTATCCTGCCAAATTAAGGGTAACACATCAGGCGAAGCAGCACTTCTTTACTAACCCGCAACAGGTCGAAGACTTTGTGAAGCAACTCAAACGGGAACGAGCGGAAAATAGACGACATGGTGAAGAAAGACAAGATGACTTCCACTCAGCTAACGAAGATGAATGACACTGCGCATCGCCTCTGCGACCTCTTGCTCTAATTTGGAGGCGACGACATGGCTGGATGAGACCCGATCTGCTGCTCAACCGCAGACTATAACCGCTACCCGGATTTTTGTTAGAAGATGGTGGTAATGTATTCCAGGCACCCCCCCCCCCCCCACTACCTGAATTGGGACTGGTCTGGGTGTCGTAAACAGGGCCAAGGAGTGGGGAGAGGTTAAGTGCGCTACTAGACTGCACCCTGTAGGGTGTACCCCATTGAACTTCATACAACTGATGCAAATGTTGGGGACTTTGGGCTTTGTTAAGGGTGGGGGGAGGGACGGGATTGCTGGCAAGTTGGGGTTGCTCCAGTGGGTGGGGGGTGGGGGCGCTACGATGGTGCGCTTTGGATTGTTGATTATATTCTGCCTTGCTGTGGAGACCCAACTACTGTGATGTTTATGATTGGCTTCATGTGCTGCGAACTCTGGCTAGATTATACTTTGCAATGTAGTGTCTGTTGGGCGGTATTCATGGCGCGCTTTACACGTAGAGCCTCAGTATTTTATTTCCTCTACTGTCTGACCAGACAGCGATGTGCACCTACAGGCTGCTATGTTATATGCTGCACAATATGTACTTCAATGGTCTATAATGCATTGTATATTTTTCTGGATTGGAAAAAGACTCGCAATACAGCACTAAGGTCTCTACGAGGTTGGGGGGAGGGGGACGGGACTGTTTGGTTAACTTTGGTTGTCCTATTGAGGACTGGACTACAGATTGTATTGTTGACAACTGGTGTTTTAACTGATTATAGAATACGTACTTTAGGGCATGCAGTACAGGTTGCACACGTGGGACACAAGGTATTTGCGCACATGGATGTACACTTCAGGGGCCCCTTGGACACATATGGACGGATCATGGAAGGGGAAAAGACATTTGGGATGATGCTGTACGTTACTGATGGGGGACACTGATCTCAATATTCTAACTTGGAATGTTAGAGGGCTCGGAGATCCCAGGAAGCGACGGCAAGTACTATCGTACTTAGATAGGCACTCGATACATATAGCTTTTCTGCAGGAAACGCATTTTAACAAGGCCACCAATCACACCTTCGCCAGTAGATGGGCAATGAATGCTGCATTTTCCTCCTACTCTACATACGCTAGGGGGACGGCAATCCTGGTTAAGCGGAATACACCATTTGTCTTGGCCGGCTCCAAGGTAGACGATCATGGACGCTACTGTATGCTGTGGGGTAGACTGGGGCACACGGCAGTCACCCTGGTATGCTGCTATGGGCCTAACATAGATGACCCGAGATTTTTTACAGAATTATGGGCAGCCATAATGGGGACGGGTCCACATCAAATCATATGGGGGGGGACTTTAATACAACACTAGAACCCGCATTACATAGGTCACACCCTTCCCCACACCACTACACCAAGGCACGTGCGGAACTGCGCGCAGTAATTACTGACTATAGCTTAGTAGACGCCTGGAGACAGCTACATTGAGAACTCAGGGAAGGCACACGCTTCACTGCGCAGGCGCGCTCATGGGCTAGACTAGATTATATATTCTTGACATCCCACCTCTACACCTCCCTTCACCGTGCACACCACCTCCCCAGGACCTACTCGGATCATTCCCCTTTGAAAATTACACTGCGCGCAGCCGAATTAGGCCCTCCTTCTACCGCCTGGCGGATGCGCCCCTCACTACTTCTAGATGACACGTTTCAGGAAGAACTCCGGGATGAGTGCCTAGACTTTTTTAGGCGGAATAAGGACTCTGTCAAAGATGTTGAGACTATTTGGGACGCATTTAAAGTGACATTAAGGGGGATCTGCATCGCTAAAGGGGCAGGGTTGTTGAAAGAAATTACCTCCCGCATACATACTATCGACAGGGAACTCAAAGATTTGGAGACGTCATTGGGCACTACTCCATCCGACTCTACGTTACTTAAGATCCGAGATAAAATCTCTGACTACACGACAGAAGCGGCAAGAGAATCTAAATTTCGGAGCAAGCATTGGACTGCTCGTCGTTACGGTGAAGGCGACCGACCTGGGAAGGTGTAGTAAAGAACCACTACATTTAGGGGTTTCCAAGTATGACTTTATTTCATCATAAGTAATAGGTGCTCCCAGCTTGGCGGCAGTCACGACTCTCACCAACGTTCTAACACACACTCCAGGAAGCAGAGTGGGCAGTACCAAGAGGGAGAGAAGGAGAGGGGTGTGAGAGGGGCAGGGAGGGAGAAGTTACAACACACCTTCCCCCCTAAAGGAAACAGAGGAGAGGAAGCTGAGAAGCTCCAGACGTGGGAGAGGGAATGACAGCGGGGGTGCAAGGAGGAGGGGTGAAAGTAGGAGAGGTGGGAGCAGAATGGGGAGGAGGCGGGTAGGAGGGAGAAGGACAAAGAAAGCAGGATCTAATAACAGCAACCAGAAGACAAATAACTGTGACACTAACACTAAACTAAGTGTGGAACTGACAGGAAACAGTCTAGAGCGTGTGGACCCTTTGGTCCGCAAGGATCCATAACGGGTCCTGACCTTGCCCCCCTCCCCTTAGGATGAACACCTTTTATACTACGGTAGGTGTAGCCGGTGGGGCCGGTCCCTTAAAGTCCACTTCTGCCACCCCGCCTCAGCGCCCCTATAGATAGCGGGATGAGTCTGGAGGCAGGGGTGGGAGGCAGGAAAGAGTGCAACCTCCATGTTTCCCTTAGACTCCTCTGAGTGTGAACATAATGTGCGGAAAATTCCAACTTGTAATTTTGTGCCCCTCCACAGGTCTTCATGTATCCGTCAGGAAGGGTGCCTAGGCGGTACCACTGTATTAGTCCTTGGAAGTAACTGGGGCACCGACACACCCCGCCTGAACACTCAGACCTGGTAGAGCTCTCTCTCTCTCTCAATGTCATCCGCGTTGACTGGTCTGGTCCCTCTCCTACCCTCCTTACCTTTGCCGTAGGCAGAGTCCAGACCTTTTCTTACTCCGTTTCAAACAATTCCAGATCATTGTCATCAGCGTCAGCTGACCTCAATCTCTCATCCTGCTCACTTCCTTGACTCCCCTGGAAGAACTCTGTTGTATTTCCTGGGCCACGGCATTCCCTCTTGCTGTGATTGTTATCGAGTGGACCCTTCTTCCCTGACATGCCTTTTAGTGAGATACCTTTTAGCATTTCCTGCCTTTTCCCACTCTCACCCTCCATCTCACTGCCATGATGCCATGGAAAATATTTAGCTTTATCCTCATCCTTTTCCTCCAGCCAACTTAAATCCATTACTCTTTTCTGTCCACCATAGTCCACAATTTCATCCCTTGTTTCAATAATGAACTCATCCAATGTGGAACTCTGCCTCATCTCATTGCAAATAAAGTGGTTACTCCTACATTTTATTTTCCCTCGATCGAAAGTTTCATTTTCTGTGGACTCTCCCTTTCTCTCGACTTCTCCGTTTTTCGCAAATTCACTTCCTCCGCCTTTCCTCTCGCCTTTCTTTCGTATTTCTCTTTCATCCACCCAGCTTTGGTCCGTCTCTATTTTTCTTTTTAGTACATCCTCTACTACTACTTTTCTACAACCTTTATTGCCTGCCGTGTGGGCGATCCATGTTTCACCATTGGTTGTAACCATGCCGGCCACTCTCCCTTTAACTGTTTTAATTCGCCCCTGTCTGTGGAGGTCAATAACTCTTTCTTGTTCACATTTGTGTTCATATTCCTCCATCATTTTGTTCCTGGACTCTGACGATGTGATTCTTAGCCACGTCCCTTTGTGCTTGAATAGGTTACCCTTACATTCTATCCTTTGCCGTTCATTAGTTTTAGTGATTACACTTTCTCCTTTTCTTTTGAGATCTCCTTTTTCCCCACCTATTCCTTCTCTGTCATTGTTCTCATGTCTCTCAACTTCTTTTCCATACTTTTTATTATATGCAGCTTCCTCCATGTCACACGAACCCTTAGATGTCGGCGCATGAGTCTTCTGTGCTTCACTTTTAGTTCCTTGTACTCTTTGGATAAGCGCCCGTTCAATCTCATGTTCTTTTCTTCTTCCATTATCTTTTATTTTCAATTTCTTTTGATCCTTCCACCCTGGTATGGTGGATCCTCTTTCCGTTATATGTAGGGCACTCCAAGTATCCTTTCCCTCGTGCATTAAATCCTTTACTGTGTAACCTATTACGTTGAAGTTCTTCTCAGAGTATGTTTTTACGGATATGTTGGTCTCCTTAAATTCTTCCCCATTTCCTTTTGCTAATTCCCTATTCCATTCTGTCTTGTTAACCAACTTATATTGCTTTCCTGGAACTGAGACCTTTTCTGTCTTCACTCCACCTAGGGAGGTGGTACACTCCGGGTTTATTTTCCTAGTGTTAACTTCTTCTTGGCTATCCTTGATCACTTCAACCCTTTGTGCCTTTACCCACGAGACTTGTTTTCCATAACCATCCCATGCGCACGAGATGTCTTTATACACATTTCTGTGTGGCCCCTTCGTAAGCATTATCCTCGTTTCGCAGTACTTCTTCCGTCCTTCGGTTCCTAGACTGTGAAATGCTGGTTCAGCCCTTTCCACTGGTATGAGAGCTACATCCTCTTTCTCAACAACTGATATGTGCATCTCAACATACCCTTTCCACTCACCCCATTCTGCCATGTTCCTTTTGTTTCCCTCCATACACGGCGCTGAGGGCGGAAAATTATACCTTAGGGCTCTCTCCATGTTATTTTCTACACTATATCTGGGGATTCACGTGGAGATATGATGTCCACCTTGAGCAGATAGGTGACGGTAGAAATGCACCTTGACGAGTTCTCTGTCGCCCTGAACCAATTAATAGTAATGCATTGGCTATGTGCGCTGGGGGTTGTAAAATGTGAAGGTCAAGTTACCTACCCCACCTTCTGTTGCCCTTCTAGTTCCCCTTCTCTGGAGTCACTGAAAAAGTGTTGAACGCGCCGTCAGTAGATCTGTGGCTCTTGAGAATTCACTGTCACATATACAAGGAGTTAGGGTGTCCCTGGGAGGACGTGCCGCCTCTAGTCAGTATTGATTCTGCCACAGAGGTTCCTTGCACAACCCTCATACAGCTCCATGCACAGCTGCTGCCCAGCTTCTTATGACTACCACCTAATGTGATACGTTCCCCGCTCCTCCCAACGTTTCCAAAGCTTTATGCGACTGTGAAGTAAAGCTACTGACCCGTGGCGATCCCTTTTCTCCGAGGTTTCTCACAAGTGTACTCTCCTCATTACTCCAATAATTGCTAGAGTACTTTCGTAGTCTTAAATTTCCAGGAAGAGGGGACTAGCTCACCCAGATTACATCTTCATAACACCTTTATTTTCTAGTCTCAAATTTTTCTCACTAAGTCTTACCTCAACCGACAGGCTCCTTCCATGGAATGGATTCTGTCTGAGAACACTTCTCGGAGAGGTGCCGAGCACACCGTCTCCTCAGCACAGCTCACAGCAGAGGCCGTGTTCCAACCTTTTCCATTCCTCTGAAGAATTCCCCCGAATCTCAGCTGGCCCTCGTCGTCCGCTGGGCTAGGAACTGCCCTGGCTTGACCTACATGGCTATCCGCATGTCGCCTCTAACCTCTTTATCCCACGGCGGCGTGCCTCCTTTGAGAGGTTAGGTACACACCCCGGATATTCCGCCCCCTTCCGCAGCCTAAACTCCGCTGCTACACACTCAGGGACGTTTACACTTGTCCTCTTTCTTTGTCTTCGTCCTGCTTCGTGCTGTAGGGAAGTGACGCGATGCTTGGAAGAATGGCTACGATGTTCTCGGGCAGGAGTTTCTATCCTCAGGTGAGGACTTTGGCGTTTTACTGAGCTCAATGTACTTTTTTTTTTTCTTTTTTTTTTCTACTATCACCAATGTCGTCCACCGCTGAGCCCAGCTCTTCACATGCGCTTGGACGGCTCACCACACAGGCTTCCGCCGCATACTTGGGTCTCACTCCTTCCCCTTACACCCGGACCTTCACCTTATCCTGTGCTCCGCTCAGCTTTTATCCTTAGTACCAACTGCTCTCCTCACGATATTTCGCCAATTTCAAAGCTCCGCATATCGGGTCTTACTCCTCTTCACCGCCTCACTCTCATTGGGACGCCCAACCTAGATCGTCACTTCATTCGCCACAGTTGCTCAACGTAACGTACTTTCACCTACTACCTCCTAACCAAGGCTCATATTTTCACCTCAATACGCGGTGAGAACGATATCAGCAATTTCGTCTCCCGCTCCTTTCAGCTTTCCACAAAAGCTTCAGCTGCTCACCTGACGAACTTTCTTTCCTTTCATAGTTCATCCACTCGGGTCTTACTCCTTTTCAGCTTCAGAGTCTCCTTTGAACGCCCGACGCAGCTTGTTCACTCATTTCATCATCTTATTTTCTCCAGAAACTGGTTGTACGAACCAGAAATACCAGCAGACATCAAATCAGGAAGAAACAGTTATTCCTTCACCACACAGCACCAGTTCGTTTACCCCAAACTTCACACCCGACTTCCATTTGCTTTACGGAATCGAGAATCTGACGTCCCCCGAACGGGAACACTTTAGTGGGTACAGTCTGGTTTACCGGTCTGCTCTCCAGTGAACTTCAAATTTAATCGATGAGTCCTTCATTTCAATTAACCACTCCGCTCAAGCTTAAAATTTGTCCAGGGGGGATAGACACCCAGCTGACCCTGGCTCAGCATCCCGTCCTCGTCGCCAGAAAATGTAGTAAAGAACCACTACATTTAGGGGTTTCCAAGTATGACTTTATTTCATCATAAGTAATAGGTGCTCCCAGCTTGGCGGCAGTCACGACTCTCACCAACGTTCTAACACACACTCCAGGAAGCAGAGTGGGCAGTACCAAGAGGGAGAGAAGGAGAGGGGTGTGAGAGGGGCAGGGAGGGAGAAGTTACAACAGAAGGCTTTAGCCTCAACGATTAAATTGATGCGTGAGCCCAACATTATACTTGAAATAGAGGGTCCGGATGGGGTGGTGGTTCGGGACACAACACAAATCCTCAACTCCTTTGTCTCCCACTATGGCACGCTATATACCACTTCTAGAGTAGGAGAACTGCAATTACAGGATTATCTGGCAGATGTATCGCTGGGCTGGCTTGGTGAGGACCAAAGGGCGTTCCTGAGTGCGCCTTTCGAGTTAGATGAGGTGCGGGCCGCGATTATGGGAATGCAGTCAGGGAAAGCCACGGGACTGGACGGCATTCCGATAGAATTTTACAAAACTTACATCGATTTTATGGCCCCTGTACTCCGAGAGGTATTTGAGGATGCCCTAGAGGTGGGCCACCTGCCGCCCTCAATGAGAACTGCTCTTATTATCTCTCTCCTTAAGCCAGGCAAGCCGCCGCATATGTGTGACTCCTACCACCCCCTGTCCTTATTGAATAGCGATGTTAAGGTGCTAGCCAAGCTCATTGCTAACCGCATCAGCCTTCTACTTCCCAATCTGATACTCCCGGATCAGGCTGGTTTCGTCCCTGGCAGGGCTACCTCCCACAATCTGCGTACCTTCTTTTCTGTTTTAAACTCGGTACATGAAGACCTGCCAATGGCGGCCGTCTTTCTTGACGCCACCAAGGCTTTTGATTCCCTGGAATGGGACTATGTGTTCCGAGTGTTGGAGAGAATGGGATTCCCGGCGATTTTCATTGCCTGGATTCAACTCCTGTATGAACGCCCTGTGGCCACGGCCCTTATTAATGGTAAATTGTCTGCCACATTCCCCATCACGAGGGGGACAAGACAGGGGTGCCCACTTTCACCTCTCCTTTTTGCGATTGCCATGGAACCCCTGGCTGCTAAACTGAGACAACATCATAACGACAGTGCGCTCCGGTGCTTTCAACGACAAATCCTGATTTCACTGTACGCTGATGATATCACATTATACATCCGCCATCCTTGGTAAATCTCAACCCCATCCTCAGAGAATTCGTGTGCTTTGGTAGACTGTCAGGGGTCCAGATTAAATGGAGTAAGTCCTGCATTTTTCCGCTTACACCTTCTACTAAACGGTTTGACCTAGACTTTCCTCTTACCTGGAGCGAGGGTGATTTTAAATATCTTGGGATCCACATAGAAAAGGGCAGAGATGAACTTATGCGCGCCAATTATGGCACTGCCATGAATCGCATAGTGGACAATGTGGCACGCTGGATCACCTTGCCTCTGTCGATGGCGGCAGGGCCTCCCTGATAAAAATGGTCATTCTATCGAAATTATTGTACCTATTTTTAAACATCCCTTTTTATCCGGGCAGGACTTTTTTTAGCCAGCTTCGCTCTGAACTCATCAAGCTAGTATGGGGAGGGAAATCGCCTCGGCTCAAGTGGGACACCCTGACACGCCCCTACATGCACGGAGGCTTCGGAGTGCCCAACTTTGAACTATACTATCAGGCAGCACAGGCCCACTATGCCTATTTTTGGGTGCACCAGCCCAGGTACATGCCTCAACTAGCCGCGGAGCATTGGTTAGCCCACCCTATCCCTATAGATGGTGCACTTTACGCGGTGGTCTCTGGCAGGGACAAAACGCCTACAACAGTGCTTAGCACGGCCACTGCATGGGCCCGAATACTGGCTAAACTGGGACAGACGGTACTATATGCTCCGTCATTACCGTTGAGCTACCACCCGGATATGCCATTATTGCAGGAGCCGGGATTCCGCAAAGTGTTACACAAATTACGAATTGTGACCTGGGGGGATCTATACCATGACGGACTGTTTCGCACCATGGAGCAATTATATGAAGAGATGTCACCCACTCCGCTTGAAGTATTTTTTTATATCCGGCTCCGTCAAGGTGTGAAAGCCCTCACACCTGACTTTCCCCGAGAACCGGTGAAGTTGGCCCCATTGCAGACCCTACTCCAACTAGAGGCTCCCTATAGATTGGTATCGACAATTTACAGGGCGGTACACACGCAAATAGACTACGCGGCTCTGCCCGCTAGACTCAAATGGGATCAAGAGCTTGATAGCCCACTCACGGACAGGCAGTGGTTGTTCTCCCTACAGCACACAGAACGCATCTCGGCTAGTAGTAGACATAGAATCATACACTATAAATTCATACACCGCCTATACTACACTCCAGCTCGTATGCGCAGACTTCAGCTAAGAGCAACGGATGACTGCGATAGATGTCATGCCTCTGGGGCGGACTTCTTACATCTCGCCTGGGCGTGTGATACAGTGAATCGATACTGGATTCAGGTGATAAACGCACTTTCTGACATGACACACACTACAATACATCCCTCCCCGCTCCTGGCGCTACTGGGATACGTAGAGCCCATACAAGCGACGCATCGCAGATTTATTGCACTGGCCCTGTTGGTGGCCAAAAGGAGATTGGCGTGTCGCTGGGGCAGAGGTAGAGCCCCTAAATTTAAGGACTGGATGAATGATTTAATATATTGTCAAGATCAACTGAATACTTATTCGGAATTATTGCCGATTGCTTCTAGACCATGTGATGTTTGGGCTCCGTTGCGAGGTTACCTTGCTAGGAAAGCTGCAGACTCTGTAGAAGGGTCACCCACCTAACATCACACCCGACCTTCCAGATCTCTGCAAAAATGCTGGGTTTATGTGCTATATTGCTGTGTGCTATTATTGGGAGGTGAGGGGACACTATGGTTGTCTGGTTAAACATCGCACAGCAGGCTGCGTCTATAGACCCGATTGAAGAGAATACCCTGGTAATCTTCGGTGAACATTTGACTTATTGGAGGTTCTTGGGACCTACGATGTACAGGACAGGGGTCCAAATGTGCTATGACCTTCACTTGACTGTCAAACTCCCCTTGAGAGGAAATGTCAACCCTGCTGTGTACTGAGCGAAATGTACTCTCTTTTTTCTTTTCATACATTATTTGTGATATGTGCCTGTGCCGCACCTGTGTAACGTTACTGTCTTTTTCTGTTGTAACTGTGTGACCACCAAAATTGCAAAAATAAAGTTTTTTAAAAAAAACTATGGGTTTCAAATTCTTAGGAATTTTCATTAAAGTGTTTTTGCTTGTGAAATGCCTTATGCAAACCTCATTTCCACATTTGCTCAAATATGTGGATTGTTGGAGAGGTGCAGAGGTGCCGTAATAGTGAAACTAAAGAATTCCACAATTATCCTTTCCTCTCTAAATGATGGGCTGGGTACCCAAAGTAGGTGTAGTATTGTAGGTAGCAGAGGGGTAGATTCCAGCACTCAAAAGACATGGACTCATCCCAGGATAGAATCGTTGCTTTATTTGCAGAGCAGGACCTCCAGCCGCCATCCAGCACGCAAGGCTCCCAACTCCCTGAGAATATTCACGCTTCTAATAAACTATTCTAAAGAAGAACATTAATGATTCCCAGCTAACAGACTAGAAAGCTGACCAATGATGTGGTAAGAGTCCCATATAGTCCACTATTTCCCCAAGCAGACAAAACAATTAAAGTAAAGAAGACAGGAAGAGATGTAATAGGAAATATACAATAGGAAAATAAGAAAATATTCAGAAAGGCTATAAAATTAACGAGAAATGATAACAAATAGAAGCAACAGCCATGTGAAAATGGCAAGTCTATTTCTTGACAACAGAAATACCGTTGAGATTCCAGATGCATTCATCCTCCAACTTCACTGCACCCTTAATCAGTTTTACCACATATGTGGATGGCTGAACTTGAAAGTTTTACACAACGAGAGGTACAAAGTTCCCCAGTAAGATGGAAAGGGTAAGGAATAGGGGAACCTAGCGTGAACAAAATAGAGGGAGAGGAGAAAGGGGAAAGGGGAATCCCCTTTTCGGAACTAAAACCCTCACACACCCAGCAAGCTAGGTGTCATGCTTCATCATATGGGTTTTGCTCCTCGTCAGACTGGCGCTGCAATGTCTGACGGGCACCCGCGAAGGGGCTCTTTATCGGAGATCTTTTGTTCCTGCCATTTGTTGCATGTGGGTATTAATAAAAAAAAAATTGGTGGTGTAGTCATGAGTAGTGTGTGGAGCTTAAAAAAGGTGAGGTAATCCACTGAGTACTTTAAAATTGTGGTTAACTACCTTGTTTAAAAATTAAGTGGGGGAGAGATACGCAATGGTACTATGGTCCAGTAGTGTATCCGCTACCTTAAGGTCGACATGATTCATGCATATGTTGCAATTCGTCAGGACCTAGATGGTGAATAAAACTGTACTACACACAGAGGATAGAGCTATACAACCTTATTTTGGAAGTCAGTACATGTGCCGGCCAATCAGTCCTGCCCTCTATAGTTCGACCCTAATGTAGTCCCTAGGGTGCCTCAACGGTCTGCTCCCATGGAAATGGCACCTTGAATGAGGTACCTGTCCGATTAGCGGACTCAGCCTGCTACACCTACCCCCACGAAGTCGGGTCAGGACAAGGAGCGGCCGGAAAAATAGAAAGGCTATAAAATTAACGAGAAATGATAATAACAAATGGAAGCAACAGCCATGTGAAAATGGCAAGTCTATTTCTTGACAACAGAAATACAGTTGAGATTCCAGATGCATTCATCCTCCAACTTCACTGCACCCTTAATCAGTTTTACCACATATGTGGATGGCTGAACTTGAAAGTTCCCACAATGAAACTAGGAACCCTCACAACAACCACGTCACCAATCCTTACTTTCCAATCAGAAATAGCATTAACTTTATCAAAGTACACTTTTCTCTTAGGCTAGGAAATCAATTCATCAATTCTCTCTCCACACTTTCAAAAAAATAGCATCTTCAATATTATATCACCCTCCCCTCCCCCGCCCCCGTGTTCTTCCTGTATTATGCAGGGAGCAACGTGATTCAAGGTTTCCTCTCTTTGAATAGTTTTCAGGTGTGACACCTGTAGTGGAACGTGTAGTCAACTTGTATTCTATACTTTTGCATAAACAACACTTCCAACGACTTCCAACGACTTCATGCTCCACAGACATCTAAACACATTCCTTCAATAGATTTGATAGCATTGTAATAAGCCACAGTAAAAAAGAATTGGATACATAGAATTGCAGTATGTTTAGAACAGAAAATATGAGATTGTAATAACCAATGCAACCAAAGTGCAATATGGGTATTACATGAACATATAGAGTTACAGAGTTACAGAGAAACTGAGAAAATAGAAATAACTGTTTTGTTATGGACATGATTTTTTTAATGTATATGAGCAATTGTATTAAAGGATGAGTGCATGTGAGATATGGGTGCTTGAAGAATGCTTTTTAAAATAAAATAAAAGTTCTGTTTTCTTTTAGCCGTGTGTCTGAAATATTCAAGACGTATTGCCTAATTATGATGCATAAATACTTTGTACACAAAAGAAATTAAATATTTGTGCATATTCATGCATAGAAAAATAAAGACTATAAATGAAGATAAAGTTACTCTGAGCAGTTCATGTACATATTTATATTTTTTTAGTTGTATCAACATAATTTGAATTGAAAGATTAACGGAGGTTGTTGTTTCTACTCACATTCCTTTAATATCCAGTGTTCAATCATGCCATTAGTCTGTGGGTAATACAACTCATACCTCTTGTGCGAAATCCCTCTTGACCTTGAAAAATCCACTATTTCTTTGAAAATCAACGTGTCACTATTGTCGGTAAGAACCATAGAACTGATTCCGAATCCAAAGGCCATATCAATTAACTTAATCACCGACTGATTGGTTATTTCACAATAATTTCAGGCCATCTAGAATACATATCCATTAAAAACAAAATGTAGGGGGGCGTGGCTAGCTGCTGAGCATGGCGGCAGCATAAAGGAAGAGCTTCGGTGACGACGCGGCCTCTTCAACGATCCGATTGCTAATCCGTACTTCACATAACCCCTGTGGAGAGGACCTGAAACCTGGGACCGGGCGGGAAGGACGGCCGCAACTCCGGTAAAGATTGGACACCGGGAACTCAAGATTGCGGCGTCGGTCCAGGCGGCCTAAGACGGCAGTGGAGGCCGGGGGCGGACGTGCAGCAGCACCTGACAGGAAGTGCCTGAGACCCGGGCACAGGCCGCCGGAAACACCCGTCCGAGAAGTAGCACGGGAGAGAGACGGCCAGGAGACACCGACGGCGGCGGAAGACATCACCGCAACGGTAGGGGCGCCTGTAAATGCAGGGAGTTGCACCGGAACACCTCTGAGGGAAACGCCGGACTGCGGGCAAGGAGGAGAAACGCGGGGAGAGCTGCGCCCGGCAAGCCGCCATATTGGTGCAGTGCGTCGGGCCCCGGTGATAGACCTCCCTCCGCGGCCGAGGTAGGAAGGCGGGCAGTGCCTGAAACCTGCATTAAGTAACGCAGTGGGCCACAGTATCTGGAGCCTTGCGCACCACAGCCCTGCATAAGGAACCGGGCAGTGATAGAGGCACAACAATACCGGCGGGCCGCCATCTTGGTGAAGTGCGGAGGGCGTCCGGCACGGACATACTCCGGGTGCGCAAGTCATAGCCTGCATGCCGGTTACACAAGTGCCCTGACGCCCAGAGACTTACTCGACCCCATACCAAGATGGAAATATTGGAGCGGGACCGACTAAGGGCATACTGACCAAGTAAACAGCCTGATGTCTGGTGAAATATACTGAGGGACACGAGGGGGCTAGCGCTATATTGGCACTGACTCTGGGAGATTGCTGGAACAGAGGGGAACCCACAAAACTGCGTCAGATACAACCTACGGCACGAACACTGTAACGTGAAGGAGAGGTTGCCCATCCACCACTCCCTTGCACCAGCCGGGACTTGGCTCGGAGGGCGCAGATACAGACACAACACTACTGGACCCAGTAAAAGTCTTCTGAAAGCCGCGAAAAACCTCAGGGACATCGACAATTCATCGGCCCACTAGCGGTGGGAAAGATGTCAGGCAGGGGGAGTAAGAGCAACACTACTCAAACCAGAATTGACAGATTTGCACGCAACAGGAATGCCTCTCCTTCCCTAGACGGGAAATCTCCGGCAGGCAAGTCGACAGAGGAGACGAGCAGCAAGCAGGCCACATTGGACGACGTGATGAAAGCCCTGGCGCAAGTCCAAGCGACGGTAGGTTCGATATCAACCGAGATCACGCTTATCAGGGCAGACTTCCATAAAATGTCCGAAAAAGTAAGCAATATGGAGGTTGTGACGAAATCCCTGGTCGAGGATGTCTCTGAACTCCAGGCGACGGTGGAGAAGATAGCTGCGGAAAACAAGACACTGCGGGAACGTCTGGACGACCAGGAAGGGCGCTCCAGACGGAACAACGTGAGGATCCTTGGGGTTCCAGAATCTGAAGGTACGAGAGCGATGGACCTCTACGTGGAGGAGTTGATACAGAAAGAACTTAAACCCAAGGGCCTGTCCACCTTCTTCTCCGTCGAAAGGGCCCATCGGGTCCCGGGAGGCCAACCGAAACCGGGTGCACCGCCGCGACCGATCCTGGCTCGACTGTTCAACTTTAGAGATCGGGACGCCATCCTACAGGCGGCACGAGTGGCACCACCAATCCAAATCCAAAATTCTACACTGGCCTTCTTTCCGGATTACACGGCCGAAGTTGCTCGTCGCAGGAGAACGTTTCTAGACATTAAGAAAGAACTTAGATCAAGAGAACTACAGTACTCCATGCTGTACCCGGCAAGACTGCGTGTCGTGGCGGACAACAGAACCTGGTTCTTTGACACCCCTGAGATCGCTCGAGACTGGCTGGATGGCTGGAGACCAGTAGAGCGGCCGCGACAGACACACAGACCACACAGAAACCAGGAACCGAATAGCTGCACAAGCTCTCAAGCATCAAGACGCGGACCAGAAGACAGATCCCCGGAAAAAGGAATTACAGTCCAGGCCTCAGACGACGAACATTAGACACCTGGTGCGAGATGACAATTATACCAAAGGCCGGACAGAACGCCCTGGGTACTAGGTGGATGGCGACCACGGGAAGGAAGAGAGGCAGTTGTCTCCGGAGCGGTCCTTTCCCCAGCGAGCAAGTATTTGGGACTATGGGAAGCACTCTGCAAAGTTGGGGAAGCGGGCGGGATTATGTCCGTGGAGCAGGGGAGCAGGGAGGGGGGAGGGAGGGAACGTTTTGAAGTTATTGTTAGTATTGATAGTCATCTCTCACGCTATATGGTACACGAGCGAACCGACTACGGAACTATTCCTACACCTCAACATAGAACGCTATATACACACTGGAACCTGTAACATGGCAGCTGATACACTACCCACCCTATCCAATGGCCCAACAATTACACGCTGCACCCACTGAGGGCGCGCATACAACAATTGAGGTGCCCCCTCTGCGCCTGCTCACTTGGAACGTCAGAGGGTTGGGAGATAAAATAAAGAGGGGGTTGGTTCTGCAAGCAGTTAAACGCCAAAGGCCTGACCTAGTGCTACTCCAGGAGACGCACCTCACGGGGACAACATGCAAGGCGCTTGATAGGCGCGGGTACGTGATGGCAGTACATGCCGAATTCACGACAGGCTCCCGGGGGGCGGGGATACTCATGAAAAAATCATCACCCTTTATAGTAGAACTCCGCAAGACGGATGATCAGGGCCGGTTCGCAGCATTGCATGGCCAATGGGAAGGGAAACCCCTCAACGTGGTTTCCGTTTACGTCCCCCCGGCACTCCAATCTGTTGCCTTGCCTGCCCTGGGAAAATTCCTTCTGGACCTCCCGGATGGCGACACAATCATAGGAGGGGACTTCAATGCAATAGTAGACCCAACACTGGACACATATCCCATTAGAGAACGTCCTCGGGGCACTGCAACGCTCCCGGGCTTTCTAGAGGCACTGGGCATTACAGACGTATGGAGACAGCTAAACCCCACAGCGACACAATACACATACTACTCCGCTGTGCACAATAGCCTATCACGCATTGACTATTTCTTGTTCATAGGGGTGGGAATGGGGAAAGTAGATATCATAGACATCTTGCCGAGAGGCATATCTGACCATTTACCTATATTAATGTCACTTACCACCAAAGAGAAGAAACGTACCAGACTCTATCCACTATACCCAAACTACTTAAAAATCCCCAAAATCAGGAAAGAACTTAAATTAGTAACCACACACTATTTTGAGGAAAACGCGGGCTCGGTGTCCTCCCCCTCGGTCTTGTGGGAGGCGTACAAAACGGTCCTGCGGGGAGAGGCGATAGCGGCACTTACAGGGCACAAAAGAGAATCCAGGCGAGAGCTCACAGAGCTCGAGCTGCAATTGCATAACGCAAACAACACCCACATGGCTGATCCCACACCGGAAGCAGCGCATCTATTACACCTACGGCAGCGACAATACCAGGCCCACCTCAAAACGATAGTCCAAGGACATCTCACAAGTACAGCACATAGAATATATGATGTAGGCAACAAAGCAGGGAAAATGCTGGCGTGGTTAGATCGGAGGGGGGGGAGTAATAGAGGTATACAGAGGCTGCGCTCACATGACGGACAGTTGCAGACACATCAGGAAGAAATAGTATGCACCCTGGCACGTCACTTCCGAGAGGTATATACCCCAGAGCAGGCAGTCACGGCTCATGCGGCGATATCCTCGCTTGAGAATATTACCATCCCCAGGCTCTCGCAGGAGGCAATGCAAGAGCTAGAGACCGACCCGACAGAAGATGAAATTCAGCCGGCGATTCAGGCGTTGCACTCAGGAAAAGCGTTGGGGCCCAAAAGAATACCCATAGAATGGTATAAATCGATGGCCGACACTCTCAGTAAACCATTACTGGAAATGTACAAAGAGAGCCTGGAAAAGGCAGAAATGCCGCTAGACCAGCGCACTGCGACAATTGTGGCCATACCAAAACCGGGTAAACCTCCGTCTGATTGCTTCTCGTATCGCCCCATTTCCCTACTTAACGTGGAGGCCAAAGTTCTGGCAAAATTGCTAGCCAACCGTCTGGTGCATCACCTGCAGACACTGATCCACCCTGATCAGTCAGGCTTTATGCCTCATAGGAGTACGGCATTGAATCTCAGGCGGGTACATGGGGTGTTGGCACGAGCACACCTTCTCTCCGAGAAAGCAGTGATTCTCTCCCTTGATGCCAAAATGGCTTTTGATCTAGTGGAATGGGAATATCTGTTTGCGGTATTGGCACGTATGGGCTTTGGACCGAAATACATAGCATGGATACGACTTCTCTATACAAAACCGGTGGCACAAGTAGTAGCTAATGGTCACGTCTCACAGACGTTCCCGCTGGGCAGGGGGACGAGGCAGGGATGCCCTCTGTCACCCCTGCTTTTGGCCCTGGTACTAGAACCCTTGGCGATCCTAATCAGAACAACACCGTTACTTAAAGGAATCAAATGGGAAGAAGGGTGGGAAGATAGAATATCCCTGTATGCGGATGATATGTTGATTTATATGATTGAGCCTGAAAATGGGATCCCAGCATTATTACATCTCTGTAACACACATGGGAAGTCGTCGGGCTATACCCTGAATTGGTCCAAGTCGGTGATCTACACTCTAAAGGGTCCGGATCCGGTGCTACCATCGGGCTGCCCCCTTGCACTGACCCCGAACTCCTTTAAATATTTAGGCATTGTTATTACAAAGAGTGCCGCAGACTTCTTTGACAAGAACTTGAAGCCGCCTATGGAGCGCCTTCGTGCGGACGTGAAATACTGGGCGACCTTGCCACTGACCCTCATCGGGCGCGCAGCCCTTTATAAAATAATGGCATTGCCCAGATTCCTATATGTATTGGAAATCACCCCGTATCCTATAGTACCACGATTCTTCAAGCAGGTCGCAGCTCTGGTCACGAACCTCCTCTGGAATAATGGCCCGGCGCGTATAGCTTATGATAAGATGACTAAAAGTTGGTATGAGGGAGGCATAGCATTGCCGAACATACAGCTGTACTATTGGGCGGCCCATCTTAAAATAATAAACCAATGGATACATGCTTCAAGGAGTGACCCGGCATATAGAGCGGACTGGTCGCAACTGGGTGCAGACTGTATGATCGCGGTACTATATAACAAATCACAAGTTAAGAAGTTGCTGGGACCGACACAACACACAGCGGCCCTATGGCACATAGCACAATCGCGACTAGGTTGGAAGGGAAAAATCACCAAGCTAACACCACTGTGGGACACCAAGGCCTTGGGGAACCTACGGTGTAGTAAGGGATTTGCGCAATGGGACTGTATAGGAATCTCCACAGTTGGGGACCTATGGGACAAGGGCACGGTGATCGCACTTCCACAGCTCCAACAACAGTACGGACTGGGCCCGACAGAGACGTTTAGGTATGTACAAATAAGACACGCACTGCTCCAGGCGATCCCAGTGGGCACAGACGTACCAGAATCCTCGCCACTGGAGGATAGGCTCTTAACGGAATATATGCTACAAAGCGCGACCTCCCTCACATACAAAAAACTGATCAACAACCTAGGGGACCCTACAATAAAGTTAAGGGAAAAATGGGTGGGAGAAATAGGTGAGGTCACAGAGTCAGAGTGGAATGAAGCACTAGCCTCACCGAGAGAAGTTGGTATCTCAGCAAAATTCAGATTAGTGCAACTTAAAATTTTACACCGTATTTATTACACTAGAACGTTGCTTCACAAAATACACAGGGCGCCACATCCCTTTTGTCTTCGAGGATGCGGGGAGGAGGGAACACTATACCATACACTCTGGGATTGCCCACGCATACAGGAATTCTGGAGGCAGGTTATGCGCACGGTCTCACAAACACTTAAAATCTCCATCCTGCCAGACCCTCGCAAATGCCTCTTGAACATTTGGGACCCCAATGATCTGGATAGATATGGTCGGACATGGGCTACCCTGGCCATGATGGTAGCTAAACGGGACATTGCGCAAAAATGGGGGGCACAGGAACTGCCTGCGACTGCTAGGTGGAGTGTAAACATGGACATGCTGATGGTTACAGAAAGGGCGGTGTATGTACTCAGGGCGTGCCCCCGAAAGTGGAATAAGGTACGGACAGCATGGAATGTATACAGAGGGGAGATCTGCGATCCCTTACCGGAGGAAGAAGAATCGGACTCTGAGGGGGACGATGAATAGATAACTGGGTGGTGATTGCTATCTTTATTGCAACGGATAGAGCAGTGTTCAAATGCGGTGTGACAAAGCTGCCTACCATGAAGCAGGTGGGATGACGGGCGGTCGGTGTATGCACGAATAGATTATAAAAATGTGATGACTCTTTTTAGTTTTAAGTTTTACTGTTCTGATGGTTGAAGTACTGTACTGTGCTATACAAAAGACCTATACAATGCAATACCAAAAATGTCTTATGCATGTGAGGTTACGCTATTAATTCTTATTGTCTACAACCGGCTAGTTATGTATATGATTAAGAAGTGGAAACTATGAATATACTCAGCTTATGTATATGCTTCAGTGATTGAAGTTGGGATGTAACCTTGAAAGAACGATGTATGCATTAAATTCAATAAAGATTTATAAAAAATAAAAAAAAATTAAAAAATGTAGGTTGGCACAGAATCAGCAGACGAAGGACCCAATATATTTCAGCGGAAATATACAGGCAAGATTATCTCAACAATTCTCTACATAGCATGAAAGAAGTTTAACCTTCTTAGATTCATCAATTAAGCTGTAATCAACATATTTACATAAAATCCTTTCGACTTGTAAATCCATAGCAGGCCACCAGTAACAACCTCTCAGTTTTTCCATTGTCTTGCATATATGTTAATGCCCATCATGGGCAAGTTCAATGAGTCTCTTCTACAAATTTGCTGGTGGTATTCATCTAGAGCCTTTAAGCAATAAACTATCCTGCAGTGACATCTCATGACATTTGAAACCCCTCTGGTCAATGTACTATTTACCTTACCACCATTACTTTCACAAAATGAATCAGAAACCAACCTTAGTGTCTTGTTTCTAGCCAACTCGTCCAGCCACTTATTCTCAGTCACACAGCCATCAGTAATCAAACAAACGTTGATGTTGTCTTCTCACCACCATTCATCAAAATGGTCATCCTGCAGTGCAACAATCCATTTGCAGGATTGAGATGAAATGTCATCTAACCTTTTTTGATCAAAACCTCCGGTAGAGGTTTGTTATCAAAGTAAACTTCAAACCAAGCTCCTGACGAAAAAACAACTTCCCAATTGCCCAAAATACTGCTTTACGTTCTTTCTCAATTGTATAGGATCTGCACTCTGGGTTGTATAATGCTCTGAACCAAAAGGTATGGTAATTACCTTCTCTCTTTGGACCTGTTTCAAAACTGAACCCAGGCCATCATCACTAGGATCAGTCACTAAATGACATGGAAGTCAAGGCACAATAGTACGCAAACTCTTTGCTATACATACATGAGATTTCACATCTTCAAATGCAAATTGAAATGCCTCATTCCACACAAATTCCACTCCATGTTTTTAAACAACAGATGTGTGTTACTTGACTTACTGGCAACATTTTAAAACCATATTGAATTAAAATGTGTTCCTAGGAAAGTCTGAATGTCTTCCTTTTTCTTAGGATGTACTCCATCCCCAGAGACAGCATGTCCCAGATAATTAAGTTTTCAGCACTACATGTTTGCTTTTGAGGGCATACCTTGTTTATGCAAAGCTTGTAGATCCTCCCTTACACTCTCAGGGTTGTTCAGTAGTGTCAACTAAAACCCCTGGTAAGGTGCCGAACAAGATGGTGATGAGCTTTTCGAAACACCACTTCTACAGAATGGCATTCTATTAAATTGTATGTTCCAAAGGGCACAATAAGGGGTGTGAAATACTTAGATTCTTCAGTTAGTCTGATTTGGTGGTAAACTGAAGTTATGTGCAGCGTGGTGAAGACCCTAGGTCCAGCAAGCATTCCAAGCATTTCGCTTTTACTTAACTGCACACCACCCTTTTGTTAAGCTTGTATAAATCAATAGAAAATCTTAACTCACCAGTTGCTTTGCAAGAAAACATCACAGGAGACATTCACTCCGTGGCTTCTACAGGTTCTATAATGTTCTCTGCACATAACTAATCTAGCTTCTTTGCAACAGCACTCCTACCACTGAGTGGCCTACCTCTGACTTAGCAGGGCACAGGCAAAGCTTATAATGTAAGGTTAATGTTTTGTACATATTCCTTTCTTTACGCTGGGTCATCCCTAACTGTGGAAAATGTCCTTTCCTTTATTTCCCTCTTCAGTTCATGATCAGCACATGCAAGTGGACCCTAGACCAGATAAACTAAGGTCTAAACACAAAGCACAATAACAACATAGCACACCACAAATTTGTTGCACCCAGAGGCATTCTGTACCAAGTGTATATAGCAGTAGTCAAGAAGGTAGGTCTCTGCCTTACCTATTGAAAAATGCAAAAAGAACAGATGATGGATGGAATGCTGAATTAATCAAACATACACCCCCAGTCACAGATCTGGGTTAAATCCATTGTTTTTTTGCATGCCACGCCCTTCCAGTTTAGAGTCAGCCATATGCAAATCAGTCTTAACCCTGTGCCCCATGGAAACAGTCCAGCCTGAACTGCTGGAAATGGACCTGTTGGAAAGGGCCCTTTTTGCAGGGTTTTCCCAAAACTTTTTGCTTTTTCCTCCTATTTTTTCCTGACCTGCTATTGTTGGTTTTAGGACTCTGGGCACTTTACCACCGCTGACCAGTGCTAAAGTGCATACGCTCTTTGTGTTATAGATTTGTGATTCCATGATTCGTTATTTGATTTACTAGTCAGTACAGTGGGTGGGGGGTGAGGCGGGAGGCGTGGCCGGGAGTCGGGAGTCATCTCGGCTCCCGGTCCACGCGCTTTATCTGGGCAATTTTCAGCGGCCCCCTCGAGGCAGAATCGTCGGTAAAAGAACCCACCAGCGTCGGATGTTGTGAGGCTCCGGTGGAATGTAGTTTGCTCTCTCGGGAGCGTCTGCACTGGCCTTACTCTGGTGCGAAGTCCAGGAAGAAAATCCAGCGAGGGCTAAGATAGACGGCTCGACCCCTCTGAACAGTGTGGCCTCCACAGACGCTTTGAACACACCGGCACCTTGAGGAACGCAGCGGTGAGCCCCGCAAAGCGTGCTCGGGGTTTCTGGAGGCAGTGGTTTCTGCGGCACTGTGCTTCCTCATTGCCTGACCTCAACAATCCAGCGAGGGACAAGATGGCGGCCGGAGCCCGCCCGTGATGAAACAGCCCGACCCCTCCGAGAAACATCGCTGCTACTGACACTCCTGAACCTTGAGGATCCAAGAGGTGAGCCCCGCGAAGCTCGCTCGGGGTCCCTGGAGGCGGTGGAGTCCGCGGCGCTTTACATCCTTAAATGCCTGACTTTAACATGGCGGCCAAAATTGCCCTCAAATGCACCTGGAACTGAAGCTCCGTGTCCACCCTGCTCTCCAGGCTACAGAAGGGATTTTTTGCAGCCCCACACTCCGGAATAGAGAGCGTGCTCCAGTGCCGGAATTTGGTTGGAGGTGCATGGGCATAATATCAATGCCCTAACTTGTGTAGCTGGCCCTAAAATTTGAATTTTTGGTTGCAAACACCGGTGAGCAAGATAGCGACTGCCCCCGAACTAAATTTTAATTTGTGACTTTGCCAGCGGCTGGTTGCTGAACCTTTACAAGCACCCTTACAAGCAGACATCAGGCTGGACAGGGCACTCCTATAAGACTTGGAGAATCGTTTGACCATTTTGCGGCTGTTCTCTGCAGTTTTTTTCCCTGGTCCCCGACCCGTCATCTTGTCCATTCCCTCGTCTTTTTACCCTTTTCCCTCTTTTCCCCCTTGAGGATCCTCAAATGTTTCTTCCCCTCTCTGTTTCTCCATACCCTCGAATCCCTCCCACCCTCCCTTGGTGTTGTGACTACTTCCCCCCTCCTGCCCCACTTAATGGAACTCTGCCTGAGGAAATCCACTATGTTTGTATATTTATGTATATAGGGATAACTCTAATCACTAGTATAGACAGTAGACCTTTGTACCATCTACCATTCCTAGGTGACTTTTAGAGTATATCCATTCATATCCCTTCCCTATGTATATAGAGATAACTCTAATCACTAGTATTTGAAGTAGACTTTTGTACCCTACTATTCCTATGTGTCTCTTAGAGTATATCCAGTCATATCCCTTCCCTATGTATATAGAGATAACTCTAATCACTAGTATATGCAGTAGACCGCTGTGCTCTCCACCATTCCTTTGTGACTCTTAGAGTATATCCATGTGTATCCCTTTCCTATGTATATAGAGATAACTCTAATCACTAGTATATGCAGTAGACCATTGTGCTCTCTACCATTCCTATGTAACTCTTAGAGTATATCCACCATCCCCATGTATATAGAGATAACTCTAATCACGAGTATATGCGGTTGACCTTGGTACTGCCTACCATTCCTATGTGACTCTTAGAGTATATCCAGTCATATCCCTTCCCTAATGTATATAGAGATAACTCTAAACACTAGTATATGCAGTAGACCTTTGTACTATCTACCATTCCTATGTGAATCTTAGAGTATATCCATTTGTATCTCCTCCTTATGTGACTTTACATCTTGTACATTTGCAATTTTTTTCTGTTTGTATCCTTTATGTAACGCATGTAATCTAAAGTCCTTATGTTTCTCAACTGGTTCTTCTGTAAAGCGCTCTGACACCTTCGGGTAAAGTTTGCGCTATATAAAATCGCACAAATAAATAAATAAATAACAAGTACAGTGCACTGTGTGTGCCCAGCACTGGTTGTGCCACCCACATGAGTAGCCCTGAAAAGGTAACTCAGAATTGCCTCAGCAGTATCTGTGTGCAGTTAAGTACTGCAATGTCGACTTGGCAAGTGAACCCACTTGCCAGGGCCCTACCCTACCCTTTTCTTACATATTATCCACCCCTAAGGTAGGCCCAAAGTACCCCTGTGGGCAGGGTGCAGTGTATGTGAAATGTAGGACATGCCCTGATGTGTGTGGCATGTCCTGATAGTAAAATACTGCCAATTTTGTGTTTCACTATTGAAAGGCTATCTGGCCCATAGGAAAGTATGGGAGTTAATTTATAACATCTTACTAGCAGCCCGTCCCGACGTTGTCCGGGTATGAATTGCTGCCGGCCAGTAGTATATTGTTTTGTAGGGTTTCGTTTTGATAGCATTTCTTATCTGTGACAGGCCTGTGAAATGCTCCGATTCACAGTGCACTGCTGAGGCACTTAAGAGTGCGCGTTCAGTAGTGGGTGAACTCGAGTTTCCCTACTTTATTTTTCCATGCAATATTATATAGCGCAAACTCGACAACATGGCATGAGCACAATTTACATTACAGAAGAACACATTCATTTGTGGTAGGCACGGGGAGACAAAGCGATTTGCCTGGAATCACAGGATGTTGAGCTGATGCCGAGATTCGAACGTAGCTCCCCAGCTCTAAAGTACGCAATTCTAGAACTTGTGGCGGGAGGTGTGTCTAAAAGTGTATGTCGGTGCTGGCCATCAATGAGAGAGACCTGTGCATTTTTAAATGGGTGGTGAAAAATATGAGTATGTTGCTGGAGATGTGGGCCGCCATGCCACCAATGTACTTACCGGGGGAGGGTAAACACCCATTATTTCTCAACTTTCTTTCCGCATACCATCACTCGGAATACTTTCATTACGAAAGTACCATGACTCCGCAATGCCATTATAACGCATGGCATTACATTGTATATGCTTTTACCACGCATACATTTACAACGAAATTTGTTGTAAATGCATGAATGATAAAGGCATGTTTTTTAAAAATGTTTGGATAAGGTAAGTATGGGTATAGGGGTATATGTTTTGGGGTACTGAGGTATATGTTTTGGGGGGTTTGGGTATTTTAAGGGTTCAGATATAGTTTTGGGTTATGTGGTACAGGGGTACTTTTAGGGATAGGTATGGGTTTTGGGGTACAGGGGTATTTTTAGGGTTCAGGGCTAGGTTTGGGTTTTGGGGTATAGGGGTATTTTTAGGGTTCAGGGGTAGGTTTGGGTTTTGGGGTACAGGAGTATTTTTAGGTTTCGGGGCTAGGTTTGGGTTTTGGGGTACAGGGGTATTTTAGGGTTCAGGGGTAGGTTTGGGTTTTGGGGTACAGGGTTATTTTTAGGGTTCAGGGCTAGTTTTGGGGTACAGGGGTATTTTTTGGGTTCAGGGGTAGGTTTGGGTTTTGGGGTACAGGGGTATTTTAAGGGTTCAGGGCTAGGTTTGGGTTTTGGGGTACAGGTGTATTTTAGGGTTCAGGGGTAGTTTTGGGTTTTGGGGTACAGTGGTATTTTTAGGGTTCAGGGCTAGGTTTGGATTTTGGGGTACAGGGGTATTTTTAGGGTTCAGGGGTCGGTTTGGGTTTTGAGGTACAGGGGTATTCATAGGGTTCAGGGCTAGGCTTGGGTTTTGGGGTCCAGGGGTATTTTTAGGGTTTAGGGATAGGTTTGGGTTTTGGGGTACAGGGTATATTTATAGGGTTAAGCTGGGTTAGTGTTTAAGGGTGTTGGGGTATTTTAAGGAGTAAGGGTGGGTTATGGTTATGGGGTGCAGGGGTATTTAAAGGGAACAGGGTGGGATTAGCACACGATATGAGACATGGCATGAAGGGCGGAACGTACCACACGCCCCCAGCGTTTGTCACGCCCCCAGCACACGCCCACAGCACAACGCAGACACGCCCACAAGGGACTACTTTGCTGGCACGGTTCTTTTACCTTTTAAATGTATATGGTGGGCGTCTGCATAGCCTATATCTTTCTGCTGCAACTGCCCTTTCCAACTCTGTATTGGGTGTTGTGATTGGTGCTGTGGTTCCTGAGATTACCCGCCTCAAAGGTTTGGGCTCTCTCTTTATTATATTAGTATAGATAAACATAACTTCCCATTGGGACCAGATAGGAAAATAAAGTTTAGTATGCCTGAACTCAGAATCTAAAGATGCATCTTTTAGTAAAGGTGATTTTTACATTCTGTGTTTGAAAATACCACTTTTTTAAAGTAGGTATTTTCTTGCTTAGCCATCCTGTGTGCCTCTGCTAGGGTGTGTATTGACTGTCTGGATTTGGAGTGAAAGGGGCTGGGAATGTACAGTGGCTCCAGAGAGTCTGGCTGAGTCAGGGCTAGGCTGTATTGTTTTTGGTCTGATCTTAAGTATATAAAAATATTGGATATTTTTCTAAACTGTTGTGGTGCCCTTTTGTAGTGTTTACACCGAGTTACTGTTGGTTATGTGCAAATGCTTTACACACTGCTTCTAAGATAAGCCTGACTGCTCATGCCAAGCTAACAAGGGGGGCGAGCAGGGATTATTTTAGGAATGTAACTCCCTAATCCTGACTAGAAGGAAAGGTCCCTACTTGGACAAAGGTGAAACCTTTGCCAACTAGAGCCTGTATTTCCAACACTGCCCATGCTAATAGGGCGGCCAGACATATAGCCAGTTCTTGGACAACCCTTACTCTGTCGAGCCGTCAGAGAAGTTTGGCCATGGCACTGATGGAGTAATCACAGCAGTGGGCAAACTTAAGGTCTGCCTGCATCATAATCAGGCGGTGCGGGCAATTGTATTGGCGAGGAGGGAACTCCGTCACCTTTGTGATGGAGGTCCCTCTCTGCCAACATCTAAATCATGCCCTTTATCTCATTGTATTTCAAATTATAAATGTGAACTACAAATATATATTGTTTTAATGTAAATATACAAAAAGGGCTGCCTAGCACTGTTCCCTCTTGTGCCCATCACAACATGGTTATGAACCAGGGGCTTATGAACCAACGCACACCACATGGTCTATGTGCAGTATCTCAGTTAAGACGTACACCCACCAAACAATAACATCCCCTGTCAAGCACTCTAATACTTTTTTGACCAGTCGCATAGCTAGACCTTGGCCACCCGTTGCAGACCTTGCGTTTGCTGCCCTGCAGCATGTAAGAGCGGGGGGGGTGACTGCTGGTGATTCCTGCGTTTGCCGCACATTGACGGCCGCAAGTAAGAATGGAGGGGGGGCTGCAGGTAAGACTGGGGGGCAGCCACCCAAAAACTCGTGCCACACGGTCGGACCACCACCCCAACACCCTTGCTATGGCACTATCTTTGATCTGTGCTATACCAAATATTCACAATATAGAAATATATTGGTCTTTCAAGAGAAAGCTAAAGCCCTCCCCTATTAGATGATAACATTGGCTCGTGCAATTATTTATTGTCCTACTAGATGTTTACACATTATATTTTAGGTCTTGTGCAAGCACCAGTGTTATAAGAAATATGGTCCTGCTATGGGATAAAGTTCATGCTTCCATTTTATTGCTCACAAAACTTTATCTGAACTGGGGTTTTATTATATGTTATGCTATGTTAAGATAATTTGTATAGTGCACTAATCCCCTGTGGGAATATACAGGTGCTTTGGCAGGTGTGTAGATTTGTGATCTACGTAGTGTTAATCGAAGAGTCACGTTTTCAGCTTCTTGCGGAGCTCAAGAACTGAGCGCGGAGGCTCTAACGTGTTGCGGGAGGTTGTGCCATGTTTTGGGTGCGATGTAGGAAAATGAGCGACCTCTTGCTTTATCTGCCTTCTGTACAGTGAAACTGTCCCAATAAATTACAATGTCTATAACAAGATAAGATCTTGGTCATCCATGGTTGACCATGTATAAACCCCTGATAACCATGCTTTGTTCTTGAACATTAAAGCAGGACTGGTTTGCGCTTTGAATTGAATTAAAATAAGTATATACCTTGCCTAAATAATTACATTCCAGCTTTCTTCAACCACCAACGCAACACGTTAACAATGAGCTCTTCTTTCAGGTCATCCTCTCCCCTGTGGTGTGAACCTTGTTTTTCATCACACTTAGGTTCACAGTTTCACAGACCTTACAGCAGCAAGAAGATCAGCGCTTTTAGAGCACAGCTGATGGCGTGGATGTCAACAAGACAGCCTCTGCCAGAACCTCATGCAGCTACAAACTGCAAATATACAAGAGGGATAAAATTGTCATCTCATGCACAACACTGATGTATTTGTGTTAAAGGTAAAAATAACAAATAATGGGGAAACCAGTAGGTCTTGACCTGACATGCAAGCTTTTTGTCTTTGTCAATGCTTTTTCGGTTTTGCAAACTTTATTGTTGGAAAAACTGCTGGATACTTATCAATCCTACAAAGAAAATTGGCTAAAATCAATAATATCTTTTTGGTCTAAAAAAGCACACTTTGCCACAGTAGTTTCTGGCACTAAAGCAAACGACTTTGTGTGTGGATGTGCTCCCTGTGACAGGGCAGAAAAGGATCAGAGCTGTCCTAAAGGGTCTGCCTTACACAGCTGAACTACCCCAGTGGACCTACACTGTTCCTTTTTATTTCAACGGTTCATTTTAGCTGTTTAAGTGGGTCTGTCTCTGTTGGTCTGCAAATCCACAGACACACAAACATCCTCCCTCGCTCCAGTTCCAATAAAGTCATCGAAGAAATCAGGGGGAATTACAGATTTGTAACAATCCTTAACTGATGGATTTTTATAGTGTAATGTAATATTTATCAAGCTCCTTCAACTGGTGTTTTTTTTGGGGGGGGGGGTGTATGTTCTTTAATAAAATACATTATTTTGTCTTCCTGTATAAAGGACCATAATGTAATGTGTTTTGTTATGGTTTGGGTGTTTATTGCCTATGGCTGTGCTCTGCAAAGTCTGAATAAATTGCACCTCAGATAATCTAATGATTAAAGACCGATGGAAAATGGCAAAGCGCTCTCTCTCGCTCTTTCTCAGGGAATTGGAGACGACCCCGTGAGAGGCAGTAGGTAGCCTGTGAGTTGTGGGTACTAGCACAAGGAAGGAAACGGGCCCCTTTGGCTGCTGTTTGAATTATAAGATACAACAATTGCCACTGCACCTGCTGCACCAATGAAAGCTACACCTCTGATGTGAGGTACAGTCATATCTGTAAGTGCGGCCCGCCCCCGTCATCTGAGACTCTGCCCAGCTGGTGATACAGTCAGTCAGCCTTTTGGTTGTTGAATTGTTTTGAGGAAAAACATCAACGTCATTCGCAAACATAGGTTTCAAGATATGAGAGCTCAGGAGTCTACATCCACATATATGAAGTTTGCATGGACAGGACCTGCACTGTCAGCAGCACATGAAGGCACATAAGGTTAGTGAAGACAATAGTTCTGAGAAAGAAGAGGTGGTTCTTGTCCCGTATAAGCCCCTGGCAATAAGAGTCCTGGTGTTTATGATCTGCCTTGACAGCACAACTGTAGCCAGGCAATTATGTGAGAATCACCAGGAAAGAGGCTCCGCTCCGCCCACGTGTTGGGTGGCAGGAGTACATGTTTTGATTGGGCAGATTTTACGTGCTTTCACAAACATTCTTGCCCTCTACACAGCTGTGATCATTTTATTTATCCAGCTGCCTGACCTTGAACTTTGAGGGGCACACACATGGCACTGCAATGCTTTTAAAGTGTCCTAGATAACTAGATCATTTATGTTGTTTTTCTATGCCAACAGCATAGATTGGAGGAGGGCAGTCATTAACCTGCAAGAATTTTTAGATCAGGCTTGACAGTGCAACTGCCACCTTACCTTTTACCTTACACCAATATTCAGCGCTTAATTTGAGCCGGTGCTTTCCGGCACTTAATTGGTTTCCGGTGCTCGGCACCAACACCTTATTGTCAACACGATACTTAGAACAGTCTACCACATGGTGGCGCTGCTCATCTAATTTAGAGATGAGAAGAACAACGGTTGTTTAGGAATACAATATACATTAAAATAGTGCTAATACCTGCCTCCCCAGCCATTCCTTTAACTTTAGGGACCTAGAATAATCTGAATTGTCGCATTTAAATGCAAGAGAGAGGGTTAGTAGTTGTTTTGGCAGCGATGACAAGGGCGATGGGTGGTGCAAGCTGCAATGGCCTCCAGGTTAGAGCCCTGGCACTTATTATTTTACAAATTAAGCACTGCCAATATTATTCTACAGTTCTTTGCTACCACACAAATACATATGTATTTCTATTCGGAAAACATCCTTTTCAACGCAACTTTTACCACGCAGTGCCTTTACGACGCAACTATTACAACACATGTCATTACAACGCATTGCGCTGGGGGCGATCTAGGATAGGGAATGGATTTAAATTACTATCCAACACCTTCCCTACTATCCACGGGGACTGGAGTTGGAATAGTAAATTAAACTATTCACTATCCAGCACCCCTTAACGCTATGCGTTGTAACAGCATGCGTTGTAAAATCTGCGATGTAAAGGCATGCATAGTAAAAGCATGCGTTGTAATGTCATACATCCTTTCTATTCTATTTACTTGTAATGTTTCACTTTACCATACAACATTCCTTTGAAGCCACACCTATTGGCATTGCTAATGCTTGTCGATACTGGAGGGCTGCAATCTCCAGTTTCAGCGAACATGCCTGTATCAAAAACCATACACTATAAGGTTTCTCTTTGGAATTGGGGAAAAACTTCACAAACCTGGTGATATGGGGTCCTTGCCCAGGCAGTTTTCCCTGATTCTGGGGAGAACATTGCTGATATTTGCGACCTGTGCCAATGGTAGAAGGGCAGATTTTAGGTGGGAGAGGGGATCAAGGCAGGCTTCAACGTGCCCTGGGATAGCAATGTCTGTTTCCCCTTACTGCTGGAGGGGTCGAGGACTGCCAGGCTGTGCTGCTGCCACCACCCCTGTTAAGGGCCGGACTGGGAACCAAAACTGGCCCTGGCAAAGTGCTCGGCTGGCCCCCCTCTACCCCCCTGGGGGTTGGGGGTGCGACCGCGCTCTTTGCCAGGGCCGGTTTTCGGCCGATTTTGTTACGGAGCCGTTTATCCTGCAAAATAGGCCATGTAACTAAAACGGCCCCCAGGGGCCCAAACCTGGCCCCCACCCATGCGGCCCACTGGGGGATTGCCCAGTGCCCTCAACAGCCAGTCCGGGCTTGCCCCTGTTCTACAGAAATAAAGACAAATCCAGTATCTCTGGGCCCTAGAAATCCTCAGGTCGGGAGGTTGTGTACCCGATAATTCCAGGACCAGAGACACCCAGAATTACGGGTGGAGAAATTCTACCCAGAGTTATCACTCTAGCAATATAACTCCATTTGCATCAGCCCCTCTGTGTCAGCATGTGTATAACGTGCAACAAACTTCAATCCACGTCCCCTGGCAGAAAAATGAAGATCTGAGTGACTAAAGCAGGGTTCTTCAAAGTTGGTCCTGGAGGGCCGGATCCATGCCAGATTTTTAGCATTTCCCCATTTAGATAAATGTAGTTATATTAAAATTCTTGCTTGGATCCGACTTCCAGGACCGACTTTGGATAACCCCAGACTAAAGCTTTGAGGTCAGGTTCAATGTCCATTGAAATAATCCCTCCATAAAAAACAGCTAAGACCTGGAGCTAATAGTGTTACAAAGGCATGTAGACGTGTTCTTTAAGAAGCCTTGCCAGCCGTCGGCCGCTGCTGCCAGCCGCCTATTCCTGGCAAAGCAGAGGGCACACCGGGCTGCCATCTGAGATTACTGCCACCAAGGGCACGTCGTTTCTGTGTCAAAGCTGCTGGGGAGTGAAGGTCATGCTACATCCAGCAATGCATGGCAATTTCAGCAGATCTGCACCAAGTAGAGTTGTTTAGTATGTTCATTTGGACAAAGAGGAGCCTATGGTGTATGCAGCCTGCACAGGCCTTCATAGTTTGTGTGAGTTTTCATACGTCTAATAAGAGACCATGTTAATATGCATTCCTACAGGCTAGTAGCAGACATGCAGTTTATCAAAAAACATTAACTATATAACTATAGAGTTGCCAATCAGAAAAAAAAAGCTAGAGATTTAAAGAAACCTCTGCACAGCCATGACAATGTTTAGATTTGTGAGGTTCCAAGTCCTACCCTGGTACCTATTTATTTGTATGTGTATTTATTTGTTTGTTTCACCTAGCCGAGACATGCACTGTTCAGTCATTTGAGGGCACCATAGGTTGTGTAGTAATTTGGTTGAGTTGAGTGCATTATGTAGGCTTAATGTAGTCAGGAGATAGCTAGGCGCTTCCCTGCTCTTGGTCATCAAACAGCGGGCAAATTGTCTATTCACTACAGATGGATCTCAGCAGGAAGGTGGGAGTGAGGATATGTAACATCAGGTAACATTGCAGTGTCAGTGGATGATAGGATTTATTGCAGCATTTGGGTGCATATTTCCTGCTCAACCGTCGATCCTGCTGGGGAGAAGTAGAGGGTGCACAGGGACCTAAGAAGAGAGGCATGGCCAAGGATGACCACGGTACCCATACAGTATCCAACTGAACCGAACCTTTAAGCGATCAACACATTCCCTTGTTATACAACGTAGCCTACATGCTTGGCTACTTGGGTGGGGTTTTTCCCTCTCCCTTTCAACCCCAAATTTGGATCTTGTTAAGAGCAACATAAGGCCCTGTGTTCAGCATAGAGTAGGTGAGGATGATTATCCCTATTATCAGGCCCTCACAAGTAATATGCCAGTGTTATATTTGGTAAACCTACAAGCTTTCAGAAACCAGTGATGAACTGCCCAGAAAGGTAAGTCTTGTATTTTCCATGTACATATGACCCAGCGGTGGCCTGTGGTCTTGAATATTACTTCCAGGTTTGAATGGCTTATAGTCTCAGACTCACCTCCCCATGATTTATATCTCTCCCACCACCAGTTGACATCCTCCACGGCTCTCTGTCTTCTCAAATCTTGTACCCTTTTCCCCTATGGGCCTTATGCCGCTACAATTTCCATTTACTCTCATCTACTCTATAACACCCTATTCACATCCTTTCCTTCCTTTATCTTCCCTTCCACCCTCATGCTTGTGGTGTGTGTCGCTATAAACATAAAAAGCTTTTCAAAATGGAAAAGGTCAAAATATAGGCTTTGTCTGTGCTTGTAAGCCAAAAAAGGAGAAAATATATGGAACAGGGATAGGATGATGAAGCAGGGAAGAAGCAGAAAACAACTAAGAAAGAACACAGTAGCCAAAACAAAACGTTTCCTTATAGAAATCCACAATGGAAATCTACAAATATGCAACAAAAAAATTGATTGTAAGGATGGTAAGGAATGCTTTTCCATTTGCTAAAGAGAGATCTTACAGCTTCCGAAAAGTACACCATTGCTAAATCAATTGGGTCTCATTTGATCCATTTTAGGATTGTAAAAGAGCCTCTAAGTAGGAAGAGGGCAGCAAGCCTCAGACAATAGCCCAATGAGTAAACCAAGTAGGGCAGCATGGTTTCAGGAGAAAAACAAAGCAGCAGACTCGTCTAATTTTGTTTTTATGAGTTGATTTGAAATAGACCAAAGCAGAGGGGTGGATCTGCGCTCTGTATGTGTACGAGCGTTCTTCATGCTTCCCACAGTAGACTTGTTAATAAATGAGCAGCTTTGGTATGTCAGCCAGGTTGTTAAATTGAGGAATGAGCTGATTGGGTGGTGTAGGATGATGTCCAGGTAAATATAACCAGTTCTGGTAAAAACAAGGGTCCTATTCACAAAGGCATTTTGTAGTACTCTTTTACATAACCTCATGTCTTTGTAAATTGCCCCCAAAACGCATTAATGGAAAATATAATGGAAATATTCATATAAAGTTAGTACAAATAGAAAGGATTGTGCCGTCTTTTAACTTTTGCTAATAGAGAATTGGACACTTTGGTGGATTCAGAAAGCTATGTAAGAGTATATAAAAAAGTAATCCTCTATTACTCACATGAAATGTGTTAGAACTGGCTATTTCTGGTAGGCTAAGGCTGACATCAAAGCCAGGCAGAAACCACCATTCTAGTCAGGGCAAGGGAGTCACACGCCAAGATAACCCCTGCTCACCCCCTTGGTAGCTTGGCACGAGCAGGATGGCTAAACTCGGAGGCAATGTGTAAAGCATTTGCGCCAGCACACAACAGCAACAACATCCTAGGCACACCACAAAAGGAACTCCACACAAGGTTATATAAAAATAACTTCTGTATTGTCAAAATCACATCAGATAGAAATCATACATGTACATTGTGCCAACTGGCACGAGCAATATTCACAAGGGATTATTCACAAGACAGGGCCACATGGGCCACTGCCAGAATCAACACTTTTAGAAATAGAAATACTGTCAGAAATTAGAAGAAAAGGATATAAAATCACTGTAGCAAAAATTAGCAAGTATAGCACACAACCAGTAACTACTGGTAACAGGTAAGTACCACCTACACAACCCTAACCCCCTTAGGAGAATGTCACGCAGGGGACCAGGACCTCACTAGGACCACCTGTACTGGAAAGAACAACCACCTAAGAATAAAATACATTTAGGGGTATCAGCAAGAACACATTACACATGATGCATAAAAACATTCAGAGGTGCAACACAGGAAGAACACATGATGCATAAAAACATTCAGAGGTGTAAGAACAAGGCAGACACATGATGCATAAAAACATTCAGAGGTGCCAGAACACAACTCAATAGCGCAAAAACACATGATGCCCAAAAACATTCAGAGGTGTAAGATCAAGGTGCGTAATCATATTAAATGCATTACATTTCCTAGCACCACATCACATTGCGCAAAACTCACATTAGGCAATTACCATCACATAGATAATCACATTGCGCCTAAATAAAATCACATACCAGCCCCCATCTAATAAAGGGACTAAAGAGCCCTGTGTTCAGAATGTCAGGGCGCGCGGCCATGCAGCGCCAGTCAGGGGTGCGTCACCGGCGCAAAACCTAAACGTTGCAGGTGCCCACTACTTGCTGGGCACCTGGGAACATCACAAGACCTAAACGGTGCAGCTGCCCACTAATTGCTGGGCAGCTGTGAAACAAAACTGCGACAGGGTCCTCACTGACCCTTAGGCGCAAACTGCGCCCACTGCTGGAGCCACACAGGCTCTGTGAATAACTTTGCGCAGAACGTTGGAGCCACACAGGCTCTGAAACTGTTGTGGGGCGTTGGAGCCATCTGGCTCTATAAATACACATGCCCCCAAGTCCTCCGTGGGACTTTAAAAAAAATGGCCAGGGTAGAGCCACGCAGGCTCAAACAAAACATGCCCCATGGTTGGAGTCCCCCCTCTGGGGACTCAAAATCATCAACTGTCCAGGAGCCTCTCTGGGCCCTAAAACAAATGCCCCTTCAGAGCCTCTCTGGGCTCTACTTCAACGTTGGGGCGACCCTCTGCCAACCGGGGCCACCCTGCTTGCAGTGACTAGGCCCCCCCTGAAGCCCTCGTGGCTTCATACTGACAACAAGCGCGAGATCGCGCTACTGGGGGGGGGGGGTGGCGGACACCGACAATGTGTCCCGGCGCCCCTCCATTCTCTTCTGCCCCACTCACCGGTTTGGAGGATTCCTCTGCTGGCGGACAGCGCGGCACCTGCGGGGCTCCCTCCTTCCTCAGGGGAGCTCCGCGCTGCTACCAGCGGCCTCAGCCGCTGTTTTCCCCACTTCACCCGGGCCCCCTCCTGGGACCCGGGGCTCTCCGCAGCAACTCCGGTCTCCCTCCTCGCGCTGCAGTGCCGAGGGCGGGACGTCCGGTTCGCTTGTCTCGGGGCCGCGCTGCGATTGGCCGGCCGGCCCCAACACTTCCGGGTTGCCACGGGCAGCGTGGCGGCCCGTTTTTAGGCAGGCAGGCGGGGTATCAGTATCCGAGGGGTAGGCTCCCTCGTGATAACTTACAAATATAAGAATGCAGCGAGGTAGGCACTCGCTGAGGGTCCAGGAGACCTACACATGACGGGGCAAAATGCCGGGTGGGCACCGGCTCGATAAACCAGTGCTCTCAGCGCTAAAGGACAATCCACAGCGCTCCTAGCGCTAGAATTGCAGACAAAGCGCTTCCAGGCGCTTTAGGCTATAATAAGCCCTAGCAAAAGCAAGACAAAGTTCTCAGGGGTCTGCAAGGAGGGGACCATAGGCAAAGGTCCCTAGGGAAAGTCCATAAGGTGTCCAGGGGCTGAGCAGGGCTCAGGGAGGCAAGCCTTCCCCTGAGCCCAAGCAGCAGCACGCCCCTGGCAGGATTCAAGTCAGAAACAAGAACATTTTGGAAGGGGACACAGCCCCTTTTTATACTATAAAATCCTTTGTCTAAAGGGTGCAGGCAGTGTGAGAACCAGCTAGAACTGGTTATAGGGAATTCCTTTCACTGACCAGGCTAGGGACATCAGACGCACCCCAGGGGGTGGAGCCAGCATTGTGTGGGGAAAACCCAGCCTCACTCAGGACCCTCAGACCAGACAGTCAATCCACAAGCAGGCCCAGGCTCACTCCTCCCCTCACATCAGCATGCTAAACACTCCATTCACCACTGGGGCAGACCCTCCCAGACTCTTGGAGCCAGGCTCACCAGCCAGCCTCAGCCAATCACACGCCAGACACAAATTACACAAATATGCCAACTTCCAAAAGGGGCACTTCTACACTAGACACAATCATGCCGCATATACCATTGCGCAGCATTCAATCTCACGAGTTCGCACATATCAAACTCGACCCTGCACTCCCCACACATCAGGAACTACCATGGGCATACATATTCCCCATTCATTCCTATGGGAGGGCAGGTCACTCACCACACATACACAGAGAGCTCACGCACTTTACCCTGTACCACAGTGAAAAAGTGCGCCAAGGCCTAAAATCACCAACACCAGGTTCCAGAAACAGGCTAGGAAATAGCAAAAAGTTTACGGATGAACCTGCCAAAAAGGGCCAGGTCCAACACAACCCCCTTCCAACCAAAACGCAGGGTAGACCAATCACTCCACTGATGGGCTTTCCTGCTTTGGGCGGCAAAACACAGACACGGGCCCGCACGGCAGGTACACCCTCCGGTTTTTCGCCACTCTGAACCCACATAGATTTCTCTCAACAAGTACTTGCTCTCTCAACTAGGATACCCCACTGGTACTCTCTAGTCATCCACGACCTGGCCCTAGGCCATCCAAATGTCACAGGTCCTAACCAATCCACAGAGTGGGGGGTAGTAACCCCTGGCACACAATAGCCAGTCTCCACTCTCCCTCTCAGTGTAGCTACAACTACCACTGATCCTTCAACCCAGGGACCATACCCTCAGGCTGACCAGAGGTCACGGGCAAGAATGCCCCACCCTATCTCTACTTCTGGGGTTCCGCACCCTCATAGGGAAGCACTCACCAGAACACAATTCTCCTACCAGATCAGGACCTCACTCCATCACTGGTCTACCACCTGGAAACTATTTCACTTCTGAGGTACAAAGCACACAGCACAGTCCCTCTTCAAGCAGGTGGGGGGGGACAGCACACAGCAAAGCCCCCTTTCCTCTACCTTAGTGGAAATAACAAACTGCAGGTGGGCCCCAGAACACACAGCAAGGGCAGCCCCCTCAATCTCTTCAGCTGATCTACTTTGGCAGAGATTCCTTCTTGACCTGGAAGTTTCCTAATCTCCCAACCTAGGATCTAAACCCTCAGGTTGCACCGGGGTCAGAAGTACACCGTCCCTCTGCACCCCCTTCCAGAGTTCTGCACCCTCCACTTAGGAGCGGTAGTACCCAACACCAGGACCGCCGGAGTTCTGGTTACAGACACTCCCCGTCCTCTAGACACAGGAAGATCCTCCTCAAATGACCTGTAAGTACAGCCTAGGCCCCTGACCTGGTGCTCCCTTAGGGAACCCTCCAGGCCCTGAGACAGGGTTTCGGGCCAACGTGAGACACACCGTCCCACACTCACTCCGCCTCCACTGAGACAGGACGTGAGCCCCTACACCCCTACCATCCTAATGGGACCTAGCTGGGCTACACATGAACCTCTTCACCTACACAGGATCATCAGATACACAAGCCACTCCTTTTAGAATCACTCCCTAATGCCTCTGCAAGACATCTAGCACACCGCCAGACATCCACCTTCTTGTCCAGTGCCTCTGCAGGACCTCCTGCACACCACCAGAGGTACACCTCCTGTGCAAGCTCCTTTAAAAAAAAAACTCACACCAACTCCTCTAGTTCAACACACCACTCATCCACACACTCCCCCTCCAGACTGGTGTGACAGTTCCTCACTGCCCCTGACTCTCAACCTGTACCCCTCTTACTGAGCACCAGGCACCATACTCTGGGAACTGGGAATGGGACTTCACGCACTGGACATATTTTAGCTGCCACCACTGGATCCTACCATACTGGGGAATCCAGACACACACACTACACTCAGGGGATAACCACCCTCCCAAGCAAGCCATTTCTCCTCCACACTCCCTCTCTTCCATCTACCCGCACAGGGACAGGAACAGGGATTGGGCACTGGACCCAGCAAGGGATTCCTAATCTATGGGAACCTCCCCCTCTACTGGCATCCCGCCCTGTCATTTTCTCTCATCTGCCACTAAACATAAAAGCGCAGGAACACCATTTGAAAATGACACTTCTTGAGGAAAAACAAAATCATAAACAATAATCCCAAACATGTAACTATCTAAAAAATGCAGTGTTTTGTAATGTAGCCAGCTGTCGCTGTGGCACTGAGCAAACACAAGTTCTAATCCGCACCGCTGACCAACAATGTTAGAACTGGCTATTTCTGGTAGGCTAAGGCTGACGCCAAAGCCAGGCAGAAACCACCATTCTAGTCAGGGCAAGGGAGTCACACGCCAAGATAACCCCTGCTCACCCCCTTGGTAGCTTGGCACGAGCAGTAAGGCTAAACTCGGAGGCAATGTGTAAAGCATTTGCGCCAGCACACAACAGCAACAACATCCTAGGCACACCACAAAAGGAACTCCACACAAGGTTATATAAAAATAACTTCTGTATTGTCAAAATCACATCAGATAGAAATCACACATGTACATTGTGCCAACTGGCACGGGCAATATTCACAAGGGATTATTCACAAGACAGGGCCACATGGGCCACTGCCAGAATCAACACTTTTAGAAATAGAAATACTGTCAGAAATTAGAAGAAAAGGATATAAAATCACAGTAGCACAAATTAGCAAGTATAGCACACAACCAGTAACTACTGGTAACAGGTAAGTATCACCTACGCAACCCTAACCACCTTAGGAGAATGTCACGCAGGGGACCAGGACCTCACTAGGACCACCTGTACTGGAAAGAACAACCACCAAAGAATAAAATACATTTAGGGGTATCAGCAAGAACACATTACACATGATGCATAAAAAAATTCAGAGGTGCAACACAGGAAGAACACATGATGCATAAAAACATTCAGAGGTGTAAGAACAAGGGAGACACATGATGCATAAAAACATTCAGAGGTGCCAGAACACAACTCAATAGCGCAAAAACACATGATGCCCAAAAACATTCAGAGGTGTAAGATCAAGGTGCGTAATCATATTAAATGCATTACATTTCCTAGCACCACATCACATTGCGCAAAACTCACATTAGGCAATTACCATCACATAGATAATGACATTGCGCCTAAATAAAACCACATACCAGCCCCCATCTAATAAAGGGACTAAAGAGCCCTGTGTCCAGAATGTCAGGGCGCGCTGCCATGCAGCGCCAGTCAGGGGTGCGCCACCGGCGCAAAACCTAAACGTTGTAGGTGCCCACTACTTGCTGGGCACCTGGGAACATCACAAGACCTAAACGGTGCAGCTGCCCACTAATTGCTGGGCAGCTGTGAAACAAAACTGCGACAGGGTCCTCACTGACCCTTAGGCGCAAACTGCGCCCACTGCTGGAGCCACACAGGCTCTGTGAATAACTTTGCGCAGAACGTTGGAGCCACACAGGCTCTGAAACTGTTGTGGGGCGTTGGAGCCATCTGGCTCTATAAATACACATGCCCCCAAGTCCTCCGTGGGACTTTAAAACAAATGGCCAGGGTAGAGCAACGCAGGCTCACACAAAACATGCCCCATGGTTGGAGTCCCCCCTCTGGGGACTCAAAATCATCAACTGTCCAGGAGCCTCTCTGGGCCCTAAAACTAATGCCCCTTCAGAGCCTCTCTGGGCTCTACTTCAACGTTGGGGCAACCCCCTGCCAACCAGGGCCGCCCTGCTTGCAGTAACTAGGCCCCCCCTGAAGCCCTCGTGGCTTCTTACTGACAACAAGCGCGAGATCGTGCTACTGGGGGGGGGGGGTGGGCGGACACCGACAATGTGTCCCGGCGCCCCTCCCTTCTCTTCTGCCCCACTCACCGGTTTGGAGGATTCCTCTGCCGGCGGACAGCGCGGCACCTGCGGGGCTCCCTCCTTCCTCACGGGAGCTCCGCGCTGCTACAGGCAGGCAGGCAGGCGGGGTATCAATATCCGAGGGGTAGGCTCCCTCGTGATAATTTACAAATATAAGAATGCGGCGAGGTAGGCACTCGCTGAGGGTCCAGGAGACCTACACATGACGGGGCAAAATGCCGGGTGGGCACCGGCTCGATAAACCAGTGCTCTCAGCGCTAAAGGACAATCCACAGCGCTCCTAGCGCTAGAACAGCAGACAAAGCGCTTCCAGGTGCTTTAGGCTATAATAAGCCCTAGCAAAAGCAAGACAAAGTTCTCAGGGGTCTGCAAGGAGGGGACCATAGGCAAAGGTCCCTAGGGAAAGTCCATCAGGTGTCCAGGGGCTGAGCAGGGCTCAGGGAGGCAAGCCTTCCCCTGAGCCCAAGCAGCAGCACGCCCCTGGCAGGATTCAAGTCAGAAACAAGAACATTTTGGAAGGGGACGCAGCCCCTTTTTTTATACTATAAAATCCTTTGTCTAAAGGGTGCAGGCAGTGTGAGAACCAGCTAGAACTGGTTATAGGGAATTCCTTTCACTGAACAGGCTAGGGACATCAGACGCACCCCAGGGGGTGGAGCCAGCATTATGTGGGGAAAACCCAGCCTCACTCAGGACCCTCAGACCAGACAGTCAATCCACAAGCAGGCCCAGGCTCACTCCTCCCCTCACATCAGCATGCTAAACACTCCATTCACCACCGGGGCAGACCCTCCCAGACTCTTGGAGCCAGGCTCACCAGCCAGCCTCAGCCAATCACACGCCAGACACAAATTACACAAATATGCCAACTTCCAAAAGTGGCACTTCTACACTAGACACAATCATGCCGCATATACCATTGCGCAGCATTCAATCTCACAAGTTCGCACATATCAAACTCGACCCTGCACTCCCCACACATCAGGAACTACCATGGGCATACATATTCCCCATTCATTCCCATGGGAGGGCAGGTCACTCACCACACATACACAGTGAAAAAGTGCGCCAAGGCCTAAAATCACCAACACCAGGTTCCAGAAACAGGCTAGGAAAAAGCAAAAAGTTTAGGGGTGAACCTGCCAAAAAGGGCCAGGTCCAACAAAATGCTTTTGTGAATCAGATCAATGTATAAGACACAAAAATCCATTAATTCACTGCCAGACTTCTGACCTTGAAGATAGTCATAAGTGAGATTGTAGATGTCCCGAGATTTGTCGCAACCGTAGCATATATCAAAAACTATGGAAAAATAATTTACGATTTAGAAAAGTTGGATAAGTGGCCCAGGCAGTGTTATTATAGGATCAATGCATCCATCTGCACCTACATGCAGTACACAATATTAGGTGAGATCCCAAATATTTCATACTATAAAGGAGAAGGTGCTTGGTGTGGATTTAATACCCTCAACTATTAAATCAATGTTCCACATCACGGGGAGGGTTGTTCAAATACAGTAATAAGGCTACTAGAGAAGTGACAGATTGAGCCATTTTAACATGTGACCAACTAAATGATGTTGAAAATTGAGGTAATAGAGTTACATTTCAGAACTTTGACAAACATTAGGATACACAACGTGATAACATCATGAGGACATCAGGAAGAAAATGGAATAGCACAGGTTGGGGTATAAAGGGAGATTGTGAAACCACCGTTTGTACAAATCAGCTGGCTGAGCAGGAGAGGCAGTTTATAGTCAAATTGAGCCAACTGAGTCATTGAATTACTCTTGATTGACCAAAGGTAGAAAAGGTTGAGTTCAAGACTTTCCTCTTTCAAGTGTCAAATGTTTCTAGAAGTCTTAAGAGTCAAATCTGGGTGAAACTTGTTCTAGCAGAATTTATCTTAGTGTACGTACACTGAATCCCACATGTCTGGACAGGCTTGGTGGAAGACCCTGGTGACCAAGTGAGGGTGAAACAACAGTGAATGCGGGTAAAGGCTGATTTGTTGAGCAATACAGAATAAGCAGTAGCTGAATCCAACTGGTTGTTTTTCCCAGTGGATTCTCAAAGTGTGTTTTGTCTCGAGCGCAAATCGTATCAGTAGTTGCTGGTCACTTGTACAGTCCAAGTTTATTCCACAACCTCAGAGAGGAATGGCAATAGCTCACAGCAAAGGGTCTATGTAGCAATAAAAAACATGGGTGCGGGGTTGGCAGGACAGAGGCTGAGAAGGGAGTAACTTGCTCAGATGCTCCCACCTGTCATCCTTAGTCAAATAAAGCACAGATGCTTTTGAAGCAGAGCCTTTTCCATTTCAAAGTTTTTGTGTATTTTGAATTGAGCTGTTCCTAGTACAGAATCGTGAAGACTCAAGCACTTGGGTAGCAGTAATGGGTGCAGGGCCTGCATACAACTCTTACGTTGCTTGAGCCTATGGAATATCGCCTGAATTCTAAGAAGTGCTCTATGGATCTCTCCAAGAGACCTCTAATGGTAGCGTGAAGATAACTTCTGGTCCTCTTGGTGTGAAGTACTGAGTTCCACAACTACCAGCCACTGTATCAGAGACTTTCTAGATCTATAAGCAGTAAAGAACAAGACAGGTGCCAGAGTAATAAAACAGGTGTGGAAAGATTAAACTGGGCACTGGTAACAGTGAAACGATTCTCTTGCCTAACTTTAATGAAAACTTCCACTCTAGAAGGGCACTGTAAGAAAGGTAACTTTTGTTCTTGGTAGAAATTTAAGATGCTCTGTATGTTACAAGTTTCTTAAAGATACAGCTTGGCACGCTATAGGGGTTCTTCGCTATGCGAGTGGTGCATGTTTTTGCCCAATACACCCATGATGGTTTTCCCTTGCCTCCATCTGTTACCACAGTGGATGCCTCCAGCTCTTGTCTGAGCCGATTGGTGGAGCCTGAAACCCCTATCTGCCAGGTCATCGGACATGATTCAGGAATACCAGATAACCACCCGTGGAGCAGGCTCCTGAATTCCAGATGAAGAAACCATTACCTCCCCTCCTCTTTTTACATAGATGATGTCCTTACCTTCATACCAAAAGGATGCTTATTGCAGATTTTCTAAGAGAACAGGTCAGCCCTTTGGTGGATTTTTTTTATTATCAGATATTGATAATTATGTTTCTTTTGCATCATCGATCAAAACCTGCCTCGGGAAAGTATGGAAAATACAAACTTTATAATCAGGTCTAGCTGTGCTCTAAATTGTAGAAGGATTCCTGTTTGATACAGTGGCTTAATGAAACATGATGCGCCCCCCTGCAGAATGTGGCAAGAGGCCCTTTTGACCACTATATTTCACATATACCCCATAACCCTGTGTTGAACGGCTCGGGTGAACCATGGTCTCCCCTCTCACCACTCGTACTCAGTGTGGTAAATCACTCCTTCCAATACCAAACTATATGAAATAAGGGTTCTTTATTCATCAAGTGAAATATACTCCTAACAAGACGGGTTCACACCTTGGATGGAAGAGAGCACCCCCCCTCCAGAATTCCACTAGGATGCCACAGCCTCCCGGAAGGGTAGGGGGGTCCCTGCACTATATATATATATATATATATAACGCTCAAAATCCTCCCAAACTCGGCAGAAGAATGAAACAGCACTCGAAGGGTGGAATATTAACACGCTAGATTTTATTTTAGCGGAGGGGGACACACAGACACGTTTCGGCGTTCTGCCTTCGTCAGTGTGTGTTTACACTACATTTTTCTCGTCATTGTTTTTAAACATATTTCAGTCACTCCCACATCCTTGGAACATGAACAGTGAAAGGGGACTCACACCGTACAGAATAAGGGCGGCCATCTTGTAATGTATATTGCAGTTACAAAACAAATCAACATCATGCATGTAAAAGATGTAAATTATATCAAAATTGTAAAAAACATTAAGGCCCACCAATGGGCATGTGCCATATTCTGACTATGGTGTATAGAAAGTATACATACTCCGAGTTAGGAGAAATTGATCCAGCCGTGGATCGGCTAATGTCCCCTATCAAAAATTAATGCAGTCCATCAAATATAAGACTTCAAGTTTAAATAACATTTCTATTGAAGTTACTTATAGCTAAATTATGGGAATCATAGGGTTGGATGCTTTACGTGTGGCAGCAGAAAACTCATTAGATTATTCACACATCTAAAAATCACAGTTCATATATATGAAAAACAATCTCAATAAATAAGAGAAGCAAAGAAAATTAGTAGAATAGTAGTCTCCCAGCAATCCCATGTGCGGATTCAATCAAATTTAGTCAGTAGCAAATCATAAATCGTGATTCAAAATCCAAATCGAATCAAAATCCATCAATAATGTTGCCTTTGTGCTTGTGGGGTTTGACATTATCGTTGTGTATAAACTCACTTCCATTTTCACATGATTAGATGTATGGGATTATCGATAATCAAAATAAATAAATTGTCATCAATGACAAACACATTCTAGATATCAAGAATTGTATATATCACACAGTCCCAATACCCGTTTTTAGTTTTGAGATCAAAATCACACGAAAGAAGTGGAAGTCTTCCCTCACTGTAAGCTTTAGCAACATAATGCAGATAAGTATAACATGATACCTTCTTCTGACACATATCAATATTGAACTTCCAGCCCAAGTGTATACTTTTCTGGGGTTTCTCAATTATGGATGTCACTGGGATAGATTTTTTCACAGTTTTCAAACCGCATGTGACACCTCAGATCCTCTAGATCACAATATTATTGAGAAATAGGTTATAGTTTATTTCCCCAAATGAAAGGCCATCTCTTCACCACTATTGAGACCTTTAGGATGTTTTGTTGAAAGGTCTATGATGTACCTAGACTCTAGTCTCCTTAACCTGCGTAATCGGTCACCGCCACGTATATTGGGAGGCACAATATCTAAGCCGAAGTATTGGAGTTTACTCCGGTCCTGTTTGTGGGCCTCTGCAAAGTGGCGAGCCACCGGATAAGCCTGGTCAACCTTATCAATAGCTCTAAGATGCTCAAGTATTCTTAACTTGAGCTCCTTAATAGTGCTCCCAATGTAGCGTAAGCCACAGGGGCACTGTAGACAGTAGACGGCATATTGCGTGCTACAGGTGATAAATTTATTTATGTTCATTTTTCTACCTGTGTCGGCTATGATGTACGAAAGAACCCGTTTACTGCCTGCGCACGCTTTGCAGCGGCCACAGGGGTAAAAGCCTTTTTGCTCCTTTAAGGTGTTAATTCTTTGGGGCAATTTTTCTAAATGGCTGGTTACTAACATGTCGCCAATTGATCTGGCTTTGCTGAAGGTCAGGAGAGGGTGGGTCGATAGGTCTTCTTTTAGCACATTGTCCGTTAGGAGGATGTGCCAATTCTTTCTGAGCATACCTCTTAGGTTTTCGGCTCCTGATGAATAGGGAGTTATGACTCTGAATTTTCCTTTATTGTCACCCATAGGTCCTTTACGTCTACCTTGCTCGGGAATATTTGTCAGGAGAGTATATCTATCAATTCTCCTAACTTTATTCAGGGTGTTATTCAATAGTTTTTCACCATAGCCCCTGACCCTGAACCTGGATATGCACTCCGAAGCAGCCGCTTCGAAGTCAGACTCTTTTGAGCAGTTTCTGCGAAGCCTGAGTAATTCCCCATAGGGGATGCTGTTAATCAGTTGGGGAGGATGACTGCTACTGGCAAACAGTGTGGAATTGCCCGCAGTCTCCTTTCTGAATAGGCATGTGTGGAGGTGTCCTTCTTCTACATATATCCTCAGGTCAAGGTAGTCCGCTGCCACCGGACTAACCGTTCCTGAGAAATGAAGATTAGCTGTATTCTTGTTCAGGACATTGATGTATTCATATGCTGTATCGCATTCACCACTCCATACCAGGAAAAGGTCATCGATATAACGATACCAACAAATGACCTTTCCCTCTTTTCCTCCCAGTATACAGCTTCTGGTCACCTGCTCCTCCCACCAGCCCACGAACAAGTTCGCGTAGCTGGGGGCCAAGCAGGTGCCCATCGCCGTACCAGACTCCTGAATATACAGTTGATCCTCAAACAAGAAAATATTGTGGGTCAAACAGAATTGTACGAACTCAAGAATCATGATGTTATATCTTGAAAAACGTAACTGCCGTTTTTCTAGTGCATACTTTACGGCCTCTAGTCCATGTTGATGTTCAATTATAGTATATAGACTAGTGATGTCTAGTACCATTAGCAAGTATCCTGGTTCCCACACGAGGTCCTGTAATTTCATCAAAAAGTCTTTTGTGTCACGCACATAAGATTTCAAAGTTGACACCAAAGGAAACAAGGTGTTGTCCACAAAGCGAGACATGTTCTCTGTAAGGCTCCCAATTGAGGAAATAATTGGGCGACCAGGTGGGCAGTCACGATGTTTGTGCAATTTCGGGGGGTGGTAGAATGTAGGAGTCATGGGGCAGTTAATCCTCAAGAACAGATGTTCATCCTTGTTTAGCATCTGGAGATTATACCATTTTGTAATCAGTATATCATAGTCTTTGATACTTCGTTGGTAAACCTCATTGGTACATTTGCTGTAAAATTTCTCATCTGAGAGCTGCCTCAGTGCTTCCTTTTTGTAGTAATCTCGTGTCATTAAGACCACGTTCCCGCCCTTGTCTGAGGGTTTCACAATGATGTTCGTGTCTGCCATTAAGGTTTTCAGTGCATGTCTTTGTTGTTCCGTGATGTTATGATTCAACTTCTGATGGTTAGCTGTTCGGTATTTCAATAGATCATTGTTCATTGCTTCGGAGAATACATCTACTGCATCCCAAGGGGACTGAGGAACAAAAATGGATACCGGTTTGAATCCACTTGTATCTCTTTCTTGTTCTATCCCTTGCATTTCAGCTCTTTGGGCTGTATCTAATTGAGCAAGGTCCTGTGTCGGTTCGAGTTCCAGGTCATCCAATGTTTCTATTGTGCATAGGTCCCTAACACTTAAGGCATCCGATGCGGTGATCCTGGAACCTTTGTTCCCCTTATTCTGTAAATGCGGTCGCAGCTTGAAATATTTATGTAATTTAAGCTTGCGTGTGAAGCGGAACAGGTCTATTTTAGTCTGGGTATATTCCAACTCATTGTTGGGACAAAATGTTAGTCCAAGACTTAGGACTTGTTCTTCTTCAGTCGTAAGGTCCCTGCATGTTAGATTGACCACGGTTAGGTTTGTTTCTTCTTTCCCAATATTATAGATGTCAGAGGTGTCAGAGGTGTTCGCCGTGTTAGCAATGTTGATGGTTGGTAGCACTACTTTTTGTTGGCACGATTCCGCTTCGACCAGCGGGATGGACGTGCGTTGCCTCTGCCTCTTGCTCCCCCCACCTGCCCTCCTGGTTCTCCTGCTTTTCCTGTTTCTGGGGTATTCGCATCCGGTGGCTTGTTTTTCCCTCCCCGGAGCCATGAGCTCTTTATTACTTCGTACTCCTCCTGAAAAGGGGTCTTTTTGCTTTTCTCCATTGTCTTCAGTCCTTTATTGCCTCTTCGTTCTTCCGGGTCTGATTGGTTTCCTTCTGAATCGTTCTCGGTGATATCCGATTCAGATGTCACTTCCCCCTTTCCATTACTTGTTCCAGCACCATCGTTTCTTATTTTCTGGAGGGCTTTGCGTGGAGCGTCGAACTTCTTTGCATATGTGAGTACGCGTCCAGTGTGATAATCATTTGCGTCTCTTTCATATTTCTCCTGTTTGCGGAGTCGAATTTTGGCTTCATATTTCACTAGCCGAGCTTTCATCTGTTCTCTCATCTGTTCAATTGTTATCACGCTAGGTTCCATTTCGCTATCCAATTCAATATTGGTTGCTGCGATATCTGCCAATGCTCGTTCTCTGTCGCTCCAAGCATATTTAACAAGTATTTTCAATGTCCCTTCGCAGTATTGTGCAGTATGTTCGAACCAGTCGGTTAGCAGCTGTGGGTCTGGGTTCTCATATGAGGGTACTGTATGGACCCTCAATCCTCGTGGTACCCTCTCTTCTTCAATGTAGTTGGTGAGACTAGTCGCCTCCCACCATTTACGGATCTCCCTTTCATGGAGTCTCTCTAGTTTGGTCATAGTCACTAGAAGTGGATTGCTGGGCGTTTCTACAATTGGCATTGCTGATGTCATGGGCGTTTTTTCTGGCCTTTTAAACATGCCCTTTGCTGCTGCCTGACGTTCTGCATCGGAAAACATGACGAGTCAGCACCTGTCCTCCACAGTGTTAGACTGTTACTGTGTTTATCGTGGACTCGTGCAACACTTGTGTCCCCTCCGCTAATGTAAGCGTGTTTACTATTCCAGCCCTCCTATCGTCTTGCCCATTATTCCGAAACACTCTGTAATGCAGAAATGGGAATGAAGGATTTCAGAAGTTTTGTTCTCACCCGGAGACGTCTTCCTCGGGAAACGCTCGGCAGACGCTTCGCGTATTCCTCCGTATACCGTCCTCTGGTTCAACCTCCCATTTTCGGATAAGGCGGTGCGCAGCCAAAAACTTTCCAACGCTCCTTTCCCACGAAAACGGCTGCTCACTCGTCGGCGGGTGCTGTCGGCGGTTCGTGGATGCCGCCACACATAACGCTCAAAATCCTCCCAAACTCGGCAGAAGAATGAAACAGCACTCGAAGGGTGGAATATTAACACGCTAGATTTTATTTTAGCGGAGGGGGACACACAGACGCGTTTCGGCGTTCTGCCTTCGTCAGTGTGTGTTTACACTACATTTTTCTCGTCATTGTTTTTAAACATATTTCATTCACTCCCAAATCCTTGGAACATGAACAGTGAAAGGGGACTCACGCCGTACAGAATAAGGGCGGCCATCTTGTAATGTATATTGCAGTTACAAAACAAATCAACATCATGCATGTAAAAGATGTAAATTATATCAAAATTGTAAAAAACATTAAGGCCCACCAATGGGCATGTGCCATATTCTGACTATGGTGTATAGAAAGTATACATACTCCGAGTTAGGAGAAAGTGATCCAGCCAGATATATATATATATATATATGTATATATATATATATATATTACCTACTGGCGAAAGCCAGTAGGTATATATAGTTAGGATTGTTTTCCATAGGGAAATCGCAACATTCTATTGGGAATAACTTTGGCGCCGGTTGAGGAATCTTCCTGAAATTTTCCTTAACTTTGCCTCGCCGCGCTCCGCTCCTTCCCTAAAAGTTTGGGGGGGATTCGTCAAGCGGGGGCCGAGATAAAAGGGGGGTCCCAAAACGTGTTTTCCCCATGTTAATTTCCATAGGGCGGTTGGACTCACTTTTAGCCTGAACGGCTGAATGGTTTTCCACCAAACTTGGCAAAATTGTAGGGACTGGTAGCCCGATGTGCCTTTGCTATGTCTCAAGATATGTGCTCCAGTGGTTTTTACGAAAATTAACTTTGAAAAAATATATATTGGGCTACATTGGGCTATATATATGTTAGAGCCCAACTGTAGCCCAATGTAGCCCAACGATGGCCACCAGAGACAAAAAAAAACAAATGTAGCCCAAATATCAGCCAGATGTAGCCCAACTATAGCCCAATGACAGAATGTCCCAGAGTGTTCTAAAGAACAACTAGAGCGCTAACAGTCTTACTTATGACAAAAGTATGGCACAGCTGAAGTCATCTTGATTGAAATAAAGTATTAACACTTAAAACATTTAATTTGCAAAGGAACAAAATGAGGGGGTTAATTTTGCCATAGAAATTATGATTAGTGCTGAAGAAAGAAAAATTAGGGCACATTTTGAGTGACTTCTCAAATCCTCTTATATTTCATTAAAAAAATTCTGATATGCAGTCTCCCAAGATGGCCACCAGAGACAAAAGAGCCCAAATGTAGCCCAAATATCAGCCATATGTAGCCCAACTATAGCCCAATGACAGAATGTCCCAGAGTGTTCTAAAGAACAACTAGAACGCTAACAGTCTTACTTATGACAAAAGTATGGCACACCTGAAGTCATCTTGATTGGAATAAAGTGGTAACACTTAATACATTTAATTTGAAAAGGAACAAAATGAGGGGTTTCATTTTGCCATAGAAATTTTATATATATATATATATTCACTGAAAAAACCATAGGTTACACACCAGTTATAGTTAGGAATTAGCATTTAAAAAAACCTTTGAAATTCACTGAAAAAACCATAGGTTTCACACCAGTTATAGTTAGCTGGAAATTTTATTCGCATAAAACCATTGAAATTCCCACGTTATAGTTAGTTGGACTCACTATAACTTGCACGTCTGCAATGCACTGCTGATGACGTCACATATTACATCACTCACGCATATATTTAAATATTTAAACATTACTCGCTAATATATGTATTCACTAAGATACACTTAATAAGCCAGTTAACCAATCAATTTTTTTTTTTAAAAACACTGAAAAAACCATAGGTTTCAAGCCTTATATAGTTAGGAATTAGCATTTAAAAAACCTTTGAAATTCACTGAAAAAACCATAGGTTTCAGGCCTTATATAGTTAGGAATTAGCATTTAAAAAACCTTTGCAATTCACTGAAAAAACCACAGGTTTCAGGCCTTATATAGTTAGGAATCAGCATTGAAAAAACCTTTGAAATTCACTGAAAAAACCATAGGTTTCAGGCCTTATATAGTTAGGAATTAGCATTTAAAAAAACCTTTGAAATTCACTGAAAAAACCATAGGTTTCAGGAGTTATATAGTTAGGAATTAGTTTTTAAAAAACCTTTGAAATTCACTCAAAAAACTATAAGTTTTAGTGGTGTTATAGTTAGCTGGACATTTTACTCATACAAAACCAATGAAATAGCTCCTATATAGTTAGTTGTACTAACTATATTTCGCGCACCCGCAATCCACTGCTGATGATGTCACATATTAGATCATTCATGACATGGTCAGTGACATCATTGATGACAACTCAAATGACAATCACATACACCTTTTCATACACTATTACAATTTTTCATCACTGTTTGTAAAATACAGAGTATCATATTTAAATCCATTGTCACAGCAATACAAGTATTTAAAAATCCACTCAGTGATTCATAGATGTATACACACATCTAATCACTTACCTATGGATTCACTCATACATGCTGTGTCAATGAACAATAGAACACTATCAAAAATACTTATACATCTATATCAACATTAAACAACAGCACGCATCCTATTCACATATGAAGTCATCCTACTCACTTATGCAAACAATGGATCATACTTACATATTTACTTAGCAAAACACTTATACAAACACCACTTCTTCTATTCATTTAGATAGTAAGTCATACTTAGTGAATTATAAAATCATTATTACAAGTATACAGTTATCCATACAGTCACTCACACAATCATTGTGTCTTATGTATACTTATTTATATACAACAACTGACACATACACTGCCTTTTATTTTTCTAGTTTGTTGGACCTGTACCTTTGAGAAATATATTTGCTCATAACCACACCCATAAAGAGATTCCCTCACCCAAACTGTTAGAACATGTAGTTTTAACTTCATATATCTACTGAATCAACTATTCACACATCTTTGGACAGTCACACACCCCCCACCGAACCACACGCACTTTCACACTCCCATACAAATACTCAGTTAACTAATCAATAACTAATATAGACTTTCACATAGCTAGTAACCAACTGTAGAATCAGTTTACACAACAACTGACAAAGTGATACAGATATTCACACAGTTTAGTCACTATCCACTATATTTAGTGAGACATTATAAATTGGTCAAGTAAACAGTCAATTACACTGCTACTAAATCCTCCATCCAAATATTTATTTATATATATCCACTCATTCTTCAATGTAAATTGCTATATATATAATGCATATTTAAATAACGAAGCAAACCACATTCACTGGATGATGTCATCAGTGATGTCATTTGAGATGTCATCAGTGATGTCACTGACCATGTCATGAATGATCTAATATGTGACATCATCAGCAGTGGATTGCGGGTGCGCGAAATATAGTTAGTACAACTAACTATATAGGAGCAATTTCATTGGTTTTGTATGAGTAAAATGTCCAGCTAACTATAACACCACTAAAACTTATAGTTTTTTGAGTGAATTTCAAAGGTTTTTTAAAAACTAATTCCTAACTATATAACTCCTGAAACCTATGGTTTTTTGAGTGAATTTCAAAGGTTTTTTAAAATGCTAATTCCTAACTATATAAGGCCTGAAACCTATGGTTTTTTCAGTGAATTTCAAAGGTTTTTTAAATGCTGATGCCTAACTATATAAGGCCTGAAACCTATGGTTTTTTCAGTGAATATATATATATATATATATATATATATATATATATATATATATAGCGACAGATTAGTGCACTACAGACCATAAAGCGCTTAAACATCTTTGCAGTAGTAGCAAGCGTTATATAAATACAATTACGATATCTATTGCTTTAGTAACATAACATGCTAAATGAACATTGTACAATAGAACAAGCTTACAAGCAATGGAAGAGAAGAAAAAATAGGTCGACCTTGGGGGTGAGTGCTGAATGAAATAGTTTTAAGGAGGAGAGACAAGAGAGAGACAGGACAGAGAGCCCAGGGCAAGGTCTTCTAATGAATGGTTATTATAGCTGGATGCTGCCGTTCTTCAATGTGAAGAACTGGGCTGTTTAAAAGCCCCTGCCTTCCAGTGGCGGAGGTTTCCGCTGATGTAATGCTTTCAGAAAGCCAACGCGCCTTGAATGGAAAACACTGCCTGCTTTGTTGGGCCCAAGAGCAACCAGGAATGCAGATGAGCAAAGCTCAAGACCCATGTTCCGCAGTGCTGCATAAAGGTTCTGGGGCATATTTACAAGGAGTTAGCGCCACCGCAGCGTCATTTGTTTTTACGCTGCAGCGTCGGAATCCGTGCTCCACACTGCTCCATATTTACAAGCTGACGCATTGGGTTCAATGTGTCAGTTTATAGAGGCCTGCATCACATTATACCTGCGCCAGGTATAATGTATGCAGAGTAGGCGTTCCCACGTTAAAAGCCACATAGAACTGATGCAGTGTAATTCACAACTGTTCACTGCGTCACTCTACAACTTGAGTGCATAAAAATCCCTACACCTTCATTGATGCTGATGCGTCAGTTCTTGTAAATATGCCCCTCTGCATCTTCACTGCAGTTCCATTCATCCCTCTGCCAATCATTAATGTATGAGAGAGAAATCTGGGCAACTCTTCCCTGAGTACTTTCAATAAAAGCAAACAATGTGTGACTGGTGCAATATGTAGGGGAAGACGGCGAGGTTTATTTTTCAAGCTCATTGCCCCTTAGATCCTGTTACCATAAATTCAAAAAACAGTTACTAAGTAAGAAAGAAAAAAACAGGATTACCTCTTCAAGTTCTTGTGAAGAACTGCAAGTGCAGAAATGGAGGCTGGAAAGAGACAGCAGACCCCAGCCTGCCATTCTAAGGCTTAAAGTGCTAGTGTTGTATTATGTGCCTCTTAGAGGGAAACGTAGCACAATACCTAAAGAGGTGGCACATCAAACAAGCATTTGCAATGCAATAGGTCTCGCATTAATAAAGTTTGAGCTATTGGTGTTGCATTATTTAGCAATGGCAATAGCTCAACCTTAAATAATGTGAGACCTCTTGCATTGCAAATGCTTGTTATAGGACTTGTGCCCGGGTCCTCACCTCGACACTACAGCGGCAGCCAGTGCTGTGGAGTCCACACTGATGCAAGCTGAGACTTCTGACCTTGATATTGTGGCATACAACGTAGGAGAAAGGCGTGGACAACAAGTGCGCCCCCTATCAAGAGGAAAGAACTCTTCCACTGAAGTAGTGTTACAATGTCTATGGCTAAAGGAGAAGAGGCGGGAAGAGGGGTCACCTACCCCAGTGGGATTATTGTACAACACCCTGCCCTGCAGCCCGCGGGCTGAGGTGGAGCTGCGACACAACCCATTCAGGTGGGGATGGACCCAAGTACTACGCAATGTTTGCGCTGTGGCTGAGCCCTTTCTGTGTGTTCTATGGCCACAGCAATCCGAAACTCCTCGAGCAGGGTCATACAGATGGCCTTCTGCTTCAATGTAGACTTTCAGCTTTGGACGCTCAGAAGGGTTGTTTCCATGTGACGTTCCCTGAACACCCCCCACCCCTCCCACATCCTTCACATCCGTTGACATCCGTTGAAATCAGGAGTCTCATAAACCCTGCAGTTCATATCTAATTATGCTGCAGGACTCCCCAGGCACCCAAACAACCTCTGAGATGTGATTTTTGGAAGCTGAGGCCAGTTGTTTACTACAGACCAGTAAACTGGGGGCCTGTTGTGTGGCACGATTGGCGTGTGCTGAAGACAAGCACACCTGTGCCCCTCTGTGCTAAGTTCACAAGATCACTAGGGGACCAGTGCCCAGGGGAGGGAAGTTGCACTCAACCGAGAGGGATGTTGTGTGACTGATGTGCTCTCGTCATTGACTCACTTGTGAACACTCATTGCATGATCACACCATTGGGTATGAACTGAGGAGGGGTCTCTCCACACACCTGTAGTGCCGAAAAAGGTATCCTGGCCAATTACCCTATCCTCCTCCTGCATGCGTGTGATTTGTCGCTCTTTGAGGAAAACTCAGGGGGAAGTGTCTCCCGGCTGTAGGATAGGCTGTGTGACTGTTGTAGTGTATGTACACAATGTTTGTATTGTACGGTTGGGGTGTCGCGTGCCCACGCCATGCATTCTCACCTGGAGTCAGGTCTCCAGTTGTAGGCCAAGTCCTGGTGCTGGGGGGCGCCTGGTGGTGGGCTCTGTTGGAGTTAACATCTAAAGAAGGCTTCCGTCATGCTCTCAGAGGGGCGTTATTTCAGAGTAACACCCACTACAATGTTCTTGTGTTTCCGACTGAGACTCACCACTCCTAAAGCAAACCATTCCTGGAGGGTAAGAGGGCGTCCCGGAAGAGGGAGGGAGCAGGTCAAGGGTTATCCCTGCGGTTGGTGACACATTGGGAGCACCTTGAAATGTCACTTCTGGTTAAGGCTGCCAACATCCTGCCCACTGGCATGCTCTGGTCAAATGAATTGCATATTAGCTATGATGTTGGTGCAGGGTTATTACACGCTGGGTGTGGGCAAAGACACCATCATGCAAGTGCCAGACCCGTAAATTATTGACTTCCTAACCCCACCTAAACTCAAAAGGATACCGGACAAAGACAAAAACCTGTGGTTCAATGGTTCTCTCAATGAAGAAAGATGCAAATTGAGACTAACTGAACGCCAATGGAGGCAACATCACTCATCCCCTCACTTAAGACTGCTAAGAAAGTCCAGAAACTCCTACAACAAAAGTATCCTAAAATCTAAAAAAGACTTCTTTCTTGACAACACCAAAAACAGACCGAGGAAACTATTTGAAATATTAAAACAGCAGTGAAACAAAATGGCCAAATCCACACTCTTGACATCAAAATCACATCTAAGCAGCGAAACATTATCTTCCTTCTTTACTGTGAAAGCCACTTCCCTTGGGAAGGAACTCAATACTGCCGCTGACAACACCACTACCCCTAGAAATTCTCCAACCCAACCTACTCTATCAGGTTCCAAAATTAAAGCCCAGTGGTCCTCCTTCAAACTTTACAACCACGGTGACATCACCAAAATCTTACTGACTATAAAACCGAACAACCACTACAACGACCCCCTTCTGTCATATTGCTTGTCATCTATCAACCATACTTTCATCCCCATCCGGACCAAGATAATCAATGCATCGCTTTCGCAAGGATTCATCCCGGATTGCCTTAAAACCAGCCAAGTCATCCCCATCCTACAAAAACCTACAGAGAACCCTTCGGACCCAAACAATTTCTGACTAATAACCAACATTCCTATGCTAATGAAAGTAATAGAAAAATGTGTTCAACAGCAGCTTAACCAACAGATAATCGAATTCAAACTATTTGACATCTGCCAATCAGGTTTCAGACCCGAGCACAGCACAGAAACAGCTATTCTACATATAGTAGACAATGCCCTACTAGCATAAGACTGTAAAGAAACATGTCTGCTTGTGCTGCTTGACCTCTCATCTGCGTTCAACACTGTTAACCGTGGCAAAATACTCGAGAGACTTGAGAACAGGATGGGCATATCGGGAACGGTCCTAAAATGGATTACATCCTTCTTAGATAACAGAACGCAAAGATTCCTGGTGAATCAAAATCTATCCACACCATCCCTAAACCTATTAGGAGTACCACAAGGCTCAACACTATCCCCATAACTATTTAATATTTATATCGAACCCTTAACCGAAATACTACAGCAGGCTAACAGCTCCTTCCATATGTATGCAGACGACACCCAGCTATATATTAAGATCACTTCCCTAGAAGAGATTAAGACAATGAACCAAGCATTAAAAAAGACTGTCCAATGGCTAACAATCACATTAAGCTAAACTCTCAAAAAAACAAATTCCTTCTGATCTCCCCCCCAAAAAAACTCCACGGTGTGGAAGGATTGGACCAAGCTGGTCTCTGCACTAAACTGCACTCCGATCCTGGTGGACTCTGCCAAGTCGCTAGGAATCACTCTAGACAAGAACCTTAATATGCAATCACACATCAACTTGATGGCTAAAAATTACCGTTTTCACCTCAGCTGTCTTAGAAAAATAAAACCTTACATTGAACCTCTAGACCTCAAAACTGCAGTTCAGTCATTAGTCATCTCAAAACTGGAATATGGATATACTACCTTATCAGGACTACCCAAAGTCTCAACAGTCCTGCTTAAAGCCTGTCTTAATGCAGCCGCAAGAGTCTTAACAGGATCAAAAAACTTTGACCACATCTCTCCACATCTGAAAGCTCTCAACTGGCTGCCTTAAAAAGCAAGAATCCAACTAAAGGTGGCCTGCATCACTCATAAAGCAATCTATCAGAAAACTCCACTGTACCTAGCACAGAAATTTCTGGAGGAAGCAGACTCTCACGAAAAACGCCAGTTCTCTTCTTCTAAAACCTCCACTACTCCCTAAGAAAAAAACATACAACAGAGCCTTTTCTGGAGCTGCACCAAGAATATGGAACTTGCTCCCAACAAACAACAGAAAAATCTCATCTACTTCTATATTCAAAAAAGAAGCTAAGTCCTTCCTAATGAGCAAATTCCTCTCTTAATCCTCAGCAGCCCATTTCAATTCATGGTCTAGAAGCCCTAGCTGAATATCTGTCTCTGCAAGCTCTTCCGTTACCACCCTTGATGGAGCTATTCACTATTACTAGGCGCATCCCGCTCATCCTTACTCGCACTGAGATTTCTGCTGGAGGGCTGCTACATCTATAAATACCCAGAACAAGTACATATGTATTATAAGTTGATAACCTAGGCTCTTTATAATTGTATCCGTGATTGTACAAATGTTTTTCCTCGTTTCACATTTTTATTGTGACAACTACAACTATTTATTGATTTCAATTGCACTGTTCAAAACCTCATTGCTATATATATGTGAAGCACTTTGATACCCATTTCTGGGTCATGTTCCCGCTATATAAAACACTAAAAATAAAATAAATAAAAAATAAACACCAGAGAGCTATAGCACCAACGTCCCAACTCCTTCACTTACACAGCCCTTTACACCACCCTTGCCCAGAACCTTTGCACCGTCAGAGATTCCCCTACCTCCAGTACTATGTTACAGTCCACTGCCTGTCGTCAAGGTCATGAATGTGGGAGGGACACTTTCAATTTATGTAAAATTATCAAGGTAATATTGAGGAAGTTCTGCTTTATCATTTGAGCTTTATATGCTTATGTATGCGTTAATGGCACACCGGTACTGATGCCTTTGGACAGCTCTAAGCGCCAACGTTCTAACCCAATATTCCATTTCACTTGACATTCCACCAAAGGACCAGTCTTAGAACCTTTAGTAGTATTAACCTGATTATATCCATCACTGAATTAATCATCACTGTCAGCACCATATGCTCCTGTGTAGTGACCTAAAATGAGTTTAAAATTTCCTGTCTTCCATCCTCATGGAGGCAAATAGAATGCATTAACTCTATAAGAGAGCCATATTGTCTCTGAAGTCCTCAAATACGTCTCCACTGCAGCCTTCAATTCTGCACAGGTACATTGCTATACCATTTACTATTTACTAAACTGGTGAAGACACCAGAAAGCAACCCCCGAGTTATGCTTCACTTAGCAGCTTCGCCCCAAATGTTCTTGACTACTTGTATGCTCTGACAGTTCAACAGCTCGACTGTCCAGGTCCCGGACCCCATTTGTTTGTGGCTTTCACAGCCAGCCACTGCACAGCAAACTGAAGCTTGTGCAGCCCAATATTTATTCTCAAAATCCAGGGGTCCAACCCCCGTTCTCATCATTCAATGTTAACAAGGACATATTGATCACATTTCAATAATCATCAATATCGACTTGTTCGCTGTCCAGTCTCAATCTTTAAAGTAGGATTTTTGCATGTGAATGGGGAGATGCTGGAATTTTGACAAGTGTTCACCCTTGGCTACAGCTGCCCCAGCAGTAAAAACCCAATACCTGGTGCTCCTGGCAACCCTAAGCATGGCATGTCGTCCCTGCTCAAATATTTAAAATGTATGTGGCTGGTGTTCCGCCACCCACTCTCACTACCTTTCATAATAGCCTTCTGTTGCAATCAATAAAGTATCCTTTGTAGGCAGGTCACATAGATTTACGATTAAGTTTATTTTAGAAGATAAGCCTTGGTTGTAGGTTAAAGATGTAATATAAATATAATATCAATGCCCACCAGGAGCAGCCTGCTGCCACTTAGCCTGATCTATCCAACTGATCACTCAGGAATACATAAACATTCTATGACATCACACACACAGGCTGAGCAGCAGGTATCATGACAACTAGGGAGAGAATACATTACACCTAATTCAGGATATGACAAATCCCCCCCTTAGAAATAATAAACATACATAATAGGTATCTTTCAACCCTAGTCCAAAAGTAAACAATGGGTATCTTCCAAACCACACTCATCCCAACCCTGAGCATCTTATGACATAGTAGGCAAAGTAAGGGGTGTCTCTCAACCCACACTCATCCCTGAAAAGTAGGGCCTCTTGTAACATAGTAGGTAAAGTAAAGGGTGTCTCTCACACCCCCTCTGCACAGTCACACTACATCCCCTACTGTATTCACACAGGACTAGAGTGTCTCCTACCCTCTGCTGCATCACACATAACCACGCATGGCAAGGCCATGGACCAAGCTGTCAACACCCCCTCTTCTGCATACACAACAAGACTGCGGTACATACGGATCATGGCACTAACATGTCACAGCAGCACAAAAAACTCATACAAATATTCCTACAATTCAGCACAACATACCTGCCCACTATACCCATATACTTAAGCAACAAGCTCAGAATAGCATACAATATCCACAGTGGCAGCACTAAAGATGACATTGACATAAAAACATGACTATAGGAGGTGGCAGGTACAAGAAAACGGATCACAAGTACGGAGTCACCAGATTTTCTTAAAGTCACATATTGCTCAATAATGTCTTCTTAAAGTCACATATTGCTCAATAATGTCTTCAATCAAGCCCCGAACTCTTCACTGTGTCCACTGACCACTGTGTGGCACTGCCTCTTATGAACACTTGATTTCCCAACAACAAATGGCGGAGCACACACAAGCTGTGCCGCAGAATGTTCCCTGTTCCAACAGAGCACAAGTTCCTTTTTCTGGTCAGCTCACCTCACACACAATGTACGCACTTCCTGCAGTAGTGTGCATTGCAGTCTTCAACTTCGCTTGGCGGGGAATTCTATCAAATACACCATATTGATAAAAATCACACCGTCAGCTGCGCTCATTCCTGATCTACGCGCGTTCTAGTGTTACTCTCAGTGACGCAACACGCAGGTACGTCCTCTCACTCTAGGAATCCAGGAAAGATTAACCGTGCCACTCCAATGCAGTCAGAGCTCCAGCCTCCACCAAGCGCGTTCTACCTCCTATTATCACATGACAACTCGGAAACAACGTTAACAGATCAGTGCATCGGTGCAACACGGACGCTCAAGCCAAGGCACGCACAGGTGTAGCAGATAATTTTCAAAAGGCTCACACTTCAAATGTAATAGTCAGTTTTAATATGCTCATGCTTTACTCCCTGTGCCACCATGGATGCGTCGCATTTACAATTCGGCGCACTGTGGCGCAAGGATAGACAGATGTGTGACGCATCTTTTGGCGTGCAGGCAGCGCATTGCTGGAGTCATGTCGCAAGCACAACGCAACTCCAGCAATGGTTAGGAATGCCTATCCCTAAGATGCTGCGTCACTCCTTACCCCTGATTCAAGCAGGCGTAAGGTTATGAAGCAGAGGCGTCGTAAACGTGACTCAGTGAAATCTACAAGATTTCTCGGAGTCACTTTTACGAGGCTTTTCTGCATGGGTATGCCCACCCTGCATACATTATACCGGATGTAGGTATAAATTAGCGCAGGGCTTTACAACGTGACGCATCTCCCTAGATGAGTCATGTTGTAAATATGTCGCAACGTAACGCATTGTTTACGACACCGCTGCATCACAGAAGTGATGCAACGGCTGCATAAACTTGTCGCAAGGGGCTTGTAAATCTGCCCCTCGCTCTATAGTGCTAATAGTCACACACATGGTCAGTGTCATGCTGCCGTGTCAGTCTCCACCGGCATGTTTCGAAAAAAAATGAAGTTCTATTCAAGCCAACTCAGACACTGTTGGTACCAGTTAACAGGAACATGCCGTCACGCTCAATCAGCGTACTTCAGTGAAACGCCCTACTCTGCTGATGACTGAAGGCTGTTGTGTGTAACAACAATACCAACAAAAGAGTGCTACTTAATGAAAAACAAAAAGGTAGCTGAGCACAAGTAGTCAACAACACCCATTAGGTGTGTTTAGAAAGCCCTCACTCACCGACCTGGTTGGTGACATGCTTCATCATCGGGCCCCACTGGGTGTGACCGAATGTCACCCCAGTGTGCTTCAACGCCAGATTTACTGCGGAGCGGGTAATGTGAAGATGTGAAGGCTAGGTGAAGGATTTACGTGAGTAGTGAGAGGTGGTGACTTAAAAATGGCTTGGGTGTATCAAAAATTCATTTAATGGTCGATCACCAAGGGCATATTAAAATATGTGTTGGAAAACAGGGTCAACTAAATTGGATGACCTGTTACCAATAACATTACGTGAGCGGTCAACATGTTTCAGCCAATGTTGGTATGATTAACCTGGCATTCGTCAGGACCTAGTGTGACTAAACCCCGGCGGTATGGGCACGCTAAGGCCCACCCTACCAAGGGACGTGAAAGTAAAAAAGATCTGTCGAAGTGCACTGGGAAGGTGGCGTCACCGATCAAAAAACGGGAGGCACAACCCTTCTAGTCTCAAATGAGAGACTCAAAAATTAGATGCACCTGTAAAGAAAAAGGGTACAGACAGACATGAACAGAAAAATACACAATTAGTTATTGTTCTGTAGGCCACCGGACATACAGTGGTGACTCGTGCTCAAGTGTACAGGCAAGTGCACAACACACGACTAGATCGCAGAGGTGTGTGATTCTGCCTGTGGCTATCTATTATCATACTACATGATAGCATTATCAGTGTAATATAATTATCACGTAGTGCCAGTGTCGAATGGGCGAACAACATTGATGCCCACCAGTGAGCATGTGTAATTTCATGCGGCGCATCAAAACTGCATGCTATGGTGTGGGAAGGGCGTAACAATACATATCCCAGTCTATACCACGTTTGTAGGTAAGGAACTACACGATCAATGGGCCAAGGGCCAGTGACCAATATCATCAGGAAAACGAAAATTGCTCGTTTTGTGGTTCTCACTTGCAAGGAGAGAAAATTGCACCCCATAGACTGCGGGAGGGGGGTGACGGCGTATTTGGCACATCCTGTAAAATTTGAAAGGACACACAAACAAACGACAAACTTTGGCGCAAGGATAGACAGATGTGTGACGCATCTTTTGGCGTGCAGGCAGCGCATTGCTGGAGTCATGTCGCAAGCACAACGCAACTCCAGCAATGGTTAGGAATGCCTATCCCTAAGATGCTGCGTCACTCCTTACCCCTGATTCAAGCAGGCGTAAGGTTATGAAGCAGAGGCGTCGTAAACGTGACTCAGTGAAATCTACAAGATTTCTCGGAGTCACTTTTACGAGGCTTTTCTGCATGGGTATGCCCACCCTGCATACATTATACCGGATGTAGGTATAAAGTAGCGCAGGGCTTTACAACGTGACGCATCTCCCTAGATGAGTCATGTTGTAAATATGTCGCAACGTAACGCATTGTTTACGACACCGCTGCATCACAGAAGTGATGCAACGGCTGCATAAACTTGTCGCAAGGGGCTTGTAAATCTGCCCCTCGGTCTATAGTGCTAATAGTCACACACATGGTCAGTGTCATGCTGCCGTGTCAGTCTCCACCGGCATGTTTCGAAAAAAAATGAAGTTCTATTCAAGCCAACTCAGACACTGTTGGTACCAGTTAACAGGAACATGCCGTCACGCTCAATCAGCGTACTTCAGTGAAACGCCCTACTCTGCTGATGACTGAAGGCTGTTGTGTGTAACAGACACTGGTGGGATTTCCAGGGCATATTTTTTCCTTCCAGGCTTCAATTTCTTTTCTTATTAATCTTCCTCTTGGTTTCTTCTTGGATTCTATTTCTCCCACGCCTCGATTCTTTTCTCCAGTCATGGCAAATGTTACAATGAAGATGGATCCTTGTAAGCTATAAGATGTAGGTTTATTTAGCTGAGTTACGGGTTACAGGTAACGCCCCACCAGGAGCTGCATCCTTGCTGCTCAGCTCACTCTCATCAACTGACTCTCTCCAAGCACGAACACTCATCAACATTGTAATGACCTCACACGCTGGCTGAGCAGCAGGGAACATAGAACTATGTAGGATGCATAGGAACCAAGACAAGTCACAACACCTCCCCTCACTTTCCTAATATTGTTTGAACGCCAGACTACCTGGCATCATGCCTTTCTCCCCACAACTCTCTCAGGCTTCGTCCATACCCTCTTGACCCTTCTGCTGTGCTCTCTACTCTCAATCACAAAGCACACCGCTGATGTTGTGCTTATAGACTGAAAAGGGTGAGAGAGGCCAGTCTTCAATTGAGATTTCAACATTCAAGTGACCTAATTTTTATCACTGACACTGAGCTTAGTATGCTAAAAAACGTTTTATTTTAGTACATTCTAGTCTCAGTGGACAGATTGTACTAATGGCATTACAGCTCTTCTGCCTCGGGCTAAAACATTTGTAGGAAGCCCCCTCCCTACTTACCACTGTCACTACTGTTCATTCTCTATGGCTGCCCCTCCCTTGGGTGACTGATACCCTAAAATACAAAGGGATTTTATATTAGTTATTAGTGCTACCAAATCAACAGTAATTTACTGAGATAGTGAGATGATTTGTAGAGTGCACGGCTACTCAAGAGTGTCCCGCCGCTATAAGGTCTGTAAAAAAGAAGCAGATGGCAATTACTGAGAGAAAAGCCAGGTATAGAACTTTTTCTTAAAACCAGCTTCAGCCTTTACATGACGCAAGTCAAAAGGGAGCTTGTTTCATCCTACAGGACCCCGAAAAGAAAAGGTGCGACCACTCACTGTAGCAAGACGAACCGTAGGGACCTTGGACAAATTATTTCCAGATGAGCGTAAGACTCTCTGGGCTGTAAAAGGCAATCCTAGCCAAAAGATAGCCAGGTCCAGTCTGATGGAGAGCTCTGTGAATTGAGAGAGCTGATTTAAAAATGATCTGTTTTCAATGGGAAGTCAGTGAAGATTATACAAATGACAGGAAATATGTTCCCGTCTCGGAAGACCCAGAACCAGCCGCCTTGCTGCATTCTGAACGATCTGGAGTCTATTCAGAAGATATTTTGGTAGGCCTACATATAATGCGTTGGCGTAGTCCAATCAGGACATCACCAGGGCCAATAGCACAGAATGTTTGTTGGAGATGACAGAAAGGGCAAAAATATTTTTGACATGTGCAAGATACCCAAGCAAATGTCAACCAACGAGATAATAAGATTATGAAATGACATTTTATTGTCAAGTTTTATCCCTACGTTTTTTGCAACAACGGCTTTGGTGTTTAGTGGGGGTTGCCTTGTAGGCGAGTGGACTTCAAAATTTAAAACAAAGTTATATCCAAATCTGAGCATCTCTGTCTTCAATTTATCTGTCTATTCTATGAAGTGTTACACTTCAGGTGTTTGCAAGTCAGCCAATGAAAAACTCTGAGAGACAGGGGTGAATAGCTTTAATTTATTATGGAGTCTCTCACTCAACTGGAGGACCAGGTTCGTGTGTGGATCAGGCTTCCTCTCCTTTAATGGGACGTATAACTATAATAAATATGATTGTCCTTCCGAGGCCGCTGTATCTGTTTACTGAATATACCTCTTCCCCCGCCTCTCAATTTTTTTGATACTCATCGCGCCCTGATGGTACGCCTTCCCTGGGCAGGCGGACAGCCCTGACTTCAATGGGAAACCCTGACACTGCCCTACGATCAGGGGGTCTGGCAGATCCAGATTTTGAGCTGCACTAAATGTGTGCTCAAGCCTCATTCGCTCATTATTGGCTTAGGCCACCATGCTATCTGGAGCACATCACACCTGAGCATGATCAGGTTCATCCTCTCCCTCTCTTCTCATTGATTGGGCAGCTCCCGCGACACTCTCTGAGTGATATAGATAAGGTGGCTTGCCCGCAGCAGGCTTGGACCAGGCTAACCCACTGAACACTATACTCTCCCAAGCAGCTATTTATCCATTTGCCACTGCAACAAATATTAGGGGAGCAGACAGCAGCCCAGAGAGTGTTGTGGTGGGGATGGCAGGCATGGGTCACCTGTTTTCTGATGGGCATTTCTGTGACAAATCAGCCACCAGCACTACTGTTCCACTACATACACTAGACTTATTTATCTTTTTTCGCATACGTGCAAAACTCCAGGAGTCATATCCAGAGTTAAGCCCCAGCCAAGTGTAAAACTGTCCCCCTTATGCACACAGCATCATACCTCAATCATCTTCAATCTCGTCTCTGTGCCGCTGAGCCGATGGGAGACTGCCCTTGGCAAACCCATATCAGATAAGGACTCAGTGGAGTAACAAAGGCACCCACAGCCCCTGCAGTGCGGGTGCCTCCTCAGCACAGTACCCTGGCCTGAGAGCTCCTGAGTGTCTCAAAATACTTTATTCGGTTAAAAAGACAAAAATAACCATAAAAGTAGCATATAGAAAATACAGTTTACACGGGAGTCATGTATTCGTTTTTAAAATACCTATGTACAATAAGGAGGTTAGTTCATTAAGATCGATTTACGACATTTAAAAATAGATTTAAAAAATTCACCCATTGAGGCTACCATAAAAACAGTTTCCAGTTTCTGGCACTCTAAAAACGCTAAGCGACATCTTCGTATATTTAAGTCTTTGAGAATCGGGATGATACATTTCTTTCGCGCAAAGGTATAAAATTTACAAAAGAATAAAATATGAATATCAGACTGTGGGGAGACATCATCACATGGGCAAAAGGGTAATTCTTTCAACCAACAATTCATCACGGGAAAAGACAAGACTCTGAAAACAATATTGAGTCTAAACCGGGTTAAAAGGAAACGTTCATGATTAGACATATATAGGGACAAGTATGGCTGTAATTTATCTCCGCATAAAATATCCTGATGGGCAGAGACAGTCTTTTTCCTTGCCTCCTCTAAATGTCTTTTGTCCCTGAGATGGGCAATACACAAATTTTTCAAGTCTCTTCTCGATATGTATGCCATAGTTGGTGGGTCCTCAAAATATTGAACACAATTCATTTCACTGAGAAAGTTCTTGACATAACATATCCATTTAGAATCATTAATATTGTCCAATACTAAAACGTCCTTTAAAATAGCCCGATTAACCAAACATTCATCATTTGTCCACACCCTATGCCAGAGGAGGATTGGTTGAATCTTAATAGTATCAGTAACATAAATTACTCCCAATTCAACATGGCATATCATAGTTGCAGTACTTTCAGGTACAGACAGGATGTGGCGTAAAAATTTATTTTCCATGGTTTGAATTGTGCTAATGTTAGAGTAACCCCACAGCCCTGATCCATAAGTAGCAACTGCTAAGCAGGTTGCCCTATAAATAGTTAAAATCTCTTTTATGGGTTTTTTCCCTAATTTTCTCATAAAACATTTTAAGGCCATAATAGTTTTGGAGAACAACAAAGATCTGGCCTGGATTGCACTAGTCCATGAACCACTTTCGTGGAACAGAATTCCCAAATAGGGAAAAGTGGAGGTTTTTTCCAGGGGATTGGAATTTATAAAAATAGGTTTCAAAAGCTTGTTTGATCTAGGCCCACAAAACATGGACAGTGTTTTTGAACAATTGATCTTTAAATCTAAACCAAGCATGAAACTGTTAAAAGAGGAAACCAAAGTTTGTAACGCCATTGGGGTTCGTGCCATCAAAACGGCATCGTCCGCGTACATCAAGGCTGGGACAGGCCTTCCACCCACCATAGGCATGTCCCTACCCTCCTGCACGAGTCGTTTCTCAAAGCCATTTATGTATAGCAGAAATAAAAATGGGGCTAAAACACACCCTTGGCGTACACCCCGACCAATCCCAAACTGTCTTGTGCATTCACCATCTTTCCCAAAACGGACACTTGCATTGGCCCCGGAATATAGATCTCGCAAGAAGCAGATAATGGCATTGTCTACCCCCAACTCAGTCATAATTGACCACAATTTACTGTGTGAAACACAGTCAAAAGCTGACGATAAGTCAACAAATGTGAGGTATAGACGTTGTTTTTTAACTGTTACATACTTCTGCTGCAGGATTAGCAGATTCAATCCCTGCTCTATAGTTCCTAAGCCTCTTTGAAACCCAAATTGGAAATCACATAACACCCCATTCTCTTCTGACCAGATTCGCAGTTTATCTAAAACAACTCTCCCTAAAATTTTGATTGAGGAGTCCAATAAAGAAATTGGCCTATAACACATGCAATTCTGCCTGTCCCCTTTCTTGAATATCGGGACTATAATTGATGTAAGCCAGGTAGGAACTAAGCCCTTAGCCAGAGCAACATTAAAAAGCTGGACAAGCAAAGGCCCCCATAGTTCAGTATTGGCCTTGTAGAGGTCTGCTGGTATGCCATCTGGTCCAGCCGCCTTACCCCCTTTGGTTGCCTTCAAGCTCGCCAGAACTTCGGGCAGGGTTACGACCAGGACTTTGGTTGAATCTATGTTTGGGCACATAAAGTCCTGACTTATGTCACGGACTGGTTCCACAGCCTTATAGAGCGAAGAAAAGTGCGCCACCCACTCATCTTCAGGGATGGCGATTTCCATCCGTGCCTTTTTTTCATACAGTAGCGGGGTATTAATTACCCTCCAAAAAGCTGCCGGATCCTTTGATTGTGACGCCTCGCATAGATCGTCCCAGGCCTCTTTCCTTATTGCCACCTTCCTATCCTTCAATGCTGTGTTATAGTCCCTCCTCAAGATTCTAATTTGAATTACATCCCGTGGTCTTTTATGAATCGCTTGTCTAAGCTTTGATAGGGCACTGGTACATTTATTATCGAACCATTTTCTATTGTGCTTTAGGGAGTTTTTCTTTGCAACCCACAGCGCCTCCTTGATTGCAATAGAAATAGTATAAAAATTATTTAAAATTTCATTACTGTCAGCATGCTCGTTCAGACAGGTCAAAAAATTACTCCTGCACTTATTCACTAATTTAGATAGAAAATCTGCCGGGACCACTCTACTCCATTTAAGACTATATCCATTTTGGGTACCTAAATTCACGTTCGGCGCCTTAATATTGGGACCTGCAACATGATCCACAAGAGAAAATAGATTCTCCATTTTTAGTACCTGTGGGTAGTGGTCACTTAGTGGTAAGTGCATGATACTAGAACTAATCAGTCTGCCCGCCGAGCTAGTTGTACAGAGGCTAAAATCCATGATAGTCGAAGCCCCCCGCCCCACAAAAGTTGGAACAAATGGCATTGTGTGGTGGGCTAACTCATTCGTAAAACCAAAATCAAAATTAAAAATCATCTCGTTTAATGAATCACCTAGAAGGGTATGTTCAAAATGCGTCAAGCTAATGTCCTGCTCCAACATCAGACCGCAAATACCCTTCTGACCCTTTTTGCACAAAGAGCAATTAAAATCACCCCCCCATAATACCATGACTTCACCCTTTTTTTCCTCAAGAATATTCTGTATATCTGCACTTATATTAGCAAAAACATCCTTAATTACGCTACTTGGACAGTTATTGTAAAAATTAAAAAGAACAATCGTTGGACCCTTCCTTGTATCAATGACAATTTTCTGGTAATAACTGGAACCAGGAAGAAAAGTAATTTTATCGGTAACTAGGAGGTTCGATATATACACGGACAGTCCCCCCTTTGGTCTTCCGTGTACTCCCCCCACTGCAGGTGTAAAATAAGTTCTGTAACCATTTAGGTGTATTGCTGCGGTGGTCCAGGTTTCTTGTAAGGCTAATATACCCACTTCAGCAATAACATTACACCAGGACGGATTTGAAATTTTCTGCTTTAATCCTGCCACATTCCAAAAAACAACCTTACAATGATCTTCTGTAAGTGGCTCTTCGACAGTAGCTCCAGTGACACTACTGAGGCTCCCTAATATAGACGCATCCTCCCCATGGGTTTCTAGTGGCTCAACATATGAATCCTGAGTCTCGACACGCCCCAGAGGTTTTATAGGCCCCAGATCTACAGATTTAGAAGGCCTTAAGGCCTCATTTTTTATCGTTGGGAGTCAATCCACCACTTCCAAGCAGTCAAACCGATTAAAACACGGGAAGATCGGAGGGAATTGTGGATTGCCTAACCAACCTTGGTCAAAACTCTGTGGTCGATAGTGAGGGGACCTTGATCTATATTTCACTACATTCCAACCATCCTCACCTCTCCCTCCACCTCGCATGTTATAGTGATTACTATCGGGAGCCCAACCCATGTTACCTCCTTGATGTCTATTGTCCCTAGTCCAACTCCACCTATTATCAGGGTGTTCGCCCTCAGGATAAAAATAAGATAGTCCCCTAGCCGTAACAGAGAGACCATGATTTCTAGGGGGTCTTGTAGTAATGTATTTAGCAGTCAATGGATTCTCAAATGTTATTACCACACAGTCGCCGTGTGCCCTTTTTTTATTATAACCAATCCATGGGGCCCTTTCAACCATCAAAATATTACTTTTAACTGCTGGCGGGAGAGGGTAATTATCATTCAACCAATGGATGGTTTTATTTACAAGTCCACCATTATTTTCATTAGAATTATCATTTAATTGGGGGACTCCTGTAAGGACCACAACGTATGGTGCGGCTTTTGGGGGTAAATGTATATTTCTACGCACATCCCGTTTTTTAGACTTATCTTTATCCTTATCATGTGGTGGTTTAGGAGTTTCTTGGACTGGGACTACTATATCAGTCGGGGCAGGAGTTTTAGGGGTTGGTATAGTTTTTGGCAGTGATTTGGTAGTAGCTACATTTTTGGCAGCTGGTGGCGGCCTAGTCATTTGATTTTTCCCAGATGGAATTTTATTATCCAGATTGAAGCTAGGGGCACTTATATCTTTATGGATGTTTTTTAATATAGTTTCCAAGCACCGTAGCCTAACCTCGATTGGTTCGAGGAGGGTCTTCAACATGACCAGGATGTTATTATTAGCCATATTTAGGCTACAGTTGCCCTCACTACCTTCATCTAGATTCGTAACAGCGCCGCTTAAATCCAAGATATCCTCCAGGCTGCTATCTAAGGCGGTATCATCCGGGAGACTCAGTGGTAAGCCAGCATTGGCGTGAAGAGTTGCCCCATTATCACTAGTGTGAAGAACTCGATTAGTATTCACATTCAGAGGCAGAGCTTCTAATTTGGCCGGATCTGTATTCTTACTAATATCTACCTTTCTCCCTTGGCTCATGTTAGATTTAACAGTTTTTTGAGTATTAATCTTTTGTTTAGGGATCGCCCCCTCCTTCAAACCCCTTTGTGTTAAATCACTAGCTATAGTTAAAATATCAGTCTCCTTTTCAACTGAAGTGCTAGTCACAAGCAGAGAAAGATTAGGTGTATCCATTTGCCACTGCAACAAATATTAGGGGAGCAGACAGCAGCCCAGAGAGTGTTGTGGTGGGGATGGCAGGCATGGGTCACCTGTTTTCTGATGGGCATTTCTGTGACAAATCAGCCACCAGCACTACTGTTCCACTACATACACTAGACTTATTTATCTTTTTTCGCATACGTGCAAAACTCCAGGAGTCATATCCAGAGTTAAGCCCCAGCCAAGTGTAAAACTGTCCCCCTTATGCACACAGCATCATACCTCAATCATCTTCAATCTCGTCTCTGTGCCGCTGAGCCGATGGAAGACTGCCCTTGGCAAACCCATATCAGATAAGGACTCAGTGGAGTAACAAAGGCACCCACAGCCCCTGCAGTGCGGGTGCCTCCTCAGCACAGTACCCTGGCCTGAGAGCTCCTGAGTGAGTCCAGAGGGGGACCCCTCCATGTACTTTGCAGGGTGGCCCCTCAAGTTTCGTTACGCCACTGTAAGGACTGGGTGGCTGTGTGTAGCTTGACACAAACTCTTTCCCCTAACGGCAGACTCCGCCTGATACGCTTTTCGATCTTTGCACCAGACATATTATACCCAGCTAAACGGCACCAATATAAGTTGCATAATCACGACGAATGCGCTCGATGCCATGACGGGGATGGGGGGCTGATTTCATGCATCTTCCCCCAACGCTGGCCATTTTGTTGTATACAAATGATATAAGACATACCATAAAACTGTTATGTGCTTTTACACATTTTTCCTATACATTTACCACCAGCGCTTGCGAGCAGTAATGGAGGACAGTTAATGTGTTGTGTGATGCAGTTTTAACCATGTTATCAGGGTGTTAAAAATGTATCATAAAAGCAGTTTTGTTGCTAAATTCATTCACATCTGTAGATGCTGGTTATCAGCATATACTGTACAGCACTTTTGAAATGTGCAAATACATATGGATGGATGGATTACAGATGGCATTGTATGCCAAAACTCTACTGCATTTATTTATGTGTGATATAAAAATAGAGTGAATTTTTGGTTTGTATTTTAAATGAAAATGTTAACATCTTTGTTACGGTTGCATTTCAGGTTAAAGGGTTCTATTCTTAAAAAATTAAATGTATGCACCAGTAGATTTATTTCCGCCATTGGTTGCAGATTCACAAACTTTTCAAGTTCGCATGGGTCAATTGTATGTAGTGCTCAATTAACTGAGTATACACAAAATGTTTTTGCATAAATGCAATTAAAGTTTAGAATTGTATTCTCCACAGACAAAAATGCTCCTTTTACTACACCCTCACCAAATGTGTCTGTGGTGTTCCCTTCCATCCCACTCAGGTAACAGATTTACTTCTGACACTTGCTGGAGTAAATCTCTGAATGTTTCCAGGGTGGAAATGGGTGGTGGAGATGTTTGTGAACACACACACATTCAGGGTATCTCCTCCCTGAAACAACACACTCCTCACTCCTTGAAGAAGAACTACCCAAGGGCAACATTACATCATTCTCTGATGTTATCATGCATGAGTAAATTCCTTTATAATTATAAATTCACTTTTTGTGAATTTCAAAAGTACATTTGCACGTGTAATCTTTCAACTAATATGTGAAAATGAGTTTGTCAATCAGGCCGAGCGAGCCAATATTGTCTCATGTATTCTTCAGATGGGTTTGGAATAACTGGAAATGCTTGTCAAGTTTATTTGTAAAACTGACAACGGTTTTATGTGTATGTATGTGCTGGTAAACATTTGCTACAGCCTTCTCCTTTCAGGCATTCTAGCAACGTTTAGTAACTATATTCAAATGAGAAACTCCCCTCACTTTGCAGTCACAGAAAGGAACATAAACTATGGTCTACATTTCAAAATAATTAGCAGTAGTTTGTTAGATATGTGAAAGTCTAAGTTTAAAACCACAATAAATGGTGTCCAAAGAAAAACTCTTTTATTGTTCCTGCTCCATCTAAACTCTTTCAAGGTTTTGTAGAGGGCTCAGCAGCAGCTCCCACACCCCTGGCTCCAGCACCACTGCAGGTTCTCTGTTCCCCGGCTATGGACAACCGGCAAGGCCACAGAGACGTTTCATGTCACAATGTGTATTATTCAAATGGGTTGTGTGTGTCTATAGCAATAACAATCAGTAACGTGTGCTGCACTTATGCTATCAACATGCTTGTTTTTCAATCTTGGGGTAAAATTGAGCTGAGATACTTCCTTTCCTAGAGAACCTACTACAAGGGTAACAGTTCCCAGATGCTTCCGTCTTGTGTATAATTTATAAAAAATCAATTATAATCGTGTAGCTAGGGCCTATCTTTTTTATAAATGAAATCAATACTACAACTACCAGAATGCATTATGAACTAAAATATAAGCACTGCACTGGATCATTGTGTCTTGGCTGACATAGAGTCATTTATTAATCTTATTGGACACCAGCAGCAACATGAACAGTCTCAAACTTGGCAATTGGAAGAGGAATGCCGAAAAAAATCTGCGATAGGGAGCTATATACAAAGGCACTTAACTGCTACCATCGTATTATAAAGACAAAGCAAAAGGTATACATCTCAGAGCTAATTTCACAATCGAAAAACTCTTCCAACAAATTATTGGAAGTCCTAGACGATTTTGTAAACCCCAGAGCGTGCTCTCCAGCTATACCGCAATCTCAGTCGCTCTGCGATTCTTTGGCTAATGACTTCGAGGAAAAAGTAAACATAATCTATCAGAATTTCCCCTGCCATCTGGAAGCAGCCGGGTCTTCCTTATCTCCTCCCGCCTACGTGTCCCTAGCTTGGAAAAGTTCAAAGAAATCTCCTTGGAATAAATCCAGATGGTGCTTGTTTCAGCCAAATCATGTTCTCCTCTGGATATCTGTCCCCCCAATATCACAGCTGCCCTTGCCCATCAATTGGGTCCTGCCATACATTCAATGTTCAATCATTTGGTCAATTCTGGAAAAATCCCAGTCAATTGGAAGGAGGACCACGTCAGCCCGATTTAAAAAAAAAAAATAACCTATCATCTTCAAACCTCTCTAATTATCGTCCAATCTCATTGCTTCATTTATTGGGCAAGCTCTTGGAAGTACTAATTAATAAACAACTTTCCGAGTTTCTTGAGTCCAACAACATCTAAGACTACTCACACTCAGGTTTCAGACCGTCCCATAGTATTGAGACTGCCTTGGTAGCGGTGACTCGCCACATTAGAGGCTTGTTAGATGCCAATATTCCAGCTATGCTAATACTGCTCGACTTGTCAGCGCCATTTGACACGGTATCCTATTCTAAATTATTAAATAGGCTACAGAAGATTGGCATTCATGCCCTAAACTGGCTTGGGGATTTTCTGTCCAACAGAACCCAAACCATCATTCTTGGTTCTTTTAAATCCCTTACGGTATTACTAGATAAAGGGGTTCCCAAGCGCTCATGTTTTAGCCCGCTGGTCTTTAGTATATGTGTGGCCCCTCTTGCCAAGATTGTAAGAGCCTTCAGTTTCGAGATTATTACATATGCAGATTATACAAAGATGCATAATGCTGGTTGCCTGCATCCTGCCGTTCAGCAATGGGGAAATGATGCATACTGTAGGTTGCCTGCATCCTTCCCGTTCACCAATGATGAAAGGATGCATACAGCTTTAGATAACACAAGTTCCAAGATAGAAAGCATCTTCTTTGTCATTCAGCAATAAAGAAATGATCCAGAAAGCTTAAGAGAGCACAATGCTAAGGGTGAATGGGATAGCTTCGGCGGGCTTTCCCATATGCAGGGTGACGAGGCAAGGCTACCCCTGCTCCTGATCGCCCTGTATATGGAGCCTATGGCCCAGAGAGTTCGAGATGATCCAAACATCAGAGGGGCACACTTCGGGGGGTCGGAGCACAAATTTGTCTGTATGCAGACGATGTGGTAGCCACGCTGGAACATCCTCAGGAATCTCTGCCCGCTTTCCTGGCTGAGCTGGACAGGTTTGCCCTAGCCTTGGGGTTTAAAATTAATGTACATAAATCTCAAGCCCTAGACCTTTCCCTGCACTCTGAGACGCTGGGGCTCCTACAGGGTTCGTATCCAGTGGGCTCGCGACTCAATCCCTTATCTAGGACTGCAAGTCTCCGCGACCATACAAGACACCAGAGTAACAAACTTTGTGGCAATCTCCCGACAGGTCAGAGACTCTCTCCGCAAATGGAGGCCGCACTCTCTTTCCTGGTTGGGCCGTATAGCTGCGGTGAAAATGGTGATATTGCCCCAGCTTCTTTACTTATTCCACACACTGTCACTTGACCTCCATCTGGGGTCATACACTCACTGCAACGAGACATAGAACACTTCATCTGGCATGACCAAAGGGCTTGCTTACATCAGGAGCTCACTTACAGGGGACCCTTTGAGGGTGGTCTAGGATCCCTGACCTCCAAGCTTATTGGTGGGCGGCTCAACTGCGGGCTTTGGTGGGGTGGCCTCGTCCGGAGTCCGAGAAGCATTGGCTGTTTATGGACATATCACTTGCTGGCCAGCCCCTATGGAGTGTCCCCTTTCTGCTGGCACGAGCGGGTCGTCCCCGAAACCTATACCTCTCGGTAGTGACTAGGCCTACCCTGCTGGCGTGGGACAAGGTTGCTGCCCCTCGAGGGCTGACGACCTTCCCGTCACCAATCACGCCAATAGCCCATAACCCCAACTTTACACCGGGCCTTGATTCTGAGAATTTCCGTCACTGGACCACAGAATCGTGTCGCTCAGTAGAGCACCTTTTCTATCTCTCAGTACCCCGCTCCTTCACCGAGCTTCACAAGGAGCAGGCTTTACCGGAATCGGAGCATTACCGAAATCTACAGATTCGCCATTGGGTATGGCACTGGGAGGTACGGGGTGCAGAGAGACACCTCATTTCGTTTGAGAAGTGGCTGCTTACACGTCACACTGATGCACATTTGACCTCGAACTTGTATAGGTTTACTAGATACGCCCCAGATCTCGGGAGGACTCCTGGCCAGTTACGTTGGGAAGGGGAGCTAGGAAGAACCTTAACGCAGAAAGAGTGGAATAATATCTATTTTAGGACCCACCAGACAGCTCGTAATGTATCCTCCATTGTGGCAGCCACTAAGGTAGCTACTTATTGGTACCTTACTCCTGTCAGACTTCACAGAGGTAACCCCTCACTTAGCCCGCAATGTTGGTACGGTTGTGGCCAGTTGGATTAACTCAGTTACTCTGGGATTGCCCTTCTTTAGGGACATATTGGCAACAGATCCTCGACGACGTTGACTCCCACTTTGATACACAGATCACTTCCTTTCCAATGTATGTTCTTTTGGGCCTCCCTAACACTATTACCTTTCCCTTTAAATTTCGCAGGGGTAAACAGATGGCTCTTGCATTGGAGAGGATTTCCCTTTCTCTGACCCATCCTGGGGTCTCTTTTCATGATTTATGGGCACCTTTCCTTACACTACTAACGTCTGAGTTCACGGAGCTTACGTGTCCCAAATATCTGTGACCTGTAAGTTTCTATTCACTTTTACTTCACGGTGCCACGTTTGTTCACCCCCAGAGAAGCGCAAGCCATTTGAAGGTGTCCCGCATTGACCAGTCCTGAAGAGACCTGACACCCTTTTTCAGGTCGAAACGCCGTCGACAGATAAATGGAGACAGACTGACACAACAGTTGCTTATACATTCCAACTACTGTATTTTGATTGTTTATAGATTACTTAGTCGTCTCCTCCAAACTGAAATATGTACTTGAAACCTAGTGTCTTTCATACAGTATTATGTCTCACTTTAGTAGTTTAGGTTCCTGATTTTGTAAACATTCACTTAGGACATGCCATCACTTGTGTGATTAATTGTTTGTATATAAATGTTGTGGTTATTTTGTATTAACTGTAGATACATATTTTCATAAACTTTACGATTTGATGAACAGAATCTCCAAGTGTATGCGCAGCTTCCTTTTTTGACATCTCTTGAACCGCCCACATTGCCATTGTGCTTTACTTTTATCATCACAAGTTCTTATTTATTCACAGGAGCCGTTGTTTTCTTTAATACCTTCATCACAGCACATTCTATGTAGACTGCCTATTCTTTCTATAATGCTTTGGAATGGCAATCCTTGTCTGCTTAGCACCTGCTACTGAGCTTAAACATCCTGATACAAGTGACAGCTCCAGTCGCGAAGCACCAACATCCGTCTCGGGACTACTCCACTTCCGGTCCTAGCCCTTGGTGCACCCCATAAGTTGGAATTTAGGATACGTTTGTACACTGACAAGAGCAGAATGCTGAAGATAAGATGCATGTATGCTTCTTGGCCGTTCAACAATGCTGAAATGATGCACACTGCTGGGTGCATGCATTTTGTCTAAACTATTATTTAATACTCAGGGACAGAATCATCCTTGAGTTGAGTCACCCTTGCGCCACACAGGAGGGTGCATGGGCGACACAACGTGATTTATCAAGCCACGCAAAGCCACTTTAGGTGGCCCTACATGTCTTCATAAATATAGAGTAACGCAGCGCAAATTGCTGCCTTGTGTTACTTTGCCCCAGGGAGGTGTTCCATGGGTGGAGCGTGGGTGTTCCCACGCATCCACCCATGGATTTTGGCACATTCCCAGAGCTACCATTAGTGGTAGACCTGGATTCAGGTCCGGACAGGCCATAGCGGGCACCGGGCAATCCCCCGGAGCGCTGCACGGGTGGGGGTCGGTTTTGGGCCCCTGGGGTACGTTTTTGTGACGGGCCGTTTTTGCAGCATAGCTGCAAAATCGGCCCTGCTCCAAAATCGGCCGAAAACTAGCCCCGGGAAAGAGCTCGGCGGCACCTCCAATCCCCCCCCCCCCCTTCACCTCCCCCATGAGTGGGGACGGGGGTGGGCGGCCGAGCACTTTGCCAGGGCCAGTTGTGGTTCCCAGTCCGGCCCTGCCTGGAATGCATCAAAATGATACGCCTCCCCAGGTGAGGCGTAACAAGGAGAAATATCTTTATTTACCTTCGTTTTTTCTTCTTTCTATATCGGCATAAACAGCATTGTAAAATGTTAAATATGGTGCATTCCTGCCCATTCACGCAGCGCAGCAATATGTGCTGTGCTGTGCTGCGTGAAATAATGATAAATCTGCCCCTCTGTTTTGTGTATGGAAATTTTAAGTGCTCTCTTTAGTGTTAAGTTTTAGTGTATTGTGACCAAAAAAGTAGCTTCCTTAATAACCAGTGCTTTAATCATTCATACATGCCATTATTTGTAAGAAGTTAAAGACACACACCAAATATGTGTAGTCGATTATTTACAGTGGGGTAGCCAGACCTTTTGCCGCCCGGCCGTGGCAAGTCCTGTGTTTCCCCCGCCACCTCCCCTAGCTATGCCACTGATTATTTGCACATTTCAACTCCTCACAGGAAAATCCGACTTGCAGAGGAGACCCCAGAGTTGCCAGAGAAAGGTATTGGGAGAATGCTGCTCCGTGCTATCGGCACACACTGGAGAGCGTTGTGGGCCATTTTGAGCCAATGAAGGCAGAGATGTTTTAAGGCATGGGCAAAGTGGGCTCTGGGCCAGGGCCACAGTCTTTGAGGGGGCCCCCTCATAGAGCCAGCTATGTTCTGCAGAAATTCTTGCCCTGATGACCTTCAATAATTTGTAAACATATTGGTGTAAATTGCGTTTTTCTAGCATCTATTTTTAAAGTGTGAGAGTCTATTACAGACATTTTGCTTACACACTGTGCTTATGTTTCATGCAAAATCCATATAAAAAGTTTCTTTTACATTAATACAGGACCTCATTGAGAAATGGGAGAGTGTGACAGAGATTATTAGCTGTAACATTAGTGAGCTGCTGCTGTCTTGTGATACTGAAAACACACATCACTATCCCTGAATATTAGATGTACACACATTTGGAATTTGGCCAAAGAGGGCATGAAATAGGTGAAACTGGATCATAAAATCAAAGCTGATCTGATCAGGAGCCCTGAAAATACATTTGGCCGAGGGCCCCCAAAATCCTTAAAATGTCCCTGAATGAAGGCGCCAATGGAGCTCTCATGGGGCAGAGATGACGCCATTTCTAGCTCCCGACATTCAACAGAGCAGCATTCTTTTGTAGTGCTAAGCGAACTTCAGCTCTTTACAAGCCATGTCAGCATGGAAACGTCCCCCCACACAAAGAAACCTTGTTTCCACGTACCTCGATGTTTACAAGCGCTGCAGTGAAAAGTGGCCTTCTGTGTGGGGTTTCTGCGGGTGGAAGCTGCTCTCTGTGCAAGTCAGTGGGTTTGTAGAAACACAACACTACCTTCCATGAGTAGAACACTAAAGCTATTTGCTGTATCTGGAGCCAGAAAAGTATCATTGAAACGTGTTATATAATCAACAAAACTGTGGTTTGATCCAAGGGCGATGGGAGGAAGCCAGCATAGAGCTCCATTCATTCAACAAGAGGGGGACGGGAGTCCAAAATAGGTCCAAGAGGTCCAGATTAAAAGACAGACCGTAAGGATAAACACCGTGTAAATAAGTTTCATTTAAGTTATTTTTAGGAGAATCCGTGTCATGGATTTGTTTGACTGTCTGGTATGGATCCGACCCCCTTGGGCTGAACGATGCCATAATCCCGAAAGTATTAACACTACCCATGAGCTCATATAGCAAGGGGTTCCGAAAGAACTCTGTCTGATAACTTTCCAGGTCATAGGTGGCGTTACCACCTGACCGGGTTTCTGCCACCAGTATTTTGAAGTCACGGTCGGTACAAAAATAAACAAAATCACCCAAAGCTGGTATTTTTAGCCCTTATCTATACTTACTTCTAACAGCAAATATATAAATAGAGAACACTTTTGAAAGTGTTCTAGAGCTTCATCAGTGATCCATGACTAATAATTAAAGAAAACAAAGACAGGAAAGTGATATTAAAAATGAATATGTACGATTTTTTTGAAAGTCCTATTTAGAATCACTTCCAGGTCTTTGCAGACTATTAAAAAAAAACAAATGGGCGGTATGTTTCTCTTGGCAATGTGGTGACCCAAGTCATAGAGCAGCCAGTCTCCTAAGTAGGTAAAGTTGTTTATAGTGTCCAAATCTATTGGGCAAATTGGCACTCCTAAAGGTAACAAACAACAGTGTGACGGAAGGAATGCTTGAATTCATCACGGCCACTACCAATCGCTTGGGCTGCCTTCCAGTTCATTGGTTTTACCCATTTCACTCTCGACAGAGACCAGCTTTATGGAAACCAACTATTGCCCTGGTCCTTGCTTGTATTCCCATTTAGAGGGGACCTGGTCTGGCGGACAGAGCTGGATTCCTCCTGTAGGAACAGAGCAGGGTCTACACCAATAAAGTGGGTAAAAACTGAAGGATTGGAATGTGGGCCAAGGAATTGCCAGTGGCTGCGAATAATTCAGTCATTCCTCTCAGCAGCTTTCTGTTTTCCTTAGTGAGATGCCCTAAGTGTGACCGGTTTGTCCAGACGTGGGTGCTGTGTAACAGTGGGGATCAGATGGCAGGAGAACTGAAGGCTTGGTAAAGGGACAAGAAAGAAGCCCTGCGGCTGGTCATACAGTGCATCATGTAATGTGACGGTGGATCAAAGGGGAGGACAAAGACTAAAAGGGGGTCTTAGAAGCCATCACTTAAGGGCTCCCTGGCGAGTTTCTTTCCACGTGAGTTGTGTTATGAGGTGATCGATCATCAATAAGATGATCCATTTCCAACTGAGGTGCCTACATTTCATTGCACAGCTCACTGCTTTGAGGTTTGTGAGCTATGTAAAATGTTAATGGTGAACACCGACTCTATGGTCAGAAGGAAGTATGCATACACAAGACATGCACAAGACGGATGGGACCAGGTATGACTTGAGCTCTGCGGAGAGGTGCAGCCTTCTCCATACATCCTTTCGGTGCAGCTACCTCTATGCAGCGGTTCCTTTCTCTGCTGCCAGAGGAGACAAGGTACTTGGCGTGGCAGATTCTGGGACAGGTTATCTGTCAGCATAAAGGGAGTGCCATGCTCCAGCAACTCTTAACATTTTGAGTTCTGTGAACCTCCATTGGCTCACTCTTGGAAGCTATGAACCCCAACTTAAGCAATTTCTGTGAACTGATCCTTCAAATAATACACCACAAAAATACAGTAAAATATACAAAAACTATGAAAACATTAATTTAATGCACAAACAAAAAAACAGAAAATAGTTTTATATTTTAATGAGAAGGTTTTGGGTTCTCCAAAATCAAAAGTGACACGTTAGACGTGCCACATTTGTCACACACTCTGGCACAGAAAACCAGGCTCATTAGCCACTCCAACATAAACTCTAACCTTTGTACGGTGCCAAGAGACTGAGGGCAGTGTAATGCCTAGGTGTGCCCATATGGCAAGGACTTCTTATGCCTAATCATTTGACTTATAAAAAGTATCAGCAGGGATAGCAAAAGTTTGCTGGAAGCCCCTGGAGGCATTCTGATTGCTCAACCTGTCCTACCTATGAGATTTTCAGGTCCTGAAGCCGTAAATCAGCCTAACGTAACCTAACAGAACAACTTAACACAAGTGCGGTGCTGTTATATTGTTTTGTTGTGTTTGATTGTTTTTGTTGTTGTTGTTGTTGTTGTTGTATTGAGCTGTGCGGGAATGGTATTACTGTATTTGTTTTGATTTTGTTTGTTCTTTTTCTGTGGTTGGTGATCTGGTGGGATGTTGTGTTGATGTTTTGTTTGAGTGTTGTGTTGTACTGTTGTGTTGTTGGCTGACTTTGTAGTTGAATTGATTTGGTGTGTTGATGTGTGCAATAAAGTTGTATTTGTGTGAAGTTGTGTTATTCTAATGCAGTCATGTTTAGTGGTGGTACTCTTTTGGTGTTATACCTGGATTGTACCTCCCTGCCTAAACATTAGCACCTATTACCACAAATCTGCTTTCAATAAACAATGGCTAAAGGCGTTTGCACCAAGCTCTGTGCCATTTACCACCAAAAACATGGATTTGCAGCAACTAGAAATATTTTGTGGTCAGGGAATCATACGTTTTACATAGAGCATTGAGTATTCTGCAGCTCTCTGAAGAGATCAACAACAGAGATACTCCTAGATACGGAGGACAATATCATAAAGCATGTTTTCGTGAATCTTGTTTATTATGCATAAGATTATTAACTATTGCAGTTTACATTGAAAACCACTTTGTTTCCCAGATACTGATCTTACTTAGACCAACCTGAATTGCACTAATCCCCGTCCTAGCGCCGTGATGTCCTTTAGGATTGATGCGCTCTATAAATATATTAATTATTATATATATATTAAATATACATAGTGGAGTATTAGTATGTTTTTTTCATCATAGCCTAAAGACGTGGCGCTTAGGCTCAGTTACAGTATTAACTCTATATGAGTCCCAGCATTGCATTCTGGTGGCATATATTTTGAAATAATAGAAAATAATATAACCCATCTCTTCTGTCTCATGGTTACACATCCTGCGAGTCATTCTATGGGCATGCTTTCAGACACAACACGGTGCAGGCAGATTTATCCTAGAAGATCCATTTTGTAGTGTACAGACTGGCACCGCGTTCTTACAGGAATTTATTTGGCTTTGCAGAAACATGTTCCCTATCTTTTACACACAAATTTGTATTAAGCAGAGCTACAGCAAGGACTATAAAGCGGGAGACTACTGGCCTCAAACACGTGATTATAAACCCCCAGATTGAATAAACCCTACAACAGATATAGTACCATAAAATGCGAGTCAGAAACTTTTTCTCAAGGAACAAAAACATCAGTAACTCAGTAATCTGAATAAGGGTCCAAACTGGAAGAGGAGAAAAAACACAGACTCTTAACTATACAAAGCACACAGGCAGGCAGCTCCACAAGCTCTCCATTCTACGTTCCCGATACGAGAAACGATTTTAGGTTTGGTCAGTGTAGTCCAGTCCTCCCCCACAATCACGCCCACTTCAATGAAACTCCACTGGCTTCCCTGGTCAACCTGCACCACCTTCAAAGCCAGCTTCATCCTCTACAAGGTCATTTCAACTGGCAACCAATGGTCTGGTTAACATGGTCACCACCTCCGGTGGCTCTGGGCACATCCACAGCCATGACACCAGCAGGCTGGAGACGAAGAAGTGTTCAGACAACAAGGCAACAGGTCTCCATGTGTATACCCAGGATATAGAATGACATCCCTAAGTCCATCAGGACCACCTCAACCTTGCTTCAATTTAGGAAAGACATTCATTTTTAAAGAACATTAGATAATGATGCAGTAAAATTCCTTTTCTACTCTTAGAACCCCGCTAAAGGTCGACTTACTTGCTGAATGAATCTTTGCCTTTGACCCTGTACAGGTCTCCACTGCCTTTCATCTTAATTAGCACTGCACACATACCTCATATAAATATATATACATGCTTGCTGGGGCAGACACAAGGAATTTACTTGCACAAATGGACTGCACACTTTGTAGCGGTTGTATGTCGTTACAACGCATGCTTTTACCACGCATGCCTTTATAACGCAGGTATTACAACGCAAGCCGTTACAACGACTTACGCTGGGGGGTGCTGGATAGTGGATAGTTTAATGTACTATTCCAACTCCAGTCCCCGTGGATAGTAGGGAAGGCTTTGGATTGTAAATTAAACTATTCCCTATCCTACAGCGCCCTCCAGCGCAAGTCGTTGTAACGACTTGCGTTGTAATACCTGCGTTGTAAATGTACTGCGTGGTAAATGTTTCGTTGTAAAGGATGTTTCCCCTTTGTAGCACACCTTTCATAACTTCCAGCAACTAAGACCTAAGATGAGATCCTAAACTCAAAGTATACACAGCCTCCAGCCTTGTATCCTCCCTCCTATATTTTACATTATAAAGAGTCCATCTTCAACCAAGATTTTCTCTGATTCATCATAGTAGCATTCGAACAGCCTGGTCTGGGACTCCACTGACATCCAAGCTTCTTCTGCACCTTTCATCCTCCCACAAAAGACTACAAGACCCGCCTGGATGGACTTCACAGGCTGGCCAATAGTGTTAGATCTCAAAGTAATTATAAAGTGTGGGGAACTGATTGATTTAAGAAGCATCAACTCACTTTCTGTAAGGGAGTATACTGGTGGCACTTAAACATCACGTGCACCCCCCGAACCACTTCAAAGAGAAGTTCCATGGATTAAAGAACTCTTCCCTAAATCTTTCCAAGCCATGAAGAGCTGTGCAGGCCCAAGTGTGTGTGTGGGAGTCAGAAAAGATGCGCTGATAGGCATGTTACAGCCTAACTCACCAAACATCTCCAGTTGGTGTGCGGAGACTGATCAGGGATGAAGCTGCTCAGGGTCCACAAGCTTGTGCAGTAGCGTAGCAAGGATGCCATAGCCCCTGGTGCAAGGAAGGAAAATGATCCCTTTGACTGCTGTTGTGACAATAAAATACAGCACTTATCAGGGTTCCAAGGGTCCCTCAGGGCTCTGGACCCAATGCCACTGCACCTATGGTAGCTCTGCCCCCAGCTTCAGGGCGCTGTTACATAGGACTATCTGGTAGTGTAGCATTTCAATTCAGGAATGCGCACATAGATATATAAGTGTTTTCTGTTAAAAACTTTTTATTATTTTTGTAGGGCTGTGTTGTTGTGAAATTCGTGTGTAAATATATATATATATGTGATGTATATGTTGTATATTGTATTATATGGAAAAACTGAGTTCAAGTGAAGATACTCTCGCTGTATATAATTATTTGTTGCTCGTTTTATGTGCTCCACCTAGTCGTTTGATATAGATATATATGTGACTATAATTTGTGTATTCTTTACTTTATAAAATCCTTTTTTGGATATTTCAAGGCTTTTAATTTAACCTTGATTACAAATAAATATTGAATCGATCCCTCTGTGCTTCTTTGTATTTGTATACATCTTTTTGATGTCATGTGTTCATGTACATGAGGGTAATTTGGGCACAACCCCTCCCCCATTTTTCCTAGCCCAGCTTCAGGGTAGGCAGGGTGCACTTCACCCAGACCAGATGTGAGGGACCGTCATCGCCTTCCCAGTGACCAGGCCACACTCTACAACCTCCCCTTTAGTTCTGAAGCATCTTGGTACTTTCTGAAACAAGACTTGCTTCTACTAAGCTCCATTTATGGAAGCTGCCCAGATAGAAAATGACCGATCAGCGCACCGTCTTCATGCTTTAGGGTAGTAAGGCCTTAGTGGCCAACACCCCTCTAGGAGATTAAGGATAGTGAGTCTCTCTTAGCATGGGGATGTAGGCAAGCAAGGGCAGACCTAGGCTATTGGCCGTGCCTAGTGCCTGGAGTAGGTTCAACGGGAGTGCAAGCGGGATCCTTCACCTGGTGAGGAAGATGTGACTGCATGCCAGGGAAAATGCAACCTCAGAGGTCTAGGCGCTGCTCACAGGTGCCCACATTATTACTGCTGCTGCTCGGGTAGCGGAGAATGAGCAGCTTTCTCTCTTAAAATTGTTAATTCCTTCATACTTACAAAAGCTATACCTGAAGGGGCTGACCCCTTGCTCCACTCTATGTATGCAGAACTGTGGGCGGATACAAAATGTGACTGATACTCCAACAAACCAGTGGCTGTAGGGCGCTAACCCAAACTCCTCTAAGTTTTATATTTCTTCATAACAATTGTCTGACTGAGCTGGGTGGTTACATAAGGAGTGAAGATCAGGGCAATAGCTCCATCTACACTCACACATATAAATCTGTGTGTATCGTGCCCACCGTAGCACCTCATTTTTATGTACTCTGTTTGCCTTTCATCCTTTGTTTTATGATCTACCCACATAGTATAAAACAAAACCAGGAGCCAGTAACTGCGCAAGTATTTTGAGCTCTCAACACAAAATAGAATTTACCTCACATATAGACAGAAAAGACATAGGATGGGCGTAAAACAGTAATTTTACACCCTGTATCTGCTACCTTACATCTCATATTTGCACATGGAGGTGCTGGTACCCTGCAGAAACCTTGCACATATGGTCAACTACAGGTTAAAGGGCAGTTTGCCTTGTAATTCCCAGATCTCCAGGACCCGAATGTTGACTGCTTGTCTCCCCCACTCCTGTCTAGATATATTCCCATATTCTCAGTTCGTTCTTATATATATAAATCCCATATACCTCTATTGGTCCGTGTTGCGCTATTCAAGTACTTAAATTAAGTTACATTAATTCCCATAGCAGACAGCCTTCCCTATACTAGTGCCAATAACAGATCCCATGTACTGTAACATAATGACAGTAAAGTACCTGTCAGACATTATGCGTGCCCAGTAGAATATCATCCATGAACTAGAGGCTCTGCAGAATGGGTAAATTAATACAAAAGGAACACAAAGATTGTTATCATTCATAACATAGAAGAGGGCGTATTGTTCTCTGGCCTGAATGGATTATCTGTGATTACTGATCACACATGCAATGGAACTATGCATGCACAATTTAAACAGATTTCGCAGGCCGCTTTAACATAAAGAGAACAATGCAATGCACTGGCCTGGCTGGCGCGCTACCCCATTAATATTCTGCTTTGGTCTGTACCTGCCGTCTGCGTCACTGCCAGTCTTCACTGCTCCGTCATCCGTGAAATTAAAGGTCCCGCTCCAATTCCCCAACTCCTCTCCACTCTGCCAGCTAAACTGCAGTCCTCTATTGAGAAAACGAGGCGGTTGGTATTTCATGTAACTCATTTGGTTTATCAGTTTTATTTTCTCGTCATAAAAATCACACATAATGTAAGATGTATTTCTATGGTTTAAAAAAGTATTATTTAGTCAGCCAAACATTACCTATTTTACCCCCACACAATCAGAGCTTGATTTAAGTGCTTATGGCTGGATTATTGTGCGCGTTAGTTTTGATTGTGGCTGTAATGTATCCCTTTGTTTCCTTGCTGTGGGCAAAATTCCAGTTGCACGGGTACAAATAGATTCTGTTGGGACCAGTTGGGCTATATCAGCTCAGATCACTCAATCCAAGTATGCCCAGTAGAAAAAAACACGAGAAGGCATTTGTTATGACCTGCTGCTCATCCCTTTCTTGCTCTGATTATCTTAGGATGTGATGTCATAGAATGCTTGGGTACCAATGGTGGTTAAGTTGGCACTTGGAGCGGGTGGGCTGAGCAGGATGACTGTAAAGTAGTACTCATTGTCTACACAAACTTGTCTGGACCCCTGCTTGACCAAGAGACTATTGTCTATTTACAACATCGGCAACAACAAGAATCTGAACACAAAGTTGTTGAAGACAGGAGAGAGAAGAAAATGAACCTTTCACATACATGCCAACATTTTGAACCTAGAAAGAGGGAGATTTCGAAAAGAAAATGGGGGAATTCGTTTTTCCTATTGACTTACATTGAAGCTGAGGTGCTTTTAGATGGGAGACAGCTCAAATAAAGCCATTTTGAGCTTTAAAAAAATCTGAAGTTTTCCACCTAAATTAGGTCTGTTTGCATGTATGCGTTGATGCCCCACAGACGTTTTACACCACTGATGGCCTACGGACTCCACAGCTCATAAAATCAGCTGATGAGTTTGGGGTTTCTACCAAAAGGTATGCGAAGTGTTCTCTTCAATAAACCTATCACTCATTGTCTGCATGAACGTGTATGGACCCTCTGCTTGACCAAGAGGCAAATGTACAACATCAGCAACAGCGGGAATCTAAACACCAAGATGTTGAAGAAGGGAGGAGAAAATAAACCATTGATGTCCCGCCGTCTTACACCATGACAGCCTACAGACTCCACAATTCATAAAGTCAGCTGAAGAGAACTTGCTCTACTAAGTTCTGGTATCAGAAACTGGGAGAAGTTAGGGTCGACCGACTTGATTTGCAGTTTTAGCAAGAACTGGTGTTAACATCCAAACAAACGGAGAATTTCCACCTAGTATCATATAATTCAAGATTAGCTGCACCACTTGGAAGAGAGTAGAACGTTTTCAGGGTTGTGCAAGATACATCTTGGTGTGAACTGCGAGTACAGCACATTGATGCCTGCTTTTGACCACAAGGAGGAAGCTTAAGTTCATATGGGTACCTTCAGCAAGTATTTTAAAGATCAAAAGGACTGTAGGAGATGATCTGGCTGCTGTAAAGGTGGCCTAACAGGTATTGACATGTAGCACAATTGAGTCTGCAACACCAACGCAATGGCCATCCAAAATGAGTAAAACCAAAGGAAATGATGGACGGGGCGTTGACAATACAAGCACTCACCCCCAGTCAACTGATCTGGGTTTAATCCATCACCATTCTTTAGCCCACTCTGCCACCCCAGTTCAGACATGGCCATATGCAAATCAGTCTGACCCTGTGCCTCATGGGAACAGTCCAGCCCGAACTGCCAAGCCATGCCTTGCCTGGACCGGAAACAAGCTTCCCAGGACCGGTTTCTGGCATTGCGGCCGTCTTCAGCCGGGTTTGCTTGAATCCAGTGGCAAAGTGAGCAAGGGACTCACGTCTGAGCATACCCTGCCAACTTATGGCGAACAAAGCAAAACCAAAGGAAATGATGGACGGAGCGTTGACAATACAAGCACTCACCCCCAGTCAACTGATCTGGGTTTAATCCATCACCATTCTTTAGCCCACTCTGCCACCCCAGTTCAGACATGGCCATATGCAAATCAGTCTGACCCTGTGCCTCATGGGAACAGTCCAGCCCGAACTGCCAAGCCATGCCTTGCCTAGACCGGAAACAAGCTTCCAAGGACCGGTTTCTGGCATTGCGGCCGTCTTCAGCCGGGTTTGCTTGAATCCAGTGGCAAAGTGAGCCAGGGACTCACGTCTGAGCATACCCTGCCAACTTATGGCGAACAAAGCAAAACCATAGGTGGTGATGGACAGAGCGTTGACAATGCCAGAAGCTGGGAAGCTTGTTTCCGGTCCAGGGAAGGCATGGCTTGGCTAACTATTTATTGTGTCTTAATCAGATGGTGCTAAATGGGGAAAGGTACAGGGGCGGCCCCTTCGCTAAGGTTGAGAAGCGTCACCCAATGCTCTCCGAACAGTAAAAAAAGGAAAAATAAAATGATAATAACATAATGTTACCATTTTATTTTTCCTATTGCAGTGCCTCCGTTGTTTCCTCTGGGAGGGGCTGGGCTCCGTGAGGCCAGAGCACTGCAAGGGAGGAGTGGTGGGCACACTGAAGCATGCATGACAGTATGGCCGGCCGTATCAGGCTGGCTAAACATTCATGCGCACGTGGAATGTTCTCCACCCAGGCTGCTTTACTGCCTGGTGAGGCACATGCCAGGCTCTCAGTCCCTGCCTGTGCACCGAACCACGGCGCTCAGACCAATGACACGCTGCATTGCAGTGTTATGATTGGCTGGGAGCCCGGGTGCTTTCTGCTGCCAGCCGGTGCTCCTAATAGCTGTGGGGCAGGTCCCACAACAAATATATGAGTCTCCTGAACTATGTTACCTGTGCGCCTACGCAGAGACCCATTATTCAGCACGCAGAGGGGCATAAAGGGAGCCATTCAACAACCTTTTCATGAGCTATAAAACATTCAGCAGAAGAAGAGATCTCAAGCAGCTGTCCAAGACTGAAACAAGCACTGGCAAAGGCAATCGGTCCCACCCATGCAAAAGCTATTGGCTTTGCCAGTGTGTTTTAGACATGTTGTACAGCAGCGTGGCTGTGCAGCACGGCTAAGAGTAAAGTTAGAAAAAAGCAAAGATAGAAAAAAGTGATGTTATCCGGCAAGCTCTGGCCGTATCTAGCCCCTTTTTTCTGATGGCTGGTAGGGGTGGGCAGCTCGAGCAATGGGAGAGGGATAGGGGTGGGCAGCATGGAAACAGGAAGAGACGGTAGAATACTAAAAAAAAAGATGCATGACGTGGTCAGCACTGGCTGTGTCATAACGCTTTGGCAAGTGGGGGGGGCAACACAGACAACGGAAGGGTAGGGGGTGGAAGGGAAGAAGCAACATAGACAACAGGAATGTGGGGTTGAAGGAAAGAAGCAACACATACAAAGATGGGGTGGGGGGGTAAGAAGCGACACAAAAAAGAGTGGGAGTGAGAGGGTAATAAGCAATACTGACAAGGGTGGGGGTGGGAGTGTATGAAGCAACATGGGGAAAGGAGCAAAAGGGGTTGGGAAGGGAAGAAGCGACATGGACGATAAGCATAAAGAAAAAAAATAGTCCCTGAATTACAACGAGCAGTGGCTGGACAGTGTAAAGACACTATTCAAAGTAAATCCATCAGTATTTGGTCAATGCTCCAAACCAAAGAACAAGAAGTGATATTGTAATACGCCAGCCAATTAGGAGATAGCAAATACGAGTGACAATTAAGCCAACGTATGTTAAGCAAAAGGGGGGCTTCAAGCCCCTTTTAGTACACAATACGTTTCCCAGCAACAGTGCATGCGCTATTGGCAGGCAAGAACTAACAAGCATTTGCAATGCAATAGGTCTCGCATTTACGAGACTTTCAGCTATTGGCATTGTAAAAGTCAGTAGCTTAAATTCTCACAAATGTGAGAACTATTGGATTGGTGAGACCTATTGAATTGCAAATACTGTTTGTTTCCAAGTGCCCCATGCCGCGCTAGCACTTAATAGAGGCTACGCCTCTTTCTTTAGACGAGCCACGTCTAAAGAAATGGGTGTGGCCTTTATTAAGTGCAAGCGCAGCATGGGGCACATGGAAACAACCCATAAAACACAAATTTGTAAAGAAATAGGTGTTGCATTTGCGAGAGTGTAAGCTATTGTCATTTACAATGCCAATAGCTCAAATGCCCCTAAATGCGAGACCTATGTAATTCCAAAGAAGCGGACGCCATTGTCCAGGCTGCTTGGAAAGTGAAAGCGCACATGACGCCTAATCTTGTTGCAAAGCACGTCGTGCCTGCAGTAAGATAAAACTCACTAAAGAAATAGTGCTTACAGACTAAATAACACAGACGGTGTAACAACAGCAGTAAAAGCGCCATTCCTCATGGGAGGTTACAAATGAAGACAAGGCAGTACTAAGGAGGGACTAACAAGCCGATTACCGAAACAGAAGCCAGCATTTACAAAGGAAAAAGACATAAGCCAAGGAAAAATATGGGAGAAGAGTAGGTGGAGCTTCAAGTGCATACTCTAATACAGAAGGCCTCGCAGAGCAGCGCACGAGCTGCCCAGACTCAACCTAAAAACAAGATGTTCTGTTTTGAGGTAAATAAAGAGAGGTGATACTGGAAAACATACGTAAAAGAATATGCAAGACAGACCAGCAACATTTAAGCTGATGGTGGAAAGGTTTGTTCTTATGTCCAAGGAAAAGGGGTAGACTATTTCTGATGGAGTTGGATAAGGAACTAATAGAGATTCAATCAACATAAGCAAAGCCTACAGTTATAAACAAATACCAAGAAACTCAAGCAAGAGTACAAAGAAAACACAAATCATGAATGAAGATTATGAGTTTCATTTGTAGATTCATTGTGTAACAATGTAAGCATAAAATTACCTTTGGTTATCAGGCTCCTAACCGTCTCCGTTGACAACATGCAGCTTAATAATATCACAGAGAAATCATTTCATGCAATACTTTTATCTCTAGTCCTGTTCAACTGTCACTTTTTTCCTGAACTTCAGGAATGCATTTTTGGATAAGTGGAGAAGTGTGGCTCAGTGGAGTGGTGTGGCTCACTGGTTAGAAGCGGCAGACCCTGAAGCAGAGGTCAGGCCCGGGACCAGGGTTCAATTCCCGACGCGGCAGGGTCTTGGGCTCAATGTCCGCGGACTCGATAATTCTCGCCTCGGTGCCTACTCTAATCATAGGTCCCACGCTGCAACTCTGGGCAATAGCTTGCTTAATCTCCACAATGGCCCCAACAGCGCTGGGATGTCTGGCTTCACCTTGGGGGTGCCCTGGAGGGGGCATCTCACAGGGAAAGCCAGGATGGGTTCCACAGCGGAATACAGCGCCAGGATGCCCCGAGATGGGGCAGCAGTGCGCTTTACAAGTATACACACATTTACATAAGTCCTCAATTTGATTTCATCTTTTCTTTCTTAACTCAGCCATAGCCTTCTCTGGACTGCACACTATGTAAATTCTGCTGATGGGTATCTACCCCAAGTATGGCAGCCTTATTTTTAAACCCTTGTGAGTTGTGCATCACTGAAACAAAGCCTAAGGTGTCCGGGCTGGGAGTGGACATAGCTGATGATTGAAGCATGTCAGGAGGTACATAGGAAATCAGGTCATGTCACGACTAGGTCGTGTAGATGCGTCTGACACAAACAGATTATATGCATATGAAAAGCAGCCAGGTGATGCGCACTGCATGAATATCGCTCCCTAGAAATTTCTACCATTACTTACATAACTGGTAGCACCGATTGGATTGGCCATGGTGCAATTTGGCTCATCAGGCGGACAGGGCAGCGTAGGTGAGTCACCGCTACCTGCCCTGGGATCGCCCATAAATTAACCCACCATGTTGCATACTTTTGTATGGAATAAACCTGCAGCAATCTTTTCCCAACAAAGAATTGTGTCGCGTATTTATTTATTCCATTGTGCATGCTAACTTTGCAAAGGGTGGGGAGTGTTGCCTATATAGGCACTAGGCAGTCAGGTGGTGAGCACTGCATGATATTGCTCCCTAGAAATGTCTACCATTACTTCTTTAGCACTATCCAAAATATCAGTAAAAGAATTCAAATAATTCAGACACCGCCTACCTCCAAATCGACATGCAGCTCATCATGACTCATGTGATAGGTGAGGAAAGTGCTGCCACTCGGCGAGAAGGTTACAGCACCGGAGGTGGGAGGGGGAGTCACCAACGCCGGCATGGGGAAGACGGACACAACCGGTGAATGAAGACCAAGAACTAGAGACAGGGTGAAAAAGCACTAGAGACGATAGAGAGAGTCTGAAGCAACAGGGAGTAGGTAAAGGGTGAAAGAACGCCCGGGATCAAAGAACAAGCCACATGAAGGGCAGGGATGGGGGAGGGATGGGGGAACAATGGAGGAAGCATCCGGCAGATTTAAGTATCAGTGGCTGCAACTGGAGTTGAGGCAGCGCAATGTTTGCTGATGAAGCGGAGGTGGGGGCCCGAGAAAGGGAGAGTGAAGGCTGCCCCAATATGGCAAAAAAAAACACAAACACTATGAAGCGGACACCTTGTCCGGTTAAATAAAAACGAGGCACACAAAGGGCATCGATGGGGAATAAGGAAGTAAGTCCACAGATTTGTTTCATTAACACAGTGACCACTTTGAGGGCGTCTGTGCATCGGGAGAGGGAGGGGGACAGAGCATATTTTAAAGTTATTTATTTGCCCTGCGCACGTTGAGCAAGGTTGAACCAACATTCCCACATACAGTGCTACCACCCCGCGATGTTGCAGCGAGGCGGTACACTACAGTGGCCTCATGCTTCAATCCCAGTTGGGGTTGTGTGGTGGCTTTACTTAAATGTTTGCTTGCTCAGACTTGACAGAAGGAATTATTATTATTTAGGAAGAGCAGCCTTGCAGCAAACTGGTTTAAGGGAATGAAGGCCGTCACCGACTGGATGAGGAGCAGCTGTCTGAAACTGAACTCGGACAAGACGGAGGTCCTCATCCTCGGACCCACCCCCTCAGCCTGGGACGACTCCTGGTGGCCGACCACACTGGGAACAGCACCTACACCCACCGACCATGCACGCAATCTAGGATTCATCCTTGACTCTTCCCTCTCCATGTCTAAGCAGGTCAACGCCGTCTCCTCCTCCTGCTACAACCCCCCCTGCACGCTCCGCAGGATCTACAAGAGGATCCTGACCGAAACAAGAAGAACGGTGACACAGGCCCTCGTCAGCAGCAGACTGGACTACAGCAATGCACTCTACGCAGGAATCCCAGCCAAACACCTACGACGACTACAACGCATCCAAAACGCCTCCGCCCGACTGATCGTCCACGTCCCCCACCGCAGCCACATCACCCCCCCCCACCTCAGAGACCTACACTGGCTCCCCGTCGAGAAGAGGATCACCTTTAAGCTCCTCACCCACGCACACAAAGCACTTCACAACGCCGGACCAGCCTACCTGAACAGCAGACTCCGCTTCTACACCCCCACCCGCCAGCTCCGCTCCGCCAGCCTCGCCCTCGCCGCTATCCCCCGCATCCAACGAACGACCTCCGGCGGCAGATTCTTCTCCTACCTCGCCGCCAAGACCTGGGACACCCTCCCTACCCACCAACGGCAGACCCAAGTCCTACTCGCCTTCAGAAGACTCCTCAAGACCTGGCTCTTCGAGCAGTAGCGGCACCCCCCTCCCCTCAGCGCCTTGAGACCCTCACGGGTAATCTGATTGATTGATTAAGCAGCCGCAGGCTCAGGTTTAAGAAGCCTTTTAAACGGGCAGCTTGGCACCCGTGCAGATTAATACGCATGGTGACCCGTGAAGCGGGCGCCATGCTAAATATAATTTTAAAAATACAATCATACAAATGGGTGCCATCCTAAAATATTTAGCGCGGTGCCTGTGCTGTTACTACAAAATCGGGCATCGCTGAGTTGCCCCCTTCTGCCTCCCATGGCCCCTGAAGAGCTCCCCGTTTGCTACGAGTTAAACAAGCTAGCGGTCTCAACTGCGCATGAGAGACCCTGCTGTCCTCCTGCAGTATGAGAAACTCATTAAAGAAAATAGTGATTACAGACTAAGTAAGACGTACTGTGCAACAACCGAAGTAAAAGGGCCAGTCCTCGTGGGAGGTTACAAATGAAGAAAAGGGGGTACGAAGGAGGGACTAACACATCTAATAACGAATCAGATTCCAGCATTTATGAAGGGCAATGACATAAGCCAATGACAAATATGGGCGGAGAGTGGGCGGGGCTTCAAGTACATACTCCAATACAGCATGGCTCGCAGCGCAGGACATGTCCAGGCTCGACCTAAAAGGGAAATGGGAGCTGGAAAGATTGAAGTAACATTATTCAGAGCAAATAAAATAAAGCAAGCGATTTGTGCAGGGCCGCACTAGGAACACAAACCAGCCCTGGCAATTCAGGTGGACAAGCCCCGGGACGGAAGGGGTTGAGGGGGAGTGCTAGTGAGAAGCAGCACTGCTGCCGCTTTAGCCCTTCTGCCTTTTTTTGGTACAGGGGGCCAATATTGTGGAACTGCTGCAAAATCGACCCCTGGAACAAAACGCCCCCACCGCTCGAAAGTCAGCCCCCACCCTTCCAGCCCACCGGGAAAATGCCTGGTGCCTGCATACAGCCAGGTTCTGAAACTGGGATGGTGCAATGAGCTAAAAAACGGTGTTGGATCTAGCCCTGATCTCTTGACTGGGTGAGAGTACTCTGCTTAATTCAGAGACTCTGCCCATCACCACCCCTTGTTGTAAATACTTTTGTCCACCCTAAGCGTGGAAGGGTATACTCAGATGTGAGTCCCTTGCTCATTGCACCATCGGGATTCAAGCAAGCCGGGCCGGAGACGCCTGAAATGGCAGAAACCGGTCCCCGGAAGCTTGTTTCCTTCCCAGTGTAAGAATTGGCTTTTGTAGTCTGGTCTGCCCTGTTCCCATGATGCACTGGGCCAGGGACAGACTAATTTGCATACAGCCGGGTTCTGAAACTGGGATGGTGCAATGAGCTAAAAAACGGTGTTGGATCTGTCCCTGATCTCTTGACTGGGTGAGAGTACTCTGCTTAATTCAAAGACTCTGCCCATCACCACCCCTTGTTGTAAATAATTTTGTCCACCCTAAGCGTGGAAGGGTATACTCAGATGTGAGTCCCTTGCTCATTGCACCATCAGGATTCAAGCAAGCCGGGCCGAAGACGCCTGAAATGGCAGAAACCGGTCCCCGGAAGCTTGTTTCCTTCCCAGTGTAAGAATTGGCTTTTGTAGTCTGGTCTGCCCTGTTCCCATGATGCACTGGGCCAGGGACAGACTAATTTGCATACAGCCAGGTTCTGAAACTGGGATGGTGCAATGAGCTAAAAAACGGTGTTGGATCTAGCCCTGATCTCTTGACTGGGTGAGAGTACTCTGCTTAATTCAGAGACTCTGCCCATCACCACCCCTTGTTGTAAATAATTTTGTCCATCCTAAGCGTGGAAGGGTATACTCAGATGTGAGTCCCTTGCTCATTGCACCATCAGGATTCAAGCAAGCCGGGCCGAAGACGCCTGAAATGGCAGAAACCGGTCCCCGGAAGCTTGTTTCCTTCCCAGTGTAAGAATTGGCTTTTGTAGTCTGGTCTGCCCTGTTCCCATGATGCACTGGGCCAGGGACAGACTAATTTGCATACAGCCAGGTTCTGAAACTGGGATGGTGCAATGAGCTAAAAAACGGTGTTGGATCTAGCCCTGATCTCTTGACTGGGTGAGAGTACTCTGCTTAATTCAGAGACTCTGCCCATCACCACCCCTTGTTGTAAATAATTTTGTCCACCCTAAGCGTGGAAGGGTATACTCAGATGTGAGTCCCTTGCTCATTGCACCATCAGGATTCAAGCAAGCCGGGCCGAAGACGCCTGAAATGGCAGAAACCGGTCCCTGGAAGCTTGTTTCCTTCCCAGTGTAAGAATTGGCTTTTGTAGTCTGGTCTGCCCTGTTCCCATGATGCACTGGGCCAGGGACAGACTAATTTGCATACAGCCAGGTTCTGAAACTGGGATGGTGCAATGAGCTAAAAAACGGTGTTGGATCTAGCCCTGATCTCTTGACTGGGTGAGAGTACTCTGCTTAATTCAGAGACTCTGCCCATCACCACCCCTTGTTGTAAATAATTTTGTCCACCCTAAGCGTGGAAGGGTATACTCAGATGTGAGTCCCTTGCTTCTTGCACCATCAGGATTCAAGCAAGCCGGGCCGAAGACGCCTGAAATGGCAGAAACCGGTCCCCGGAAGCTTGTTTCCTTCCCAGTGTAAGAATTGGCTTTTGTAGTCTGGTCTGCCCTGTTCCCATGATGCACTGGGCCAGGGACAGACTAATTTGCATACAGCCAGGTTCTGAAACTGGGATGGTGCAATGAGCTAAAAAACGGTGTTGGATCTAGCCCTGATCTCTTGACTGGGTGAGGGTACTCTGCTTAATTCAGAGACTCTGCCCATCACCACCCCTTGTTGTAAATAATTTTGTCCACCCTAAGCGTGGAAGGGTATACTCAGATGTGAGTCCCTTGCTCATTGCACCATCAGGATTCAAGCAAGCCGGGCCGAAGACGCCTGAAATGGCAGAAACCGGTCCCCGGAAGCTTGTTTCCTTCCCAGTGTAAGAATTGGCTTTTGTAGTCTGGTCTGCCCTGTTCCCATGATGCACTGGGCCAGGGACAGACTAATTTGCATACAGCCAGGTTCTGAAACTGGGATGGTGCAATGAGCTAAAAAACGGTGTTGGATCTAGCCCTGATCTCTTGACTGGGTGAGAGTACTCTGCTTAATTCAGAGACTCTGCCCTTCACCACCCCTTGTTGTAAATAATTTTGTCCACCCTAAGCGTGGAAGGGTATACTCAGATGTGAGTCCCTTGCTCATTGCACCATCAGGATTCAAGCAAGCCGGGCCGAAGACGCCTGAAATGGCAGAAACCGGTCCCCGGAAGCTTGTTTCCTTCCCAGTGTAAGAATTGGCTTTTGTAGTCTGGTCTGCCCTGTTCCCATGATGCACTGGGCCAGGGACAGACTAATTTGCATACAGCCAGGTTCTGAAACTGGGATGGTGCAATGAGCTAAAAAACGGTGTTGGATCTAGCCCTGATCTCTTGACTGGGTGAGAGTACTCTGCTTAATTCAGAGACTCTGCCCATCACCACCCCTTGTTGTAAATAATTTTGTCCACCCTAAGCGTGGAAGGGTATACTCAGATGTGAGTCCCTTGCTTATTGCACCATCAGGATTCAAGCAAGCCGGGCCGAAGACGCCTGAAATGGCAGAAACCGGTCCCCGGAAGCTTGTTTCCTTCCCAGTGTAAGAATTGGCTTTTGTAGTCTGGTCTGCCCTGTTCCCATGATGCACTGGGCCAGGGACAGACTAATTTGCATACAGCCAGGTTCTGAAACTGGGATGGTGCAATGAGCTAAAAAACGGTGTTGGATCTAGCCCTGATCTCTTGACTGGGTGAGAGTACTCTGCTTAATTCAGAGACTCTGCCCATCACCACCCCTTGTTGTAAATAATTTTGTCCACCCTAAGCGTGGAAGGGTATACTCAGATGTGAGTCCCTTGCTCATTGCACCATCAGGATTCAAGCAAGCCGGGCCGAAGACGCCTGAAATGGCAGAAACCGGTCCCCGGAAGCTTGTTTCCTTCCCAGTGTAAGAATTGGCTTTTGTAGTCTGGTCTGCCCTGTTCCCATGATGCACTGGGCCAGGGACAGACTAATTTGCATACAGCCAGGTTCTGAAACTGGGATGGTGCAATGAGCTAAAAAACGGTGTTGGATCTAGCCCTGATCTCTTGACTGGGTGAGAGTACTCTGCTTAATTCAGAGACTCTGCCCATCACCACCCCTTGTTGTAAATAATTTTGTCCACCCTAAGCGTGGAAGGGTATACTCAGATGTGAGTCCCTTGCTCATTGCACCATCAGGATTCAAGCAAGCCGGGCCGAAGACGCCTGAAATGGCAGAAACCGATCCCCGGAAGCTTGTTTCCTTCCCAGTGTAAGAATTGGCTTTTGTAGTCTGGTCTGCCCTGTTCCCATGATGCACTGGGCCAGGGACAGACTAATTTGCATACAGCCAGGTTCTGAAACTGGGATGGTGCAATGAGCTAAAAAACGGTGTTGGATCTAGCCTTGATCTCTTGACTGGGTGAGAGTACTCTGCTTAATTCAGAGACTCTGCCCATCACCACCCCTTGTTGTAAATAATGGTGCCTGCTATGGCCAGTCCGGCCCTGGGTTTGTTACTTTTTCACTGCTCAATTTGCAGTCTGGTTCCAGTTCTCAGCATTTTACATTGATGTTTTGCTTCTCAGGAATCCTTCTGCATGCCAGGCAGTAACAGTCTTACCCATCAGCTGTTCAATGCCCCCTTTTCTCCTAAATGGAGGTTGCCACCTGCAGACCCAGATGACAATAGGATACCTCAATCTGAAAACAACAGTGCTTTCTGTTGAAAACAATTAGACCGACCTCGTCATCTTTATCGGCTTTCAGTATATATGGGGTGTCCGTTCTCCCCAAGCCTTTTACCAGCTCCTCATGCACAATGGTGATTCGTTTGGATGTGGAAACTAGTAAGCAATAACTAGAGTTAGTTTTCTGGGCCACACTTTCATTGGCCTTTGCTAATGAATTCTATTTATGAATTTATACTTCGTCCGTTCACTTTTTTCTTTACCAAACTGATTTTATATCACCAGTATGCACTACTTTGTGGAAACTCTATATCAGATTTCTTAGCTCACCTGTGTCTGGAGAACATTTTCTGAAAGTTGGAGTAATGTATACCACCCACTATATTCAGAGTACACCATGGAATGTTACACCTTCTGTACTGTCACATGCTTCACTACAGTGCCTGTCTCTGCCATGTTACAATGATCACTTCTGACATCTGCAGAGTGAGATTAAACAAGCCAGAAAGCAGGAATAAAAGATAGTGAGAAAGAGAGAGACAGAACTATGAGAGTAGGGGATTCAGTATCAGGGTGGGTGTGAGTGCAAAGAAGTGCAAGAGAAAGAGCAAGAGAATGTGATTTAAAGTCTAAGCAAACGTTTGAATGCAAGCATGTGAAAAAGGACTTTTGAGTGAATAAGTGATATGGTGAGCATGTCGGAGACTGGGCATGATGCGGTCAGAAAGCGTGAGCAACCAGCAGAAATATAGAGGGTGTTTTGCCTGAGCCACAGAGCAAGTGAGCAAGGAATCACTATAAGTGAGAAATTAAGTCTGATGGGACTGTACTTTACTGCAAGAATAGGTGAGTGAGCGAGTCACTGAAAGAAGGTGACAGAATGCGAACATGAAAGTATTGACCATGAAAGACTAAGAGCCCGATTGATTTAATGAAGTCTGAAGCAGAGACTGACCGTGGGGAATGAGATATAAGTTAAAGGAGTCACAGTGGGTTTGAACGAGATGCAGGAAGCTGAAGACACAGAGAAGTATAAAGGAAGAACAAAGAGGACAAGAACTGTATGACACAACAAGGTATAAATAAGAATAGGGTTACTGGTTGACTGGGTGTGAGCCTTGTCAAGCAGCAACCACAATCCTTGTCTGGGTGAGGCACAAGCAAACCCCAAATTAAACTCTGCTCACCCCGTGGTAGCTTGGCACACAGTAGACAGACTTAACTTAGAGGAAATGTGTTAAGTATTTGTTAAACACTTCAAATTGTAACACAAAGAAAACACTACATAAAAAGGATCCCACACCAAGTTAGAAAAATAGAGAATAATTTAATAAATAAAACAAGACCAAAGCGACAAAAATCCAATAAGTGCCCACTGAGATATTGACTTGTAAAACTTTAGGTAAAAATAGCGCAAAAAAGCAGAAATCACTAACTATGGACATCTGGTCGTGCCAGACTGGGACAAAGTCACAAGTTTAGAACCGACCCCAATGGAGCGCAGGCTGTCTACAGGGACCCAGTTAGGCTAACTTAACAAAGTACCTTAAATCCTGGTTTGTGGAACGTTACGAGGATCTGTGTTAAAGATGAGTGGCACAGCCGGAGTAATGAGTCTGTTACAAGATGCGGAGAGGCATTAATGTGAGATCCTGCATTATCACCAAGAATCCTGTTGACAGGGCTAGCAATGCAAAATTTGGCATCGAAGATGCGACACACCAGTTCTGAAAAACTGTGAGGTTGTGATGTGGAGTCAGTCGTCATCATAGAGGCTGCCATCGATGAGAGTTGCTAGGGGGGACTGCAGCGAGCATGTGTCGCATAGTAGTGGTTCCAAAGTTGTTGCAGGTTGTGATGGTGATGCAGCTCTCTGCGAGGGGTCGAACTCCCACATCAGCAGGAAGGCGACATTCTGCCTGGGGTTGCCCCACGCAGCAGAGGAGATGTGCTGGTTCGGCTGGATCCAAAGATGCTGATAAAGCACCTTAAGCCCACTTCCAAGGGTCTAGGACTGGGGTGACACCACTTGACAGGGTAGACTCATACATGGCAGAGTCCAGGTGCAGATGCAAGGTTGTTGAAAGCCTGTTATGTACCTGAGGCTTCAGATCAGACGGTCAGCCAACTAGCCCTTGGAGTCACTCTGGGTTCCATGTTCAAGTGATGCAGGTCCAGCCCTTCCCACCCAGGCAAGAGGCAGCAGGTTATCTCAGCAAAATAGGAGTTCAGCAGAGGGCAGTCCAGCAAAGTGGCAGTCCTTCAGTAGCACAGCAGTCCTACTTCCTGGCAGGGTATCTGCAGGTCCAGAAGTGTATTGAAGTGGTGGTGCCTGAGGTCCTTCTTTTATGCACAGTTGTGCCTTTGAAGTAGGGAGAACCTTCTAGAGGCATGCTGGTGCCCTGCCTTCCCTGCCCTGGCTCCAGACTAATCATTTGGGATGTGCAGCCTTTTTTTGTGGAAACAGGACACAGCCTATACAGGTGTAAGTGAGGCTGGGCCCATGTCCTCCCTTCCATACTGCCAGGGATGGCCCATCTCCCATTGTATGTGGCTGTCTAGGAGGAATACACAAAGCCCAACTATACCCAGTCACGTGACCAGATACAGGTTGCAAGCAACAAATGGCTAAGGCAAGAAAATGCCAACTTTCTAAAAGTGCCATTTTGAGAATTGCAATTTAAAATCTGACTTAACTACAAGTTAGGATTTTAAATTAGGATTCCAGAGACACCAAACATTAACTAGTTATCGCTTGCCATTTGGAAATTACACTTATAAAATGTAATAAGGCAACTTCAATGTTATCCTATGGGAGAGATAGAACTTGAATCAGTGAAAAATGAATTTAAGAGTTCTTCACTACCAGAACATATAAAACTTGAAAGTACATGTCCAACGTTCTAGATACCCTTCACCCTGCCCATGGGGCTGTCCAGGGCCTACCTTATGGGTGACTTATATGTATTAAAAAGGAAGATTTGGGCCTGGCAAAAGGTTTATTTTGCAAGGTTGACATGGCAGATTAAATCTGCATGCTTTAAACGCTTTCTGTGCACGGTAATGGATGGACCACCAAAATAACCAGTAGCATGCTCTTTTGGAACATTACATCATCTGCACATTAGTCACAAAGAAATTCAGACTGACATACTCTGTGCATGTATATGTTGATTGACACCTTTTTTCTCCTACTTGTATTATGATGGTAGTGTTTCCAAATAGCTCCATAGTTAGCACCTTAACTATTATATCTTTTATCACCGAAAATGTAAAGGTTGAGGTTTCTTCTTCTGGATGTATTTTCACAGTCAACATGGGTGCTGTTATCTTGTTTTTCAGACTGAAATAATATTTACCGTGCTACCAACAAGCTCTATATTGCTTTGGACAGAAATGTGTCTCGGTACAAGTAAATACTTTTCTGCTGCAGAGGAAGAATACTCTTGAGAATATTGAGCACTTCAAATGATTTCCTGAGTCACCTCAGACAGAATGGCTTAAAATTATTTGAGGTATCTTGCACAGGGGCAGTTTCTCTATTGTAGCTCAAGGGGCATTGACCCTCCGCCCTGGTGTTGCCACATCACAATAAAATTATAATTTAAATTACATTGATGCCATAGTTTAAATTAAAATTACTTTCCCTACCCCCTTGCCCTACCCCATGCCCAATTGCAGCGCTCTTTCCCTTGTGCTGCTGCTGTAAGCATCCAGTGTCTTAAAGGGTGTGACCAATACTTGGCAGAAAGACAGTGAGAGTAATGACGCATTATGGGAGGATGAAGACAGTGTAGTGCGCATGTCAGGTTGGACGGGTGCCTTGTTCTGTCTTTCACTTAAGGCCTTAAGAATCTGTGCTGTATTAGGGACCCGGTGGAACACAGACACAGCCCCCCAGTCTCCATGGAGCGCTGGATTTCCCTGCTCCAACCAATTCTGGCACTCTTCTCACTCTGTTTATTGTTGCAAACAGTCTGAGACCCGCGCCTGGATTGGTTCTGGTGGCTGGCCTGTAGCCCCATATGCAAGGGCACACAATGCTGCACGGAGGCAGGAGAATTACATGAGTGGCCAATCACTGGGTGGCGTTAGTTTGAAGCAACACAGTGATTGGTCATGAGTCGGCGACAGTCTTTCTGGCAGTTTACTCTTTCGCATAACAAAATAATCAGGGCCGGACTGGCTACCGGGCAGTTGTGTGTGCTGCCGAGCTGGGGGCTAATTTCTCTGTGGTGTGGGCTTATTTCGTTGATGGGGACCTGCGTGCGCTTTGAAATAAAAAAAGCGAAACGAATTTCGTTTTGCACACACAGGTCCCCACCAACGAAATCATCCCCCTGCTCGGCAGCACACACAACTGCCCGGTAGCAAGTCCGGCCCTGAAAATAATGCCCGACACTGCACGAGGACGAGGAAGGTGAGAACACTGCCAACATCTGCTGCAAAATGCACAATTTTAGCCTCAATTTTCCACAATTTTCTCGCAAGAGCCCCCATCAGCCCTTAATTACCATTTGGACTTTCACCCTTTTATGCCCAGCCCCACCAGTTTCAAATTCACCAGTTGCGACTGATCTCACATGCTCACCTAGTGGCTTACCTCAACGGGCTGCTGTGCACACAATCTATTGCTACACACAAAACAAAAACATTAACGGTAACATAGGAACAAGAGTCCTAAATATAATACAAAAAAAGCTCTTCCCTCGTCTTATATAAAGAAAGCCCTTTCAGCTGCATGAGTTGAATTCTGGAAGTGTAAATACAATTGTATTGATTGGTTGACATCTCAAGGTGACAACCTTTGCAACAAAAGTTGGGTTTGTTCTCAAGTAGCAATGACAAGATGCCATTTTTAGGTCTCGCTGAACCAACGCGCATGCGTTGTTCTGCGAGAGTATAGTAGGCAAAACAGCTCTTGAAAGCAGCGAGGATTGTCCCCAATGCATGTGAGGTACTCAAGCGCGACGCTTCACCAGCGCGCGCTTGAGCTCACTTCTTAATCACACTCCATATGGTGTTCCCTCCCACTCGCTCGCACATCAAAGGCTGCTGCCGTGTTTTTTTAATTGCCGCGCGGCGCCAATGCTTGTTTTTATTTACTGTGATGTCCGCTTCACTTGCAGGCACGCACACGTTTTATTTTTATTGCCGTGCTGCGCCAATGCTTGTTTTTATTTACTGTGATGTCCGCTTCACTTGCAGGCACGCACACGTTTTATGTATGGGGCGCCACTCTTTTTTTCAGCCTGGCACCCGATTTCGTATACATATGTAATGCTAGGCAGCAGGGGCTCTCTGCGGCACACAAGAGAAAGGGAGAATCCTTTAGCTGCATTTGATTTGATTTAACGTTGCAGGGCACGGCTCGCCCACCTCCAATTTTTTATCAAATAACTTTAAACAAACGCAGTGCTTCCTGCTTCAAAGCTCCATCTCCCCGGGTGCTCTCCCTCCTACCACCACAAACAGGCTGCCTGTTTAATTCTCCGCCCACCCTAGCTGCCTGTAAAGCCTAGGGTTCATCATCGGTGTCTGACGTCATATCTCCCTACACTCTCCGTGTCCCCAACTCCGTCATGTCTCCCTATTTGCTTGTTGTGGATTATCATTACAGCCCCTTTCCCCGCAAAGAAGTTGTCAGTTGCTTGTAAACTGATTAAAGATAAAGTAAAGTTGACACGTTCCGCTTACCTAATCAGCATGGATTTCGCCGAGTCTGCATCCCTCCTGTCTCAGTCTCGAGCTTCCTCCTCCTTTCGGCCAGACGTGCCGTGGTTTCAATTAAAATGCTTGTTACTGACTTGCATTTATATACCGCACTGCCATTTAACGGCCTCTTAATATAAATGTGTTTTACTGGTCTGAACAGCAGTAACAACTCATCAGTTTACCAGTTAAATATTCCACCTGGCTTCGGTCATGTCAGCCAGGAGCTCTTTTGGAACACTAGTGGCAAGGATGAGAAGTCAGCAGGAACATACTTGCCAGTAGTTGAGTTGCTTCCTAAACCTGATCTAGAAGCCCAATGTATGCACCTCTTATTCTGGTAGGAATGTCACCTGCCCACATTTTTTCAAAGTCCGGTATCGTCATTGTTAGATGTTATTTAAACATGCTTGGGAAAGCCACCACCAGTCGATGCTTACATATTCTAAGAAGTGTGCAAGAAAAAGACTGCATTGTGAACATATGCTACCTACCCTAAGGGTTTTTGTCAATGACACACAAGACTCTGGTTTATTTAGCAACTTCTTGCGAGATTTTTCATGCAGTGCTGGAAATGTTGCAGTCACAACCTTGAGACATGCACGATTTCCAAGAACACTGGAGGGGGATGGCTGTCGCTTGTTTCTCATCGGCCGATCCTAGGTATCGTCTATCCCACAACACCACTCAACGCCACAACACCACTCAGCGCACAGCATCCCTCAATGCCACAGCATCACTCAACGCAACAGCATCACTCAGCGCCACCCCAGCATCACTCAGTACCACCACAGCACCACTCAGCACTACCACAGCACCACTCAGCACCACCATAGCATCACTCAGCGCCACCCCAGCATCACTCAGCACCACCACATCATCACTCAGCACCACCACAGCATCACTCAGCGCCACCACAGCATCAATCTGTGCAACCATTGAACAACTGGTTCAAATATGTTCTCTCAATGTTTCAAGCTTTATTACAAATGTCACAAAAAGATGTTAATATTTCACTCTGTTCTTGGATTTTCGTCACAATAAAATACACTGAACATAATCTTCACAAAAGTTATTTACAATAGTTTAAGCTATTGCCATTATAAATTACAATCACTTTTATTTAAGTATTAATTATTTAAAAAAATTAAAAGCCATTGTTATTTGTAATATCAATACATCTAAGTCACGCCACCACAGCACCACTCAGCACCACGACAGCACCACTCAGCACCACCACAGCATCACTCAGCGCCACCACAGCATCGCTCAGTGCCACCACAGCATCACTCAGCACCACAACAGCATCACTCAGCACCACCACAGCACCACTCAGCACCACCACATTATCACTCAGCACCACCACATTATCACTCAGCACCACCACAGCACCACTCAGCACTACCACAGCACCACTCAGCACCACCACAGCACCACTCAGCACCACCACAGTATCACTCAGCACCACCACAGCACCACTCAGCACCACCACAGCACCACTCAGCACCACCACAGCACCACTCAGCACCACCACAGCATCACTCAGCGCAACCCCAGCATCACTCAGCACCACCACAGCATCACTCAGCGCCACCACAACAACACTCCGCGCCATCACAGCATCAATCTGTGCAACCATTGAACAACAACTGGTTCAAATATGTTCTCTCAGTGTTTCAAGCTTTATTACAAATGTCACAAAAAGATGTTAATATTTCACTTCTGTTCTTGGATTTTCTTCACAATAAAATACACTGAACATAATCTTCACAGAAAGTTATTTACAAAAGTTAAAGCTATTGCCATTATAAATTACAATCACTTTTATTTAAGTATTAATTATTTAAAAAAATTAAAAGCCATTGTTATTTGTAATATCAATACATCTAAGTCACGTAAATACAAAACATGTTGCATTACAAATGCTATAGGTGTCAAATTTGCGAAAGTTATAACTATTGGCATTGTAAATGACAAAGCTATTAATTTAGCTATTTTCAAAACCAACACATAAATAAAAAAATGTAAATTTACAAGACCAATAGCTCAAACTTTCATAATGCGAGACCTATTGCATTGCAAATGCTTGTTGAAAGTGCACTCTAGTTACCCAGATTTACAACGTACCACCCTACTAATTCAAAGCCATGGTGGGGAGGCGCAGCATAACCAGTGGGGCCATAATCTGTTGAGCATTTTTTGCACCCATTGATTTTCTGCATAAATTGTTTTTAACTGTTGTGTTATTTGTCCGGACCTGCTAAAAATGTAGAATTCCTTTTTGAATATCAGTCTGTTAGGATTCGCATAATTCCACAAATCATTTTTCCTTGAACATTGACACTGCTGCTCCACATTCTTTTTTCTAACCATTATTGTTGTTTAGATTTTAATTGACATTGCCTGTTTGCACAATTTGTTCTATGGAGATCTGCTTTTTCCTATTAAGCCGATCCGCATCCTGTGGTGAGAGTAATGGCAGCCATTTTTACTCCTCGCCAGTAACACACAGAAAGGCGCCATTGTGAAAGTGCATTCTAGTTACCCGGGTGTACATCATTCCACTCTATTTATTCAAAGCTGTGGCATGGATGCACCGCTGGTGTGCTAAAGGCAAGCCCATGTGCGCCCGCCTATGCCCAGTCGGGACCAGAGGCAAGACATTATGCCAGATTACCTACTTACTCTACAAAGGAACTTAAAGCACTCTATTTGGTAAGCTATTACATCAACTCTGACCTATTAAGTAAATTGAATATGTATGGAATCCATACTCGTTCTCCACACCCAGTCATTACTTGAACACAGGTGAAGACAAACATTTTAGCAGCCTCTCATGACCTTTTAATTCCACCACCACTAAAAAATTGGATACCATGTATGTTAAACAGAGATATTTGATTTAATTAATGTAGGTAGAAATGCCGGATATCTTATTACTCTCGGAAACATGTCCAACTGACAATTCTCCTCCAGATGTATTAGCAATAGCTACATGGTTCTTCGGGTAAACAGGTAGCGAGGTAAAACAAGCATTTGTAACGCAATAGGTCTCACATCTGTGAATTTTAGATGTTGCGGTGAAAATTCTGAAAAGCCGCTGCGGTATGGGCTGTGGGTGGTCTTTGCAACAGGACATAAGTCAGAAGTATTTAAAGGCGCTGCCAATTGGAGGAGTGGGCAGGGAGGACAGCATACATATTAACGAGGCGGTGATCTGCTGAATAGGTGCACTGGCAGCATTTTTAAAGTTAAAACGTGACATGGAGCGCTGTTGACAAAAAATGTGATTGGCTGAATAGGCACAAGGGCACCATTGTTAAAGTGAGCACTTGGCATGGCGCACTCTTGACAAAAAAAGAGAATGTTTTCAAAGTTAATTTAGGCGAACAGTGCAGCACAAAAGAAAAGCGCCCAGCCGCATGTTAAATGTGAAGAGCGATGTGGCGTGTGGCGCTTGGTAAAAATAAACATAATTAAAGTTAAAGCATGACGTTGAAGTGTGCGCTGAGTGCTCTTTTGTAAATAAAAAGTGGCAGCACAGGAATAAAGTATCAAATAAGTCACGACCTCCAAAGCAGCTGTAGCCAAGTCGGCGGAGCGAGTGTTAAACGAAAAAAAGAGTGCTCACACACTAATAAATAACATGACAAGTAACACCACATGTATGAGGGGCAGTCCTCATGGGAGATTACAAAAGTAAACAAGCATTGGCATAGCCAATAGGTCTCGTCTTTGGGACCTTATAAGTGTTTAGCCATGCAACAGTTGATGTTGTTGCTTTAAGGATATTGTGCTGCATAACTAAATACTTAGAAAGTCCCAAAAGCGAGACCTATTGGCTATACCAATGCTTGTTCAATTTAGAAGGAGGAAAGGTTTGGTCCACCCTTCTGGGATTCAAATATTTTACCAGATTAAGACAATAGTACCCTGTGTCCAAAGTCTGGATTTCCTAACAGCATAAGCTACTATTACCCCACCTGATGGTGCATATTTTAGCAACATGGGTCGAATAAAAGGTTATGGCTACACTGCACGGTTCAGGCCTGCAACCCCGCAGGTTACACACCGCTATTTTCACCAAGTTACAATACCCGCCTGGGGTGTCTCACCGTGTTTACGTTCATATCTAGATTTATAGTGTCGGAATCAGGGCAATTATATGGTCTGATCCGAATCTGCGATTTTCTAATAATTGAAGATCGAAAGGTTTTTAATAAACTGATAGAGCAGATAATTGGAACAAATAGGTCTGATCTCAGGTAATATTTCTTAGCCCAGTGAGGGTCCGTCCTGATGCGGGGGTCCTCTCTAGGAACATTAAATGAGAAACATGCCGGGCCTCTAGGAGGTCGCTAGGGCTGGGGGAAGTCAGTCATGCGCCAGGCACAACAGGACAAGTGTGTTCCAGCCCTACTCATCCAGAAACGCGTTTCTCTGAAAATATGGTGGTCAAGGAAGGGCAAATCCAGGTGTCAGGCAGAGCGTGGTTGATTCCTTCCCTGCCCTACACCATGGTGGGCCGGTGCCACTGGTCGGGCTGATTGAGGGTCTCACTTCAAGTCCTACTTGGTGACAGCTTGACACCTCTGAAAGGAGGGCCGGTGGCGGAGGGAGGCTGAGCACAGGTCAGGCGCAGATTGACTGGCACTTCGCCAGCCCTCGTGACCACAGAGCAGGCCCTCTGAAAGGACGTTGGATCTGCTGTCTCGCACCAACACAAATCCAATGCAGCTCACCAGGCCCCGCCCTGATAGCAGAACTGTTTTCGATACGTGTCCTCTCCGAGAGCCTGGTGCCCACCCCGGACCCAACTAGAGAGAGTGTCTTCTAGGGACAAGGATAACCATCTATAGAGGGGGCACAAGACCCCCAGCGAGGGGCGGGAATGCAGTCACTGCTTCAGGGGCCCGCGATCTGCGGGAACGCAGGTACGAGCTTGAACCTGGGGTGCCACCGTAAGAAGGTGAGGGGGTCCCATCGTGTGGCTTTGCTTGGAGGGAGCCACACTGAAGTATTACTTTAGAATCCCAATATAAGGCTTTACTCTTGGGAGTGCGGCACGGTAGAGTTTACTCTGGGGGTAAACAGAGGAGAATAACAAGCACAAGTGCGGCAGGCTGCTGGCAGCAGGTGGAGGCGTGCACGCTCGCGCCTCGCGTGGCAGCAGGGGGGAGAAGGGAGGGGGCGCGATTCCCTTGCGAGAGCAATAATTGCTACCATATGGCGGCGCTCGCTCCCGCAGGTGAATCGCCAGATGTGCATGCGTTGCCATTGAAGGCAATGGAACGCGTGCACGTTTTGGGCTGAAAAGCCAAAATGATAGCTAAAGGTCTTTTTGCCTATGCAGCGCATGGGTGCTGAATAGGCGAGACCTAAAAAAGGAGTGTGTATTGACCATATTCACCAATGAAAAGCATCCATTTACAAAGGTCAGTAAAAGGAGCCAATTAGAAAGATGGGTGTTGCTTAATGCTCATATCCTGAATACAGCATGTCTCGAAGAGACAGCGCAAGCGCTGCCTAGGCAAGCTCTAAAATGGGAAAAGGGTTGCAGCGATTAACCACCAAAAATGTAAATATTCACTGCTCCAATGCAAATTAATTGCTGACGAGAAAGTCTCAAATCTCAAAACTGATATACTTCATCAGACGCTGATTTACGTAAATACTTATCGACCCCCTTTCCATATGCCTGACTTCCCTTAACAGTTTTACAACGTTATCTGCTCTCCTTTGGTAGAATACTCACAGGTATTTATAAGTGGAGACTTTTGTTATTGGATAAATGCTGAAGTCATCGATCAGAAAGACCAGGAATGTATGAAACTGATTAACTGTCTAGATTTCAACCAACACATATCTGGCTCCACTCACATTAAAGGTCATACCATATCTTGGTTTTACGGTTTAATCTCCAATTAACCCAGCTGAAAGAACGAAGGAGAATAAGAAAGACAGACAAAAAAGTAAAGAAATAACTCAGAAAAGAAGGAAATAATGCAAGAAAGAAGGAAACGATGGAAAGTAAGAAAGAAAGAAAAAATAAATGAAAGAATGAAAGAAGTAAAAAAAGAAAGAGAAAGGAATAGGAAGAAAGAAGTAAATAAATACAGAAGGAAAGTAAGAAAGAGAAGGAAAGAAAGATAGAAAAGAAATTAAAGGTAGAAGGAAGAAGGAAAGGAAGATGGGAAGAATGCAAGAGAGAAGATAAAATAATGAAAGAAATGATAGAAAGAAGGAAAGAAGGAAGGAATGAAAGAAGGAGCTAAAGAGAGAAAGAAAGGAAACTAGGAAAGAAATTAAGCAAAGGAAAGAAGGAAAGAAAGACAAAAGAAAGTGAGCAAGAAAGAAAGAATAGAAGAAAGCAAGAAAGAGGAAAGGAAGGAAGGAAAGCAGGAAAGAATGAAAGAAAGGATAGAAAGATGTAAAAAAAAAGGAAGAAAGGAAAGAAGGAATAGGGAAGAAAGAAATCAGGAAAGAAGGCCTGAATGCAAGAAAGGAGGAAAGAAAAAAAGAAAAAAATGGAAGAACAAAGAAAGGGAAGAATGAAGAAAAGAAAGCAAGAAAGAAGGAGAGAAAGCAAGAAAAAAGGAAGGCAGAAAAGAAGAGGGAAAGAAGGAGGGAAGGAAAGGAAAGGAGGAAGATGAGGAGAAGGAAGGAAAGAAGGCAAGAGAGAAACAAAGCAGGAAAGAAACAAAGAAAGAAGGGAGGAAAGAAAGAAAGAAAGAAACCAACAGAGAAAGAAGAAAATAAAAAAGGTATTACAAGTGCTGTAAATTAAACACTGTAAAAGCTGCTTTTCCTCCTAACCAAGTTTATTGAAGAACCATTGGTGAAACTGAGTCCAGAATAAAAGTGTTCTGAAGAATTGTCAACTTATGATTTTACGTATAATATTGTGTACTGCATGCAAGGTAAAATAGAACAGTTCTAACTAGAAGCAACCTGTTATGCTGTGAAACACCAGCAGTCAAATAAAGGACACTTCAAAAGGAATGTATAACAGCATTGGTAGAAGACAGGAAATAATAAAGCTGGAACGTGCACTTTGCTTTCATCTGGTAGAAACGCTGCTATCACCTCAGGCTCTAAACATAGGGGCAACTATAGTAATTATACAGTAAAAACAAAAACACTGGCACTGAAGGCAACTACTTTGTGCGTGGAGATGCTCATTGTAAAAGAGTAAAAAGTGCAGTCCCTACAAGTGAAGTTATTCAGTCGCTGTAGTAGAGTTAAGTTCCATTGAGATGCTCGTACTCGATCTGTGGGATGCATTCTCTAAGCATCTTCTAGCAGTTGTCTAATTACTAATATGGCAAAAAAAATGGTTGCACCCCTTTTGCATTTGCTGAAAGGCTGACAGATGTCTTAATGAAGCATAACTGAATTAATGCTGCATAACTGAATTCAGCATCTAACAAATATTTAAGAAAGGTGTTAAACCATTATTTTTTGTACAGTACATCAATTCTGTATCTATGCCATTGTGTCTCATAGTACGTTCTTGTTGATGGTTTCCTTGCCTCTGTAGTGATAGCCATCTGGTAGATGACCAAATTCTACAACCGCAGGCGCCACGCTCCCAGTTGTAGTTTGTGGAGGTATTATTCCACTCTGTATTGTAAGCAGATCTTTGTGTATTTGCAGTTTAATGTTCTTCTGGTGAGGCATCTCCATGACACGTTAGTACTATATTTAGCATGGCCACTTCGGTGCTATTGATTTTAGCATCATCTTCAATGTCCTGAACTACAGTTTAGATCAGTGATATTGGAGGAAGTAAGCATGCAAATTCCGACACCAGCTTATCAACAGTGGATACCCATCTGACTGTGGATGGTAATACCTGGATGCGAATCTATTGCATGTTGTGTTTTCATGTGTTGCAAATAGATGTATGTCTGGTTTTCCTAATGTCTTGAAAATCTGATTTAGTGCAACTACTTTTAAGTTCCATTTGCGTGCCATGCCTGTCCCCTTAGATAGTAAGCCTGACCAATGCCCACACCTGGTACATAGTGTGCTACTGGTGTTATCTTCTTTGCAATTGCCATTTTCATATCTACTGTGCCAGCTGTGACAGGGGAAAGAAGACCATTCCTCCCTATTTGTTTAAACGAAACATGGTCATTGTGTTCCACATACAACAGCTGGAAAAAAAGAATCGAAGTTGGAAATCATGTATGGGTGCATTGTGGGTTTAAAGTCCATCTCACCCTAATAACAGGACTAATGGCAATCCCATAGCCAATAAAACCAAGGTTGAGCTTTCCACCTTTCCGCAATTGAGCTCACATGAAATTTTAACTATAGCTACTATGGTCCAATCTGGCTCCTCGGTGAACCCCGCCCCCTTAGATATCCTCATAAAAGGGGGGGATGTCATTCTGTCAGCTCTGATAGATATATACAACTCATCCCTGGATAACTGCTGTGTCCCTGACACGTGATAACATGCCACCATTCGCCCCCTACTTAAGAAACCTTCGCCAGACCCTGATCTGATTGAAAACTACAGACCTATTTAGTTACTCCCAGGTGTCATCAATATCTTGGAAAAGTCGATAAATCGCCATCTCTCTGAATTTGTGGAATCTAACAACATACTGCACTCCACGCAAACTGATTTCCAACTAGGCTGCAGTACAGAACGAGCGCTTTTGATGGTCACAGACAACCTTAAAAAGGTCCTGGATCAGGGCAGATCAGCTGCGCTTGTTCTCCTTGACTCGAGCGCAGCATTCACTACAGTCTCCCACTCCATCTTACTGTGTAGACTGGAAGAAGCAGGCATTACAGGGAGCGCTTTAAAATGGCTGTCATCTTTCCTAAACAACAGGGGTTTCCAAGAAAGCGTAGGGCCCTTTCTCTGTCTGAATCATAAGCTAGAATACAGAGGGCCCGATTCACAGAACTAACTTAAGACAAAATCCTAAACTTACTACCATTTTGGTATTCACAGAAGGCACTTACACATTTCGGTATTCACAGAAGTTAGGACTCCTAATTTTAGGACTCCTAAATGCCTTCTGTGAATACCGAAAGTCTAAAAGTTAGGATTTTGTCAGTTTAGGAGTAGTAAAGTTAGGACTCCTCTTAAATGGCTCCCTATGGAAGCACACAGAACAGTGGTCCAAGGTCTCAAACTATCTCGCCTTCACTGCCACTATGGCAACTCACTTTATTGAGGCATCCCACTGTCCATCAGCATGAAACTGCAAGTAATCCAGAATGCTGAGGCTTGAACACTGCTGGGTATAACCAAAACTCAGTCAGCTCGCCCAGCTCTCACCACACTTCACTAGCTGCTAATAAATAAAAGAATACAATTTATAGCATTTTGCATTGCACACCATGCAAAACACAAGGTTGGCCCCCATATCCTCCGTCAACTCATTAATCCCTTCAGGGCCAAAGGAGAATTATGGTCAAACAACCTATCTCTCCTCGCCGACCCCAGAATCAAGAGATCCAGAGGAGAGGTCGCTCGTTTACCTATCTGATTCCAAAACGCTGGAACTCCCAACCGATTAGAATTAGGACAAACAACAATCTTCTAAGTTTTAGAAAGCAACTCAAAACCAATCTATTTGCTTGAATAGCTCACTACCTAAGCAAGGTCTACTAATGCTGGGAACCCCATCTCGGATACGCGCTCAATATAAACCCTTTGAATCTCATAGTGGGCCATATGGATTCCTCCCAAGTCAATGCTCAGGAGGAAAAATAAAGTTACTACAACCTTTTCCGCACATAACCACTACATGGCAGAATTATGCACAGCTTGTGAATCGGCAAGAGATATAAAGGTACTGAATAGAGCTAGTGGTTGGTAACCAACTGCAAGTCTGGTCCGCCTTTCTCAGATTACTAACTTTGTCTTGGGTACAGGGCAAAAGAAACTTCACCCTCATAATGGTAATGACGATGGGAGTAACAACTGCTGTTGAATGGCAAACAACCACCTGGTCCAAGAACATTAATCTCGCCACAACTGCTCAGGCGAATACAGCAGTTTCCCATGGATAAAGGGACAATCGCAAGAGCCTTAACAGGTTTACGCTTCGACTACTGTAAAGTCTAGTTCACAATAAGGAAGTCATGAATAGATTACAAAGATTCCAAAACACATCAGCAAGCACTGTGCAAATATCCTCACCTGTATTCAGTAGGCTCAACTGATTAGGGTGGAAGAGCTAGTGCACAAAGTAGCTGCTGGGATCACAAAGAGGTTTAGGTGCTCCCCTTGCTCACCGTATATCACTGATCACTTATGCACAACACTGAGGCCAGCAACCAAGAAAGACAATATTGTGTCCAGGTTCAGGATCATCACTGTGGGCAGTGCTTAATTTGAGCCGGTGGTTTCCGGTGCTCAGTACCAGCACTTAATCATCAACACCGGCACTTTTCATGAGCACCAGTTAAGGACACATTCATTTGTGGGAGATTACGTTATCTGCCAGGAATCACAGGATGTTGGGCTGATGCGGAGACTCAAACCTGGTTCCCCAGCTTCAAAGTAGGCAGCTCTGGCCATTACACTGCATCCTCTCCCCACTTTCATGGTCAGCAGTTGGTTCTATTTTAGGCGTCGCTAACAGCAGAAATGGGCTGATGAAAGCTGCCTCCTGACGAGTGCCCAGGCACATTTTTTTTTACAAATTAACCACTGACCAGCCTACATCAACCATCACCTGAATTCCCACCACCCTACCCGACAACTACGCTCCGCCTCCCACTCACTCACACACACCTCCAAAGAAGCAACACCGGAGGACGCTGCTTCTCCTACCTCATAGCCAACACCTGGAACAACCTCTCTCTGCAGCTTTGGACCTCCAACTCTCTACAGGAATTCCGGAGAGCACTCAAGACTTGGCTGTTTGACTGAGTCACCTGAACCATCAACACCCCCAAGCGCCAGGATGTCGAGTCTTTGAGGCGGGTCCAGGGAAATGACACTGCAGGTGGGGGAGTGGTAGTGCACTCCAGTCTCTTCACTGCACTTAAGGCTTTGGCCGGCCGCCTCAGGCCTGCCCAACACTCATATGCAGTGAAGCTCTCTCCAGTGCCGTTCAAGGTACTTTTTTTTATTAGTTTGTTTTTTGTCCGCCAATCCCCTACCTCCCTCTTCCGGCCCATTCCATCTCTTTGGAATGGGATGCAAAGCCCAGTCTGACTATCATTAGAATGAGATTTGCACTCAAACCTAGGCGTGTTTCTGCCCTCGAGATGCAAAGCAGTGCAAAGTACTTTTTACAATCACAAACAAAAGCAATCCTGATAAAGCTGCTAGTGTACCCCAGGTCTATATGTGATAATGAGAAATCTGTATTAGTCCTGTGTGTGCACTCAGGGTAAAGTAGACTTTTATATTTTTTTAAATGATAGGTGAGCCCTCACACACCTATGCAGGTGTCATGCTTCATCCTCGGGCCTCCTCGTTCGCCAAGAATCTCCCTCTTGTTCCTCCGACCTGTTCCTCCCTCTCCTGCTGGTTGAGGTTTCTTGGTCTACCTAAGTCCTTTTATACTGAGAAGAGATCACCTTTCACGCTGGACAGTAAATACCATCCACCGCTGTGGACTGATTTCCGCATGCGCATGGCCTTAGTAGATCGGGCATATCAGTCTTCCCTCTCTGTCACTCTCTCACTCACTCACTCTCTCTTTTTTTCTCACTCTTTTTTCTGTCTTTCTCCTTTTCTCTCTCTCCACTACCTCAACACCATGTGAGTCTCTCCCTTTCTCTCATACAACCTCTGCAGCTTTCCCCACAGCAGTACAGAATAATGTAGAGCTTTTGATTCATCAATATATCAGCCAGAATAATTATTATACATAGTGTGTTTTACTCATACAAGCGGCAAGGAATCATAGCAAACAAAAGAACAAAAGCTTTTGTGATATCTTTCAAAGCTTAAAATAGTACCTTAGAATCAAAGATTCAAATGCAAATTGAGTGCAATTGTTAAGCACAAGCGACAAGTATTCAGTTCATGTTCTTTTCTGTTGATTATCAGCTTATGAAATTCTCGATTTTGTTTATACCAAAAAAGCACCTGAAGCTAGCCAAGAGCGAGATGTAAGACAAATCTCAGTCAAACCAGTATTATATATGTAGAGTTCGGCAATACTAATATAATTCAGATATGCAAAACCACAAACTTTGAACTCAAGCTTGTGGGCAGCTGTGCAAAACTCTATTAGCAAAACTGTGAGGCATATTTACAAGTCCCTATCGCCACAGGAGCATCACTTTTTTTGATGCTCCGGTGGCGTAGCGCAATTTTCCATATTTACAAGGAGGCGATAAGCCACTTAACGTGGCTTAACGCCATCTTGTAAATATGCCCCTTTCTGACGCAGTGACAAAGGGGTGTGCAGTGGGTGTTGCTGTGGGCATTCCACTGCCTCACTTAATGCTTTTTCACGCTTCCCTAGATTTACAAGGCTGAGGCAGCTTCAAAAACAGCACCAATCTAACGCCATGGATTAGCAGGCGTTAGAATGGAGATATATTGTGTGCTCTTTCCATGAGTGCTGCATTCTGCCTTTATTGATTGCTTATGTGCCAAAACGTGTTCCTTTCTGCACATAAACAATCACCCCTGCATTGCAGGCACCCTTGCTACATGGCGGTACGGTGCCTGTGCTGGCGCTAGGCAGCTTATTTTGCGCCAGCGCTAGGGGAAACACAGGGGTGCGTAGTATTCTTTTGAATACAGCGCATGTCTGAGTTTTAAAAATGTCAGAGCACGATGCTGGGAATTTGGCACAGCTCTGCACTCCAAAATTTTTTTGTAAATATGCCCCTGAGTTCTTTGTGGGTTGAGCAGGTAGAATCTGTAAGCCCAGCACAGATATACTTTGCGCCAGATGTTCTCACTTGTGGGATTAACCATCCCTGATACTTCCAAAAAATGATAACATTGGGTTACAGAAATGCTCTTCCACTGCTCAGACAAACTATCATATGGCAAAGGTATGGTGTTTGCTGCATCTAAATGACATTTATAAACACTATTCCGTCCCAGAGACAGCACAAGCACTCTAAAAGGAATATATGTATTCAACGTCATGCACAACCCTTCTGCTGGGGTCTGTCACATACTATTAATCTTTCTTGTTGGATTTCCAAATTCTGGCCTGTTTTGGACTTAGATTTTATCAGGTAACAAATCTTTGCTGGTTTTTGCCACCTCTTCTGCCCTGCCTTGTGGTTCCGGGTATCTCTTTGACTCAATCCTGTCTTTCTTGTTACCCGACTAACCTAGAACTTATGTAGAGCGGTTGTTCTTTACAGCTATCTTCGTTGATCCGCCCTCACATCATAGGGCTAATTTAACACTTTTTTCACATAACGCAGTTGGTTGCATGACAGAGAGGGACAGCATCATAGATATGTAAGATATGGAAATGCTGCTCTCTTCCTAAGTGCTTGTGCACTTTCTGGCTGCTTAGCACCACACACGTCTTTGAACAATGGTGCAAAGATGTCAGCATGAGTCTGGCATAGGTTACTGAGAGGGTGCCCCTCTGTTACAAACTACTATGCTTAGATCTACTGTTAAACTTTTCCGATTTTGTTTGTGCGCTGTACAGTAAAGCACACATGCAAAGTTAGACATGTTTGGAGCAAAGAAACCTTTTCTCCTTCTTTGCTCCTACCTCAAGAAGGCATCATTTTTTGTTGCCAAGCCCTCTTTACAAATGTTTCTGGATATGGCTTTGTGTCAAAAACCACAGGTGGTTGCATGGGAACGCTCATGTACCACCCATGGGACACCCCTTGATGCAAAATATAGCAAAGCACCACTTAGAGTTACTTTAGGCAACTTTCCCACACAAAAAGGTGTGCACTGGAAAGTAATTACCAAATTAACACTTTCCACTGGAGTGTGTCACTTTTTGTGACTTTGCAACAGTGCAGTGTTGATGAATCTGACCACCTCTTTCTATTGGAAGCCTGTCTTCTGATTATAGCATGCATCGATTTTAGCTCGTCTGCTGACGTGTTTCTCTTCACTGGCGCCCATCCTCTCAATTGCTTACTGGATTTCTCATTACCCCAGCTTAGACCTCCTGCGCTATTGGCTGCTGTCGTGACAAAAAAGTTCCTCGCATAGTGATTGACATGCACCCCTGCCCTGAGTGACCCAACTGTAATGAATTCCGAATCCCTCGTGCTGATTTTTCGTTGCCATAAGTGAACACGGTTCATGCATGTGTATGTCATCACATATGCCTGTCTTATGGGCTGTGGTCTGTCTGGAGCAGGAGGGGCGCTCAAAACTCTACCCTCATAGCGGTGAAACGCTGCTGCCTTTGCTAGGCGTTAAGAGCACGCGTGAGGTGGTGGCAGCACACGGTGTAGTGATCAGTAGGAGTGAACAAGCCTTTCTACCTTTGTACCTGGAATGAGGCCTACAGGCTCACTTGTTTATAGTTGTGCTGCTGTGTGCTTAATTGACCCTTGGCCTATAACAGCTTGGTGTGTGGTGCTGTGCAGTAAACGTGCGTCATACATGTGCTGGAGGTAAGAGTGCCTGTGACTGTGCAATACAGGGACGGTGCAGCGCTCTGCAGTGTAGTATACATGTACTAAGTGTAAATCTGCATGACAATGCTAAAATACATGGGAGATGCAGTGCTTTGCAGTGAGTGTGTACTATATGTATCTGCTGAGTGTATGTGTGCCTGTGAATGGTACAATACATGGAAGATTCTGGGTTACATTTTGGAACACCCAGGGCCTAACTGGAGGAACCTGTGGCGGAATCCCCCGCAGAAATATTTGTGGATTGCTGCATTCCTGTGAACTGGGTGAGACACAGCGAAGGAAGGGAGAGCCAGGGTCTTCAGTATACTTCAGGAGGTGCTCTTTGAACAGAGAGAGGTGCTAGGAACAGGCTTAGGCACATCTCCGGAAGGAGATGGGGCTGATAAGAGAATCGTAATGAGTAGGGCTGAGGCCCTGGGGAAAACGTTTATTACACTTATCACTATGGCTGGCATCCAGGTGTGAACATCTAGACACTCCCATGGCCTGTGTTGTGGGGCTCAGAATTGGAGAGGCTCCTGCTGTCACAGACTGTTTTCTGGAGAAAGGGCAGGGCAGAGGAGAGGCACTTCAAAGACTCAGACTTTAAATGACATTTAATGTCTGGAAATAGACAATAAGAAGGGGAGTTTGAGGCCCCCAAAATTGTCAGTTGCCAAGAAGCCAGTTGGGCTGTGTGAGGAAGAAAAGCTCTGCAAGGCTTCTGCCTGTGACCAGGCCTGGGGGCCAAGGGCTGCAAGTCCCACAGGTGAGTGAGGGGAAATCATTCAGTGACTCCAAGACCACCTGATCCTTGGGCCTGGAGCACCAACGCTTACCAAAATCAGAGTGCCCTGTGATGAAGAGGGAGTGCGGTCCAGTGGGGAATCCTGGTGTTTGGATCGCTTTCGCAAGGTTTGAGAATCGTGTTGTTGCCCGTTTGCAGGGATAAGTTACCAACCCATATGCCGCAGCAGGGCTGCCTTGAAGTGAGCCGTGAACTATACTTCACGATTGGGTCATTGCCAGTGTGCAAGTTTGAAGTTGGCAACCCCATATGCTAGGGGGGGGGCTGCTGTGATTACTGCCTTGTCGATTGGGCCATAGACTGTGCGTGGAGTGAGGTGGGCGACTCGGCATACGAGGCCGCAGTGAATATTGCTAATGGGCTCATTGAGTTGTAGCCTATGAACAGAGCGAGGACAATGACCGTGTATGGCAGGGGAGCCTCTGAGAGAAGGCAAGGAGCGTGGTCTGGTCGAGACCATCATCGTGAGGAGGAGGCCATCGTCATGACCCCAGCCGGCCCAAGCCCCAACTGAGGACCAGCACCAGGAGCATCGCACCCCCAGCTCCCACCTTTGGGGAGAATCCCAAGAAAAGTCCCAGCATCGGAGGAGCATTAAGGAGTCCACCGCAGAGCCCCATGTAAGGAAATCAAAAGCACTGACTGCTGCCCATTTAGGGCTGCATGTGAAGAACTTAGCGGTGATAGCAACTGCAGCTCAGAGCTCTGTGCTGTGCTCAGAGACTCCGGTCCTACTGGTGAGGGTAAGAATGATTTTCGGGTCAGACGGCCCTAAGGGAACTTGCCCGCTGGAACACTTTTGACTGAGTGGGAGTCCTGAGACTCAGATTACTACGGTCCCAATCCATCTCTGAGAAAGATAAACCAGCATTTTATTTTGAATCAGTCAATCATCTGTACAATCACACTAAAAGCAAGGACAGGTTGCTAAACGAAAAAGGTTACACTGTTGGAAACTCAACAAACATAATGTCTACAGATTTGGGAGAACCTCACACAATGGTCTGAACGAGTGCCTGGAATGCCAAATGATCCTTAATGAGAAAACCTGAAACTATTCGAAACAACAGCAGTAAAAATCTACAACCTATTAAACACACTCATTAATCACTTGTCACTCAACAACAGTCATTCTAATCAACGTAAAGCAATCCAGGTATGGGGCACCACCACCTGCAAAGGAAGAGATGGTGTGCATGGTACCAGAATGCTGCTGCAGGATCTGCCCCCGGTAGTCGAATGGATGACGAACCCGGAGAAGTGAATTATCTGCCAATGAAAGGATCCAGGACAGGATTGGGAGCTGTAGCAGCTGCTCCCACAGGCATTGTACCAGTAGTACCTTACATTGAGGATGGACTTTGAGTGCAAGACCCTAAATAAGAGCTCGCTACTACTGTAAATAATTTGATGTTGAATGGAAGGGTTTGATTAATTTTTGTATGTGGAACTGCAGGGGTCAGTCAGTGCAGGGGTCAGCCAGTGCAGGGGTCAACCAGTGCAGGGGTGAGTCAGTGCAGGGGTCGGTCAGTGCAGGGGTCGGTCAGTGCAGGGGTCAGTCAGTGCAGGGGTCAGCCAGTGCAGGGGTCAACCAGTGCAGGGGTGAGTCAGTGCAGGGGTCGGTCAGTGCAGGGGTCGGTCAGTGCAGGGGTCAGTCAGTGCAGGGGTCAGTCAGTGCAGGGGTCAGCCAGTGCAGGGGTCAGCCAGTGGAGGGGTCAGCCAGTGCAGGGGTCAGTCAGTGCAGGGGTCAATCAGTGCAGGGGTCAGCCAGTGCAGGGGTCAGCCAGTGCAGGGGTCAGTCAGTGCAGGGTTCAGCCAGTGCAGGGGTCAGTCGGTGCAGGGGTCAGCCAGTGCAGGGGTCAGTCAGTACAGGGGTCAGTCAGTACAGGGGTCAGCCAGTGCAGGAGTCAGTCAGTGCAGGGGTCAGTCAGCGCAGGGGTCAGTCAGTGCAGGGGTCGGTCAGTGCAGAGGTCGGTCAGGGGTCGGTCAGTGCAGTCGTCGGTCAGTGCAGTGGTCAGTCAGTGCAGTGGTCAGTCAGTGCAGTGGTCAGTCAGTGCAGGGGTCAGTCAGTGCAGGGGTCAGTCAGTGTAGGGGTCAGTCAGTCAGTGCAGGGGTCAGCCAGTGCAGGAGTCAGTCAGTGCAGGGGTTAGTCAGTGCTGGGGTAGGTCTGTGCAGGGGTCACTCAGTGCAGGGGTCACTCAGTGCAGGGGTCAGTCAGTGCAGGGGTCGGTCAGTGCAGTGGTCGGTCAGTGCAGTGGTCAGTCAGTGCAGGGGTCAGTCAGTGCAGGGGTCAGTCAGTGCAGAGGTCAGTCAGTGTAGGGGTCAGTCAGTGCAGAGGTCAGCCAGTGCAGGAGTCAGTCAGTGCAGGGGTCAGTCAGTGCAGGGGTCAGTCAGTGCAGGGGTCAGTCAGTGCAGGGGTCGGTCAGTGCAGGGGTCGGTCAGGGGTCAGTCAGTGCAGTGGTCGGTCAGTGCAGTGGTCAGTCAGTGCAGGGGTCAGTCAGTGCAGGGGTCAGTCAGTGTAGGGGTCAGTCAGTGCAGTGGTCAGTCAGTGCAGTGGTCAGTCAGTGCAGTGGTCAGTCAGTGCAGGGGTCAGTCAGTGCAGGGGTCAGTCAGTGTAGGGGTCAGTCAGTCAGTGCAGGGGTCAGCCAGTGCAGGAGTCAGTCAGTGCAGGGGTTAGTCAGTGCTGGGGTAGGTCTGTGCAGGGGTCACTCAGTGCAGGGGTCACTCAGTGCAGGGGTCAGTCAGTGCAGGGGTCGGTCAGTGCAGTGGTCGGTCAGTGCAGTGGTCAGTCAGTGCAGGGGTCAGTCAGTGCAGGGGTCAGTCAGTGCAGAGGTCAGTCAGTGTAGGGGTCAGTCAGTGCAGAGGTCAGCCAGTGCAGGAGTCAGTCAGTGCAGGGGTCAGTCAGTGCAGGGGTCAGTCAGTGCAGGGGTCAGTCAGTGCAGGGGTCGGTCAGTGCAGGGGTCGGTCAGGGGTCAGTCAGTGCAGTGGTCGGTCAGTGCAGTGGTCAGTCAGTGCAGGGGTCAGTCAGTGCAGGGGTCAGTCAGTGTAGGGGTCAGCCAGTGCAGGAGTCAGCCAGTGCAGGAGTCAGTCAGTGCAGGGGATAGTCAGTGCTGGGGTCGGTCTGTGCAGGGGTCACTCAGTGCAGGGGTCACTCAGTGCAGGGGTCACTCAGTGCACTGTGCTGATCATAGGCTGTGGCGCCATGACGGAAAGTAACGGGGGAGAGTAGCTTGTGGCAGACTACTCTCAAAGAACATGGAGGTGCCTAAGTACTCTGTGACTGGTGTTGTCTCAGTGACGCCCTGTGTTCCTGTGGTAGGTGAAAGCTGCAGGCATCCCCCTATGGACTACACAGGCCTATTCAGTGGGAATCTAGTGCATAGGAACAGTATAAATAGGTCTCTATAACCCATATAAACTATCCAGAAGAGGAAAACAAATGTGCAGAGAATACTCACGATAGCCAAGGAAACTTCGTATGCTCTCAAAGTAAATGGGAAGAAGTATAGGGAAAAGTAAGGGGGGGACTTCATGCATGCTTCACAACAGAAGCATGAAGACAGGAAGAGTCAATCAGTAAAGCAAAAGAAAGTCCATCCCTCAAGTACATTCATCCTAGAGAAGAGCACAGCACATCAGAGAGAAACAACTAACAGAAAACTAGACGAAACACACCTGCTGACTGCCTCCTTCTGGAATTCAAGGGAGCAGCCAGGGGAGGTAAAAAGAAAAAAAGACTACAGATAGGAGGTAACACAAAAAAAGTTCTAGAAATAATTACAGGTATATTACAGAATAACTCATTTTGAAAAATTACTTTTTCAAGAAGCATTTTGTAAGTGGTCAGAGTGGGCCAGACCAGGCATCATACACAGCAAAGAGATGTGCATGGTTCACAATTAGAGAACACAATATTAGTAACAAGCATTGGAAATGCAATAGGTCTCGCATTAGAAAAGTTGGAGCTATTGGTTTTGTAAATGACTTTGTGTTGGTCTTGAAAATAGAAAAATAGCTGTGTCATTTACAATGCCAATACTTTTAACTTTTTCAAATGTGACACCTATAGCATTTGTAATGCACCATGTTTTGTATGTACGTGACTTAGATGTATTCATATAACAAATACAAATGGCTTAATTTTTTTAAAATAAAAGCTTGCACTGCTGCTGCCTGCGGTACTAATCTCTTCGTTCCCAGCATCAATGAGATGCAAATAAGTGAACAACTGACGCGAAAGGTCTTGGTTTCATTAGTTAAAAAAAAAGCGTATGCAACAGTGAAAATAAAAATATACAATAACGTTAAAATCAGTATAACACAAGCAAAAGTTCCACAGAGAATGCTTTGTTTTAAGCAAATGCAAACAACAGCCTAAAAGGATAAAAAAGGTTGTATGTTTCTCAAGCAAAGTGAAGAAGTGTAGGAAGAGATCGGGGTGGGGGAGACGGAAACCAGGCAGAGGGGGAGAGTGACACACGGGGTGTCAGTCGTCAAGGCCGAGCGAGGGGAGACGGAAACAAGGAAGAGAGTGACACACAGGGGTGAGGCATTGAGGGAGGGGAGACGGAACCTAGAGGAGAGCGAGGTACACACACATAGAAGTGGAGTGGAATAGAGGGTGAGATGGAAACCAGGGCAGCGGAGGGAGATATACACAAGGGGTCAGAAGTGGAACGAGATAGAGAAGGGGAGAAGGAAACCAGGGTAGAGGGAAAGAGACACCGCTGGAAGTCAGAAGGGGGTCGAGAGAGAGGGGGAAATGGATACCAGGGCAGAGCGACACACACACAAGGATTAGAAGGGGAGCGAGCGAGAGAGAGAAGGAAACTAGGGCAGAGAGAGAAACTCATGGAGGTCAGAAGGGGAGAGAGAGACAGGGAAGGGGGAAACAAGGGCAGAGAGAGACACAGGGCAGTGGAGCGAGATAGTGAGTGAGAGGGGAACAAGCATGGAGGTCATAAGGGGAGAGAGAGACAGGGCAGAGAGATATACACAGGTGTTCAGAAGTGTCCTCTTACAGACAGGTCAATTCTCATGTGAATCATCTGTGGCAGTGTAAGGAGACTGAAGGAATACAATCCCTCGCTAAACCAAAATGTACGCTTCGATTCCGTGCTTTAACCTCGCAAATAGAGTCCGAAGCTAAACCAGGACTGTTAAGGATGCGAGCTCCTCCCAGGTCTTAGGACAGTATAAACTTCTAAGAAAGAAGAAACATATGACCTAAATGGGAAGAAAATCAAACCACTGCTATAAGCATATGTAGTTGCTGGTGTCTAATCCTAGAAAGTAAGCCAATCTAAAAGGAAAGCTGCCCGTCAACGGTCACGTGACGCACTCATGGGAAGCGCCGGATGGCACAACAGCTTGTTCACGGTCCACGACCCTTCAGTGCACTTCACTGCACTCAGTGCAGTCTACTCGAGGTTGTGAACTATGCCACCAGAAGGCGTTGTTTAAATAAATACATAACGTGCACTGTCCATTTAGGAGCAGGTCACAGAGGTAAAACAACAACAAGCCCGGGGTTGTGTTTAAAGTAAAAAAAACACAAAAAAAACGAGACAACCTGCGGCCGTGAAAGTCTGTGAAACTGCAGGGAGAGAGGGGAGGTGCTGGCGGCTGGGGAGGGGGGAGGAGAAATGTGAGCCTGGTGGCCGTGAAACTGCAGGGAGAGAGAGGGGAGGTGCTGGCGGCTGGGGAGGGGGAGAGAGAGAGCCAACAAAAAGAGAGAAGAAGGTGAACAAAAGACAGAGCAAGGCAGAAGGGACAAAATACGCAGCAATATGGAGAGGGACCGGAATGTGATAAAGAGATCCGGAGAGACGGCGAGAAACCTGCAAAGCGTATAGCGGGAAGGAGAGGGGCTGCAGAGACATTGAATATTTATTTATAGGCAGCACTTTTACCCAGAGGTCTCGAGGGATGTGAACCTGGAGAATAATTACAGCTGCATCCACACAGTAAGAGACACAGCAGGAGCAGAGGCTAACCAAGGTGCGGAAAATACCGCAATCATTAACTGCGAAAGGAAGCCACGGAAGGGATAGAGAGGGCAGGGAGGGTCGGGTGAGGGAGGGTTGACGGATGGAGAGAGACGGGGACGGAGGGGGTAAACAGAAGAAGAAAGCGAGCTAGAGGTGGGGCGAGAGGTTGACAGATAAAAAGCAGGTGGCACGAGTAGACAGGAATTTGGTTTGAGGGCTAAATGTACGGAAAACGAATGAAGAGGTAGGGAGAAAGATTGGCAGATGACAACATATGAACAAATGGGAAGAGAGCGGGAGAGACATGGATAGATGTAACGAGGTACACATTGAGAGAGATGCGTGAGACAAGGAAAGCGAGAGAAAGACTAGGGAAAGGGGTAGAAAGAAAACAAGCTCGGCATTGCGTGGCGGGAGGGGGCGGGGGGAACGTCGGAGGGGGGGAGGAGAAGTCTGGGCAGGCAGGATGACTCAGGGGAGGGGGCGGAGCGGGGCAGAGCGGCATGTGGGTGTGAAGAAGCCGGGCCTTTGAAGTGAAGCTAAGCTTCACTTCAAAAGGTGTCGGAGGAATGCGGGCGGCTGTGCACGCGCTTTTAAGCTCAATGCACATGCGCATTGAGCTTAAAAGTCACGGGCACTGCAAGGAATCGCCACGATTCCTTGCAAGTTAGATAAAGTCTGGATGAGCCCCTATAGTCTCGCTTGCTCGATGCGCATGCGCATCGACAGGCGAGACCTAAAAACCTATCAATCTCTGAAAATTGTTTTAAAAATATATATATATGCATTGTTAGGGAACTAAATTCAGAGATTGATATAGCAAAAGTAGAAGAGAGCATGCAGTCAGCATAATTATTCCACACATATCATTATAAACAAAGTTATTCAAAAGAGGATACAGAGAGAGTTTAATACACTGAACAGGCGATGAGATAGAGAAGACGATGAAGATAGTATAGCATATTCCCCCATGTCACAAATCTTTTATTTTCTCATTAAATATGCATTGAGGAGTAAACGCAGCAGTCAAGAACACCTCAATATTGGGGACACGGGCGTAGCAAGGGATATGCCTTTTACTCCAGAAAATATTATGTGTCACTGGAGCAGAAGAAGTACAAAATGCAAAACAAATGCAAGACTGTCCTGGTGAGGAGGCAGAAAGAAGTAGCTGGGCCCTCCGTAGATGGCCTCTCAATTATCCTTCTGATTGATATCCAAGTTAGGAAAGCATTGCATGAAGATTCAAAGTATAATTCTTTAGTTTTTAGCCACACCACAAATAGTTTAAAAGAAATATGAAGCACAGCTAAGGAACAGTGGATAGCTAAGGCAAAGAACAAAACATGAAAAGAAGGAACAGTTAAGGGTGGCAGAACAAGGTGTATCAAACCACGTTCTTCCTTTTCTAGGGATAACGTTAGCACACACTGCTCTGGACAAATGGTTGTTAATTAAATAATGCATAATGATCATCTTATTAATAATGCAGTATTTAAAAATAATTTCCATCTGCCCAAAGTGCCAAAGCTCCAGGTGGATTTTCATTGTTATGTTCAGGTGGACAATGCCAATCTGGCACTAAAGTCCCAGACAGATCTGAGTAAACAATAAATGAATAGCTGGGAGTAGCAATACACCAGGGGAATTGTTTCACCCGAGAAGTGAACTCTTTTTCCTCAAGACGTCTCCTTTTCCCGTCAGAGTTCATTATCTGGCTAGTAATCGCAGATCAGCCAGTCCATATACCATGTACCAACAAAATGTTAAAAGACTACTAATATGGAATCCTACTCCTAGAAGTACTTGGTCCAAGACTGTGAAACAACCAGCCGCCATCCGCGAGGACAACTGCGTCTCTCTTATTCTGTAAAACAGCGGTTCAGACAGTCGTAAGACCATAATCAGAGACACAGATTCAGCATCCAAGAAACGATGGAAGGCAGGAATCAAGCTGAGTGATGCATGTAGGGATGTGTGTCAACTCAGTAGTAGATTGTAGTCAACTATGACCCTGACTTTTAGTGACCTTCTACTTAGAAGAGTGTCCCATTCCCTCCACCAAAAGGAATCGGGGTGTGTCCCCATTCACTTTTCTTAACATAAACCAGACATGGCGGTCTACAGGAGAGCAAACATCGGCCACCCCAATATCCTTGTTGTGTTTATCACCGGGCTCTGAAGTCGCTAAAGGTGGTGTTTTGGCATTTCGTCATACACTTTCTAAGTGCATAAATGCTAAATAAAGCTCTTAACCTAAGCTAAACGCAGCCTTGCAAATATATTCTTCATCGGGGCGGGAGGATAGAGATAATCCATAAGGCACAGGTCAGTTAGTGGAGGGAGACTTTCTCTGATGTCTGGCCTGCAGGATGAGCGCTTGTGATTGGTGGTACTTATGTCCCAGCCAAGTCAGTTTTGTATGAAAACTTTATTCCATTCTCTTTTGAATCCCTGATAGCCTCAACCTCGTTGTGGTACCTCTGGTCCTTAGGGCACGTGCTTCTGATCTTCGAAAGGCTAGGAAATTCTCTTTGAGCCTTAGGTGAGATGGACAGTTGTTTCTGTGGTGGTCATTCCTGCTCATACAGCGATATTCCATCAAATCACTATATCTGGCAACATGAGTGGCACTCAAGTCCAACGAGATGACCTCAGATGCCTGGCAGGCTGGTAAGGCCGGAAGAATGGATTGATACTGTGGGTACAATCATGTGCACTAGGCAAACTTAAAATACAATCTTTGCCCTATAGGAAGCCAGTTGAGTGAGATAATGCGCAATCTTATCTGGCCGTACATGAGAAGGCCTTTTGTTTCAGGAGTCATTGGAGATTGGGTTATTTTCTTTCAGAGTGTAAATGCTACTGCTGTAGTCCAGTCCAGATATGGCCACTTCGATTACCATGGCAGTATGGTCAGAGGGAGCAGCAGAAAAGGAAGGGTGAGCCCCAGATGATGGAATACACTCATGGTCACAATGCTTACTTGTGGGATGAAGCAGAGGTGTTTTCAAGCAACAAGATAACAAGATTGTGTACCTTCTTTCTTGGAATATGGTCTAGATTCAGTAAATCGATTCAGAAAAATTGGAGCCTAGAGGTGTGCACATAGATCCACAAGCAGAATAGTGCAGTATTTTACTCGTGTTACGCACTGAGCTCCAATGATACCCACTAGAGATAAACAGAATTGGTTCCGTCTCTTGAAGAGCTTGCATTCGGAGACCTATGGGCTGAATTCTAGATTTGGTTGAGGGAGGATATACTGCAGGCCTATTGATATGCAGAGACTAAACATCTACAAATGTCTACCTTCAGGACTGAGTTTGTGTACGCCGAGCATGGTGCTGAGCCTGTCCCTGTACAGACATCTGTGCACAAAACGTGTCTTTGTGCACAGTGTCTGTCGCAGCACTGATACCAGCATACATAAAGAATACGTGTACTGTTGCTACACTGTGTGTATAGTGCTGAGCCTGTACCCGCATAGATACCAGTGTACGATGTGACCGTCTTGCCTGGTACTCCTCACCAGTCTGCACCTCTTCCAGGGACAAAAAGCACATTCTCGCCAACACCATGCAACTCCAGGGACTGATCCATTCCCACACTTTATTGATTCTATCCGAGATTAGAGAGGAAAAGACATATTTTGGTGATGTTTTTGCCCAGCTCTTTATCTTCACAAATTTTCTGAGGGTACCAGCAGACGGGGTTTTCCTGTTAGCTATTCTGGTTGAAATGTGTGAGGACCCTGTTTAAAAGCTGAATATTATTTTGCCGCAAGGTTACACAACGTGTGCAGGGAAATCTAGAATATATAAATATATCCCTTTGTGATAAAAAATATCCAGAAACTCAGATCATCCATCAATTAAAACCTATTCATGAAGTGTTGGGTTTTACTTCTGCTGGAGAAGCTGTACTCGCTCTCGCGCTTCTGCCGTGTCAAACTAGAGGTGGCCAAAATGGATCCCACCTTGCTTTATAATTAACACGGTGCGCCACACTTGAGAAGACACCGGCTCCAGTGTTTGCAGAATCTCCTTTCAAGGTCGGCGACAAACCATTATTTTAAGCTTCCAACCCCTGAGCTGATCAGTTGATCTTGCTGAAGAGATGGCCTATCAGTAGGCCAGCACTGCAGAGACAGTACGACCGATTCAATTGCCTATTAAAAGTACTGAATATAGCACTGTCTACACATGCATTTAACTTTGCTTCTGCCGAGAGTCTTAAGACCTCATATTGAACACTGCCTCAAAAAAATGTCCTCTATATTCATAAAATTTGGCATGAAAAACTGATCTTTAAATTTGCTGATGGACGTCTCCAGTTTTTTCTTTCCAATGACCTTTTCTCCCTTTCCCATCCTCTGCATTTCTTTCCTTTCTGGGCTCAGTAATCTCTGCCGTTGCCTTAACCTTTAATAGTGTATTTCTGCAACTCGCCCAACTCATTTCAGAGATTACAATCTACCTTTTTTTGAAGCCCACACCCTACTACCTAACAATACTTAACCTCCTCCAGGTCATCTATTAATCCCACCAACATCTGCATGAACTTACATACCTCCCTCAGCCCCCAACTAACGATAACACCGAACTCCTATTAATTTAATATACAACAAAGAAGCCGGAGTGAATGCATGGGATGGTTTGCGTGCTCGCACCAGACTAATCTCAATAACCAATAACACTGGTGTTAGAACCCGGGGTCTCTGGTTGGCAGAGGTAAGTACCTTAGACCAAGTAGGGACCCTTGCTTCTAGTCAGGGCGAAGGAATAACCCTCTGAGATAACCCCTGCTCCCCCTCTAGGTAGCATGGCGCGAGCAGTCTAGGCTAAACAGAGGCAATGTGGATAACATTTGCACTTAACACAACAATAATCCCCAATCCACCACAAACTGAGACCACACAGGTAAGTATATTTTATAAAAATATATAGCTTTATCTAGTTTCAGCATGTAAATGAAGCAGTTGCACTATAATCACTTCTTTAGACAACGTAGCATTTTATCTTAAGGGTTGCACTTAATTTTAATAATGTTGCTCGTAAATAGGAAGTTCTTATGCACAAAAAAACATGTATAGTCTCAAGTCCCTTAAATCAGTAGTTAAAAATATGGCCACTGATTCCTAATCAAGCGCTCTCCCAAGAGCAGGGTAAACAATGCCAGCGTCAAAGAAAAATAAGCCCCTCTAACGAGCCCCTGGTGTCAGGGACTCTAAGCGCTTCCTGCGCGTCTCACCCGGATGCTGGGGAAGGGGGGCTCCTTTCCTGGTGTTCGGGGCTGCTACATGTGCCGGATGGTCTCAGGCGCCTCGCGCCCCGTAGAGCACACTCGCTCCTTGCCCCGGCCGGTCCCCTCGTGCTCTCCCGCCCGCTCTCGACAATCCAACGAGCGGCGGGGGATGCAGCACACCTCGGGGGACGACCGGCCCGGGGTGGGGAACACACGCGGACTCACTCCCTCGGCGAGGACAGGTCAGGCCGCTGCTCCGGCGGTCGGCTCCTCGCTGGGGGGGTCACCAGATCACGGCTTATTCGGCGGCTTGAAGGCTGCTCCATGCTGCGGACCAATCAGGTCGCGGCCCTTCAGACGAGCCCCTGCAGTACCCGGGAGTCAGCCACTGGCAGAGCGGCTCCCGGGACTCGGCTCTGACGATGCGGGGCCGTCAACCAATCACGGCCCACCACCACTGATGATGCTGCGCCGCACGGGCCAATCCCGTCGCGGCGTTAGTGAGGGGGCTCGGCTCCCTCCACCAATGGGAGCACGGCGGCTTCGTTCTTCGCCGCGGCAACTCCCAGACCTCGAAGCAGGTTACGGGGGGGGTTTGCTGGCCCCGGGCCGCGGTGGTGATTTGGCGGCAAAGGGGTTTTCGGGGCCGCTGATCACGGTCAGCCGGATTCTCCACTTGGGGATCAACAGGGGGAGCTTAGGACGCCGAAAACCACTCCGGGTCCCTCCTCACCCCCTGAATCTGTGCCGAAGAGCACAGCGATTAATCCTCACGGCTGGCAAGTAATAATCACACGTTGGAGCGGACCACAGCACGATCTCTCAGCAGTCCTTGGCAAAGTTTTAGGAACCTTTAACCCTGGGTTCCCAGCAGGAGGCCAGCTCTTCTCAGGCCCTTGGAGATTCAGTATTGTAGACACAGCACACAGCAAAGTCTTGGCAATTGCAAGCTGGCAGGGTCACAGCACACAGCAAAGTCCCTTTCTCCTCCTCAGCTTCCAGGTAGACAGTAGAACAGGTCAGCCCTTGGAGCACACAGCAAGGCAATCTTCCTTTGGTTCTCTAGCCGTCCTCCTTCCAGCCGAGGTTCCTTCTTGCTTGTAGAATTTCAGAATCTAACTTCTGTAGTCAGGGGTCCTTTCCTTATACCCCTCAATGTCTTTGAAGTCCTTTGAAGTCTTTGTGCATGGAGGCCCTGGGTCCAGTCTAAACCAGTTCTGGGGGTTGCGGAACACTGAGGTGTCTCTGGTTTTCTTCTTCCTGTCAGCTTCAGGGCCAGAGGTGTCAGTTGACCACCAGGAGGGAGCTAGCATGGGGGAGGTGGCCGGCACAGCCCAGTACTTATCAGGCATTCCTTCCTCCCACCTCCCAGGCAGGCAGATGTGCCCTTTCATCCCCGGGCTGGCTCCGACCCTCTCCTCCGGGGCTCTGCAGCCCCCCGTCACACCCAAGCATTCCACAAACCCAGGCACACAGAAAGGTTTAGACAAGAGAACAGCCACTTTCTAAAAGTGCTATTCTCCAACACAGGATTTAAAAACACCCTTCACTAAAAGATGTGTCATTAAATTCTGAGTTCAGGGATATCCTTCACTTATCTTTTATTTTCTCATTAAATATGCATTGAGGAGTAAACGCAGCAGTCAAGAACACCTCAATATTGGGGACACGGGCGTAGCAAGGGATATGCCTTTTACTCCAGAAAATATTATGTGTCACTGGAGCAGAAGAAGTACAAAATGCAAAACAAATGCAAGACTGTCCTGGTGAGGAGGCAGAAAGAAGTAGCTGTGCCCTCCGTAGATGGCCTCTCAATTATCCTTCTGATTGATATCCAAGTTAGGAAAGCATTGCATGAAGATTCAAAGTATAATTCTTTAGTTTTTAGCCACACCACAAATAGTTTAAAAGAAATATGAAGCACAGCTAAGGAACAGTGGATAGCTAAGGCAAAGAACAAAACATGAAAAGAAGGAACAGTTAAGGGTGGCAGAACAAGGTGTATCAAACCACGTTCTTCCTTTTCTAGGGATAACGTTAGCACACACTGCTCTGGACAAATGGTTGTTAATTAAATAATGCATAATGATCATCTTATTAATAATACAGTATTTAAAAATAATTTCCATCTGCCCAAAGTGCCAAAGCTCCAGGTGGATTTTCATTGTTATGTTCAGGTGGACAATGCCAATCTGGCACTAAAGTCCCAGACAGATCTGAGTAAACAATAAATGAATAGCTGGGAGTAGCAATACACCAGGGGAATTGTTTCACCCGAGAAGTGAACTCTTTTTCCTCAAGACGTCTCCTTTTCCCGTCAGAGTTCATTATCTGGCTAGTAATCGCAGATCAGCCAGTCCATATACCATGTACCAACAAAATGTTAAAAGACTACTAATATGGAATCCTACTCCTAGAAGTACTTGGTCCAAGACTGTGAAACAACCAGCCGCCATCCGCGAGGACAACTGCGTCTCTCTTATTCTGTAAAACAGCGGTTCAGACAGTCGTAAGACCATAATCAGAGACACAGATTCAGCATCCAAGAAACGATGGAAGGCAGGAATCAAGCTGAGTGATGCATGTAGGGATGTGTGTCAACTCAGTAGTAGATTGTAGTCAACTATGACCCTGACTTTTAGTGACCTTCTACTTAGAAGAGTGTCCCATTCCCTCCACCAAAAGGAATCAGGGTGTGTCACCATTCACTTTTCTTAACATAAACCAGACATGGCGGTCTACAGGAGAGCAAACATCGGCCACCCCAATATCCTTGTTGTGTTTATCACCGGGCTCTGAAGTCGCTAAAGGTGGTGTTTTGGCATTTCGTCATACACTTTCTAAGTGCATAAATGCTAAATAAAGCTCTTAACCTAAGCTAAACGCAGCCTTGCAAATATATTCTTCATCGGGGCGGGAGGGTAGAGGTAATCCATAAGGCACAGGTCAGTTAGTGGAGGGAGACTTTCTCTGATGTCTGGCCTGCAGGATGAGCCCTTGTGATTGTGGTACGTATGTCCCAGCCAAGTCAGTTTTGTATGAAAACTTTATTCCATTCTCTTTTGAATCCCTGATAGCCTCAACCTCGTTGTGGTACCTCTGGTCCTTAGGGCACGTGCTTCTGATCTTCGAAAGGCTAGGAAATTCTCTTTGAGCCTTAGGTGAGATGGACAGTTGTTTCTGTGGTGGTCATTCCTGCTCATACAGCGATATTCCATCAAATCACTATATCTGGCAACATGAGTGGCAATCAAGTCCAACGAGATGACCTCAGATGCCTGGCAGGCTGGTAGGGCCGGAAGAATGGATTGATACTGTGGGTACAATCCTGTGCACTAGGCAAACTTAAAATACAATCTTTGCCCTATAGGAAGCCAGTTGAGTGAGATAATGCGCAATCTTCTCTGGCCGTACATGAGAAGGCCTTTTGTTTCAGGAGTCATTGGAGATTGGGTTATTTTCTTTCAGAGTGTAAATGCTACTGCTGTAGTCCAGTCCAGATATGGCCACTTCGATTACCATGGCAGTATGGTCAGAGGGAGCAGCAGAAAAGGAAGGGTGAGCCCCAGATGATGGAATACACTCATGGTCACAATGCTTACTTGTGGGATGAAGCAGAGGTGTTTTCAAGCAACAAGATAACAAGATTGTGTACCTTCTTTCTTGGAATATGGTCTAGATTCAGTAAATCGATTCAGAAAAATTGGAGCCTAGAGGTGTGCACATAGATCCACAAGCAGAATAGTGCAGTATTTTACTCGTGTTACGCACTGAGCTCCAATGATACCCACTAGAGATAAACAGAATTGGTTCCGTCTCTTGAAGAGCTTGCATTCGGAGACCTATGGGCTGAATTCTAGATTTGGTTGAGGGAGGATATACTGCAGGCCTATTGATATGCAGAGACTAAACATCTACAAATGTCTACCTTCAGGACTGAGTTTGTGTACGCCGAGCATGGTGCTGAGCCTGTCCCTGTACAGACATCTGTGCACAAAACGTGTCTTTGTGCACAGTGTCTGTCGCAGCACTGATACCAGCATACATAAAGAATACGTGTACTGTTGCTACACTGTGTGTATAGTGCTGAGCCTGTACCCGCATAGATACCAGTGTACGATGTGACCGTCTTGCCTGGTACTCCTCACCAGTCTGCACCTCTTCCAGGGACAAAAAGCACATTCTCGCCAACACCATGCAACTCCAGGGACTGATCCATTCCCACACTTTATTGATTCTATCCGAGATTAGAGAGGAAAAGACATATTTTGGTGATGTTTTTGCCCAGCTCTTTATCTTCACAAATTTTCTGAGGGTACCAGCAGACGGGGTTTTCCTGTTAGCTATTCTGGTTGAAATGTGTGAGGACCCTGTTTAAAAGCTGAATATTATTTTGCCGCAAGGTTACACAACGTGTGCAGGGAAATCTAGAATATATAAATATATCCCTTTGTGATAAAAAATATCCAGAAACTCAGATCATCCATCAATTAAAACCTATTCATGAAGTGTTGGGTTTTACTTCTGCTGGAGAAGCTGTACTCGCTCTCGCGCTTCTGCCGTGTCAAACTAGAGGTGGCCAAAATGGATCCCACCTTGCTTTATAATTAACACGGTGCGCCACACTTGAGAAGACACCGGCTCCAGTGTTTGCAGAATCTCCTTTCAAGGTCGGCGACAAACCATTATTTTAAGCTTCCAACCCCTGAGCTGATCAGTTGATCTTGCTGAAGAGATGGCCTATCAGTAGGCCAGCACTGCAGAGACAGTACGACCGATTCAATTGCCTATTAAAAGTACTGAATATAGCACTGTCTACACATGCATTTAACTTTGCTTCTGCCGAGAGTCTTAAGACCTCATATTGAACACTGCCTCAAAAAAATGTCCTCTATATTCATAAAATTTGGCATGAAAAACTGATCTTTAAATTTGCTGATGGACGTCTCCAGTTTTTTCTTTCCAATGACCTTTTCTCCCTTTCCCATCCTCTGCATTTCTTTCCTTTCTGGGCTCAGTAATCTCTGCCGTTGCCTTAACCTTTAATAGTGTATTTCTGCAACTCGCCCAACTCATTTCAGAGATTACAATCTACCTTTTTTTGAAGCCCACACCCTACTACCTAACAATACTTAACCTCCTCCAGGTCATCTATTAATCCCACCAACATCTGCATGAACTTACATACCTCCCTCAGCCCCCAACTAACGATAACACCGAACTCCTATTAATTTAATATACAACAAAGAAGCCGGAGTGAATGCATGGGATGGTTTGCGTGCTCGCACCAGACTAATCTCAATAACCAATAACACTGGTGTTAGAACCCGGGGTCTCTGGTTGGCAGAGGTAAGTACCTTAGACCAAGTAGGGACCCTTGCTTCTAGTCAGGGCGAAGGAATAACCCTCTGAGATAACCCCTGCTCCCCCTCTAGGTAGCATGGCGCGAGCAGTCTAGGCTAAACAGAGGCAATGTGGATAACATTTGCACTTAACACAACAATAATCCCCAATCCACCACAAACTGAGACCACACAGGTAAGTATATTTTATAAAAATATATAGCTTTATCTAGTTTCAGCATGTAAATGAAGCAGTTGCACTATAATCACTTCTTTAGACAACGTAGCATTTTATCTTAAGGGTTGCACTTAATTTTAATAATGTTGCTCGTAAATAGGAAGTTCTTATGCACAAAAAAACATGTATAGTCTCAAGTCCCTTAAATCAGTAGTTAAAAATATGGCCACTGATTCCTAATCAAGCGCTCTCCCAAGAGCAGGGTAAACAATGCCAGCGTCAAAGAAAAATAAGCCCCTCTAACGAGCCCCTGGTGTCAGGGACTCTAAGCGCTTCCTGCGCGTCTCACCCGGATGCTGGGGAAGGGGGGCTCCTTTCCTGGTGTTCGGGGCTGCTACATGTGCCGGATGGTCTCAGGCGCCTCGCGCCCCGTAGAGCACACTCGCTCCTTGCCCCGGCCGGTCCCCTCGTGCTCTCCCGCCCGCTCTCGACAATCCAACGAGCGGCGGGGGATGCAGCACACCTCGGGGGACGACCGGCCCGGGGTGGGGAACACACGCGGACTCACTCCCTCGGCGAGGACAGGTCAGGCCGCTGCTCCGGCGGTCGGCTCCTCGCTGGGGGGGTCACCAGATCACGGCTTATTCGGCGGCTTGAAGGCTGCTCCATGCTGCGGACCAATCAGGTCGCGGCCCTTCAGACGAGCCCCTGCAGTACCCGGGAGTCAGCCACTGGCAGAGCGGCTCCCGGGACTCGGCTCTGACGATGCGGGGCCGTCAACCAATCACGGCCCACCACCACTGATGATGCTGCGCCGCACGGGCCAATCCCGTCGCGGCGTTAGTGAGGGGGCTCGGCTCCCTCCACCAATGGGAGCACGGCGGCTTCGTTCTTCGCCGCGGCAACTCCCAGACCTCGAAGCAGGTTACGGGGGGGGTTTGCTGGCCCCGGGCCGCGGTGGTGATTTGGCGGCAAAGGGGTTTTCGGGGCCGCTGATCACGGTCAGCCGGATTCTCCACTTGGGGATCAACAGGGGGAGCTTAGGACGCCGAAAACCACTCCGGGTCCCTCCTCACCCCCTGAATCTGTGCCGAAGAGCACAGCGATTAATCCTCACGGCTGGCAAGTAATAATCACACGTTGGAGCGGACCACAGCACGATCTCTCAGCAGTCCTTGGCAAAGTTTTAGGAACCTTTAACCCTGGGTTCCCAGCAGGAGGCCAGCTCTTCTCAGGCCCTTGGAGATTCAGTATTGTAGACACAGCACACAGCAAAGTCTTGGCAATTGCAAGCTGGCAGGGTCACAGCACACAGCAAAGTCCCTTTCTCCTCCTCAGCTTCCAGGTAGACAGTAGAACAGGTCAGCCCTTGGAGCACACAGCAAGGCAATCTTCCTTTGGTTCTCTAGCCGTCCTCCTTCCAGCCGAGGTTCCTTCTTGCTTGTAGAATTTCAGAATCTAACTTCTGTAGTCAGGGGTCCTTTCCTTATACCCCTCAATGTCTTTGAAGTCCTTTGAAGTCTTTGTGCATGGAGGCCCTGGGTCCAGTCTAAACCAGTTCTGGGGGTTGCGGAGCACTGAGGTGTCTCTGGTTTTCTTCTTCCTGTCAGCTTCAGGGCCAGAGGTGTCAGTTGACCACCAGGAGGGAGCTAGCATGGGGGAGGTGGCCGGCACAGCCCAGTACTTATCAGGCATTCCTTCCTCCCACCTCCCAGGCAGGCAGATGTGCCCTTTCATCCCCGGGCTGGCTCCGACCCTCTCCTCCGGGGGCTCTGCAGCCCCCCTGTCACACCCAAGCATTCCACAAACCCAGGCACACAGAAAGGTTTAGACAAGAGAACAGCCACTTTCTAAAAGTGCTATTCTCCAACACAGGATTTAAAAACACCCTTCACTAAAAGATGTGTCATTAAATTCTGAGTTCAGGGATATCCTTCACTTATGTCCCATATTGTTCCTATGGGAAGATAGGCTGGCATCACATGGGGCCAGTCTCCTCCACGTTACTCTATGGAGCAAGAGAGCCTTACAGCAGTGAGCACATAAAATGGCTGCTGCCCACTACTAGAGCATGTGACCTGCACTAGTACATGCTCTACCTTAGCTATACACTGCACCCTGCCCAGGGGGGTACCTGGAGCCTTCCATAGGGGTGGCTGATGTGCACAGACAGGGAAGGGTTAGGCCCAGCCAGTGGAGACACTGGCCAGGGGGACAGGGCAGTCCACTGACTGCACACAGGCCCTGCGCTGGCAGGCCTGAGTCCATTTTAAAGCTACTCATGTGGGTGGCGCAATCTGCGCTGCAGGCCCACTAGTAGCATCTGTCATCACCAGCCCTGGCACATACAGTGCACTTTACTAGGGACTTCGTGGTGATACAAATATGCCAATCAGGTATATTCAATCAATATCACAATTTACAGAGGTAGCACTTACACTCTGACACTGATCAGCAGGGTTGTATGACAATCCATCGTCTGCCAGGTCCTCGCGGTCATTTGCATCGCGGCCAATACATCGCTAAAGCAATTACATCGGGCAGTTTGACATCGCACGTCGTTGCGACGCAAATGCGGCCACAGACTAGGATCGCGTGTCACATCGGTGACATGACATCGCGCGACATGACAACGCGATGTTTCACCTAGCCAATGGGTCGGTGGGGACTTTATATGGTATATAGTGTTGCGCACCGTGTGTGCGCCCTTTTGTGCCTATGTTGTTACCCTGTGGACAGCCTTGTAAATCGGTAAGTGTGCAGTAGGCTTGTGTTTTATTTCGTTAGACTTCGTTTTTAATGTCCTTGTGCCCTACGTTTTCATCGTGCCATTCCTGCATAAATAATATTTGCCAAAAAGCATCTATGTGTGAAGCCGATCCGAAGCGATCATTTGAGCGTGCCCTTCTGCCCTATGTTTTCCTGGTTTTGCTGATGCTAAAATCTCTGCGATACCTTTTTATATATTTATGAAAATAACTGTAAACTCAAGTTGCTGGATGCTCGGCCCACCAAGGATCGATTTTGGCCAGAATATGTTTCCCTCGTTTTCCGTGCACCCCAGCCCTATGTTTCCCTCCTTTTAGTGTGCCCTCCTGCCCAATGTTTCCCTCGTTTTTCGTGCACTTTAGCCCTATGTTTCCCTCGTTTTCCGTGCACCCCAGCCCTATGTTTCCCTCGTTTTTGCATGCCCTTCTGCCATATCTTACCCTCGTTTTAATGCCCCTGTGCCCTCATTTTCCGTCCCCTTCGGCCCTATCTTTCCCTCGTTTTCCGTGCACTTCTATCCACATCAGATCCAAAATATTTCAATCTATTTGTTGTCTAGTAAAGTGTATGCACATTTTTACAGTACAGCAGTCTGTGCTTATTATTGTAAGCTATGGCATATATGTGATTGGGGTTTCTTGGTCGCAACAGATCAACAGATGCTGGTATTTACCAGATGAATTCTTACGATCAGCCCTTCTGCCCAATGTGGGGATTCGGAGGTGTGGCACGTGAGCCCTCCGCCTGGAAGGTTGTCTCCCCCCTAAAGGTCTCCGCAGCTCCACGGGGGTCCGGGAGGGAAGCGCGGTCTGTATCGGTGGCTAACCTATTTATAGACCTGCTGGGGAGCGAGAGAGAATTGCACGTAACGGGATGCTCTTTGAATTATACAATTGCAATATGTTTCACGTATTTACAATTGCATGCATGTCACTTGTCACATATTTGAAGTGACTTGGCCGGAAGCATGCGATTCTCACTGTCGCACTCTCGCCATGTTTTAGATCCAGGTTCCAAGATCAGCCCCGTAGCCGGAGCTTTAAGTGGGATTACAAATATGGGCCTTTGCATGAGGCGTGCGTGGCCTTTATAATTCATGCATGTATGTGCATTAGCATCCCATGTTTGCCAAATTCGTAAATGGGTCTCACTGGACAAAGCGTAATCCCAATTATTAAAGGATATTTTATTCATCACTTTATGTATAGCTTCTTTATCCAGGTCCAAAGAGAATAAAAAAAAACTTGATGTGGTAAGTTTAAAAGTAAGTGGCAATACAGTGGTTATTCATCTGCAGTGAAATGATGACTTGGCCCCGGGGACACTCTGGCTACTCTGTTTAACAAGAGTAGCCACCTGTCACCTAGTCCATGAGTGACCACAGGGACGGCAGGTGACATTGTGTTGCACCACTAACGTGCAACAGGTAGGATTTTTATTTGACCTTCCTATGTTAATATGAGGGGATGTCGCACACCTTGTCCCAAATCCACGCTATAAACAATGGCATCGTGGCCACAATTATGCGCGATAAGTACATTTGGCATCGTCGCAGCTTGTTTTTGTCATCCTAAAGAAATGCTGCTTTGCTTGTTTAATAAACCCAATTATGCAATTATGCGCGATAAATAGACTTGGCATCGTCGCAGCTTGTTTAATAAAATAAATAAAATAAAAGTTTATTAAAAAAAAAAGTTTATTATCTGGATATGAGGAGGCTCGAACCTTGTCTGACAGCACCAAAGTCTGCCTAGCTATCCGTCAGACCATATCTTGTTGCAGTTATTGACACTGTAATTGTTACATATATATGTACCAGATATTTCTTAAATATGATTTGTGCCAATTTTTGTTAATAATAAAATGCACAATTGATATTATGTGTTAATTTCAAGACGTTTATGTCTATTTCTGCTATAAAAAGTAAACACTAGCAGATGTTTATGAATTATGTGTTAATTTGAACACATTTATGTATATTTTTGTTAATTATAAAATATATATGTATCGTATCTGCTCTTGCTATGAGGGGAATGATAGGAGGCTTGAACCTTGTCTGACAGCACCAAAGTCTGCCTAGCTATCCGTCCGACCACATCTTATTCTGCTTGAACTATTCATCTTGAATAAAGACTTTGCTTGTTTAATAAACACAAATCTGGTGCTCAATTTTCCCGCATCAGCTGCGTTGCTTATCTTATAATATGCCGCTTAGGATTCATTTTTGCTTGAATATGCTGCCGATTCAATGTTACGATTCAATTTTAGCTGCTGCTTGAATACGATGCTTCAATAGCATTCAAATCCGATGTAACCGTTACCGATGTATTCTTCGTAGCGATGCACTTGCATGCGTCCTGATGACATGCGATGTGCTGACCGGCGCGATGTAATAGCCGCGTTGCAATGGCAGCGCGATGCAATATATCCGATGTAACGGGTGTTTCCCATCAGCAGTGGCAGAGCGTCCAAAGCATCTTAATCAGCAAAAACGAAATCCAGCACAGCATCAAAACACATGAGTCAGAGGCAAAAAGATGGGGGAAGAACCACGCCAAAAGGTGTCAGGTCTAACACGTGACCCCTCCAGCTGAAAGTGGGGAGAACTACCCACCCTCTTGGGAGTCCTCATCACTAAGGCGGAAGAATCTGGACAGACCGTCAGCATTGGCGTGTTCTGTACCAGGGCGGTCCTCCACCGTAAAGTCCATCCCCTGTAGGGAAATGGACCACCTCAACAATTTTGGATTCTCACCCCTCATCTGCATTAACCATCTGAGGGGCCTGTGGTCGGTCTGAACACGGAAGTGAGTCCCAAACAGGTAGGGCCTCAGCTTCTTCAGAGCCCAGACCACAGCGAAAGCTTCTCTTTCAATGGCACTCCATTTCTGTTCCCTGGGGATTAGCCTTCGGCTAATGAAAGCCACTGGTTGGTCTCCACCCTCATCATTAATCTGTGAGAGCACTGCTCCCATGCCTTGCTCTGAAGCGTCCGTTTGCACAATGAACTCACTGGAAAAGTCAGGTGCCTTAAGCACTGGTGCTGTGCACATGGCAGTTTTGAGGGTGTCAAAAGCAGTTTGACAGGCCTCCGTCCAATTCACTTTCCTGGGCTGATTTCTAGATGTGAGCTCGGACAAAGGGGCCACGATGGTGCCATAGCCTTTGACAAACCGTCTGTAATACCCGGTGAGACCTAAAAAGGCTCTCACCTCAGTCTGGGTCTTGGGGGGTTCCCAAGCCAGAATGGTATCAATTTTTGCTTGTAGGGGCGCCACCTTGCCGCTCCCCACCTGGTGTCCCAAGTACACCACCGATCCCTGCCCTATCTGGCATTTACTGGCCTTGATAGTGAGGCCTGCCTTCTGCAGAGCCTTCAACACTTCAGTGAGGTGTTGCAGGTGTTCCTCCCAAGTGGAGCTGAACACAGCAATGTCATCCAGGTAGGCTGCGCTGAATTGCTCCAGCCCCGCCAGTACCTGGTTGACCAATCTCTGAAATGTGGCGGGGGCATTTTTCAACCCGAAGGGCATGACACGGAACTGGAAGTGCCCCTCTGGTGTTGAAAATGCTGACCTCTCCTTTGCCCCGTCAGTTAAGGCAATCTGCCAGTACCCTGAAGTCAAATCAAAAGTGCTCAGGTACTGGGCAGCTCCCAACCGATCCACCAGCTCATCAGCTCTGGAGATGGGGTGCGAGTCAGTCTTCGTGACCGCATTGAGCCCACGGTAGTCCACGCAGAACCGAAGTTCTGGGGGGACACCGGGGGTAGCAGCTTTCTTAGGCACTAAGACCACTGGGCTAGCCCAGGGGCTGCTGGAGGGTTCAATAACCCCTAGCGTCAACATCTTGGAAACTTCCTCCTTAATGCTGGCTCTGACCTTGTCAGCCACTCTGTAAAATTTCTGTTTCACAGGCAGACTGTCTCCAGTGTCCACGTCGTGGACGCACCACTTGGTGACACCTGGGGTCAGGGAGAACAGGGGGGCGAACTGACCCAAGACTTGGCGACAGTCCTCCTGCTGCTCTGGAGTCAGGGTGGGGGAGAGGACCACACCATCCACTGAACCATCTTGTTCCTTGACTGCCAGGAGGTCAGGGAGAGGATCACTGTCCTCCTCCCCTCCAGCATCTGTAGCCATGAGCATAGTCACTTCCGTCCTCTCAAAGTGGGGTTTGAGGCGGTTCACATGTAGCACTCTCAGGGGCTGCCTGTGAGTCTTCAGGTTAACCAAATAGGTAACCTCGCTCTTGCGCTCCACCACCTCATATGGCCCAGACCACTTGTCACGGAGCGCACAAGGCTCCACTGGCGCCATCACCCACACTTTCTGACCAGGTTGGAACTCAACCAGAGAAGTGTTCTGGTCATACCACCTCTTCATTTCCTCCTGGCTAGCCTCCAGGTTCTCTTGAGCGAGCTTCCTGAAGCGCTTGGTCTGGTTGCGAATGGCCAGCACATAGCTGAACACATCCTGAGGGGTTTTCCCACGGGATTTCTCCCACCCCTCTTTCACCAGAGTAAGAGGCCCTCGGACAGGGTGGCCATACAGCAACTCAAAGGGACTGAACCCTAAGGATTTCTGAGGCACCTCCCTGTAGGCAAACAACAGGCATGGCAACAAGACATGCCATTTCCGCCTCATGGGCTCTTCCAGGCCCATAATCATGCCCTTCAATGTGCGGTTGAATCTCTCAACCAAACCATTTCCTTGAGTGTGGTAAGGAGTGGTGAATTTGTATGTCACCCCACACTCACTCCACAGGGACTTCATATACTTAGAAATGAAGTTTGTCCCGCGGTCTGAGACGACCTCCCGGGGAAATCCCACCCGGGAAAAGATCCCCATCAGGGCACGGCCCACCACTGGGGCGGTGACTGTCCTGAGCGGGAGGGCTTCCGGGTACCGAGTGGCATGGTCTACCAAGACCAGGATAAACCTGTTGCCTAGGGCTGTCTTGGGATCCAGGGGCCCCACGATGTCAATGCCCACCCGCTCAAAAGGGGTGCTCACCACGGGAAAGGGTTGGAGGGGGGCCACTCGCTTCCCTCCACTCTTGCCACTGGCCTGACAAGTCTGGCAAGATTTACAAAAGGCAGAGACGTGTGTCTTCATCTGGGGCCAGTAGAAATGGGTGACAAGCCTTATGATAGGTCTTGTCTTGCCCCAGATGTCCTGCGAGAGGCATGTCATGAGCCAGACCCAGTAGGAAGTTCCTGAAGCGCTCCGGTACCACCAGCACACGGGCTGCACCGGGCTCAGCGAACTTAGGCTCACTATAAAGTAAGTCATCCTCCCAGTAGATCAAATGCTCCCTGGACCCCAGGCCTGCGGCCTGGTCTGCAGCCTGCTGCCGCACACCAATGAGAGAAGGGCACTCCTTCTGAGCCTGGCAGAATTCCTCCCTGGAGGGACCACCCTCTTGCTGCCACTGGGACAGCTCAGGCAATTCCCCTAGTTCGGCCACCTGCTCCCCTGTAGGTTCCAGGGCATCCCCCTCTGGGTCTGCCTCCTCCTGGACCGTGGGAACAGTGGGGGCCGGTTTCCCGCGCCCTCTACCCCTTCCTCTCTTGGCAGGTCCCTGGGCCATTGTTCCAGGCTCCAGTTCTGCTAGACCGCCCTCTCTGGCTGTCATTGCACGGGTGGACACACAGATCCACGCAGGCAAACCCAACATCTCCAAGTGAGTCCGGTGCTCCACCTCTTTCCAGGGGGAGCTCTCCAGGTCATTACCTATTAGACTATCTACAGGCAAGGCATCACTTACTACAATCTCCAAAATACCGGAGACTCCTCCCCATTCAAATAGAACTTTTGCCAACTTGCAGTAGCGCACTGAACTGTCAGCTGCCACCACAGGCCGGAGTACCTGGGGAATAATTTGCTCTTCAGACACCCACCGACACCGGACAGATGTCACGCTGGCTGTGTCTCTCAGAGCCTCCATCTCCCGTCCAATGATGGTCACCTTCTGCCCGTATTTCTTAGTGTTTTGGGGCAGCAAAGTTTCCTGGGCCATCTCTTGGTCTCCTAGAGAGACAAGGGTCATCAAGGCTAACCCCTCCTCCCCACTAGAAATCAAATCCCCTCCCAAAACTACACTGGCTAACGCCGGAGCTGGAGCTGGAGCACCAGTGGGTGCTGATTTCTTCTTTGGACAGTTTGGAGCAATGTGCCCCACCTCCCTGCATGAATAGCAAGAAAGGGTCTTTTTGTCCTGCGGGCCCTTATGGGGCCAGGACTTCTTAGGGTTGGGGGGTTGAGACACCTTCTCCTGGGAACTACTTTGGGGCCCTTTAGAAGACTCCTTTTGATTACCCGTGTCCCCCCCACTCTTCTGCTGGGGACCCTGTCCACCTTTGGCGGGGGTACCTACCACCCCCTTGTGGACCCTGGTGCTAGTCCACCGGTCCGCCTCTTTAGCAAGCTCACTGGGATCAGTTAACTTGCTATCCAAAAGATGCTGGCGCAGCTCTGGGACACATAAACTACTTAAGTGCTCCCTACTAATCAAGTGACACAACCCCACATAATCAGTAACTTTGCTGCCCTTCATCCAACCTTCCAGTGCACGCGTGTACATACTCACACACTCCACCCAAGTACTTGAATCAAGCTTCTTGAAGTTCCTAAACTTCTGGCGGTACTGTTCAGCAGTGAGCCCATACCTGAGGCACAAAGCCTCCTTCATGGCGGAGTAGGACAAAGCATCCTTTGCTTCTAAGGGTGCCAAAACATCCCTCCCTGAGGCCTCAAAATGCTTCCACAATCCTGCTCCCCAATTCTTCTCAGGCACCTCATTCATCTTTAAGGCAAGTTCATACGCTCTGAACCACGCATAAATATCCTCACCCCTCTGATAATTCTGTACCAGATCCTTTGGTATGTATACCTTACCCGCCTGTACCGGTTGTGCGCTGCCACCATTAGAACTGGACACCCTCTCTTTATATTTGAAGTCCAACTCCTTCATGCTCCTCTCATGAGCCAATTGGAGCTTCTTTTCCTCCAAAGCGAGAGTATGTCTTCTCTCCTGCGCCGCTCTCTCCTGCGCCTCTTTCTCAACTTCCAGGCGCAGTCTCTTCTCATCGGCTTCCGCTCTGAGCTTCAAAAGCTCAATCTCATGGGCCCTAACTCGCTGATCCTCCTCTATTTCCTCTGGAGACATAACCCTACTGGAGTGGTCACTGCCGGTCCTAGACCCTGGCTTCCTCACTGGCAATTCACTGGGCAAAAACCAATTCTCCTGTGTGTCTCCCTCTCCAGTAGTAACCTCTGGGTCACCATGTTTGGCCTCCCACCAGGCCCTCAGAGCTGTCCGTAGCTCTTCCTTATTTGCGCCGCCCCTTACTGGGCATTCAAGCTGTCTGCAGACTTTTCTCAGTTGCTCCTTGTTATAGGTTAACAACTCCTGGATTTCAAATTCCACTTCCACGTCTCCATTCACGCTTGGCGCTTTCCGAGACATGATGCTTCCTAACCTTTTCAACTAAAAAGGTTTCACCAAAAAGAAAAAAATCTTGTGCAACCTGTGCCGCTAAACTAGACTAGTGATGTACAAGAGATCACTGCCGGTCAAGTGCAATTATTAGTTCAAAAATCCGCACCGCGAGCCACCAATGTTAGAACCCGGGGTCTCTGGTTGGCAGAGGTAAGTACCTTAGACCAAGTAGGGACCCTTGCTTCTAGTCAGGGCGAAGGAATAACCCTCTGAGATAACCCCTGCTCACCCTCTAGGTAGCATGGCGCGAGCAGTCTAGGCTAAACAGAGGCAATGTGGATAACATTTGCACTTAACACAACAATAATCCCCAATCCACCACAAACTGAGACCACACAGGTAAGTATATTTTATAAAAATATATAGCTTTATCTAGTTTCAGCATGTAAATGAAGCAGTTGCACGATAATCACTTCTTTAGACAACGTAGCATTTTATCTTAAGGGTTGCACTTAATTTTAATAATGTTGCTCGTAAATAGGAAGTTCTTATGCACAAAAAAACATGTATAGTCTCAAGTCCCTTAAATCAGTAGTTAAAAATATGGCCACTGATTCCTAATCAAGCGCTCTCCCAAGAGCAGGGTAAACAATGCCAGCGTCAAAGAAAAATAAGCCCCTCTAACGAGCCCCTGGTGTCAGGGACTCTAAGCGCTTCCTGCGCGTCTCACCCGGATGCTGGGGGAAGGGGGGCTACTTTCCTGGTGTTCGGGGCTGCTACGTGTGCCGGATGGTCTCAGGCGCCTCGCGCCCCGTAGAGCACACTCGCTCCTTGCCCCGGCCGGTCCCCTCGTGCTCTCCTGCCCGCTCTCGACAATCCAACGAGCGGCGGGGGATGCAGCACACCTCGGGGGACGACCGGCCCGGGGTGGGGAACACACGCGGACTCACTCCCTCGGCGAGGACAGGTCAGGCCGCTGCTCCGGCGGTCGGCTCCTCGCTGGGGGGGTCACCAGATCACGGCTTCTTCGGCGGCTTGAAGGCTGCTCCACGCTGCGGACCAATCAGGTCGCAGCCCTTCAGACGAGCCCCTGCAGTACCCGGGAGTCAGCCACTGGCAGAGCGGCTCCCGGGACTCGGCTCTGACGATGCGGGGCCGTCAACCAATCACGGCCCATCACCACTGATGATGCTGCGCCGCACAGGCCAATCCCGTCGCGGCGTTAGTGAGGGGGCTCGGCTCCCTCCACCAATGGGAGCACGGCGGCTTCGTTCTTCGCCGCGGCAACTCCCAGACCTCGAAGCAGGTTACGGGGGGGGTTTGCTGGCCCCGGGCCACGGTGGTGATTTGGCGGCAAAGTGGTTTTCGGGGCCGCTGATCACGGTCAGCCGGATTCTCCACCTGGGGATCAACAGGGGGAGCTTAGGACGCCGAAAACCACTCCGGGTCCCTCCTCACCCCCTGAATCTGTGCCGAAGAGCACAGCGATTAATCCTCACGGCTGGCAAGTAATAATCACACGTTGGAGCGGACCACAGCACGATCTCTCAGCAGTCCTTGGCAAAGTTTTAGGAACCTTTAACCCTGGGTTCCCAGCAGGAGGCCAGCTCTTCTCAGGCCCTTGGAGATTCAGTATTGTAGACACAGCACACAGCAAAGTCTTGGCAATTGCAAGCTGGCAGGGTCACAGCACACAGCAAAGTCCCTTTCTCCTCCTCAGCTTCCAGGTAGACAGTAGAACAGGTCAGCCCTTGGAGCACACAGCAAGGCAATCTTCCTTTGGTTCTCTAGCCGTCCTCCTTCCAGCCGAGGTTCCTTCTTGCTTGTAGAATTTCAGAATCTAACTTCTGTAGTCAGGGGTCCTTTCCTTATACCCCTCAATGTCTTTGAAGTCCTTTGAAGTCTTTGTGCATGGAGGCCCTGGGTCCAGTCTAAACCAGTTCTGGGGGTTGCGGAACACTGAGGTGTCTCTGGTTTTCTTCTTCCTGTCAGCTTCAGGGCCAGAGGTGTCAGTTGACCACCAGGAGGGAGCTAGCATGGGGGAGGTGGCCGGCACAGCCCAGTACTTATCAGGCATTCCTTCCTCCCACCTCCCAGGCAGGCAGATGTGCCCTTTCATCCCCGGGCTGGCTCCGACCCTCTCCTCCGGGGGCTCTGCAGCCCCCCTGTCACACCCAAGCATTCCACAAACCCAGGCACACAGAAAGGTTTAGACAAGAGAACAGCCACTTTCTAAAAGTGCTATTCTCCAACACAGGATTTAAAAACACCCTTCACTAAAAGATGTGTCATTAAATTCTGAGTTCAGGGATATCCTTCACTTATGTCCCATCTTGTTCCTATGGGAAGATAGGCTGGCATCACATGGGGCCAGTCTCCTCCACGTTACTCTATGGAGCAAGAGAGCCTTACAGCAGTGAGCACATAAAATGGCTGCTGCCCACTACTAGAGCATGTGACCTGCACTAGTACATGCTCTACCTTAGCTATACACTGCACCCTGCCCAGGGGGGTACCTGGAGCCTTCCATAGGGGTGGCTGATGTGCACAGACAGGGAAGGGTTAGGCCCAGCCAGTGGAGACACTGGCCAGGGGGACAGGGCAGTCCACTGACTGCACACAGGCCCTGCGCTGGCAGGCCTGAGTCCATTTTAAAGCTACTCATGTGGGTGGCGCAATCTGCGCTGCAGGCCCACTAGTAGCATCTGTCATCACCAGCCCTGGCACACACAGTGCACTTTACTAGGGACTTCGTGGTGATACAAATATGCCAATCAGGTATATTCAATCAATATCACAATTTACAAAGGTAGCACTTACACTCTGACACTGATCAGCAGTGGCAGAGCGTCCAAAGCATCTTAATCAGCAAAAACGAAATCCAGCACAGCATCAAAACACATGAGTCAGAGGCAAAAAGATGGGGGAAGAACCACGCCAAAAGGTGTCAGGTCTAACAACTGGACTAACCACTAACCCTGGGTTCTGGAGCAGCGTGCTCCCCGGCATCAATCGCTCCAACGCCTTGGCAGGGGTAATAAACACTCTATGCATCCAATTACAATGCAATATAATACTATGTGTGAGCAGGACCTCAGTCTTTTACTACCGCTGAGCTTTAGAACATAGGAAATGAGGACATACTGACTTGACAGGTAACAAGAGTTACTGGCTGAATCAGGATTGTTTGTGAGTCGTGCTAGTTCTAGGAATTTTGAGGAGTTTTTGATGTTTTGTTGGTAGATGTGGTGGGAGGACAAGTGTAGGTGGTTGCACGCAAGCTCGGTTACTAGGCTTCTGCATTGCTCGGATGGTCTGTCTGTGTGTGTAAATTCACTGGAAGGATTGGTTGGTGCTGATATCCACCTGCAGCCTTAGCCGAGGTGTGTTGGGTGGATGTTGTGAGTTGAGGTTAGCTGTGTGTACTGTTGTCTGATGCTGAGTTCATAAAAATCTAAAAATGGAACCAAAGAGCTCTCTTGAGGATATTGAGTTACTACATGAGTTCACTTGTAATGTAATGCTGGATGATGCAATACTACCATAAATAAAATAATTATAAAACAAAAAAAAGCAAGAACACCCCACCCCTCTCCCCCCCACACACACAAGATCCAACTGCTCAGAGGGCAGTGCAGGCACGTTTTAATAACTTTGTGTGCTTCCATCTGGCAATGAATGCAGATGTGCCTAATGAAAAGTGAACCATCAAGGATTCATTTATTGCATATGAACCTAAATCAGCTGATTTTATTAGAACTAAACTAAAACTAAACCGGTCCGTCACGGCAAGTGCCGATTGCACGGGGGGTGCAGCGGGACCGAAGGAAAGCACACTTCCGGTCAGGGGCATTTCCGGCTGAGCAGTCTAGTCGCTCAGGCCACTTACAGAGCCCTACTTAAACCATGATAAAACGGACGCGCAGCGGACGCGTGCAGCGGGCGTGCCGCAGGCCCGTCTGTGCCCATCCGCGCCGGGCCCAGGGCCAGGACCCCTGTGCAAACCATGCCAAATCCAACCAAGAAGGTCTACAGTGGGGCACAACTGAGGGCACTCCAGACGAAACCAACTTGTGCCACCCTTAATCCCAGGGAAGAAGTTAAACACTGCACCAGCTGTGCGTTGCAACTTTGCTACATGCCATGCAAGACAACAGGGCAACACAATGAGTTAGCGATGGCCACCACAAGTACACAGCTAAAGGCAGCCTTAATCAACACTAGGTCCCTGGTGAAGCACAATACAGAAGTAGCCATTTTGATAGACACGTACAAATTAGATCTACTATTTATAACAGAAACGTGGGCCGATAAATCGTCGTAAATTGACCTAGCACTGGCAGTTCCGGCTGGGTACTCCATTCTTCGCACAGACGGAATTGGTAAGAGAGGAGGAGAGTTGGCTATTATTAGCAAAAACACACTCAAGGTGAGGGGGTTGGAGGGAGTAAACTCCCCTGATTGTGAAACCCTGCCTTTCAAAATCCGCATCACCAAACATTACACATTCAATGGCCTGCTGTTGTATAGGCCTCCAAAGGCTAATGCCCCTTTAGCACAACTGCTGGGTCCAGCTCTGGAGTCCAGCATAACTGGGCAGATTATACGATCTTGGGGGACTTTAATATCCACTTAGAAAAAATGGATGACAGCAACACGGCACGTATAACAGAGGCCATGACCAGCTGTGGTATGACCCAATTAGTACAACAGGAAACGCACTCTGCGGGACACACTTTGGACGGGATCTTCTACTCCAATACCAACATCAGTGTCAAGGAGGTGGTGCCTGTCCCTTGGTCGGATCATAAAGTGGTCCATTTCACCCTAGATGTGGACCAAGCAAAATCGGTCAGGGCCCAGGAGAGGGGGGCCCACACTTACCAGGACTGGGACAGAATTGATATTGCTGAGTTACAAGCACAGCTTGGGGCCACTATATCCAGCTTAGATCAAGACTGCGAGGTAGCCACATCCCAAGTTGAGAATTGGATCAAGTCTGCAGTCCTCACGGTGGCTCCTATAAAAAACAAGCACTGTAAAAACAGAAAATTCTCGGCGCCCTGGTTCTCTGAGAACCTGAGAATACAGAAACAGACCTGCAGGCGGGCTGAAAGGAGATGGAGGGACAACTATGGGGCTAGAGAAAAAGAACAGTACTGCAAGGCATTAGCCACATATAAGAAATTGATTATGGAAGAAAAATCGGCTTTCTTTGTAAAGAAAATCAACGAGGCAAAAAATTTGAGTAAGGAACTATTTTCCACCGTAAAAAAACTCACTGAGCCCGTGGCAAAACAGGTTGTAGGGAGCACAGAGCTATGTAATGAATTAGGGTTATTCTTTACCGATAAGGTGAGACTCATTTACGACTCCTTTACTCCTCAACACTATGATCAACAAACAACGGGAAACTCCCAGCCCAATCAAGACCCGCCCACAGTCTTTAGCCCCCCCTAAATTCAGATTCTCAGCTCCTTCTATTGATCAGATCAATCATCTAGTTCTATCAACAAAATCAGGGAGCTCTTTGGACCCATGCCCCCCCAAGGTCATGCACATGTTTCCAGAGCTGCTTAGCATCCAACTTCAGCGGCTCCTCGCCAATATAATACAGACCAATTGCTTCCCGAAAGCCTGGAAGATGGCTTCCGTGTTCCCACTTCTTAAGAAGCCCAATCTCGATCCTACCATCCCCGCCAATTTCAGGCCAATCTCAAGAATTCCATTCCCGGCGAAGATATTGGAAAAATTATTGAATACACAACTCGCAGCGTTTGTCAGGGACTCCCATGCCTTAGATGTTTCCCAATATGGGTTCCGAGAGGAACATGGGACAGAAACTGCCTTATTGATGGCAGCGGAGGAAATTAGGAGCATATTGGACGCAGGGGGGAAGGCCGCCCTCATTTTGTGAGATCTGTCGGCAGCCTTCGACATGGTGAACCATAAGATCCTCCTAACCCGGCTGCAGGAAATAGGCCTACATTCATCAGCAATTGCCTTACTGGCCTCCTTCCTGGGAGAAAGATCTTTCTCGGTCCAGCTCTGTGAATTCACTTCAAGGTCCTTCAGTCTGCCTTGGGGGGTACCACAGGGCTCCACGCTGAGCCCTTCCCTGTTCAATATTTATGTTGCCCCCTTAGCCAACATCATTAGAAATTGCGGGTTCATCCCACTTTCCTACGCGGATGATACCCAAATAGTGGTGGCAATTTCAAGTAACACTACCAAGACTGCTGAAAGATTTAAGCATTGCATGGGCTAGGTCAGTCATTGGATGCAGGCTAACTGCTTAAAACTTAATGGTGACAAATCAGAGGTGATGCTCCTGGGGGCTGAACCCAACATCTGGTCTAGCAACTGCTGGCCCGACAGCCTCGGAAGATGTCCATCGCCAGTTGACAACGTAAGGAACCTTGGGGTCACATTTGACAGACAAAACTCGCATCCCCGGTATGGTACACACTAAAACTAATCCGGAAGCTGTTGCCATACATTCCACCGGACACATGCAAACCCCTGGTCACCTTGCTGGTCCTTTCAAAATTAGATTATGGAAACGCACTGAATGCAGGCTTACAAAAACAGCTACTAGCAAAACTCCAGAGGATGCAGAGCGTGGCAGCACGGCTGGTACTGAACATTCCTAGGTTTGAACCTGTGGCCCGAAAAATGAGAGGTCTACACTGGCTCCCTATAGAAAAAAGGATCCAGTTCAAATCAGCGTGTCTGGCCTACAAAACACTGCATGGATCGGGTTCTCACTTCCTAAAGAGAAATCTAAAACCATACGAATCATCCAGGACACTCAGATCAAGTAATACTAAACTTCTCATAACCCCCAGATTGAAACAACTACGCTGGGGGGGAAGAAGTTTCCTACTAAATACAGCAAAAACATGGAACAAGCTTCCGATGGAATTAAAAAACAGCCCCTTACTGATGGCCTTTCGGAAAAACCTGAAAACCTGGCTTTTCTCAGTTTAGACCAGCACTATGCACCGCTAGGCTCTTTTCACTTCTGCAGTCAGATCATCAGCGCCAAGACGCCCGCGGGCATTCGTGCGCTCTATAAATCCCCCAATCAAATCAATCAAATCAAAAGTATAACAATTTCTGTGCCGTGCTTCTAGGAATGTTGCCTCAAAGGTATCTCATTATTTAATGGTTGCTGCAATGATGAAGAAATAGATTGAGGACTTTGTGTTAAATCAGAGATTACTTCTTATTGTGAAGCATTTCCTCCTGCATTCAGTCAGAGCTGCGTTTAGCCCTCAACCCCATTGGTGATTCACTTATTCTGCCATCCATACCTTTGCTACTATTGCTAATCCTGACCCCTGATCTGTATATAACAGAACTTCCAAACCCTGGATTGAACTGTGACTATTCTTCTACACGTCACTTTGTTCAAACACCTGACTCGTTTCTATAGTGATGCGTTTTTCGATGCAATTTTGATGTTATTGTTTATTCTAATGTGCCCACACACTTCACATCGAACGAGCACCATGTAAAACTGTTATATAACAAATGAATTCCCATATGATTACCACTGGAGTTTTGTTTGAGGCCCATGTATGTTAGTTTCCTACATGATTGTGCATACATTAACAGAAAACGAGAACCTGTTTCCATTTTCCATATCTCTCATAGACCCGACAAAAAAGTAAACCGATTGTTTCAAATGCGCACCTTCGAAAAACCAGCCTTCCTCAGGACATAAGTAAGGCATCTTTACCGAGAGGAGTTATTTTAAAAACTCCTGCGACTTATTTATGAGCCCTTTGCGCGGCCATTGTGTCACTTTTTGTGATGCTGCGACAGCGTAAAAAATGTGCCATGTTGCGACATATTTTCAAAGTGAAGCATCTAAGCAGATGAGTCACTTTGTAAAGCCCTGCACTGCATTATACCTGCGTCAGGTATAATATATGCAGGGTGGGCGTTCCCCCGCAAAAACGTGGTGTCGAAGAGGCGCAGTGAAATCTATGAGATTTCGTTATGCCACTTTCAGGACATCACTGCGTCACAATCCCACATCTGCCTCACAGCAGGCATAAGACTGGCGCAGGGCCTTTAACATGGGACTTGCCCATGTGCAATGACCCATTGCTAGAGTAGCGCCACTTTTGCGGCACACTCCAGCAATGCATCATTATTGCGCCTACAGATACGTCTGGAAAACTGACCTATCTATAAATCCTTGCGACATGGAGTGCTGTACAAGGTGCATCCATGGTGTCGTTACGAGGGAGCACTGAAAATAAAGGAATCAATTGTAACCTGCAGCTTGTCCTGTTGGAGTCTTGGGGTTCGCTGTTTTCACGCTGCAATGTGACACTTCTCATAAATAAGGCCCCCTCTTTCTTTTGTCTGAAATGTCACTGTTGCTTTCTGGTTCCACCATTCACAGTCTGCTGTTTTGCTTCAGTCTACTTCAAACACTTAATTTCCTCCTCAATTTCCTTCTTTCTTTGCTCTCCCGTTTCTTTGTTCCCTCCACCACTTCACCAGTTTATCTCCAAATATTTTTCTCTCTCTATGCCCTCCTTCTACCACGCTTCTGTGTTAGCAGCGCCCATTTGTATTAGGTTAACAGATATCGCTCATTGACTTCAGGAGAGCGAGAGGAGTAGTCTCCTTCTGCCTCGTCAGCCTGTCTCTTCCAAGCATGCATAGCACTTTGCAGCAGAAATTGATACAGACAGGTTGGGAACATGCCTCTGATCAGTTTCAGCTTGACCTAAAAGGAGGTAACTTGTTGTCAAGACCCTTATTTGGGACTTGGATCTTCTTATCGCTCACTTGGTGTTAATGTAATAATGATGCAGTGCACCAGACTTGGGTTTACCAACCTTGCCGCATGAATTCCTGAGTTAGACTAATTTATTTCACTTCATTATGATGTATGTTGTCACCAAAAGTGTCACTATGTGTGTGGTTGATTCTTAGAGGAGTCAAGATGAGCTACCACAGGGGTCCCCAGGACTACATCCCTCAAACTGTTAATGCAAGGTCAAGGAGCATTGTGAGGTTCTCAGAAGGATCTGCAGGGGAGCGTTCACTTGTGTCTTGTCACCATTAAGTGATTGGGAGATGTTGTGTCGTTATGGGAGCACTAGGACCCTGCAGAACAGGACTGACTATCCCATGTCTACTGCTCAGATACTGACATCACTTCCTGTATCAAGGACTGCACTGGAAGTGAAGGAAAAAGAAAGGATTTCCTGGTTCAGGACAGTCAGTGCAGCATTGCGGGTGGCAGAGTCCCCCAGAAGCAGTTGAACAATATCAGTACGGGATCCAGTTTGTAACCAATACAAATTAGTCAGGATATTAACTGTGTCTACGGCCTTCACTTTGCAGCCCTTTGAATATAACTGGTGACAAAACAAAATGGGGGAATCCCCACTTGGGGAATCCTTCTACTTTTCCACAGTGAGCACTTAGCCCAGTTGTGGTGATTCTATGGTGTGCAATTCACAAAAATCACATCTCATTTTATGTAACAAAGTAACACAACTTTCACAAACGTGAATTAGACTACAGTCTGCAACAGAAATGTTTGGGAAGTCATACTATGGACGTCTGAAATGTACTGTGATACCATAATAATGGAATATTTTTTTATTATTAACATGTAAATTGTCAACAACAAAAACAACACTATTGCCAACCACATGGTGATCCTATATGTGGATGAGTTGACCTTAGTAAATCTCACAGTTGAGATGAACATGGGTGCATAGGGAACTCGCAAGGTTTTGTGGCTCTTTTTTAGATCGAGCCTGGGCAGCGCATGCGCTGCTCTTCGAGGCATGCTGTATTGGAGTATGGACTTGAAGCCCCACCCACTCTCTGCCCATATTTGTCATTGGCCTGTGTCATTGTCCTTCATAAATGCTGACTTCTGATTCGTTAATAGGCTTGTTAGTCCCTCCTTGCTACTGCCTTGTCTTCATTTGTAACATCCCATGAGGACAGTGACGTAGGAAGGGTGGGTGCGGGCCGCTCCGGGTGTCATCACTGAGAGGGGTGAATAAATGGCAAAAATATGTGTTTTAAAACCATGGTTTTTGCCATTTTGTCAAACCAGGGGTGACATGAAATTTTCCGTACCAGGTACCACTGTGCCCTTGCAACGCCACTGAATGAGAACTGGTCCTTTTATTTTGGTTGGTACACGGTACGTCTTATTTCATCTGTAAGAACTATTTTCTTTAATGAGTTTATCCTACTGCAGGCACTACATGCTTTCCAGCAACCTTCAGCAGCACTATTGTCATTAATACAGAGGAACGAAACAGTCCATTAACAAGCAGGATGAGCAATACAATGCTCAGCTGCCTCCTGTCTCTAAACACCGCCCACTAACCAGAGGGCAAAAATCAAGTGCCTGGATCTCTCAAAAACAAGTACCTGATTTTCCAAAGGAGGGATTGATTGGGGTTATTAAATACTTTTCTTGAAGCGGCATGGTAATTGTTCAAAAAACAGATTCATGATGAGCTGTAGGCAAAAACCTGACTTCATTGGCCTAGTTTTGGTCCTTGGAGCCAAGCGCAGATTCGCAAAAATAGCCCCCATAGCCCCTGCAGTGATGGGGAGCCCCCAAGCTCCAGGCGCCCCCTCTGGCACTGTGCATGAGCGACGGGACCCTGGCCTGAAAGCTCCTGACTGGGTCCAAACCAATGGGGGGCAGGGGGGCCTCCGTGTACTTTGCTGTGGGGCCCCCTCAAGTTTTGTTACGCCACTGGCCAAGCCATTGCGCAATGATGTAACCGTAGGTACATTTGCAACAAACACTCCATCAGGAGATGAAGCGGGCCATACACAACTGGTCGATGGCCTTGAAACAACGCCGCTCCATACTCGGGCAGCTCATCATGGAATTTAGGCTGCTTACTACAAAAACAATCAGCAAAGCTACCAAAGACAACACAGCACTCTTCAAAACGTGTATGCACTGTCAGCCCTACTCCTCCAGGTCCCTTCAAAGAAGTCCTCGGGCCACATCGTATGAATAGGAGATCCTTTAATCATTTCTCATGAGTGACGTCACCAGAAAGAGGCTTTTGGTACCACTATGAATGCTGTCAATTCATCTCTTAATAAAAGTACACACCCTGATGTTCTAAAAACCGAACAGATTTAGCCATTCCTCTAAAAAACCAAACTTAATAGTGACTAACTGTCCTGTATTGTCTATTCGGGACAGATCTTTGAAAAAGGCCATTACTAACTAGCTTCACAAGTATAGTCAAGTCCAACCTTCGCGTGTAGGCTACCTGTGTAGCTTCAGTACCTGGTGCATCATTGAGACAACAAGCATCCAGGTAGTTGACAACTCTCTCTAGTTGGAAGAGAACAGTGATCCCTGCCTTCTCTTACTGCTGGTCCACTCTGCAGCTTTCAATTCCACTGGCCATCAAACCTTGGTCCTCTGAACAGACATCCTAAGAGAGGTAATAAATACCTGCATACCAGTCGTTCACAACCATCTAAGTTCTGAGATATGAGATCTATGGAACTTTTAATTGTGCTGAAAAACAAAGCCAACATTTCATACATTTTTCAGCTTTTTGGGGGAGAACTGTGCTCTAAAATGCAAGGGCTGCCCAATTTTGCCGAGTTTTCTCATGGGCGAACCCGGACCATAACTCTCTTGAAATATTTCTGGCTACTCTCAGTACAATCTGGAGCAAGTATTTACACCGAACCACTCTTCACTTTCAGAGCTCACTGGTTACCATGTTTTGGAGCAGCTCCTAAAGCCCCTTGAAGCATTAAATTAATGTGTACTGCATGGATGAAGGTGGCAGGTTGGCACTTTGACTAAAGTGCCCAAGATCGCTGTTAGTGACAAGAGTTTGCTGTCCCACTTGTATTTATTCTCTTAGCTACCCAGCTGCTGTAAACAGAAAAGAAACCCATGTACCCAGGAGAGCCAATTACCTTATTTGTTTTTAACCTAAAAAGAATTTGGTAGTAAAAGTATTTGCCTGCGTTGGAAAGGCGCCTCAATTTTAGGTGGCCATGTAATATAATGGGGTTACCCTGTGTCCCTTAGAACCTGCATATACAGTTATAAACTACAAAGAGTTATGTCGGGTTACACAAGTCTTGGCACAAGAATTGTGATAAATGTTAACCATTCAACATTAATGCCAACCGGTCATAAAATTATCCCTTTAAAGAACAATAGTGACTTTTTTTGTGAAATGAATCAATCGAACAGGAGCGGTTGCTGCTCCATCTTGGGAAACTTTATTGACCGCATCATTTGAGAGTCATGAATCACATTAAAGTACTTTAGTGAGCATACGGGGAGGCTCAGCGGGTAATGCATACCCCCTTCTTCCCAGTTAAACCCTGACTGGGGGCCATGGTGCTAAGAAACATATTTTGATGTTGATACAGGACAGGACACAGGTAGAGTGTGTGTCTGACTACATTTCTTGATGCTGTCCCCTGGTTGTTACCATTTTGGTCCTGAGGAAGACCCGTTATGATGCCTAGTTACTAGCACAGGATCATGGGGTCGAAACGTAGACGGCATCATTTTATGTCCTACATCAGCTATCCAATAATACAAAACAAGTATATAAGGATATTCTGAATGTTTAACTTTTGGGCATTAGCAAAAATATATACCTTTTCCTTGTTTCATGTTTTGTGTGTGAACACTGGAATTATTTCAGCTTGTACAGGTTTTTGTGATTTATTGTATGTGCTTTATGTGTTATGGGAACCTGATTAGAAAACCCCAATAAGTGAACAATATGTATCACCTGGAAAGAAATTTTGTATATATGACAATGAACATATCTAACTAGAAATTGTCTTTTATGTCGTGATTGTGGTTTTTCATTTTCAATGTTCGCTTGATTCATTTCTCAAAAAAAGTCGATATTTTTCTTTAAAGAGATGATTTTGTGACCCTTTGGAGTTAATGTTGAATGTCAACATTTATCATAATTCTTGTGCCAAGAATTGTGTCACCCGACAGAACCCTTTGTACTTTAAAATCAACTTTAGGATGGCCATACTACAAACTCAGTCTGGAGGAGGTGGAAGGGAACATGCAGTTGCCTGTACTGTGATTTTAGAGACACGAGGGACAGTATTAAAAGCCAATTACATTTGACAATGATTTCCTCCGGAGAGAATTTTTTTTTTTAACTTAATGTAGCAATGTTAGACTCTGGCAACAGCAATTCAAGTAAATGTAGGCATCTCTCCAACTGATAAATGCACATGGATTTCCAATGATGTTAGAACACGAAGGATCGTCTAAAAACGTGTCCTCCCTGAAGGCAAACTACATGCCAGGCTGCAAAATACTGGACGTATCAGAAAGTCTCTCAACCATGAATTTATACGAATCTCACAGCCCAGTGAGCGCTCTGCGCATAACCTTATACTCGAAGAGCTATTTTTGACCAGCTTTTAGATTTCTGAAGCATTTCAGAAGAAAGTTTGGACTATTAAACATATGTTAAATTCATCTTCAAAAAATATATTTTTAAATATGAATATATGAATACTGTATAAATGGTCTTAATAGATTGCAGAGGATTGCTCCTGATATTTGTTGAGAAGTTAAAAACTGTCCAAAGATCTTATCAACTGAAACCTTCTAACCTGTATGAGGTTAGCACATCTGTTAGAATGGGCAGACGTGATGCCAAGGTATTTAAAAACAGGGTGCTTTCTTCACAACCATCCTATTAGTGGTAAACGTTCTAGATCTGGTGGAATTACGAGCCATAGTTAAAACAAATTAGTGGTAAGATCCTAGATTGCCCAAAAGCTGAGCTCTATTTATTTTATGAAAGTGCTAAGTGAGAGCCATGAATGGTGTATGAAGTGAGCCCCCAAATGCAGACATGTACTTCCATGCTAGCAAATGGTGACTGAGGCATTGTTCTACAGTTCCTAACCCAGATCTAAAGCTATATTGGCTTTCCGCCATGATCCCGTTAGAATTTACTGATCCCTTTAACAGTGGAATCAATTCATGAGTGAGGTCGGTAACTTTGAATCACTTACCTCGTTTCTTGTAGACTGGAACAACAATGGACCTGGTCCTGGAACTGAGAATCTCCTTAATTCTAGCAAAATTTTAAAAATTCAGCACTAAATAAGCCCACAAATACAAATTATACTTAAAAAGGTCCATCGGGAGCCCCTCACATCAAATGGAATATTATTCCAAGCAATCATAGCTTCTCAAAGAGTAAAATTCAAGCTAGCGTGAGAGTGTTCAGGAGCGCTAGAGCTGTGTATTGATTTAAAATGTGAATCTATGACCCTGTCAACAATGCATGTGTACATCCACCCTGGACCTGGCAGTGCCCTCCTCAAAACCCTTTCCATTAATCACCATACAAAAGGCAGCAGCATCTGTGGCTTTACAGGCCACGCCTCCCATGCCATGTCTTTTCATTGTCATCTTATGTTCTTTATAGCATCCTTGTGATCAATTCTGCATTTTACATTTTTTTAGATATACTTTTATTTAATATCTTAAAATCATAAAAGGGTGGAACATACCGCCATGAGATATACAATGTAAACGCGGTTAAACTGGATTAAAATTACAGTAAAACATTTTTTATAAATAATAACTCATATGTAATGTAATTGTATTGTATTGTATTGTATTGGCACTTGTATAGTGCATGGCTACCCGGAAGCATACCGGCGCTGTGAACGTTGCTATAGGCGCTGATCTTTTAGGGGAAAAGCCAGGTCTTAAGTTGTTTCCGGAACTTTAGGTAGATCGGTTCCCTCCGTAGGTGTAACGGGAGGTCATTCCAGAGTTTGGCGGCATTTAGCGAAAAAAGCCTTCCATCACTTCTTACCTTCTTGATCCTAGGAACCATCGCAAGGTGAAGTTCATTAGAGCGGAGATTCCTATTAGCTCTGTAGGGGCGGAACATGGCGTTTGTAATTATAGGCTTTCCTTCATTCAGTGCCTTATGGGCTATACAGAGAGCCTTGAAGTGTATTCTCTCCTGTACTGGGAGCCAGTGGAGAGCGTATAGTGAAGGTTTGGCTGAACATCTGTTAGAGGTGTCAGTAAGCATCCTCGCCGCACAGTTCTGCACTACCTTCAGTTTTAAAATCACCTCCTTTGGGGCAGTTAAATAAAGAGCATTTCCGTAATCCAGTCTGGACAAAATCAGCACCTGAATCACTAATCTTTTAGCAATCGGCGGTAGGAGTGGAAGGAGTCTGCAAATGATTCTCAGTAGACCATAGCATAGAGCGTCCATTTTCCTTGCCTGTGCTTTAAAGGTGAGATTCTGGTCAAGCCAGATTCTAAGGCTTTTGATCTCTGTTTTGGGGATCGTGCTGGGCCCATGGTGGATGGCCAAAGATTTTTTGGGAATGCACTAACAGAGTTACCAAGAATCATAAGCTCTGTTTTCTCTCCGATCTGTTTTCTCAGATGAGATAGACTCATCCATTTTACCACTTCTTGCAAGCAGGAGGGGAGATTGGTCTGTTGGATAGAATGGTTCAGAGCTACAACCAACTGGGTATCATCGGCGTACGTTACCATATGGATCCCGAAAGGGGCCATCACCTCAGCCAACTGAGCCATATAGGCATTAAAAAGAGTGGGACTCAGTGAAGTGCCCTGTGGGACACCGCACTGTAGGGGCAAGGGCCGTGAGTTTGTACTGCCCTCAAAAACCTGAAAGGATCTCCCTTCTAAAAAGGACTGCAGCCGTAATATCGCTGTTCCCGTCACTCCAACTCTCCTGAGGAGGTGAATCAAGACCCGATGGTTGACCGCGTCGAAGGCCGCGGTCAGGTCGAGGAGGATTATTGCTGCCACTCCTCCTGCGTCCAGAATTTTCTGGGTTTCTTCCACCACTGAAAGTATTGCGGTCTCCGTCCCTTGGCCGGGGCGGAAGCCTGTCTGAGAAGGGTGCAGAACACCATTGGACTCCAGGTCGGCGGAGAGAGAGTAATTTACATGGTTCTCCAACATTTTGTGATAAAATACCTCCACGAGAGGTCTTTAAAATGAATTATAAACTTGTCTTTGCCTCCTGCTTCAGGTAAAGTGCTTGTGCCGAAAAGGGGAAGGAGAGAGAAGAAAAGAACGGATTAAAAGTTCTGGGGAGGACTCAACCCGACTACATGATGGAATACTGGTCATATGTCCTTCTTTTCAAGTTCTTTTATCGCTAAGTCCTTCTTTTCAAGTCCTGCACTTGTGTACGTCATCATAATTCCAGGGAATGCCATTGTGGGATCAATATGCAGAGAGCGTCCTGCTTCTGCCCTGACAGCACTACTCTAATGGGCTTGATCCACAGTGCTGGCACGTTACATTCAGGTTGGCCCGTCTCATGTTGGTGTTCTGACTTCTACTTTCCCTGGTTATGTCCCTGCCCCCTTTGTGCAAAGGGGGCTGCATTCCCTGGTGTGCAGCAGGTCACAGAGTACAGGAATGAGACTAGGGATGCCAGCAGCAGCAGTGTCCACAGCAAGCATGGCACGCTAGGGAGGCATGCCTGAAAGATGCTAGTTGTTTGCCAGTAGTAGAGGAGATGGCCGAAACAAGACTACCGACAAGGCTGGTTCCAAATGGGTGGGGGCGTGTAGCTTCTGTCGGTGTACATATGAGCCTGTTTTCGTGTTTGTTCGTCTGCGCGGGGGTGGTGTGTGTGTTTTCTCACAGTCTTTGAGTCAGCGAGGTTTGAGTTGGGGCTTTGACAATTGAGTGTCTTACAAATCTTTATTGTGCACTGGCAAAATAGGCCAGAATAGTTACTAACATAGTAAAAACACAACCTCTACATTTAAAATGCACGGTATGCTTTAGAGTTACAACAGATGAAAAAATACGAGTAATCATTAAAAGTCTTCAACTCGATGAATTACAAAATAAATGGAACCATTGTTCGTGTGTGTGTGTGTGTGTACACACCGGAGGATGTTTTGACGGCCTGTGCCCTCTCCTTGCCCTCACTGAGGACTAGGGCTTTAACAAAACCTTCAGCACAATAGCCACATTGGCAAGGCGCCCTGAAGTACTTGGCGCTTTGGCGCCTTTTTCCACTCACGCTCCCAGCTTTAGAAACTAACGCAAAGCAGGGATTAACCTTCCCGCCGCAACCCCAAAAATATATTTATACGTGGCTCTCTAATTCATATGAAGAGGCCGGATTTATAGATTAATTAGATAGGCATTTCTGAAGCTGATGACAATCTAATAAAAGTAATCTAAATCCGATGTGAATAAATACAACCACGAAACAGCCTGGCATATGGCTGGAAGGCAAGAGAAAATTCAGCTACATATCAGTAATCTGAATTTGATTCTGTAAAGGGAATCACTTCTTCACACTGTCAGACCTCGACGTGAAGCAATCAGGCGTCTTCTGAAGGCTTTGTGCAGTAAACATTGTAATCATGTTGCGCAGTGTATAGAAACCATGAATACTTCGAAGCGCTAATAAGAAATTGAGACTGCAAAACTCACATCTTAAAACTGGATTTTCTTACTGAATTCGTTAACATTGTAGTTGTATAACTTTTGTCTTAATAATAAGAATGTTTCTCTTTTTCTGTAAATGTGAAAACAACATTTGATTAATCAACTTATTTGAAATCGTGCAAAAACATGACAATTTAATTTAACACACTAGTGGGCTGGGGTCAGCTAGGCGGTACCACAATGTCAGATCAGTGCTCATGTTGTGTCGGTGGAAGCAGGTGGGAGGGGGACCGGCAACATTTTGTGAGACCGGGACTTATTTTTAATCATCAAAGTTTTGACCCAGAGGAAGAGAAAGGGAGAAACAAACACCAAGTCAGGAAAACAGTGACCAAGGGATAAAACAAGCAATCTGTGAGCTAAGGCGACAGGAAGTGCAGGATGATGGAAGAAAGAGCAGTAGTGGCTCCTCCGCTATGGCGGAGGAGTGTAGCCCCACTGCTTTTAAGCAGTGTGACAAAGGAACAATAAAATGATAATAACTTGTTGCTATTATAATTTTATTGTTTCGAGCAGCTTTGCGGGCGGGCGGGCAGTGCTGCTCTGCTCTCAGAGCAGGGCAGGGGAGGAGTGCTAGCACCCTCTAAGTGCGCAATGACTGTTTAGTTTCCCTCTCGGGCCTGACAAATAGTCATGCGCACTTTGCATGTTCTCCACGCAGGGTGAAGAACATGCCTAGGCCCCCAGTCTCCGCCTGAGTGCCGAACCACGGCGCTCACACCAATCACAATGCTGCATTGAAGCATTATGATTGGTCAGGAGAGCCTGCGTGCTTACTAATCACAACGCTGCAGCATTGTGATTGGTCAGGGTAGCCTGGGTGTGCTTCCTGGTTGCTGTTTGGCCCGAGTCCGACGGAGGAGAGAAGGTGCAGGGACTCGGGATGAGGTGATTAGATAAGCGTCTATTTTTGAGGGTTTTTTTTTTATTATTCCCCTTCAATCCTGGCCACCCGCCCTGCCGCTCCCGATCTGTGTCGGCCGCCACTGAGAAAGAGACATGCAGTGGAACCAATACTAAACAGACCTGTTGCTTACAACATACATAGAATAGTCTGCGGGTTCAGCCCTTTCAACCACCGGCTTTCTGTGATCAGGCTCTTTCAGCCATTGGCTTTCAACTTTGTTCATCATTTGTTTGCTCAGTCTAGTGGTGTTTTGCTCTCTCACCTAATGCTATTGGCTGTTTCGGTTTGTCCTCCAACCTCTACTCCAGTGCTTGAATTGAACTGCATAAGGACTACTTAACACCTAGAGCTCTGCTGGCTCCCTCCCATGTGCCTTGGTTTAATGTGCTACCACTGCATGCGATAGCACGTTAAACAGATCTATTGGATTTGCTAATGTTTATTTTTCCAAATAAAGTACTTGTCAAAGTGATTGAGTATAAATAACAAAAGGCTTCGAGTATAGTCAAGTTCATTGTATGAAATGCCCGACTCCAAGATAAAATGGCATAAAGGGCAGCAGGGAGCTAAGGGCAGCTTCAGCTGGAGCCTGGGTGGCATTGCAACTGCCATGCTGGGGTCCTGCTTGCAGGGCAGGCCATCAGTGCTTGCTTTGCAAAGAAATAAGTGCCTGGGCTCCCCTCCGGAGGACACTGCACCTTGTACCACACATTGCCCCTGTCAGCACCACCAATGAAAGTAACAACACAAGTACTAACATTCACACTCCTACAAGTGTGACAATCGGACTATTTCAGGCCTCCAAAGCTATAAGAATGGCTTGGGTGGCAGGTAATATACATTTTTACTGTATATTTAGTTAATAATTAACTGTTGTTGTGGTCTTCTCTAAATTAGCCCGACAGCTCCACCTTGAGGCAGACTGTCACAGGCCCCGGTGCTGACAATTAAGTGCTGGTGCCGAGCACCGGAAAACACCAGCTCAAATTAAGCACTACAGGCCACTGATGCCCATCAGCAGGTAGGGCCCTAGGATACTGATATTGTAATTATTCCCAAAGATGGCTCTGCACTCCTTCAGCATGATAAGCCCACGAGCAAGCCCATGGGTTCTTGGAGTAACTGAAGACAGTGAAATCTGCGGCCTCCAGTGTATGGCAGCCTGCTGTCACTTGTTCCCAGAGCCTTCCCCTATCTTTGTGTTGTGCTCACCAGTGCTTCAGTATTTGCATTTCTTTTTGTCAAAGATGGCAGCTACTAAAAGCTTTACTTTTTTATCACAAACAATAGTGTGTGAAACACCTTTTATTTTTGCTGGGAGCGTTGAAACATTTTTCCTAAAGCGAGTTCTGTAGATGTTCAGAATTCCTCACTGCAACACCAACTAGAACCTTGTCTGATCCACTGTCTGGAACCTTTTCTTCCAATAGAGAACTTGGCCTTTTGGGACACGGCCTCAATATTTAGCTTGATATAAGCTTTTAGTGAAATCCCTGCTGAGTACTACCAGAGAAGTAAGAGTGCCCCTTCCCTTACCCTACAATCACCAGCAAATTACCTCTCACCTGTCTTTAATTATCGAAATGTCACAGGAACTAAGGCACCAGTTGATCTTCTTGTATCTATGCAGCGTCTTCTCTGCTCTTTCGGAACTCAAAGTCTAAGTCTTACCTCAGTTTAAAGTAGAAGTTCAACTGGGCTAAACTAAATCTTTATTAAAATATTTTTTTTATTTTATGTAACAAATATGTTGAGGTGTCTACGGTGCATCAGTTTCACATGCCCTATTCACCATATATTCAAACCATGAATCCAAGCATTTGTGGTTTGCAACCATTGAATCAGTGATAGAAGTAAAGAAAAACTCTACGGCTGTCTCTTTTTACAAAGCATGTGGACCAGAGAACGACAACGAAGTGTCAAAAATCATCAGTCTATTTGAGTTGTGGGTAGTTTTAAAGCTAAGGCATTCCACCAGGAACCTACGTAAAACGTAGCCCATTTCCCGTCTTCACTCTCTACTGTCCACTGTCTCCAACAATGATTATCTGCTCCACTGTATGGTATTCACATTATACATTCCTTCAAATATATGCATGCAACAAAGTATTTCGTATCTAGAATGTTAACTGTTCTCCCAATTGAAATTCAAAGGGAGATGTCAACCTCAGACTCCCCCCGCGAATCACATCCACCATCAAGCCAGGAATCACCCTACCCTGCTAGCACAGACCACTAACTACATTACCCCACCCGTAGGCAATAAGGGGTGAAACCACAACACAAACCACTGCACCCCGTGCCCAGGGTCCCAAACAGAGGCATCATGGACAACACAAGCAGTAATAGACATCATAACACTGACACGCCCACCACCTCACGGGACGACCCTAGCCCAGACTCCCTCACTCCTGCCCCAGAAAACATGGTGCAGCATCTCGCCCGACTAGAAAGCCAGCAAGAAACGATATTCCCGACCCTAAGCGAAATCTTAACTAACCTCGACATGGCCTGACAGCCCAGGCAATCCCCTCCCAGGACTTCCACTCCGATCAGCTCAACCCAACTAGCGCGCCCTACTGTGACCTCAACCACCCTCGTGACCCTGATACAGAGACCCATAAGAACTGATACAGAGATCCCGACACAGAGACCCATAAGAACCAAAGCCGCAATGTCCTCAGAAGAAGCAGCTGATCTAGCTTCTACGTACAACTCTCTCCCCACAGACTCCCTAAAATCCAAGCTCCACGTGATCACGGGATTCAGAAGAAATGACCCTCTCCCTATACTCCCACGACCCCCGACCTTCCTCACCACCATACCTAGGCCCCCCCCCCCCTGGAAAGAACCACAGCAAAGAGGTGTCTTCCACCAACTGCATGCTCATAAACTGAAGATCAGCCTCCAGGCATGCAACAGAACTAGCAGAAGTCATCCTCTCACATAACATAGACATCGCGTTCATCACAGAGACTTGGCTAAATTAGTTTCTCCTCACCAAGCTCGGATATGCTTGTGCCCCCAGGCTTAACTATTATCAACAAAGCCAGAAAAGATCAACGAGGTGGGGGTGTAGCTATCATACACAAGAACAATATCACCATCGTGGAAATGGACACCTTCAAGTACAGCACCATTGAATGTCTTACCGCCAACATCAAGACAAAAGATAATTGAGCAGTACTCTGCCGTCTTCTTCATCACCCCCCAGGCAACACCTCCGCATTCAGGGGACACTTTTCCACCTTGATTGCTCACTGCTCGCTCGGAGACTCTAGCAATTTAATTCTAGGTGACCTCAACCTACGTTGGAATGAAGTGAACAACTTGCTAATTCAAACCTTAACCAATTTCTTCGTGACAACAATCTATCCCAACACTGCTCAGAGGAAACGCACAATAAAGGAGCAACCTTGGATGCCATTATCGCTCAACGAGATGCAGTTACGATCGACCACATCCTCCCCATGGACTGGTCGGACCACCACATCATCTTATTCCACATCAATCAAAAAGTGCTATCCCAGCCACCCTCGCAAGACCCTCCCAAATGGTCTAGAAATGTAACCCAGATTCCCCTTGCCGTCCTAGAAGAAAGGATAAGCTCACACCTCCCCAGCGCCAATGATCACCTCGCCACAACTGTACTCACCTCGCTCTACAACTCAATTTGTGTTGGCCATTTTTGATCAATTAGCCCCCCTGAAATTAAAAAAAGCAGGAACACTCCTTCCAGATCATGGTTTAACACTGACATCAACTCTGAAAGGAGACAACTAAGAGCCACAGAGAGATGCTGGAGGAACAATCCTACTGTTATCCTCCACGAGCAACTCAGAGCAGTTCGCAGGAAGTACAACAAACACATCAAGAACAAAAAAAACACGTTTTTCTGCACAGTGCTAGACAGTACAAAAAACAGACCCAAGGAGCTCTTTAACATCATCAGGCAACATACCTCCAAGCCCACTACCTACTCAGTGTTGGCTTCCAAAGAACTGTGCGACAACTTCTTTAAAGACAGTACCACCAAGATCGAGCTCTCACTGGACACCAACAGCACCGCCCCATCAAGAGCATCACGCATGGGGCGACTGATAACTCATGCAAACCCCCTACCAAACCCTGGATATTCTTCCACCCCATTCAGGAAGCAGAGATAGTCCAATCCCTCATCTCACTTCCTAGATCCTTTACCCCCACAACTGACCAAAAAGCTGAAACTCCCTAGCCCCGCTCTGGTGCAAGATCATAGACTGTTCCCTGAGAAGCGGAATCGTTCCAGACTGCCTCAAAGTTGGACAAGTCACACCACTGCTGAAAAAACTGACCTTGACATAAAGGACCTGGATAACTTCAGACCTGTCTCTAACCTACCTCTTCTATCCAAAATCCTGGAAAGATGCGGGCTCCTACAACTAACCCAACACATGGGAAGCATCAACCTCCTTGATTCCCACCAGTCAGACTTCAGAAAAGGCTGCAGCACTGAAACCAGGATCCCCAATGTCATTGATGATATCCACAAATCCCTTGATTCGGACCAATGCTGCCTCCTCATTCTCCTAGACCTCGGCAGCCTTCGACACGGTCGATCACAAACTTCTCATTACGGTTCTTCAAGAAAGGGCAGGACTCGATGAGGTGGTCATACACTGGTTCTCCTCCTTCTTGCACAACCACACCCAAAGAATTAAAATCAAAAACTTTGCGTCTGACCTACACCCAGTCAGCAGGAGAGTCCCCCAAGGTTCAGTGGTCTCCCCGCAACTTTTCAACATTTACATGGAACCCCTCACCACCCTACTCAAAAAAGCCAACATTTCCTTCCATCTGAATGCAGACAATACACAGATCTACTTGGAAACCTCCTCCATCAAGGACATTTAAAGACTCAACGACACACTAAGAGAAGTCCAACACAAGCTGTCAAGTAACCACCTAAAACTTAATCAAGACAAAACGGAAATACTCCTCATCTCGAACAAAGAAGAGAACCCTCAAATTACGGAATGGCTAAAAGCTATTGATGCGCTCAACGGGAACCTCTCCCTGGCCGACTCTGTAAAATCACTAGGTATCACGCTAGACCAGAAATTGGACATGGCCAAACACATTAAGAACTCAGCGAAGAGCGCCTTCCTTAACCTGAAGCTATTGAACAAAATAAAACCTTTCATCCCGCCCAAGGACCTCAAACAAGCCACCCAAGCATTGGTGTTGTGAAGATTAGACTATGGGAATGCAGTCCTCTCAGGAATAGCAAAATCTCATCTTGCTCCCCTCAAAACAACTCTCAATGCGGCAGCCAGAATGGTCACCGGAATCAAGAAATTTGATCACATTTCACCCGCACTCAGAGAACTAAATTGGCTCCCAGTTGAAATGCGGGCAAGCTTCAGAACAGCCTGCCTCGTGCACAAAGTCTTGCACACCTGCAAACCGGAATATCTGGCTTCCAAACTAAAAAAAAACGGTCAGATCAGGAACCTCAGGAATTCAAATACTCTTCTATTCATCCCTCTGAAAACACGCAAAGAAAAAAAACCGCGGCCCGGCCCTTTGCTGGGAATGCGCCCAAAATCTGGAACTTTGTTCCCCCTCACATCAGAACAATACCCTCTTTTGCAAAATTCAAAAGACAGCTTAAAGACCTGTTCCTTGATCGTTCCCTAGTGAACCAATAGGAGCCGGCGGAGCGTTGAAGCAGGCACCTCGCACCGCTTCGACTCTGTGTCCTCAAGACTTCTACCTCTGCCTCGTCCCTGACCCCGTATTCGTCACTTCTCCCTGGAAGTGGAGCTCTACTCATGACATCAACTTTCCTCCAAGACTTTCCAAGACCTCAACGCCTCATGGTTACTCTACGAATTGGAACTCTCCGTTCATGATCTATACTGTTAATGTATTATGTGATTTTCTGCAAGGCGACTGTTGTAAAGCACTCCTATACCCTTAGGTCAGGCCAGCACTATATAAAACTTATTAAATAAAATAAATAGATGTAGTTAGGACTTTACATATATTGAGAATTGTTATGACAGGATCCCCGTCTTTCCACTCGAATTAAAAATTCACGCTCATTGACATCTGCCAAACTTTACACACGCAGCCATACACAATTCAACACATTAAAAACAAAACATAATATCGCACTGAATAATGACCCCAATGTTTCTCTCAAATTCTTCGATTACAGGAACTATGAACAGGGATACACTAACTATCTCATTTCAAATAACTTCTGGTCCTCAAAGCTCTTCACAGGGTGCCCAATCAGCTCATGGTCAATGATTATCTATGACATATGGGAGACTCAAGGGGCCCTTCTTCACACTCTGCAGGGGGCGGCACCATTTTGTGGCATGCCACTGCCAGAACGGACAGTCTGCTCCCTATATCACCATGGCTTTCAGATGTATTTCGACCTTATAGGACCGCGTTGCACCATCACCTCACCACCAAAAGGGAAAATATATAACTCTGAGGCCGGATTCTATGACCCTTTCTAATCTCATTAAAATTTGGCCCGTCTTTCCTTCCTCCTTCCTCCTTTCGCGTTCGCTTTAGAATTCTTAATTGTTTACTAATTGTTTCAGTGAGTTTCAGAGTGTGGCTATGCACTCTTAGCTCGTATGTTTTAGTTCCTACATATTTTTATTTTTACTATCCTTTTTTACTCTCTGGTTCCCTTGTTTTACTTTTTACTCAGAGTATTACACAGTAGGCGACTGGGACGGTGAGAAGTCAAGTCAGAGAATTTATATAGCGCACTACATACCCAGAGGGTTTCAAGGCGCTTAGGAAGGGGAGGAGGATTACTTGTCAAATATCCACGTTTTAAGTTGCTTTCTGAATGCTAGGTGGTTCTGGGTAAGGCGAAGGTAAGCGGGGAGTGAGTTCCATGTTTTAGCAGCCAGGTATGAGAAGGATCTGCCTCCCATGGTGGTCTTGTTGATGCGAGGTACAGTGGCGAGGGCTTGGTTGGAAGAGCGTAGTTGGCGGGAGGGGGTGTAGAAGGACAGTCGTGAGTTGAGGCATTCTGGTCCGATGTCGTAGAGTAATTTGTGTGCGTGGGTAAGCAGTCGGAAAGTGATCCTCTTATTGACGGGTAGCCAGTGGAGGTCTTTAAGGTGACCAGAGATGTGTTCGTTGCGTGGGATGTCTAATATGATCCTGGCTGAGGCGTTTTGGATTCGTTGGAGTTTCTTCTGGAGTTTAGCGGTAGTGCCTGCGTAGAGGGTGTTTCCGTAGTCCAGTCGGCTCGTGACCAGAGCGTGGGTGACTGTTTTCCTTGTTTCGGAGGGGATCCAGCGAAATGTTTTTCTGAGCATGCGAAGAATGTTGAAGCAGGAAGAGGATACGGCGCTGACTTGTCTGTTCATTGTGAGTGAAGAATCCAGGATGACGCCTAGGTTCCGTGCGTGGTCTGTTGGGATGGGTGCTTTTCCGAGGGCTTCCGGCCACCAGGAGTCGTCCCATGCAGAGGGGGATGTACCTAAGATGAGGACTTCTGTTTTGTCTGAGTTCAGTTTCAGACGGCTTTGTTTCATCCATTCGGCAACTTCTTTCATTCCTTCGTGTAGGTTAGTTTTGGCGGTGCTGGGGTCATTGGTGAGAGAAAGGATTAGTTGAGTGTCATCCGCGTAGGAGATGATGTTGAGGTTGTGTTGGCGGGCGATGTCCGCGAGGGGGCTCATGTATATGTTGAAGAGGGTGGGGCTGAGTGAGGATCCTTGTGGTACGCCACAGATGACTTCGGTGGCCTCGGACTTGAATGGTGGGAGGCGGACTCTCTGGGTTCTTCCGGTGAGGAACGAGGTGATCCATTCAAGTGCTTTTCCTTAGATTCCGATGTTATTGAGGCGTTGTAAAAGGGTGCTGTGGCAGACTGTGTCGAAGGCTGCAGAGAGGTCGAGGAGGATGAGGGCGACTGTGTCTCCATTGTCCAGTAGAGTTCGAATGTCGTCTGTTGCTGCGATGAGGGCGGTCTCAGTGCTGTGTTTTGCTCGGAAGCCAGATTGTGAGGGGTCGAGGGATTTGTTGGCTTCGAGGAAGGCGGCGAGCTGGTTGTTGACAGCTTTCTCGATGACTTTGGCCGGGAATGGAAGAAGCGAGATGGGGCGGTAATTTTTGAGTTCGGTGGGGTCTGCTGTGGGTTTTTTCAGAAGGGCGGTGAGTTCAGCGTGTTTCCAGTCTTCCGGGAAGGTGGCGGAGTTGAAGGAGCAGTTGATGACGTCTCGGAGGTGCGGTGCTATGATGGAGTCTGCTTTGTTGAAGATGTGGTGAGGACATGGGTCTGTGGGGGATCCTGAGTGGATGGAATTCATCAGGCGGATGGTGTCCTCAGTGGAGATTGGGTTCCAGTCGTTAAGGGTGTTCACGGGGGGAGAATGTTCAGCAAATGGTAGGGTGGGTTGGTTTCCGGGTTGGTTGTCAAAGCTGTTGTGGATGTCTGCAATCTTGTTGTGGAAAAATGAGGCTAGGGAGTCGCAGAGGGCTTGAGAGGGGGTGATGTCGTTGGAGTTGGCCGAGGGATTGGAAAATTCCTTGACGATGTTGAAAAGTTCCTTGCTGTTGTGGGCGTTGTTGTCAAGTCGATCCTTGAATGCTGTTTTCTTGGCTTTTCGGATTAGTTGGTGGTGAGTGCGGGTGGCGTTTTTGAAGGCGTCCTTGGTGCTAGTGGTTGGGTCTTTTTTCCAGGCCTTTTCAAAGGAGCGGCAGAGTTTCTTGGACTTCTTAAGATCATCGTTGAACCATGAGGCCTTCTTGCTGCCAGGTTTGCTTTGACGTTTTTTCAGTGGTGCTAAGGTGTCGGCGGTGTTGGATAACCATAGGGTGAGGTTGGCGGCGGCTTCGTTAGCGTTAGAAGAGAGGGCTGGGGTGTTTAGAAGGAGCGATGCGGAGATCTGGTCCGTGGTGATTTTGTTCCAGTTTCTTTGCAGGGTAGGTTGGAGGTGGATGGTGGGTTTTGGTTTGTTGTAGGTGAAGTGAACGCAGCTGTGGTCAGTCCAGAGGAGATCCGTAGTGTGGCTGAAGGAGACATGATTGCTGGATGTGAAGATGGGGTCGAGTGTGTGACCTGCGATGTGGGTGGGGGAAGTGACTAGTTGTTTAAGTCCGAGGTTGGCGAGGTTGTCTAAGAGGGTGGCGGTGTTGCGGTCGTTGATCTTTTCAAGGTGAAAGTTGAGGTCTCCCAGAAGGATGTAGTCTTTGGAGGGGAGCGCGTGTGGGGTGATGAAGTCCGTGATGTCTTCACTGAATTTTGCGCGGGGTCCTGGTGGTCTGTAGAGGAGGGTGCCTCTGAGTGTTGTTTTGGGGTCGATGTGGATCTGGAAGTGAAGGTGTTCGGAGTTAGCGAGGTTGGCGTCAGAGCTGGTTGAGATGCGGATTGATTTCTTATGGACGATAGCGATTCCTCCTCCTGTGTGGCTGGTACGGTCTTTGCGAGTGATCTTATAGTCTTCAGGGATGGCAATGGAGATGTCTGGTGTGGAGGAAGCATTCATCCATGTTTCCGTTAGGAAGGCGATGTCAGGAGAAATGGTGTCTAGTAGAATCCATAGGTCAATGGCGTGCCTGTGGACTGATCGGGTGTTGAGAAGGATGCATTGTAGGTGGTTGGGGTCGGGAGTCAGTGGTGTGGTCGTAGCGGAGATGTTGTCGGTGCCGCTGAATTTGCAGGAGAAGCAGGAGAAAGGTCCATGGGTTTGTCCAGGGGCGGCTTGGACGCAGTTGAGGGCGCGACCGGGGTTAAGGGCTAGGAGGGTGGTGGTATCGTAGGTAATGCGGGGGGGCTGAGAGGGACGGGGGCCAGGGGGTCTGGAGCTGGGCGCGGTCCAGGCGCGGACGGGCGTAGACGGGCTTAACTTTGGCGCACCTTCGGCGCGGATTGGGCGCGGTCGCTGCGCGTGGACGCTGCGCGCTTGGGCTGCTGTCATATAAGGATGGTGGGAAGGGGGAGGGGCGAGGGCGGCTCAGCTGGGAGGCGGGGCGGGCTCAGGTCAACACGGAGCACAACAACAACAGATCCAAAATGGAGGGGGGAGTCGAGCAGGGCGCCGGGGGGTATCGCGCAGTAAAGTCTATGTCAAAACAACAATGGTGCGAGGTGCAGTTAATATACTTAATTAGCTGTTCTAAAAAATGCACAGGTCGAAATATGGCACAAACAGACAATGCAGCGCACTTAAAGATACCAGACAATGCAGCGCACTTAAAGATACCGGCGAGCAGGCGAGGTCAATGCAAATATTTTAGCAGTTCTAAACAGGGTACAATCACGCAATGCAGCTCAGATAAACGATACCGCTTCAGGTGGAGAGGCAGGGGAGCGACCACTCAGGGCAGAAGCAAAGAGGGGTCAGAAGGTATGTGTATGCCCATATGACCCCTCTTTACATGGCTTTCACAGTATCATGTAGATTAATTTGTGGATATTCCTATTATAATTTTCCCTAATGTAAAATAAAAAATCAATAGAGAACTGTTAACAAAACACTAGGCCTGGGCGTTGAACTCTGCTCTGTTCACAGAGTTTGCAGAGATTTTCGCACTCTGGTGAGCGCGAGCGAGGAAAATCCAATGCTAGACCACTTCCCAACAAGATTTCTCAATGCTGGCAGTTGCGAATGGTCGCTAGCGCTCGCTTTGAGAAACCTTTCGTTCAGGGCTGGAGTTGCGGTACCACGCGGGTGGACGGCGTCCCCCACTTATTTTACCGGGAGCTCGATAACTGGAGCAAATGGAGCCACACATTCACTCTTTGGCCTCTCTGGGGCGAGATTGGAGCCCATTTAGGAGCGCTGCGCACGCGTGGGCTCTCTGATGCAATCGCATCTAATGGGTGAGCAAGGGGAAGCAATGAGTCTGATGGTGCAAGCCACCTTTTGTGACGTCACTTCATGTCGTGACGTCAGCGTCCCCCCACTTCTTTTTTTAGGACTTGTGCCCTGCTTCCATTCGTGTTGAGGAAGCTGACACTCAAGTACAACTTCTACAAGAGCAGCAGAAAGAAGCAGCGCCCTCTTGCGATGCGTGGGATGCCATTTGGGCTGTAAACAGTGCAGGACTAACACCCGGTGCTAAAAAAATCAGTGCGAACAGCGCGAGGAAACGCACTCCACCAGAACTCTGTGCAGCGAGGGGGAGATTTTCTGCCACTTCGCGGAGGACTACAAAACGCAGGAATACTGAATGCAGCAGCTCCTAATGTCAGCCAGCAAGCAGGACCTCTGCACGCTTGTTGACCTCTCCAGCCCTTCCGGCCTCGGTAGTGGCACATTCAGGTGAGTGCATCGGCTTTTTACATATCTTTCGAGGGAGAAACTTTTCTGTTTTTTGTCATTAAACTGAACTGTCAATGAAACCGTGTGATGGAGTTTTATTCAATTTGGATTCGTATTAATAGTTTGTGTAAATTTTTCTATTAACTTTGAAGATTTTTTGTCATTTAGCAGATTTTTCTTCTTGAGCCATTTAGTAGTGATTTTAGTTTTGATATCATCCTTGTTTGAGCCTTGAGTTCCTCCCTCGTGTCTCACAGCAGCATCACCCGACACCTCGGACAGAGCTGGGAACTTGAGTTTGACCTTGCGGTGACCTTGGCGCCCTCCAAGATACCTCTGGCCTGCCTCTGCTGGTGAACAGAGGTATGAGGAGTCACGGGAGCTCTGCTAACACGAATCACAACCTTGGCTTCTCTACACGTCCCTCCTGGCAGCCGGCCCCTTGCAGCCCTCATCAATGTAATGCATCCCGTTTAACACCAATATAATGCCGGTCATCGTTCTGTAAACACTGGGAGAAAGAGGCGGGAAGGAGTGCACAGCAGCACGGGACCCGAGGAGCCGAGAGCCGCCCTGGTGGACACTTGAGCAGTCTGGCGGCGCCTTGTCCACACCGAAGAGGAAACATTTGTTCCGATTTTATTAGAATATATCGCGAAGACATAAAAGCAATGTAAGGGCTGAGAACTACTCTCTCCTTCCCCTCTCAGGAGCCCCATAACTGCGGCCGCGTAACATGCTGCAAGCAGGACGAGAAAGGCAGTCAGTAGCCAGCTATGGGGGCTCAGTCGACTGATCCTTCCATTATAAGGATCCGTGAATGAGCCCATGTCACAGGGTCGACTCAGCTTTTCATCCTTTCAAGGTCGATACAACGAGCACCATTAAGTCGGATATCAAACGTTTGTCTTCTAGCGCCAAGAAGCTGTGAGTGTCCAAATGCTCCACAGCATTTGAGGCACCAGTTGAGTCGCCTTCTCTTGGCGATTTCGTCCGGCTAGTGGTACCGCTGGCAGTGGTAGGGCCATGTCAGCCAGCAGTGGTAGGACCATGCCAACCAGCAGTGATAGGGCCATGCCAGCCTGAAGTGGTAGGGCCATGCTAACCAGCAGTGATAGGGCCATGCCAGGCAGCAGTGGTAGGGCCATGCCAGTCAGCAGTGGTAGGGCCATGCCGCCAGCACTTGTAAGACTATGCCAGCCAGCAGTGGTAGAGCCATGCCAGCCAGAAGTGGTAGGGCCATGCCAGCCAGAAGTGGTAGGGCCATGCCAGCCAGCAGATGTAGGGCCATGCCAGCCAGCAGTGGTAGGGCCATGCCAGCCAGAAGTGGTAGGGCCATGCCAGTCAGCAGTGGTAGGGCCATGCCAGCCAGCAGTGGTAGGGCCATGCCAGCGAGCACAGGTAGGGCCATGCCAGCCAGCAGTGGTAGGACATGCCAGCCAGCAGTGGTAGGGCCATGCCAGCCAGCAGTGGTAGGGCCATGCCAGCCAGCACTGGTAGGGCCATGCCATCCAGCAGCGGTAGGACCGCCAGGCAGTTGTGAGAGAGACTCATGTGATAGTCGAGGAGCGGGCGCTGAGCCAACAACCCCCTTCAAGAACTAGTAGCTGATGAGAAGGGGTGAGCTCTAATGAGGACAGTCCTCTGTCTATTTGAAGACTTCTGGCCTCATTTAAATCCAAATGAGCATGTGTGACCCAATCTGCAAAGCCATAGGAGCACCCAAGTTCGTTTTAGGTGCACAAGTTGCTTAAATGATAACTGTAAATTAATTTTTTGCAACTGTCAAAACGTGACTTTGGACTATGAACTCAATTAATTCACACATAATATATATTAGCCCATTATGGACTTCTATTACCGGAAGTACATCTCCTCCAAGAGGCATGCATGGACGTCACGTTCCAGAGAGAGTGCCATGGCACTTCGGTTAAACCCCACAAAGTAGTGACTTTTGGAGCACTCACAGCTCCATCACAGAACATTATCTTTTTTTTCTGGCGCTGGTTACAGCAGGGGTGACCCACAAAGGTCGAGGAGGGACGCTTCGATGGAAGAATTTAAGAATATTCACATACAATACATCTGCATTGAATGTAAATGAAAGCAGTTTTATAGTCATTGCAAATCCTGACTGTGCTGGGCCCTTACTAGACTCCTTCCGTTCACAGTCTTGTTCCTCGCCCTGCTGAACCTGATCACTGAACAGTTTATTGTTTCTTTCGATGGCCGGTTTCTTGAGGTATCCTTTCCAGCTCTAACATTCTGGAACATTCTGAAAATGTCAATCATTTTGGGGCCCGATCACACAAGCTCCCCTGTAGACCAGTGTCCATACACTCTGAGATGGCCCTCAGCCCGCTCCAATGTCACTATTACTACATTAGGAGAGCGCATGTGCGACAGGCTTTGCATGACAAACATCTCAATTAGAAGCAGCAGAGCCCAAAGGGCTGGGTTTTTGCAGCTTGAACAAGCTTTGGGCAACACCTCGCCCTATATACATCATCTTATCACCACACAGGCAGGAGATGGGCGCCTCTTGTTAAATGTTAAACCACCTAATGTCCTCAACTGGAATAAGCAGAACTGTCCAACCCTTTGGGCCTTACTACCCTTTGACGGGACATGAGGATATTAAGGGTGACACAATCTACAGAGAACATAAAAATGATTTCATTGAATTTTAATGAACATTTATGTACTCCTTGTCCCAACCTTCTTTTCTAGGTCTGCCAACCGAGAGCTTTAGCTATAGACAAACCTTGTGTCATCAATTTTACAAAAAAAGTACAATAAGAAGACATACAGAGAGAGTGTGCTTTGGATCTGCACCTTTCAGCCATTGGCTTTCATACTTTTCTCATGATTTGCCATTGGTTGGATGGGCTGCCCATCAAGGCATTGGCATGTAGTAGCTTGATACCTTGTCCTTCCCTTTTTTTTTTCTATAGCACAAACTAGACCCGAGACATGGGGTATCAGAGGGTTTTAGATAAGCACCAGTTTTGTTACAGAAGGACACATTCATTTTTGTTAGGCACTGAGAGATTAAGGGCCAGATGTATCAAAGGGTTTTACCCATTCTATGTCTATGGGAAAATGTGTTCATACATAAGGCCCTAAGTGATTTGCCCAGAATCACAAGGTGTTGAGCGTTGTTGCCGAGACTCGAACATTGTTCCTCAGCTTCAAGGTCAACTGCTCTAGCCGTAAGGCTGCTTGGTGATGGGGTTTCAGATAACCTTTTGCTAGACTGTGGATGGGACATGACATCTATCTTACAATTGAAAGCTATCTTACATTCTCTGTTTTATTCACTTTGCTGACACAACATTTTAATTGCCAGTTATGGTCTCTGTTCAGGAGGTGCTGCTGTTTCGATGCCTTATACCAGGGTTTTACAGTCGGTCCTGGAGTGTCGGATCCATGCCAGATTTTAAAGAAAATTATATTTATCTAAATAGGTATATGCTAAAAATCTGGCATGGATTCGGCCCCCCAGGACCGACATTGGAGAACCCTGCCTTAGCCTATCGTAAAGAGAAAATGAAACTCACTAATCACACTTGCATGTTAATTTTTCAAAATTTGCTGTTATGATAAAAAAATTTTTTATTTATGGCATGTTTTTCGTTCACAAAAACATGTGCACCAATAGGTTTTCTTAAAGATGCAACAATACTGTAATTTGACTAGAGAAATTCACCATGAAAATAGAATTAAAAGCAAAACAGGTGATATGAGCTCTGTTGTACTGTATTTATTTAACGTGGACTGCAGTATTATATAACTACCATGCTTAAAAAAAAACACCATTTATGTAGAAATATGAATGCACATGGTTTAGTTTCTGTTCAGAGAATGTATTTGTTGGGGCAACCTTACCATATAATAATACATACTTGAAACTTGCTAGTATTCCATGACTTTATAAACTCTACTTCAAATCAAATCAAATCAAATAAGCTTTATTCGGTTTTTAGTTTAAAACCATAAAAGCAACAAGAAAAAATACATACATACATAGATGACTCATCATATCATTACAAGATAAAAAGAAACCAACTATTAAAACAAACAAAAAACAATTTAACTAATCAACTAATCAAAGTACGTGCATAGTCAAGACTAGTTAAAAAGTACAGAATTAATAGCACAGGGTACACGGAATCCCCTTTCACCAAGAATTATGATTCAATGACATTTGTCTTGGTAACGGATTGTATCGGGGGCCGGGATAAAAATCATGCAAGTCCCAAATGCAAATGGGGCCATCTCCTTCTTTAGGCTGGGAAGAACGTAGGTAGGGGACAATGTTCCTATTCTTAAATTTAATTAAAATCAAGTCCCCCGAAATGTCTTTGGGCAACGTACCTAGCCATCCCACCCTCCTGACGCTCAGGATTCCACCATCTAGTGCAGGTGGCAACGGTCTGTTGTGTTTTAGCCAAAAGATGGCTTTGTTTAGCAGGTCCTGGTGTGTTTCAAGTTTGCCCTGACTCAATGCAGGGACCCCAGAGAGAACAGTCACGTATGGGGCGGCTTCGGGAGGTAGATTAATGCGATGTTGAAACTCTACTTCAGTTCTACATGTCTACCAACAACGTAACCTACCAAACAACACCTAAGCCACCATAACATACCTACCCTGCAATATCTTACTAAATACATATACCAAGAAGTAACCTACCATAAATGCATAAATGCATTCCATATGTAACCTACGATACTTCACAAACCATGCTTAACCAGCCATGTGTAACCACCCATACCTATCATACCTCCCCATAACATACCTCTACTTACGGTAACATACCTCTACTTACGGTAAACCAGGAGCGGCCCGTGCAGGTAAGGGCGGTGGGGCAGGGGACTCAACAGACGAAGATGAGGGAAAATTCGGTAATTTTCCCACATCGTTGTTTGTCGACTCCACCCCCCCCCCACACACACACACACTGCCCCCTGCTCCACTGCTCTTACCTGCACGGTCCGCTCCTGGTATAACCCCTTAAGATACCTCCGCTTAACCCCTTCCATGCTTATGACGAGCCAGGCTTGTCATGAGGCACAGTGGAGCTGTGCTCCTGACAGCTGGGCTCGTCAGAACGGCCTCGGCACTCCCACGCGTAATTGATTCCCCGCCTGTGCGGGAGAATCAATCAGTGGGCGGAGTCGTCATGACATGCTGGGCTCGTCACGAGCACCGCTGCGCGTGGCCCCTCCCATCCCCCCGTGCCGTGGGGGAATTACCCCTGCTGCGAAGGGGTTAACGTACCTTGCCAGATCATGGCACACCTTACTGCACCATATCTCACCATACCTGACCGTGTCTCACTATACCTCACCATACCTACCACACCTTACCATACCTTACATACCTCTGCAATGCAGTGCTTCGTCACTGTCCTGAGATGGCAGTTTGTGTGGAAAAGTGGACAGTTATGCTTGTGTCGAATTCGACAACGGTAAAGAAATCATCAAAAATCCGAAAAATTCTTCAGCAATGGCTATATCCTGGTAAGTATTAAACTCTGTAATTAAACTAACACAGCCCCGAATCACTTACTTCTCACAGCCTAACATTTTGCATCAAAACACAAACTAATATTCACACACTTTCAAACTGCCACCAACATAGTACATTACAAATCCACACAATAGACTTTATAATACCATAAAACAAACAACATAATAATACTCTCACAATAACCACTCTCGTCATTGAAGCACTTATACTAAACTACAGTTCTATCAGGTTGTACACCTGGTAGCACTTCAAACCCACATTTGAAAATAGCTAAAAAATAAAAAGTTACCTGTTGTACTAACACTACACTGTTCGACTACTTTTTCTACTTCCCTAACTTTATATTACTGTTCCCTTAGTAACTTTGCCCTATGATCTGAACAAATGTATACCTCATTAACACTTTTCTTCCCATTCTCTTTAAAAGTCTTACAATTACACTTAATTAATTCTATTCCAATGTTGCAATTGGATACATAGTTTATGCCATGCTGTGCTTTCGTGCACATTAATTATAAACAGTTTTATTTAAGCAGAGCCATCTTACTGAGTAGGCCATAGTGTGAAAAAGTGAAGATCAAAAGATTGAAGACGAGTCAAAAGAATCTCCCCAAACCATGGTGCTCGCATGGGTTTCACCTTTGATCTGTTGTAATAAATGTGTTTTAATCTGCTTTTCATACTACTCTTGCCATATAACACCCACTCATGCCCCTGGCCAATGACATTATGCGATTCTGAGGCAGCTGTGTTTTCTACATATTTATGGATTTCCTACATTTGCCACATAGTCCACCATTCTGGAGCATAGTTTAAAAGTTTTAGAAAAAGATAGTGTGTTTAGTTCAAACGGATCACAAGTTACTAAGCATGGGGCGACGTGTTGCTGCACAGTGGAAGGCAAAGGTTGACTACTCAATTGCATTCATCCATCTAATTGCTTTCAATGGCTTATTGCTGTATATGAGTGCTAAACCCTTACTAACGAGGTGGAACAGTAGCCCAGATCGACTTACCCTGTAAAAAAAGACGAAATAAGGAGTAACACTCTTAACAAAATGTGCAGCATTTAGCCGCATAATTTGCCTTTTCTGGCTACATAATTTAGTCACCCATGTCGCATAATTACCACCCGCGCTGCTGTGACCCCTTTCTCAGCACTCAGTCTGTCCCTACTGTTTGTCTTACCCCCCCCCCGATGCCACATCAGGACAACTCTGACAATGACATCAAGACTCTCCTGACTTTCACGCAGCACTTAGCCCTTCAGCACTTTTGCCCGGGCACCTCCTGTACATCTTCTGCCTCTTAAAGGCAGCCCCTTCCTGGTCTCATCCTCCGAATCCCACTGTTAACCCCTACAATAGCACTTAACCTGGACAATTTATCCAGCACTTACCAGTGTTTGCTTCAGATCACCGGTGTCCTCACTAAAGTGTCTGCCCTCACCAGAGCACTCACTACTGTGACCCTCACCCTAGCACTCACGGCTGGGGGGCCATCATTTTGCAGCACTCACCTCTCAGGGGACATACATCAGCATTAGCTTCTGAGGCCAACAAACAGCGGCACTCACTTCTGAGGCCATGAAACAGCAGCACTCACCTCTCAGGCCTTCATCAGAAGCACTCACCTCTGAGGCCTTCATGCAGCAGCACTCACCTCTGAGGCCTTCATGCAGCAGCACTCACCTCTGAGGCCTTCATCAGAAGCACTCACCTCTGAGGCATTTATCCAGAAGCACTCACCTCTGAGGCTATTAAACAGCAGCACTCACCTCTCAGGCCGCCATACATCAGCATTCACTTCTGAGGCCATGAAAAAGCAGCACTCACCTCTGAGGCCTTCATCAGAAGCACTCACCTCTGAGGCTATAGAACAGTAGCACTCACCTCTGAGGCCTTCATACAGCAGCACTCACCGCTGAGGCCAACAAACAGCAGCACTCACCTCTGAGGCCAACAAACAGCAGCACTCACCTCTGAGGCCAACAAACAGCAGCACTCACCTCTCAGGCCGCCATACATCAGCATTCACTTCGGAATCCAACAAACAGCGGCACTCACCTCTCAGGCCATGAAACAGCAGCACTCACCTCTCAGGCCTTCATGCAGCAGCACTCACCTCTGAGGCCACAATACAGTAGGAATCACCTTTGAGGCCACAGCTGCACTCACCTCTGAGGCCATCAAACAGCTGCACTCACCTCTGAGGCCATCAAAAAGCTGCACTCACCTCTGAGGCCATCAAACAGCAGCACTCACCTTGAGGGCATCAAACAGCAGCACTCACCTCTCAGTGCGCCATACATCAGCATTCACTTCTGTGGCCAACAAACAGTGGCACTCACCTCTGAGGCCTTCATGCAGCAGCACTCACCTCTGAGGCATTCATCCAGAAGCACTCACCTCTGAGGCTATTAAACAGTAGCACTCACCTCTGAGGCCTTCATCAGAAGCACTCACCTCTCAGGCCTTCATGCAGCAGCACTTACCTTTGAGGCCATCAAACAGCAGCACTCACCTCTGAGGCCATCATCAGAAGCACTCACCTCTCAGGCCTTCATGCAGCAGCACTCACCTCTGAGGCCTTCATGCAGCAGCACTCACCTCTGAGGCCTTCATGCAGCAGCACTCACCTCTGAGGCTATAGAACAGCAGCACTCACCTCTGAGGCCTCCATACATCAGCATTCACTTCTGAGGCCATGAAAAAGCAGCACTCACCTCTGAGGCCTTCATCAGAAGCACTCACCTCTGAGGCTAGGCTATAGAACAGTAGCACTCACCTCTGAGGCCTTCATACAGCAGCACTCACCGCTGAGGCCAACAAACAGCAGCACTCACCTCTGAGGCCAACAAACAGCAGCACTCACCTCTGAGGCCAACAAACAGCAGCACTCACCTCTCAGGCCGCCATACATCAGCATTCACTTCGGAATCCAACAAACAGCGGCACTCACCTCTCAGGCCATGAAACAGCAGCACTCACCTCTCAGGCCTTCATGCAGCAGCACTCACCTCTGAGGCCACAATACAGTAGGAATCACCTTTGAGGCCACAGCTGCACTCACCTCTGAGGCCATCAAACAGCTGCACTCACCTCTGAGGCCATCAAAAAGCTGCACTCACCTCTGAGGCCATCAAACAGCAGCACTCACCTTGAGGGCATCAAACAGCAGCACTCACCTCTCAGTGCGCCATACATCAGCATTCACTTCTGTGGCCAACAAACAGTGGCACTCACCTCTGAGGCCATGAAACGGGAGCACTCACCTCTGAGGCCTTCATGCAGCAGCACTCACCTCTGAGGCATTCATCCAGAAGCACTCACCTCTGAGGCTATTAAACAGTAGCACTCACCTCTGAGGCCTTCATCAGAAGCACTCACCTCTCAGGCCTTCTTGAAGCAGCACTTACCTTTGAGGCCATCAAACAGCAGCACTCACCTCTGAGGCCGTCATCAGAAGCACTCACCTCTCAGGCCTTCATGCAGCAGCACTCACCTCTGAGGCCTTCATGCAGCAGCACTCACCTCTGAGGCCTTCATGCAGCAGCACTCACCTCTGAGGCTATAGAACAGCAGCACTCACCTCTGAGGCCTTCATGCAGCAGCACTCACCTCTGAGGCTATAGAACAGCAGCACTCACCTCTGAGGCTATAGAACAGCAGCACTCACCTCTGAGGCCTTCATGCAGCAGCACTCACCTCTGAGGCCATGAAACGGGAGCACTCACCTCTGAGGCCTTCATCAGAAGCACTCACCTCTGAGGCTATTAAACAGTAGCACTCACCTCTGAGGCCTTCATCAGAAGCACTCACCTCTCGGGCCTTCATGCAGCAGCACTTACCTCTGAGGCCTTCAAACAGCAGCACTCACTTCTAAGGCCTTCATCAGAAGCACTCACCTCTGAGGCCTTCATGCAGCAGCACTCACCTATGAGACCATCAAACAGCAGCACTTACCTCTGAGGCTATTAAACAGCAGCACTCACCCCTCAGGCCGCCATACATCAGCATTCACTTCTGAATCCAACAAACAGCGGCACTCACCTCTGAGGCCTTCATCAGAAGCACTCACCTCTGAGGCCTTCATCAGAAGCACTCACCTCTGAGGCCTTCATCAGAAGCACTCACCTCTGAGTCCACAATACAGTAGGAATCACCTTTGAGGCCACAGCTGCACTCACCTCTGAGGCCATCAAACAGCTGCACTCACCTCACACTGGGCCATACATCAGCATTAGCTTCTGAGGCCAACAAACAGCGGCACTCGCCTCTCAGGCCATGAAACAGCAGCACTCACCTCTGAGGCCATCAAACAGCAGCACTCACCTCTGAGGCTATTAAACAGCAGCACTCACCTCTCAGGCCGCCATACATCAGCATTCACTTCTGAATCCAACAAACAGCGGCACTCACCTCTGAGGCCTTCATCAGAAGCACTCACCTCTGAGGCCTTCATCAGAAGCACTCACCTCTGAGGCCACAATACAGTAGGAATCACCTTTGAGGCCTCAGCAGCACTCACCTCTGAGGCCATCAAACAGCTGCACTCACCTCTGATGCCATCAAACAGCTGCACTCACCTCTGAGGCCATCAAACAGCAGCACTCACCTCTGAGGCTATTAAACAGTAGCACTCACCTCTGAGGCTATTAAACAGCGGCACTCACCTCTGAGGCCATCAAACAGCAGCACTCACCTCTGAGGCTATTAAACAGTAGCACTCACCTCTGAGGCTATTAAACAGCGGCACTCACATCTGAGGCTATTAAACAGCAGCACTCACCTCTGAGGCCTTCATCAGAAGCACTCACCTCTGAGGCCTTCATCAGAAGCACTCACCTCTGAGGCCACAATACAGTAGGAATCACCTTTGAGGCCTCAGCAGCACTCACCTCTGAGGCTATTAAACAGCAGCACTCACCTCTGAGGCTATTAAACAGTAGCACTCACCTCTGAGGCTATTAAACAGCGGCACTCACATATGAGGCTATAGAACAGTAGCACTCACCTCTGAGGCCTTCATCAGAAGCACTCACCTCTCAAGCCTTCATGCAGCAGCACTCACACCTCTGACACCCTCACTCATTCGCCCACCACTATAGCTCGCACCAGGACTCATCTGTGAAGTGCCTCGTCCCGGTACTTTACGCCGGCCCCTGCTCGCCTGTACTCGCCTCATTAGTACATTTCTTATCTCTCCCCAGGCAGATGCCCATCCTGTTTCGAGCCCTCAGTCCTGCCCTGAGTGCCATGCATGGCTTTAGCCCTGCCTGGCTGCCCTCAGCCCTGTCCGGGGTGCCTAGTTTGTTGCTGCCCGGAGTTCCATTAGCCTCTCCCGGTGTGCCCTCAGCCCTGCCCGGTATGACCTCAACCCTGTCCGTGGTCATTGGCAGCCCTGACCCGTGAATCCTCAGCCCTGGGCTATTGTCAGCCTGCCCGGTGTGACCTCTGTCCTGCCAGGGTTTATTGTCAGCCTGCCTGGTGTGACCTCTGCCCTGCCCGGGGTTGTTGTCAGAATGCCCGGTGTGCTCCCTGTCCTGCCCGGCGTGCCTTCGGTGACTGTTGTAAGCCATGCCCGGTGTGCCCTCGGCTCTACCCTTTGTTGTTGGCAGCCTTGCGCACTCTTTCCCATGTGCCCTCCGCTCTGCGTGCCCTCAGCTCACAGACCCTGCCCCATGTGCCCTCCGCTCTGCGTGCCCTCAGCTCTGCGGACCATGCCCCGTGCGCCCTCGGCTGCGCTCCCTGCCCTGTCTGCCCTCAGCCCCGGCACCCTGCGTGCCCTCAGCTCTGTGGACCATGCCCCGTGTGCCTCCGCTCTGCGGGCCATGCCCCGTGCGCCCTCAGGTCTGCGCCTGCTGACCCTGTCCTTTCTGCCCTCAGCCCTGGTACCTGCCCCGTGTCCTCCGCCCTGCGCACCCTGCCCCGTGCACCCTCGGTCAGCGTGCCCTCAGCCCAGGCCCTCACCTCTTGAGGTAGTTCCTCCCGTACAGGATCTGCTGCAGTAAAGTCACCAGTCCGAAGGCGCAGAGGAAGATGAAGAAGAGGCTGCGGTTCCCCAGCAGGTCTCTGCCGGCGGAGGGGTCCGCGTAGCCCATGCTGGAGGGGGCTCCGGTGCTGGGCTCCGTGGGGGCTATCCTCGCTGCTCCTCCCGCGGCGCCGTCCTGAACTCCCGCTCCGACTCCTGCAGAGTGCTGGAAGTTCCTGCCAGTGTGAGCCCTCCCCGCGGGGAGCCCCTCCGAGGCGCCTCGTAAAAGTCTGCCGCTTCTCGGCGCTGCCAGCGGCGGGCGCCCCTTACAGCCGCCCTACGGTGGCTAACACACCCACAGCTCCTCGAGCAGTCCCATCGGCGGTGGGCGCTATCTCTTCTTTTCCTGCAGCTCTTTCTAAACCCTTGGCCGCTGTGCGGTTTCCCTGCGAGTCCTTCTGTTCCTACTGCCGGTGGATGCCCCCCTCACTCCCGCACCGCCTGCCCCGCAGACGCCCGCAGCCCTCTGCCCGGAGGTGGTTGTGCGGGCGGCAGAAGCCTCTGCTCCGGGCGGCCCATGCTTCCCCTCCACGACCCTGCCTGTCCTTGGGCGGCTGCGGGGGCCGGCCCGGTGCGCAGCGCCCGCCGGGGCTTCTTTAGCAGGAGCTCGGGCTCCCCCGCTAGCACAGAGCCCCCCGGGGGCCCACTGGATGGGCCAGCGGTGCAGACAGCCCGGCGGACGGGGGGCAGCCTGGATCCGATCCCTGCAGCGGCAGCATCCTTCCGCGCAGAGAACCGTGAGGGGGAGTGTGACCGTGCGAGCCTCGTGTGTCCTATCCGGCAGCAGTGTGTGTGCACGGAGGGTGGGACCAGCGGAGCGGCGGCAGTGTGGACTGCGAGGCTGTGCCTGCCTGTGTGCGTGTGACCGAGGGACGTGTGCAGGCAGCAGCAACGCGGCGTCTGTGCCCTGACTGCAGTGCCGGCCTGCAGCCGTGTCTGTGTGCACTCGGGAGGGGTGCTATCCGAGGGCCCTAGGCAGCAGCACTGTTTGTGTGCACTCAGGAGCGGTGCTATCCGAGGGCCCCAGGCAGCAGCACTTGTTGTGTGCACCCAGGAGTGGTGCTATCCGAGTGCCCTAGGCAGCAGCACTGGTTGTGTGCACTCATGAGTGCGGCTATCCGAGTGCCCTAGGCAGCAGCACTGTTTGTGTGCACTCATGAGTGGGGCTCTCCGAGGGCCCTTGGCAGCAGCACTGGTTGTGTGCACCCAGGAGGGGTGCTATCCGAGGGCCCTAGGCAGCAGCACTGTTTGTGTGCACCCAGGAGTGGGGCTCTCCGAGGGCCCTAGGCAGCAGCACTGTTTGTGTGCACTCAGGAGTGGGGCTCTCCGAGGGCCCTTGGCAGCAGCACTGGTTGTGTGCACCCAGGAGTGGTGCTATCCGAGGGCCCTAGGCAGCAGCACTGTTTGTGTGCACTCAGGAGTGGGGCTATCCGAGGGCCCCAGGCAGCAGCACTTGTTGTGTGCACCCAGGAGTGGTGCTATCCGAGTGCCCTAGGCAGCAGCACTGGTTGTGTGCACTCATGAGTGCGGCTATCCGAGTGCCCTAGGCAGCAGCACTGTTTGTGTGCACTCATGAGTGGTGCTATCCAAGGGCCCTAGGCAGCAGCACTGTTTGTGTGCACTCATGAGTGGTGCTATCCGAGGGCCCTAGGCAGCAGCACTGTTTGTGTGCACCCAGGAGTGGTGCTATCCGAGGGCCACAGGAAGCAGCACTGTTTGTGTGCACTTATGAGTGGTACTGTTCGAGGGCCCTAGGCAGCGGCACTGTTTGTGTGCACTCAGGAGCGCTGCTATCCGAGGGCCCTAGGCAGCAGCACTTGTTGTGTGCACTCATGAGTGCGGCTATCCGAGTGCCCTAGGCAGCAGCACTGTTTGTGTGCACTCATGAGTGGTGCTATCCGAGGGCCCCAGGCAGCACCACTGTTTGTGTGCACTCATGAGTGGTGCTATCCGCGGGCCCTAGGCAGCAGCACTGTTTGTGTGCACTCAGGAGTGGGGCTCTCCGAAGGCCACAGGAAGCAGCACTGTTTGTGTGCACTCATGAGTGGTGCTATCCGAGGGCCCTAGGCAGCAGCACTGTTTGTGTGCACCCAGGAGTGGGGCTAGGAGAAGGCCCTAGGCAGCAGCACTGGTTGTGTGCACTCATGAGTGGTGCTTCCGAGTGCCCTTGGCAGCAGCACTGTTTGTGTGCACCCAGGAGGGGTGCTATCCGAGTGCCCTAGGCAGCAGCACTGGCTGTGTGCACCCAGGAGGGGTGCTATCCGAGTGCCCTAGGCAGCAGCACTGGTTGTGTGCACTCATGAGTGCGGCTATCCGAGTGCCCTAGGCAGCAGCACTGGTTGTGTGCACTCATGAGTGGTGCTATCCAAGGGCCCTAGGCAGCACCACTGGTTATGTGCACCCAGGAGTGGTGCTATCCGAGTGCCCTAGGCAGCAGCACTGGTTGTGTGCACTCATGAGTGGGGCTATCTGAGGGCCCTAGGCAGCAGCACTGTTTGTGTGCACTCATGAGTGGGGCTATCCGAGGGCCCTTGGCAGCAGCACTGGTTGTGTGCACTCAGGAGTGGTGCTATCCGAGGGCCCTAGCCAGCAGCACTGGTTGTGTGCACTCAGGAGTGGGGCTATCAGAGTGCCCTTGGCAGCAGCACTGTTTGTGTGCACCCAGGAGGGGGGCTATCCGAGGGCCCTTGGCAGCAGCACTGTTTGTGTGCACCCAGGAGTCGTGCTATCCGAGTGCCTTTGGCAGCAGCACTGTTTGTGTGCACTCATGAGTGGTGCTATCCGAGTGCCCTAGGCAGCAGCACTGTTTGTGTGCACTCATGAGTGGTGCTATCCGAGGGTCCTTGGCAGCAGCACTGGTTGTGTGCACTCAGGAGTGGGGCTATCAGAGTTATGTTATGTTATGTTATGTTATTTATTATGCTTCTATAGCGCACGGCCACTCCACGGAGTATCCCGGCGCTAAAAGAGTGCCCTAGGCAGCAGCACTGTTTGTGTGCACTCATGAGTGGTGCTATCCGAGGGCTCTAGGCAGCAGCACTGTTTGTGTGCACTCATGAGTGGTGCTCTCCGAGGGCCCTAGGCAGCAGCACTGTTTGTGTGCACTCAGGAGTGGTGCTATCCGCGGGCCCTAGGCAGCACCACTGTTTGTGTGCACTCATGAGTGGTGCTATCCGCGGGCCCTAGGCAGCAGCACTGTTTGTGTGCACTCAGGAGTGGGGCTCTCCGAAGGCCACAGGAAGCAGCACTGTTTGTGTGCACTCATGAGTGGTGCTATCCGAGGGCCCTAGGCAACACCACTGTTTGTGTGCACCCAGGAGTGGGGCTAGGAGAAGGCCCTAGGCAGCAGCACTGTTTGTGTGCACTCATGAGTGGTGCTTCCGAGTGCCCTTGGCAGCAGCACTGGTTGTGTGCGCTCATGAGTGGTGCTTCCGAGTGCCCTTGGCAGCAGCACTGGCTGTGTGCACTCATGAGTGGGGCTATGCGCGGGCCCTAGGCAGCAGCACTGTTTGTGTGCACCCAGGAGCGGTGCTATCCGAGGGCCCTAGGCAGCAGCACTGGCTGTGTGCACCCAGGAGTGGTGCTATCCAAGGGCCCTAGGCAGCACCACTGGTTATGTGCACCCAGGAGTGGTGCTATCCGAGTGCCCTAGGCAGCAGCACTGGTTGTGTGCCCCTAGGAGGGGTGCTATCCAAGGGCCCTAGGCAGCACCACTGGTTATGTGCACCCAGGAGTGGTGCTATCCGAGTGCCCTAGGCAGCAGCACTGGTTGTGTGCACTCATGAGTGGGGCTATCCGAGGGCCCTAGGCAGCAGCACTGTTTGAGTGCCCTCATGAGTGGGGCTATCCGAGGACCCTTGGCAGCAGCACTGGTTGTGTGCACTCAGGAGTGGTGCTATCCGAGGGCCCTATCCAGCAGCACTGGTTGTGTGCACTCAGGAGTGGGGCTATCAGAGTGCCCTTGGCAGCAGCACTGTTTGTGTGCACCCAGGAGGGGGGCTATCCGAGGGCCCTAGCCAGCAGCACTGTTTGTGTGCACCCAGGAGTCGTGCTATCCGAGTGCCTTTGGCAGCAGCACTGTTTGTGTGCACTCATGAGTGGTGCTATCCGAGTGCCCTAGGCAGCAGCACTGTTTGTGTGCACTCATGAGTGGGGCTCTCCGAGGGCCCTTGGCAGCAGCACTGGTTGTGTGCACCCAGGAGGGGTGCTATCCGAGGGCCCTAGGCAGCAGCACTGTTTGTGTGCACCCAGGAGTGGGGCTCTCCGAGGGCCCTAGGCAGCAGCACTGTTTGTGTGCACTCAGGAGTGGGGCTCTCCGAGGGCCCTTGGCAGCAGCACTGGTTGTGTGCACCCAGGAGTGGTGCTATCCGAGGGCCCTAGGCAGCAGCACTGTTTGTGTGCACTCAGGAGTGGGGCTATCCGAGGGCCCCAGGCAGCAGCACTTGTTGTGTGCACCCAGGAGTGGTGCTTTCCGAGTGCCCTAGGCAGCAGCACTGGTTGTGTGCACTCATGAGTGCGGCTATCCGAGTGCCCTAGGCAGCAGCACTGTTTGTGTGCACTCATGAGTGGTGCTATCCAAGGGCCCTAGGCAGCAGCACTGTTTGTGTGCACTCATGAGTGGTGCTATCCGAGGGCCCTAGGCAGCAGCACTGTTTGTGTGCACCTAGGAGTGGTGCTATCCGAGGGCCACAGGAAGCAGCACTGTTTGTGTGCACTTATGAGTGGTACTGTTCGAGGGCCCTAGGCAGCGGCACTGTTTGTGTGCACTCAGGAGCGCTGCTATCCGAGGGCCCTAGGCAGCAGCACTTGTTGTGTGCACTCATGAGTGCGGCTATCCGAGTGCCCTAGGCAGCAGCACTGTTTGTGTGCACTCATGAGTGGTGCTATCCGAGGGCCCCAGGCAGCACCACTGTTTGTGTGCACTCATGAGTGGTGCTATCCGCGGGCCCTAGGCAGCAGCACTGTTTGTGTGCACTCAGGAGTGGGGCTCTCCGAAGGCCACAGGAAGCAGCACTGTTTGTGTGCACTCATGAGTGGTGCTATCCGAGGGCCCTAGGCAGCAGCACTGTTTGTGTGCACCCAGGAGTGGGGCTAGGAGAAGGCCCTAGGCAGCAGCACTGGTTGTGTGCACTCATGAGTGGTGCTTCCGAGTGCCCTTGGCAGCAGCACTGTTTGTGTGCACCCAGGAGGGGTGCTATCCGAGTGCCCTAGGCAGCAGCACTGGCTGTGTGCACCCAGGAGGGGTGCTATCCGAGTGCCCTAGGCAGCAGCACTGGTTGTGTGCACTCATGAGTGCGGCTATCCGAGTGCCCTAGGCAGCAGCACTGGTTGTGTGCACTCATGAGTGGTGCTATCCAAGGGCCCTAGGCAGCACCACTGGTTATGTGCACCCAGGAGTGGTGCTATCCGAGTGCCCTAGGCAGCAGCACTGGTTGTGTGCACTCATGAGTGGGGCTATCTGAGGGCCCTAGGCAGCAGCACTGTTTGTGTGCACTCATGAGTGGGGCTATCCGAGGGCCCTTGGCAGCAGCACTGGTTGTGTGCACTCAGGAGTGGTGCTATCCGAGGGCCCTAGCCAGCAGCACTGGTTGTGTGCACTCAGGAGTGGGGCTATCAGAGTGCCCTTGGCAGCAGCACTGTTTGTGTGCACCCAGGAGGGGGGCTATCCGAGGGCCCTTGGCAGCAGCACTGTTTGTGTGCACCCAGGAGTCGTGCTATCCGAGTGCCTTTGGCAGCAGCACTGTTTGTGTGCACTCATGAGTGGTGCTATCCGAGTGCCCTAGGCAGCAGCACTGTTTGTGTGCACTCATGAGTGGTGCTATCCGAGGGTCCTTGGCAGCAGCACTGGTTGTGTGCACTCAGGAGTGGGGCTATCAGAGTTATGTTATGTTATGTTATGTTATTTATTATGCTTCTATAGCGCACGGCCACTCCACGGAGTATCCCGGCGCTAAAAGAGTGCCCTAGGCAGCAGCACTGTTTGTGTGCACTCATGAGTGGTGCTATCCGAGGGCTCTAGGCAGCAGCACTGTTTGTGTGCACTCATGAGTGGTGCTCTCCGAGGGCCCTAGGCAGCAGCACTGTTTGTGTGCACTCAGGAGTGGTGCTATCCGCGGGCCCTAGGCAGCACCACTGTTTGTGTGCACTCATGAGTGGTGCTATCCGCGGGCCCTAGGCAGCAGCACTGTTTGTGTGCACTCAGGAGTGGGGCTCTCCGAAGGCCACAGGAAGCAGCACTGTTTGTGTGCACTCATGAGTGGTGCTATCCGAGGGCCCTAGGCAACACCACTGTTTGTGTGCACCCAGGAGTGGGGCTAGGAGAAGGCCCTAGGCAGCAGCACTGTTTGTGTGCACTCATGAGTGGTGCTTCCGAGTGCCCTTGGCAGCAGCACTGGTTGTGTGCGCTCATGAGTGGTGCTTCCGAGTGCCCTTGGCAGCAGCACTGGCTGTGTGCACTCATGAGTGGGGCTATGCGCGGGCCCTAGGCAGCAGCACTGTTTGTGTGCACCCAGGAGCGGTGCTATCCGAGGGCCCTAGGCAGCAGCACTGGCTGTGTGCACCCAGGAGTGGTGCTATCCAAGGGCCCTAGGCAGCACCACTGGTTATGTGCACCCAGGAGTGGTGCTATCCGAGTGCCCTAGGCAGCAGCACTGGTTGTGTGCCCCTAGGAGGGGTGCTATCCAAGGGCCCTAGGCAGCACCACTGGTTATGTGCACCCAGGAGTGGTGCTATCCGAGTGCCCTAGGCAGCAGCACTGGTTGTGTGCACTCATGAGTGGGGCTATCCGAGGGCCCTAGGCAGCAGCACTGTTTGTGTGCACTCATGAGTGGGGCTATCCGAGGACCCTTGGCAGCAGCACTGGTTGTGTGCACTCAGGAGTGGTGCTATCCGAGGGCCCTATCCAGCAGCACTGGTTGTGTGCACTCAGGAGTGGGGCTATCAGAGTGCCCTTGGCAGCAGCACTGTTTGTGTGCACCCAGGAGGGGGGCTATCCGAGGGCCCTAGCCAGCAGCACTGTTTGTGTGCACCCAGGAGTCGTGCTATCCGAGTGCCTTTGGCAGCAGCACTGTTTGTGTGCACTCATGAGTGGTGCTATCCGAGTGCCCTAGGCAGCAGCACTGTTTGTGTGCACTCATGAGTGGTGCTATCCGAGGGTCCTTGGCAGCAGCACTGGTTATGTGCACCCAGGAGTCGTGCTATCCGATTGCCCTAGGCAGCAGCACTGTTTGTGTGCACTCATGAGTGGTGCTATCCGAGGGCTCTAGGCGGCAGCACTGTTTGTGTGCACTCATGAGTGGTGCTCTCCGAGGGCCCTAGGCAGCAGCACTGTTTGTGTGCACTCATGAGTGGTGCTATCCGACGGCTCTAGGCAGCAGCACTGTTTGTGTGCACTCATGAGTGGTGCTATCCGAGAGCTCTAGGCAGCAGCACTGTTTGTGTGCACTCATGAGTGGTGCTCTCCGAGGGCCCTAGGCAGCAGCACTGTTTGTGTGCACTCATGAGTGGTGCTATCCGAGGGCTCTATGCAGCAGCACTGTTTGTGTGCACTCATGAGTGGTGCTATCCGGGCGCCCTAGGCAGCAGCACTGGTTGTGTGCACCCAGGAGTGGGGCTATCCGAGGGCCCTAGGCAGCACCACTGTTTGTGTGTACTCAGGAGTGGGGCTATCCGAGGGCCCTAGGCAGCAGCACTGGCTGTGTGCACCCAGGAGTGGGGCTATCCGAGGGCCCTAGGCAGCAGCAGTGGCTGTGTGCACCCAGGAGTGGGGCTATCCGAGGGTCCTTGGCAGCACCACTGTTTGTGTGCACTCATGAGTGGTGCTATCCGAGGGTCCTTGGCAGCACCACTGTTTGTGTGCACTCATGAGTGGTGCTATCCGAGGGCCCTAGGCAGCAGCACTGTTTGTGTGCACTCATGAGTGGGGCTATCCGAGGGCCCTAGGCAGCAGCACTGGTTGTGTGCACTCATGAGTGGGGCTATCCGAGGGCCCTGGGAAGCAGCACTGGCTGTGTGCACTTGTGAGTAGGGCTATGCGCGGGCCCTAGGCAGCAGCACTGTTTGTGTGCACCCAGGAGCGGTGCTATGCGAGGGCCCCAGGCAGCAGCACTGTTTGTGTGCACTCATGAGTGGTGCTTCCGAGTGCCCTTGGCAGCAGCACTGGTTGTGTGCACTCATGAGTGGTGCTTCCGAGTGCCCTTGGCAGCAGCACTGGCTGTGTGCACCCAGGAGTGGGGCTATCCGAGGGCCCTAGGCTGCACCACTGTTTGTGTGTACTCAGGAGTGGTGCTATCAGAAGGCCCTAGGCAGCAGCACTGTTTGTGTGCACTCATGAGTGGTGCTATCCGAGGGCCCTAGGCAGCAGCAATGCTTGTATGCATGCTGCTTACAGCTGGTGTGTGTGCACTCGAACACGGGTGATTCCCCCTTGGTATATGTATACACTCTGCAGACCTCCATGTGCACGCTTCAAAGCAGGGTAACATTACATTGCAGTGTTTGTGCACTTAAGAGGAGTTCTATCTAGAAGTGTGTTCATACTCAAAGACGACGCGTGTTTCTGCACTCCGTGGGGGTTCTATCCAGCTGTGTGGTTCTGCACTCCGTGGGGGTTCTATCCAGCTGTGTGTTTATGCAATCTGCGAAGGGGTTCTATCCAGCTGTGTGTCTGTGTACTCTGTGGAGGGTCCATCGAGCTGTGTGTTTGTGCACTCTGTGGAAGGGTTCTATCCAGCTGTATGTTTGTTTACTCTAGGGTGGAGTCCTAAACAGCAGCGTGTGTGCTCTGTGGAGGGGCCCTAGCCAGAATTGTGTTTCTGCACTCCGTTTGGGTTCTAACCAGCTGTGTGTGTACTCTGGGAATGAGTCCTAACCAGCAGTGTGTGTAGTCCGTGGGGGGGGGTCTAGCCAGCTGTGTGGTTGTGTACTTTGTGGACGGCTTGTGCACTCTGTGGAGAGGTTCTATCCAGCGGTGTGTTTGTGTACTCTGGGGAAGGTTCCTAACCAGCAATGTGTGTGTACTCTGTGGAGGGATCCTAGACAGCAGTGTGTTTCTGCAATCTGTGGGCGTTCTAGCCAGCTGTGTGTTTGTGTACTCTGGGGAAGGGTCCTAGCCAGCTGTGTGTGTACTCTTTGGAGGGGTTCCAGACAGCAGTGTGTTTATGCTCTCTGCGGGGGATCTATCCAGCTGCGTGTTTCTGCAGTCGGTGGGGGTTCTATCCAGCTGTGTGTATGCACTCTGGGGAGAGATCAGAGCCAGCTGTGCGTTTGTGTACTCTGTGGGGGTACTATTCAGCTGTGTTTGTACACTCTGTGAATGGATTCTATCCAGCTGTGTGTTTGTGTACTTTGGGGAAGAGTCCTAACAAGCAGTGTGTTTGTTCTGTGAAGGCCTCCTAGCCAGCTGCGTGTTTCTGCACTCTATGGGGGTTCAAGCCAGCTGTTTGTTTGTGTACTCTGGGTCAGGATCCTAACCAGCAGTGTGTGTGTACTCTGTGGAGGGGTTCTATCCAGTCGTGTGTTTGTGTACTCTGTGGAGGGGTTCTATTTAGCTGTATGTTTGTGTACTTTGCAGAAGGGTTCTATCCAGCTGTGTGTCTGTGCACTCTGTGGATGGGTTCTATCCAGCTGTGTGTTTGTGTATTCTGTGGAGGGGTTCTATCCAGTTGTGTGTTTGTGTACACTGTGGATGGGTTCTATCCAGCTGTGTTTCTGCAGTCGGTGGGGGTTCTATCCAGCTGTGTGTATGCACTCTGGGGAGAGATCAGAGCCAGCTGTGCGTTTGTGTACTCTGTGGGGGTACTATTCAGCTGTGTTTGTACACTCTGTGAATGGATTCTATTCAGTTGTGTGTTTGTGTACTCTGTGGGGGTTCTATTCAGCTGTGTTTGTACACTCTGTGAATGGATTCTATCCAGCCGTGTGTTTGTGTACTTTGGGGAAGAGTCCTAACAAGCAGTGTGTTTGCTCTGTGAAGGCCTCCTAGCCAGTTGCGTGTTTCTGCACTCTATGGGGGTTCAAGCCAGCTGTTTGTTTGTGTACTCTGGGTCAGGATCCTAACCAGCAGCGTGTGTGTACTCTGTGGAGGGGTTCTATCCAGTTGTGTGTTTGTGTACTCTGTGGAGGGGTTCTATTCAGCTGTATGTTTGTGTACTTTGCAGAAGGGTTCTATCCAGCTGTGTGTCTGTGCACTCTGTGGATGGGTTCTATCCAGCTGTGTGTTTGTGTATTCTGTGGAGGGGTTCTATCCAGTTGTGTGTTTGTGTACACTGTGTATGGGTTCTATCCAGCTGTGTTTCTGCAGTCGGTGGGGGTTCTATCCAGCTGTGTGTATGCACTCTGGGGAGAGATCAGAGCCAGCTGTGCGTTTGTGTACTCTGTGGGGGTACTATTCAGCTGTGTTTGTATACTCTGTGAATGGATTCTATTCAGTTGTGTTTGTGTACTCTGTGGAGGGGTTCTATTCAGCTGTATGTTTGTGTACTTTGCAGAAGGGTTCTATCCAGCTGTGTGTCTGTGCACACTGTGGATGGGTTCTATCCAGCTGTGTGTTTGTGTATTCTGTGGAGGGGTTCTATCCAGTTGTGTGTTTGTGTACACTGTGGATGGGTTCTATCCAGCTGTGTTTCTGCAGTCGGTGGGGGTTCTATCCATCTGTGTGTATGCACTCTGGGGAGGGATCAGAGCCAGCTGTGCGCTTGTGTACTCTGTGGGGGTTCTATTCAGCTGTGTTTGTACACTCTGTGAATGGATTCTATCCAGCCGTGTGTTTGTGTACTTTGGGGAAGAGTCCTAACAAGCAGTGTGTTTGCTCTGTGAAGGCCTCCTAGCCAGCTGCGTGTTTCTGCACTCTATGGGGGTTCAAGCCAGCTGTTTGTTTGTGTACTCTGGGTCAGGATCCTAACCAGCAGTGTGTGTGTACTCTGTGGAGGGGTTCTATCCAGTTGTGTGTTTGTGTACTCTGTGGAGGGGTTCTATTCAGCTGTATGTTTGTGTACTTTGCAGAAGGGTTCTATCCAGCTGTGTGTCTGTGCACTCTGTGGATGGGTTCTATCCAGCTGTGTGTTTGTGTATTCTGTGGAGGGGTTCTATCCAGTTGTGTGTTTGTGTACACTGTGGATGGGTTCTATCCAGCTGTGTTTCTGCAGTCGGTGGGGGTTCTATCCAGCTGTGTGTATGCACTCTGGGGAGAGATCAGAGCCAGCTGTGCGTTTGTGTATTCTGTGGGGGTACTATTCAGCTGTGTTTGTACACTCTGTGAATGGATTCTATTCAGTTATGTGTTTGTGTACTCTGTGGGGGTTCTATTCAGCTGTGTTTGTACACTCTGTGAATGGATTCTATCCAGCCGTGTGTTTGTGTACTTTGGGGAAGAGTCCTAACAAGCAGTTTGTTTGCTCTGTGAAGGCCTCCTAGCCAGCTGCGTGTTTCTGCACTCTATGGGGGTTCAAGCCAGCTGTTTGTTTGTGTACTCTGGGTCAGGATCCTAACCAGCAGCGTGTGTGTACTCTGTGGAGGGGTTCTATCCAGTTGTGTGTTTGTGTACTCTGTGGAGGGGTTCTATTCAGCTGTATGTTTGTGTACTTTGCAGAAGGGTTCTATCCAGCTGTGTGTCTGTGCACTCTGTGGATGGGTTCTATCCAGCTGTGTGTTTGTGTATTCTGTGGAGGGGTTCTATCCAGTTGTGTGTTTGTGTACACTGTGGATGGGTTCTATCCAGCTGTGTTTCTGCAGTCGGTGGGGGTTCTATCCAGCTGTGTGTATGCACTCTGGGGAGAGATCAGAGCCAGCTGTGCGTTTGTGTACTCTGTGGGGGTACTATTCAGCTGTGTTTGTACACTCTGTGAATAGGTTCTATCCAGTTGTGTGTTTGTGTACTCTGTGGAGGGGTTCTATTCAGCTGTATGTTTGTGTACTTTGCAGAAGGGTTCTATCCAGCTGTGTGTCTGTGCACTCTGTGGATGGGTTCTATCCAGCTGTGTGTTTGTGTATTCTGTGGAGGGGTTCTATCCAGTTGTGTGTTTGTGTACACTGTGGATGGGTTCTATCCAGCTGTGTTTCTGCAGTCGGTGGGGGTTCTATCCAGCTGTGTGTATGCACTCTGGGGAGAGATCAGAGCCAGCTGTGCGTTTGTGTACTCTGTGGGGGTACTATTCAGCTGTGTTTGTACACTCTGTGAATGGGTTCTATCCAGTTGTGTGTTTGTGTACTCTGTGGAGGGGTTCTATTCAGCTGTATGTTTGTGTACTTTGCAGAAGGGTTCTATCCAGCTGTGTGTCTGTGCACTCTGTGGATGGGTTCTATCCAGCTGTGTGTTTGTGTATTCTGTGGAGTGGTTCTATCCAGTTGTGTGTTTGTGTACACTGTGGATGGGTTCTATCCAGCTGTGTTTCTGCAGTCGGTGGGGGTTCTATCCAGCTGTGTGTATGCACTCTGGGGAGAGATCAGAGCAAGCTGTGCGTTTGTGTACTCTGTGGGGGTACTATTCAGCTGTGTTTGTACACTCTGTGAATGGATTCTATTCAGTTGTGTGTTTGTGTACTCTGTGGAGGGGTTCTATTCAGCTGTATGTTTGTGTACTTTGCAGAAGGGTTCTATCCAGCTGTGTGTCTGTGCACTCTGTGGATGGGTTCTATCCAGCTGTGTGTTTGTGTATTCTGTGGAGGGGTTCTATCCAGTTGTGTGTTTGTGTACACTGTGGATGGGTTCTATCCAGCTGTGTTTCTGCAGTCGGTGGGGGTTCTATCCAGCTGTGTGTATGCACTCTGGGGAGGGATCAGAGCCAGCTGTGCGCTTGTGTACTCTGTGGGGGTTCTATTCAGCTGTGTTTGTTCACTCTGTGAATGGATTCTATCCAGCCGTGTGTTTGTGTACTTTGGGGAAGAGTCCTAACAAGCAGTGTGTTTGCTCTGTGAAGGCCTCCTCGCCAGCTGCGTGTTTTTGCACTCTATGGGGGTTCAAGCCAGCTGTTTGTTGGTGTACTCTGGGTCAGGATCCTAACCAGCAGTGTGTGTGTACTCTGTGGAGGGGTTCTATCCGGTTGTGTGTTTGTGTACTCTGTGGAGGGGTTCTATTCAGCTGTATGTTTGTGTACTTTGCAGAAGGGTTCTATCCAGCTGTGTGTCTGTGCACTCTGTGGATGGGTTCTATCCAGCTGTGTGTTTGTGTATTCTGTGGAGGGGTTCTATCCAGTTGGTTGTTTGTGTACACTGTGGATGGGTTCTATCCAGCTGTGTTTCTGCAGTCGGTGGGGGTTCTATCCAGCTGTGTGTATGCACTCTGGGGAGGGATCAGAGCCAGCTGTGCGCTTGTGTACTCTGTGGGGGTTCTATTCAGCTGTGTTTGTACACTCTGTGAATGGATTCTATCCAGCCGTGTGTTTGTGTACTTTGGGGAAGAGTCCTAACAAGCAGTTTGTTTGCTCTGTGAAGGCCTCCTAGCCAGCAGAGTGTTTCTGCACTCTATGGGGGTTCAAGCCAGCTGTTTGTTTGTGTACTCTGAGTCAGGATCCTAACCAGCAGTGTGTGTGTACTCTGTGGAGGGGTTCTATCCAGTTGTGTGTTTGTGTACTCTGTGGAGGGGTTCTATTCAGCTGTATGTTTGTGTACTTTGCAGAAGGGTTCTATCCAGCTGTGTGTCTGTGCACTCTGTGGATGGGTTCTATCCAGCTGTGTGTTTGTGTATTCTGTGGAGGGGTTCTAGCCAGTTATGTGTTTGTGTACACTGTGGATGGGTTCTATCCAGCTGTGTTTCTGCAGTCGGTGGGGGTTCCATCCAGCTGTGTGTCTGCACTCTGGGAAGAGATCAGAGCCAGCTGTGCGTTTCTGTACTCTGTGGGGGTACTATTCAGCTGTGTTTGTACACTCTGTGAATGGATTCTATTCAGTTGTGTGTTTGTGTACTCTGTGGAGGGGTTCTATTCAGCTGTATGTTTGTGTACTTTGCAGAAGGGTTCTATCCAGCTGTGTGTCTGTGCTCTCTGTGGATGGGTTGTATTCAGCTGTGTGTTTGTGTATTCTGTGGAGGGGTTCTATCCAGTTGTGTGTTTGTGTACACTGTGGATGGGTTCTATCCAGCTGTGTTTCTGCAGTCGGTGGGGGTTCTATCCAGCTGTGTGTATGTTCTCTGGGGCGGGATCAGAGCCAGCTGTGCGCTTGTGTACTCTGTGGGGGTTCTATTCAGCTGTGTTTGTACACTCTGTGAATGGATTCTATCCAGTCGTGTGTTTGTGTACTTTGGGGAAGAGTCCTAACAAGCAGTGTGTTTGCTCTGTGAAGGCCTCCTAGCCAGCAGAGTGTTTCTGCACTCTATGGGGGTTCAAGCCAGCTGTTTGTTTGTGTTCGCTGGGTCAGGATCCTAACCAGCAGTGTGTGTGTACTCTGTGGAGGGGTTCTATCCAGTTGTGTGTTTGTGTACTCTGTGGAGGGGTTCTATTCAGCTGAATGTTTGTGTACTTTGCAGAAGGGTTCTATCCAGCTGTGTGTCTGTGCACTCTGTGGATGGGTTCTATCCAGCTGTGTGTTTGTGTATTCTGTGGAGGGGTTCTAGCCAGTTGTGTGTTTGTACACTCTGTGGAGGGGGTTCTATCTAGCCGTGTGTTTGTGTACTCTGGGGAAGAGTCCTAACAAGCAGTGTGTTTGCTCTGTGAAGGCCTCCTAGCCAGCAGAGTGTTTCTGCACTCTATGGGGGTTCAAGCCAGCTGTTTGTTTGTGTACTCTGGGACAGGATCCTAACCAGCAGTGTGTGTGTACTCTGTGGAGGGGTTTTATCCAGTTGTGTGTTTGTGTACTCTGTGGAGGGGTTCTATTCAGCTGTATGTTTGTGTACTTTGCAGAAGGGTTCTATCCAGCTGTGTGTCTGTGCACTCTGTGGATGGGTTCCTTCTATCCAGCTGTGTGTTTGTGTATTCTGTGGAGGGGTTCTATCCAGTTGTGTGTTTGTGTACTCTGTGGATTTGTTATATCCAGCTGTGTGTTTGTACACTCTGTGGAGGTGGTTCTATCCAGCTGTGTGTCTGTGTACTTTGTTGAGGTTCTACCCAGCTGTGTGTTTGTGTACACTGTGGATGGGTTCTATCCAGCTGTGTGTCTGTGTACTTTGTTGAGGTTCTATCCAGCTGTGTGCTTGTGTACTCTGTGAATGGGTTCTATCCAGCTGCGTGTTTGTGTACTCTGTGGATGGGTTCTATCCAGCTGTGTGTCTGTGTACTTTGTTGAGGTTCTACCCAGCTGTGTGTTTGTGTACACTGTGGATGGGTTCTACCCAGCTGTGTGTTTGTGTACTCTGTGGAGGGGGTCTATCCAGCTGTGTGTCTGTGTACTTTGTTGAGGTTCTACCCAGCTGTGTGTTTGTGTACACTGTGGATGGGTTCTATCCAGCTGTGTGTCTGTGCACTCTGTGGATAGGTTCTAGCCAGCTGTGTGCTTGTGTACTCTGTGGATGGGTTCTATCCAGGTGTGTGTCTGTGTACTTTGTTGAGGTTCTACCCAGCTGTGTGTTTGTGTACACTGTGGATGGGTTCTATCCAGCTGTGTGTCTGTTCACTCTGTGGATGGGTTCCATCCAGCTGTGTGTCTGTGTACTTTGTTGAGGTTCTATCCAGCTGTGTGTTTGTGCACTCTGTGGATGGGTTCTATCCAGCTGTGTGTCTTTGTACTTTGTTGAGGTTCTACCCAGCTGTGTGTTTGTGTACACTGTGGATGGGTTCTATTCAGCCGTGTGTCTGTGCACTCTGTGGATGGGTTCTATCCAGCTGTGTGTCTGTGTACTTTGTTGAGGTTCTATTCAGCTGTGTGTTTTTGCACTCTGTGGATGGGTTCTATCCAGCTATATGTCTGTGTACTTTGTTGAGGTTCTATCCAGCTGTGTGCTTGTGTACTCTGTGGATGGGTTCTATCCAGCTGTGTGTCTGTGCACTCTGTGGATGGGTTCTATCCAGCTGTGTGTCTGTGTACTTTGTTGAGGTTCTATCCAGCTGTGTGCTTGTGTTCTCTGTGGATGAATGCTATCCAGCGGTGTGTCTGTGCACTCTGTGGATGGGTTCTATCCAGCTGTGTGTCTGTGTACTTTGTTGAGGTTCTATCCAGCTGTGTGCTTTTGTACTCTGTGGAGGGGTTCTATCCAGCTGTGTGTCTGTGCACTCTGTGGATGGGTTCTATCCAGCTGTGTGTTTGTGATTACTGTGGATGGGTTCTATCCAGCTGTGTGTCTGTGTACTCGTTGGAGGGGTTCTACCCAGCTGTGTGTCTGTGCACTCTGCGGATGGGTTCTATCCAGCTGTGTGTTTGTGTACACTGTGGATGGGCTCTATCCAGCTGTGTGTCTGTGTACTCTGTGGATGGGTTCTATCCAGCTGTGTGTTTGTGTACACTGTGGATGGGTTCTATCCAGCTGTGTGTCTGTGCACTCTGTGGATGGGTTCTATCCAGCTGTGTGTCTGTGTACTTTGTTGAGGTTCTATCCAGCTGTGTGCTTGTGTACTCTGTGGATGAATGCTATCCAGCGGTGTGTCTGTGCACTCTGTGGATGGGTTCTATCCAGCTGTGTGTCTGTGTACTTTGTTGAGGTTCTATCCAGCTGTGTGCTTTTGTACTCTGTGGAGGGGTTCTATCCAGCTGTGTGTCTGTGCACTCTGTGGATGGGTTCTATCCAGCTGTGTGTTTGTGATTACTGTGGATGGGTTCTATCCAGCTGTGTGTCTGTGTACTCGTTGGAGGGGTTCTACCCAGCTGTGTGTCTGTGCACTCTGCGGATGGGTTCTATCCAGCTGTGTGTTTGTGTACACTGTGTATGGGCTCTATCCAGCTGTGTGTCTGTGTACTCTGTGGATGGGTTCTATCCAGCTGTGTGTTTGTGTACACTGTGGATGGATTCTATCCAGATGTGTGTCAGTGTACTCGTTGGAGGCGTTCTATCCAGCTGTGTGTCTGTGCACTCTGTGGATGGGTTCTATCCAGCTGTGTGTCTGTGTACTCTGTGGATGGGTTCTATCCAGCTGTGTGTTTGTGTACACCGTGGATGGGTTCTATCCAGCTATGTGTCTGTGTACTCTGTGGATGGGTTCTATCCAGCTGTGTGTTTGTGTACACTGTGGATGGGTTCTATCCAGCTGTGTGTTTGTGCACTCGTTGGAGGGGTTCTATCCAGCTGTGTTTCTGTGTACTTTGTTGAGGTTCTATCCAGCTGTGTTTCTGTGCACACTGTGGAGGGGTTCTATCCAGCTGTGTTTCTGTGCACTCTGTAGAGGAGTCCTCACCAGTTGTGTGTCAGCGCACATTGAGCGTGGGTTTTCTCTGCAGTGTTTGTGCACTCCGAGGAAGGTTTCTACCCGCTGTGTGTCTGTGCACTCTGTGGATGGGTTCTATCCAGCTGTGTTTCTGTGCACTCGGTGGAGGGGTTCTATCCAGCTGTGTGTATGTGCACTCTGTGGAGGGGTTCTATCCAGCTGTGTTTCTGTGCACTGTGTAGAGGAGTCCTCGCCAGTTGTGTGTGTCAGCGCACATTGAGCGTGGGTTTTCTCTGCAGTGTTTGTGCACTCCGAGGAAGGTGTCTAGCCAGCGGTGTGTCTGTGTACTCTGCGGATGGGTTCTATCCAGCTGTGTGTTTGTGTACACTGTGGATGGGTTCTATCCAGCTGTGTGTTTGTGCACTCGTTGGAGGGGTTCTATCCAGCTGTGTTTCTGTGTACTTTGTTGAGGTTCTATCCAGCTGTGTTTCTGTGCACTCTGTGGAGGGGTTCTATCCAGCTGTGTGTCTGTGTACTCTGTGGATGGGTTCTATCCAGCTGTGTGTCTGTGTACTCTGTGGATGGGTTCTATCCAGCTGTGTGTTTGTGTACACTGTGGATGGGTTATATCCAGCTGTGTGTCTGTGTACTCTGTGGATGGGTTCTATCCAGCTGTGTGTCTGTGTACTTTGTTGAGGTTCTATCCAGCTGTGTGCTTGTGTTCTCTGTGGATGAATGCTATCCAGCGGTGTGTCTGTGCACTCTGTGGATGGGTTCTATCCAGCTGTGTGTCTGTGTACTTTGTTGAGGTTCTATCCAGCTGTGTGCTTTTGTACTCTGTGGAGGGGTTCTATCCAGCTGTGTGTCTGTGCACTCTGTGGATGGGTTCTATCCAGCTGTGTGTTTGTGATTACTGTGGATGGGTTCTATCCAGCTGTGTGTCTGTGTACTCGTTGGAGGGGTTCTACCCAGCTGTGTGTCTGTGCACTCTGCGGATGGGTTCTATCCAGCTGTGTGTTTGTGTACACTGTGGATGGGCTCTATCCAGCTGTGTGTCTGTGTACTCTGTGGATGGGTTCTATCCAGCTGTGTGTTTGTGTACACTGTGGATGGGTTCTATCCAGCTGTGTGTCTGTGCACTCTGTGGATGGGTTCTATCCAGCTGTGTGTCTGTGTACTTTGTTGAGGTTCTATCCAGCTGTGTGCTTGTGTACTCTGTGGATGAATGCTATCCAGCGGTGTGTCTGTGCACTCTGTGGATGGGTTCTATCCAGCTGTGTGTCTGTGTACTTTGTTGAGGTTCTATCCAGCTGTGTGCTTTTGTACTCTGTGGAGGGGTTCTATCCAGCTGTGTGTCTGTGCACTCTGTGGATGGGTTCTATCCAGCTGTGTGTTTGTGATTACTGTGGATGGGTTCTATCCAGCTGTGTGTCTGTGTACTCGTTGGAGGGGTTCTACCCAGCTGTGTGTCTGTGCACTCTGCGGATGGGTTCTATCCAGCTGTGTGTTTGTGTACACTGTGGATGGGCTCTATCCAGCTGTGTGTCTGTGTACTCTGTGGATGGGTTCTATCCAGCTGTTTGTTTGTGTACACTGTGGATGGGTTCTATCCAGCTGTGTGTCTGTGCACTCTGTGGATGGGTTCTATCCAGCTGTGTGTCTGTGTACTTTGTTGAGGTTCTATCCAGCTGTGTGCTTGTGTACTCTGTGGATGAATGCTATCAAGCGGTGTGTCTGTGCACTCTGTGGATGGGTTCTATCCAGCTGTGTGTCTGTGTACTTTGTTGAGGTTCTATCCAGCTGTGTGCTTTTGTACTCTGTGGAGGGGTTCTATCCAGCTGTTTGTCTGTGCACTCTGTGGATGGGTTCTATCCAGCTGTGTGTTTGTGATTACTGTGGATGGGTTCTATCCAGCTGTGTGTCTGTGTACTCGTTGGAGGGGTTCTACCCAGCTGTGTGTCTGTGCACTCTGCGGATGGGTTCTATCCAGCTGTGTGTTTGTGTACACTGTGTATGGGCTCTATCCAGCTGTGTGTCTGTGTACTCTGTGGATGGGTTCTATCCAGCTGTGTGTTTGTGTACACTGTGGATGGGTTCTATCCAGATGTGTGTCAGTGTACTCGTTGGAGGCGTTCTATCCAGCTGTGTGTCTGTGCACTCTGTGGATGGGTTCTATCCAGCTGTGTGTCTGTGTACTCTGTGGATGGGTTCTATCCAGCTGTGTGTTTGTGTACACCGTGGATGGGTTCTATCCAGCTATGTGTCTGTGTACTCTGTGGATGGGTTCTATCCAGCTGTGTGTCTGTGTACTTTGTTGAGGTTCTATCCAGCTTGTGCTTGTGTACTCTGTGGATGGGTTCTATCCAGCTGTGTGTTTGTGTACACTGTGGATGGGTTCTATCCAGCTGTGTGTTTGTGCACTCGTTGGAGGGGTTCTATCCAGCTGTGTTTCTGTGTACTTTGTTGAGGTTCTATCCAGCTGTGTTTCTGTGCACACTGTGGAGGGGTTCTATCCAGGTGTGTTTCTGTGCACTCTGTAGAGGAGTCCTCACCAGTTGTGTGTCAGCGCACATTGAGCGTGGGTTTTCTCTGCAGTGTTTGTGCACTCCGAGGAAGGTTTCTACCCGCTGTGTGTCTGTGCACTCTGTGGATGGGTTCTATCCAGCTGTGTTTCTGTGCACTCGGTGGAGGGGTTCTATCCAGCTGTGTGTATGTGCACTCTGTGGAGGGGTTCTATCCAGCTGTGTTTCTGTGCACTGTGTAGAGGAGTCCTCGCCAGTTGTGTGTGTCAGCGCACATTGAGCGTGGGTTTTCTCTGCAGTGTTTGTGCACTCCGAGGAAGGTGTCTAGCCAGCGGTGTGTCTGTGCCCTCTGCGGATGGGTTCTATCCAGCTGTATGTTTGTGTACACTGTGGATGGGTTCTATCCAGCTGTGTGTCTGTGTACTCGTTGGAGGGGTTCTATCCAGCTGTGTGTTTGTGTACTCGTTGGAGGCGTTCTATCCAGCTGTGTGTCTGTGCACTCTGTGGATGGGTTCTATCCAGCTGTGTGTCTGTGCACTCTGTGGATGGGTTCTATCCAGCTGTGTGTTTGTGTACACTGTGGATGGGTTCTATCCAGCTGTGTGTCTGTGTACTCTGTGGATGGGTTCTATCCAGCTGTGTGTCTGTGTACTTTGTTGAGGTTCTATCCAGCTGTGTGCTTGTGTACTCTGTGGATGGGTTCTATCCAGCTGTGTGTTTGTGTACACTGTGGATGGGTTCTATCCAGCTGTGTGTTTGTGCACTCGTTGGAGGGGTTCTATCCAGCTGTGTTTCTGAGTACTTTGTTGAGGTTCTATCCAGCTGTGTTTCTGTGCACTCTGTGGAGGGGTTCTATCCAGCTGTGTGTCTGTGTACTCTGTGGATGGGTTCTATCCAGCTGTGTGTCTGTGTACTCTGTGGATGGGTTCTATCCAGCTGTGTGTTTGTGTACACTGTGGATGGGTTATATCCAGCTGTGTGTCTGTGTACTCTGTGGATGGGTTCTATCCAGCTGTGTGTTTGTGTACACTGTGGATGGGTTCTATCCAGCTGTGTGTTTGTGCACTCGTTGGAGGGGTTCTATCCAGCTGTGTGTCTGTGTACTTTGTTGAGGTTCTATCCAGCTGTGTGCTTGTGTACTCTGTGGATGGGTTCTATCCAGCTGTGTGTTTGTGTACACTGTGGATGGGTTCTATCCAGCTGTGTGTTTGTGCACTCGTTGGAGGGGTTCTATCCAGCTGTGTTTCTGTGTACTTTGTTGAGGTTCTATCCAGCCGTGTTTCTGTGCAGTCTGTAGAGGAGTCCTCGCCAGTTGTGTGTGTCAGCGCACATTGAGCTTGGGTTTTCTCTGCAGTGTTTGTGCACTCCGAGGAAGGTTTCTACCCGCTGTGTGTCTGTGCACTCTGTGGATGGGTTCTATCCAGCTGTGTTTCTGTGCACTCGGTGGAGGGGTTCTATCCAGCTGTGTGTATGTGCACTCTGTGGAGGGGTTCTATCCAGCTGTGTTTCTGTGCACTGTGTAGAGGAGTCCTCGCCAGTTGTGTGTGTCAGCGCACATTGAGCGTGGGTTTTCTCTGCAGTGTTTGTGCACTCCGAGGAAGGTGTCTAGCCAGCGGTGTGTCTGTGCCCTCTGCGGATGGGTTCTATCCAGCTGTATGTTTGTGTACACTGTGGATGGGTTCTATCCAGCTGTGTGTCTGTGTACTCGTTGGAGGGGTTCTATCCAGCTGTGTGTTTGTGTACTCGTTGGAGGCGTTCTATCCAGCTGTGTGTCTGTGCACTCTGTGGATGGGTTCTATCCAGCTGTGTGTCTGTGCACTCTGTGGATGGGTTCTATCCAGCTGTGTGTTTGTGTACACTGTGGATGGGTTCTATCCAGCTGTGTGTCTGTGTACTCTGTGGATGGGTTCTATCCAGCTGTGTGTCTGTGTACTTTGTTGAGGTTCTATCCAGCTGTGTGCTTGTGTACTCTGTGGATGGGTTCTATCCAGCTGTGTGTTTGTGTACACTGTGGATGGGTTCTATCCAGCTGTGTGTTTGTGCACTCGTTGGAGGGGTTCTATCCAGCTGTGTTTCTGAGTACTTTGTTGAGGTTCTATCCAGCTGTGTTTCTGTGCACTCTGTGGAGGGGTTCTATCCAGCTGTGTGTCTGTGTACTCTGTGGATGGGTTCTATCCAGCTGTGTGTCTGTGTACTCTGTGGATGGGTTCTATCCAGCTGTGTGTTTGTGTACACTGTGGATGGGTTATATCCAGCTGTGTGTCTGTGTACTCTGTGGATGGGTTCTATCCAGCTGTGTGTTTGTGTACACTGTGGATGGGTTCTATCCAGCTGTGTGTTTGTGCACTCGTTGGAGGGGTTCTATCCAGCTGTGTGTCTGTGTACTTTGTTGAGGTTCTATCCAGCTGTGTGCTTGTGTACTCTGTGGATGGGTTCTATCCAGCTGTGTGTTTGTGTACACTGTGGATGGGTTCTATCCAGCTGTGTGTTTGTGCACTCGTTGGAGGGGTTCTATCCAGCTGTGTTTCTGTGTACTTTGTTGAGGTTCTATCCAGCCGTGTTTCTGTGCAGTCTGTAGAGGAGTCCTCGCCAGTTGTGTGTGTCAGCGCACATTGAGCTTGGGTTTTCTCTGCAGTGTTTGTGCACTCCGAGGAAGGTTTCTACCCGCTGTGTGTCTGTGCACTCTGTGGATGGGTTCTATCCAGCTGTGTGTCTGTGCACTCTGTGGAGGGGTTCTATCCAGCTGTGTTTCTGTGCGCTCTGTAAAGGAGTCCTCGCCAGTTGTGTGTGTCAGCGCACATTGAGCGTGGGTTTTCTCTGCAGTGTTTGTGCACTCCGAGGAAGGTTTCTACCCGCTGTGTGTCTGGGCACTCTGTGGATGGGTTCTATCCAGCTGTGTTTCTGTGCACTCGGTGGAGGGGTTCTATCCAGCTGTGTGTCTGTGCACTCTGTGGAGGGGTTCTATCCAGCTGTGTTTCTGTGCACTCTGTAGAGGAGTCCTCGCCAGTTGTGTGTGTCAGCGCACATTGAGCGTGGGTTTTCTCTGCAGTGTTTGTGCACTCCGAGGAAGGTTTCTACCCGCTGTGTGTCTGTGCACTCTGTGGATGGGTTCTATCCAGCTGTGTTTCTGTGCACTCGGTGGAGGGGTTCTATCCAGCTGTGTGTCTGTGCACTCTGTGGAGGGGTTCTATCCAGCTGTGTTTCTGTGCACTCTGTAGAGGAGTCCTCGCCAGTTGTGTGTGTCAGCGCACATTGAGCGTGGGTTTTCTCTGCAGTGTTTGTGCACTCCGAGGAAGGTTTCTAGCCAGCGGCGTGTGTGCACTTTGCAGCGTGGTCCTTTCCAGCACTGTTTGTTGGCTCCTCAGAGGGGTCCCCCTCACTCTTCCCCTCGCCCCCCTCTGGCTCCTCTCGCCCGGGCTCTTCCGCGCGGTCCCAGCGCCTCCCTCAGGCTCTACGTCGGAGAGTCAGCCGCCCACAAGGTCACCGCATCCTTCAAGGACAGCCTCCCTGCTCCGCAGGCTGATTGATTGCAGACGAGGGCCGCCGCCACGGCTGCTGTCACCGTCACCGGCACCACCCCGCACCCTCCCCCGCCGCACCACGGGCTCCCTCCGCGCAAAGCGCCGCATTTTCACTGGACTGCAGCGCTTGTAACTTCTCCCCATCGACCCCAGGTCTTAGATTTCAGCCCATCGGACATGTCACGAGACATGTAACCCCATGACACGTTTCGCTACACTGCATGTCCAAATATATGTCAGTGCACAACACTCATGCGGTTCATGTGGAATGATGATTGCTGGTATGGATAATGCAAATCGTCCGCCGTACCAATTAAGGGTCTCTGCGGGCTTCGACAATTTTCCTCGAAAGAAGAGGCTGAATTCATAACGTTGATTAATGTGTGAACATTTGCATCTGCAAGTGACAGACACGGGCTTTCCCCATTCAGCCTTCCCGTGACGTCACCGGCAAAAAGAGCGCTGCTTGAGTGGTGAGCACTCTCAGTAAGTATGCCGTGAAGATGTGAGCCACCCCTCTCTGTCTCATGGGTGTTCGCCCACCCCTATTATTATCACATTCGGTAGGCGCCCCCTCTTCTGTCGCTTCACGAACTGCTTCCAGCTCATGAAACTCATGATAAAGAGAGAAAACAGCCATTTTAGTGTGCAAGGTTCCAACATGTGCACAGCTGTGTCAACATATTTATGTCTAATACGTCTTTAACTTCCTCTAATACATTACAACAGATGCAGGTCCTATGGTTATAGATTGTAATTGCATTTACATAGCGCTTACTACCCCTGATGAAGCATTGAAGCGCTTTTTCGGCGAGTAGCATGCTACTCCGGAACCCACAAAAGGATCAGTGGTGAATTAGTATAGGGAAATATGAAATAAATTTGAGCGGTGGACATGTTAGTCTGTTATTTGGATAGAAAATGATAGTGGAGGGATAGAAGAGGGAAGGGTTTGCATTTATATAGCACTTGCTACCCCTGGTGAGGTGTTGTAGAACTTTTGGGCGAGTAGCACGCTACTGCGGAACACAAAAAGGATTAGTGGTGAATAAGTATAGGGAAATATGAAAGTAATTTGAGCAATGGATATGTTAGTCTGTTATTTGGATTGAAAAGGATAGTGGAGCGATAGAAGAGGGAAGGGTTTGCATTTATGTAGTGCTTACTGCCCCATATGAACCGTCAAAGCTCTTTTTCGGCAAGTAGCACGCTATTCTGGAACCAAAACAGGATCAGTGGTGAATTAGTATAGGGAAATATGAAATTAATTTTTGAATCACTTGAACCCAGAAACACGGGCAGTTCCTTGACACCTGACCTAGTCCCCCTCAACCAAACTATAAAATGAAAGTCAAATTCAGGCTGCAGTGCCACGGCCCAGCTTTGGTAATGTGTTAAAGTTAATGAGTGTCCCTTTTAATCTAAATGAACACCAATATAGTTTAAGGGGAAGGGAAGCATTGGTGAAAACGATTAAGCCCCCATTACAAGTGGTCCGCTGTTTACCGACCACAGCATAGTTTTTGTGCGAAGAAATAAAACAAGTTATGCAGATTTTTTGCATCCAGTAAAAACCCGGTTGAAAACTTCTAGTATGTGCTATTTATCGTACCCGATAAATAACAGTCCCTGGTGTTTCATCATCAGGTGCGACTAGGAACGCAATCAACACAGGAGCCTCAGAGGGAAAATGCGATAGAGACAGGCCGCCCCCCACTCACAACATTACCAACAACAATGGCCTTCCCTTGAACACTGTGGGATGTATACCCCTGTTAAATTTTTACTCTTGCTAATATTAGACAGAGGGTCTAAGTTACCCTTCTAGCCCGGTGTACTACCTATAGTCACTTGAATTCACTACCATATTTCTACAAAACGTGTATGTGTAGGTGTATGTCTCACAGTTGGTACTATCTCCTTCCTCCACACTTCTACTGTGAAAAAAGGGAAGGGAAGGGAAGGTTGACAGAGCCTCACGGGAGCAACACCCAGGGGAGGATCTGACAGGCTGGTACTCGCCTGAATCCCCACTTATCATCATCAGCGTCTGTCAACCCAAAAAGAAAAAGGGGATAAAGTGTGTACAAAGAAACCAAAAACCATATGTGTAACAAAGTGTTGGATGACCCACAATTAAAAAGAGCTGTGCTAAACTGGCAACTATGTCTTTATTCTGTGCTGTTTGCTCGCTCTATTAAAAACCACAAACGACATGTTTCATCACCATCAATACTTTACCGGTGATTTCTTCAGGGTTTAGTTCGGGTCAGCGTGAAACTTGCACCACTGGATTCTCCCTTTATTGTACCTGTGATCAAACCAAGAGAACAAACACACACATACACAATGTACTCGCTGTGTCTCTTCATGTCAATTAAAAACTCAAACTGAGGAGATTTCACATTACACTTAAAAAACCAGACTATTCCACTAGTATATACTTCTAGCTTTCTTCATACATTACCAGGTGGCCTCTTTTTTCAAGCCTACTGGCCCCCGTAGAAGAATCTGTGACTGAGGGGTACCCCTATATCATTAGCGGGTCCCGTGTACCGCCAGCTAGTCGGTCTCTATGGAGGAAAGAGGAGAAAAGTAAGAGACACAGCGAGTACATTGTGTATGTGTGTGTTTGTTCTCTTGGTTTGATCACAGGTACAATAAAGGGAGAATCCAGTGGTGCAAGTTTCACGCTGACCCGAACTAAACCCTGAAGAAATCACCGGTAAAGTATTGATGGTGATGAAACATGTCGGTTTGTGGTTTTTAATAGAGCGAGCAAACAGCACAGAATAAAGACATAGTTGCCAGTTTAGCACAGCTCTTTTTAATTGTGGGTCATCCAACACTTTGTTACACATATGGTTTTTGGTTTCTTTGCACACACTTTATCCCCTTTTTCTTTTTGGGTTGACAGACGCTGATGATGATAAGTGGGGATTCAGGCGAGTACCAGCCTGTCAGATCCTCCCCTGGGTGTTGCTCCCGTGAGGCTCTATCAACCTTCCCTTCCCTTTTTTCACAGTAGAAGTGTGGAGGAAGGAGATAGTACCAACTGTGAGACATACACCTACACATACACGCTTTGTAGAAATATGGTAGTGAATTCAAGTGACTATAGGTAGTACACCGGGCTAGAAGGGTAACTTAGGCCCTCTGTCTAATATTAGCAAGAGTAAAAATGTAACAGGGGTATACATTCCACAGTGTTCAAGGGAAGGCGACTAGGAACGCACCAAACAACAAGGCACTCCTAAATAGAGCATAAGACTCTTGTAGGACCGGGGATACCAGTTTGGGCAAACCTCAAATGAAGGTGGTTGGCCTACTGCAAGAGGTTGTGCCTCGTCAAGTAGTTTACCTTGGCACTTAGGGATACAGGATAAACACTGAGCATCATCAGGGGTTGGGCACTGTGTTAGCCTGTGTGGGAACCCTGGGTGAAGTGATGAGGAACTCTACAAAATGTTCCAGGTAGGTAGAACCTTGTTGGTGGGTGATGAGAGACGGGGTGATTGGTTAATACAGGGATCAACTCTCAGTGGGTTCTTCTCCTTTTGCAAGTATGGTGCTGTGGTGGATTCTGTGGCGACTGTCGGAGAGGTGAAGCTGAACAGGGCTTCACAAGCGTTGCAGTGACAGGATTCTGTGGTATAACAAACTTCTAACTAATAAAGAGGCCAGAGAAGTTGTCTATTCCCCAGGTGCGACTGCCACTAACAAAGGGTGGTGGGTGGGGGGAGCGCAGAGGAGAGGGGGTGTGGGGAGCGCACGGTGGCGGAGCGTGTTCAAAATAATTGTAAAAAAATATACCTGAAGCCGCTGGCCGCATTGTGTTGCTACTGCTGTCCTCTTCCTGGTCTCAGCAGCCCCTCGGACATACTCCCATCCAATCCCTGTGCTTCAGAGCAGGGTGGGGATTGGCCTGAGCTGGCAGGAAAGACGCTCCTCTCAGGTCATGGAGTCTGTTGGGTTTCTCCAGCCCAGCTACTGAATGCAGCCGGGCTGGAGAAACCTAAGTGTGCATGTGTGTTTTGGTCAGCCTGAGACGTCCGGCCAAACACATATGCGTACTTAGCGAGTGTACAAGCACTCCTCCTCCCCCTCCCATACCAGGCCCCTCCCTGCACAAACTGGCTCAGAGCTGACAAACGAAAAGTAAAACGCTGCCAGAACATTGTTTTATTTTTCGTTTGCTGCCTCTGTCCCATGCAGTGGGGCGACGCTCTTCCGCCATTGCGCAGGAGCCAATGCTGCTTTTCCCAATCGCTAGCTTTCCATTGTACACTGTTTTTTAATCACTGATGATGCTGGCAGATTTTGGATACTGCTTACCGGATTTTTAAGGTATCTTCAGGATGATTGCTATTTGTAAGACATGAAAGTCACTAGCACTGTGTTCTTGTAACAGCCTCTGCTTCATTTTTACCAGACCCACAAAACAATTTCTTGAGAAATGCTTTCTAAGATTTAGTGTATTGCTCATGATTACTGTGCTAAGGATCCACCCAAAGTTGTATTCCTTTTTACATAGCTTGCTACAAACACTTGACCATGCCATAACATTTGGCAACTGATTGCAGCAGAGGATTTACAGACGTTTTATCTGGAACTCAAATTGGAGGCTATCCGGCAGTTGATTAACTTTCAAGAATGGGTACCAGGGGGGCGTGGCTAAGATGGCGGCCTGAAAGGACGTGCTTCGTGTGGTTCCCCGGCCCTATGCCCCATAGCACGGTATTATTAGCTGAAATCCCCCTAAACCCCGCTCAAATTTATCCCCTGGGAGACTCACCACCGCGCCGCGCTCCTAGCCGTGTCTCTGCATGACGGCGGTCGCCTGCAACCCGCTATGTCTACCGCCGGCGGGATCGGTGTAATGGCGGCGAGGGGCTGATACTGCCCGTTGGAGCACCACGACGGAAGGGCGGCCTGCAAGCCTGCGGCACTGCTCTGCGAAAGGAGGTGAGAAGCATCCAGCTCCCGGCGGCGACCGGACGGCTGACACTGGGCGGTTTGTACCCCCGGAAGCCGCGTGACGCATCAGCGGGCCTCTTGCCACTTTAGTCCCCGGCTTTGGGCCTGCGCAGGGAGCGGGCGGAGCCCCATCCACCGGAGGCGGACCCGACCGGAGCTGCTGCGCATCGGACCCCGGGCACCCATGGCCTGCAACCCGCCCCGGCCCCTCCACTGGCGGTAACATTTACGGAGGCACTCACCCCGGGCCCGGGGCGCCACCCACTGCGACCTGCTCTACCGCCAGAGGGACGCTGAGCCTGAGTCCCCGGCGCGAGGCTTGCCGCTGCCACACGGGGCCGTGCCGGACCGGGGATTCCCGGGCGCTCCCGGTGCGGGCTGAAGGACAGACCCGGGCTGCGCCTCCACGAGAGACCTCCTGCGCCGCCCTCCACGCCAGCAACCCCCGACCTGCCTCGGTCTCAGCTCCACAGGGGCCTGCTGCCAACACCCGGCCCTCGCGGGACCCTGCTCCGCCGTGGAGACCTACCAGCCCGAATCAAAGAAGACGTGCCTCCGTGTACTCCGGAGAGGCTCTGCCCGGTTATGGTGGGCGGTACAGGCGCGACCGCCTCTGGGGACCTTAGGACACCCGTTTGCGCCCAGGAACATAGCGCTTGGCGGGCGGCCGGCCTGCTACCCCATCCCCCGGCTTAAGGCCCGTTCCTGGGCATTTGAGGTGGACTGACGTTTCTGGCGCCCATGACTGCTGCTGCGCGCTGGTGGCTCTCTCTGGCAGGATCCCTTGCCTCCGGACAAGCATACACACCCCAACACCAGCGGATTGGCAATCTACTCCTCGCCTTGCTATACTGCGCGAGACCGGCCCTGACGCTCGGGGAAACTTGCACTTCTTCACGAAAGTGCCTGCCCGGGGTGCCCTGCACGGCCCCCCCACGGACATCCCATCTGCGCTCAGCCTTCTACCTGAGGACCTCTGGCTGCCCTGCTACCCGAACGCCACACCTTGCCCCCAGCAACGTCCCCACGACGACTCCGGAACGCCCGCCAGCCATCGAGGAATCTACACCTCCTAATCATCGAGAGGACACCCACCGAGCCCCTGCAGCTCCCCCAGTCCGGATCCGCGGGTCTCTGCCCTGACGTCATGGCTCACTCTAATCGCAAAGGGATCCGGAACATCGTGGACCTCCTGCACAAGAACGTACCGAAGGGGGAGAAGACCCAGACAATGGCGTCCCCGAAGCCTCCGACGAGCCCCCAGGTACAGGAAGATGAAACCGCCCCCATCACCAAGACCTTCCTAGCTTCCCTCTTCAACACCCTGAGGGAGGACTTTCAAACCCTGAAGCAAGAGTTGGCCGGGGAACAGCGGGAACTGCGCCGTGACATAGATGGCCTGGGCGAACGTGTGGCTTCGATGGAGGAGGCAGACCAATCCCGCAGTATGGAGGTGGAAAGGCTGCAGCAGGAGATTCTTAAGCTTCAGGATCAGCAAGTGGACTTACAATCGCATTCGGAAGACTTGGAAAATCGTTCCAGGCGGAACAACATACGGGTCCGCGGAGTCCCGTTGAAAGCCGAGAAGGACAATCTGGTCGAATACCTGCAGGACCTGTTCCGGGAGATCCTGGGTGAACCTCGAGAATTTGCGATTCGGATTGACAGAGCTCACAGGGTTGGCATGGCGCGCCGAGCGCCAGCACCTCCACCGGACATCTTGGCCTTCCTCCCAGATTTTCCTCTGAAAGAACGCATTCTCCGAGAGGCCCGGAGGGCACAGCCTATCCGCTTCCGGGACGAGCCCGTGGCTCTTTTCCAAGACCTTTCCACCATCACCCTGCAGAAACGCAAATCCTTCCGGATTGCAACGAACTTCCTGAGAGACAATGGAGTACCCTATTCCTGGGGTCACCCGTTCCGCCTGATTTTTAAATGGAACGGCTCCCTTCATCAGCTCAGATCCCTCCGGGATACCTGCGCTCTGCTGAACATTGACATGCCAGAGGGAACTGGATCTAGAGACACCTACCCACACAGATCACAGGATGACCCGTCACGACGCACGGGGGACGGCTGGCAGACGGTACGTCGGAGACGACCCCCCGAGATCCATCCCGAAACCGGACCAAGAGACAGTTGCTCAAGAGCGTGAAGCGGCTGTGCAAGAAGTGGCGGACAACACAGCAACCGATCTGTAAGACAATGTCACCTTGGGGGTTTTTCCTTCTTTCAAACTGTGTCCTCCTGGGGCGACAGGCCGGGGGGCCGCCGACTCGGCCGCTACCATGGTACCCTTTCTATTGACTTACTACGGACCTGTGTCATACACAAGTAGGCCCGAGACTTTGAATTGTTCTAGTTGGGGGGGGGGGGGTTGTTCTGGGGGGAGGGGGGGGGCCCACGAGGGGGGGGACAGGGATTCTGTTGGAACTGGGGAGGATCAATCTGTTGGGGTTAGGGTGGTCCCTTGGGGATGGTTGGGGATGGGAGAGGGGGGGGACTGTGTTGTGGGCAGGGGGGGCGAGGTACGAGGGTGGGGACCAGTATGCCAAGGGATTTTTACAGGGTTCAAGTGTTACCTATAATCTTTCATACACAACAGCGTCCATCGCTGCCATGCTTGGTTGTCTCCAAACTCCCACATGATGACTGATGCACTCAAAGTACTGTCTCTCAATGTAAAAGGCCTCAACAACCCGATTAAACGGAGGGCAGTCATCTCCTACTTGGAAAATTCAGAAGCTGACATCTGCTTGTTGCAAGAAACCCACCTCCTGGCTAAAGACTGGCACAGGATGCGCTCCCGGGCTTTTCCCCAGCAATACTTCTCTTCTCTCCCGTCCAAGAAAGCAGGGGTGGCCATTCTTGTGTCCCGGCATTTCCGGGGCCGGGTGGGAGCCAAGACTGGGGAGATCAAGGGACGCCTCTTGGCCCACACCTTCTTAATGGGAAATAGCGCGCTTACGATAGTCTTCATCTACGCTCCCAACACGAGTCAAGAACCATTCCTGGAAAATGCACTCTCCGAAGCATTACAGTCACCTCACTCTCAGCTGCTCATTGGGGGGGACCTCAATCTCATCATGGACACGAATAAGGATAGGTCAGGGCACCGCTATGGTGATACTGGCGCGCTTTCAGAGGCAGGTAGATCCTGGCTGCAGGAAAGGGACCTCTTAGATCTCTGGAGGACGGCACACCCCAACACAGCGCGCTACACCTTCTATTCCCATGTACACCACACTTACGTACGTCTAGATCACTTCTTGGGTTCCTCTGAACTAGTTCCTCACATCACCGAGGTTTCCATTGTCCCAGCAGCCCTCTCTGACCATGACGCGGTGGAGCTGACACTCAGGGTGCCCAAGTCGCCACGCACCCCAAGCTCGTGGAGGCTCAATGAACCCCTTTTACAGCGACCAGCCGTTGTCAAACAACTTCATAAATGCATTTCGGACTACCTCGCCACTAATGACACCCCTGCAGTCTCGATATCGTCCCTATGGGGGGCCTTAAAAGCCGTGGTAAGGGGGGAACTGATAGCCATTGCTGCCGCTGACGCCAAGGTTCGCAAGGAAAAGAGGGCTGACCTTACAGCACAAGTAGCTGAACTAGAAAGGGTTCATAGCCGCACATGCGCCCCGAGAATCTGGCGCCAGCTGAAGGCTGCCTGCCAGAGCTCAACTGGCCAGCCTCGACACTGACAGAGCGGAATTCGCCGCTCTTCGTCTTCGCCATACGTACTACGTGGGAGGCAACCGCACCGGACGACTCCTGGCCAGCGCCTTAAAGGCCAAGATTCAACGCTCAAAAATCACCACGCTCCTGGACGACTCCGGTAATACTATTGCTGAAGATGCACAGGTAGCTTCCGCCTTCCGTTCCTTTTATGCTTCCCTGTATAGCGCGGATAAAGTGTCGCCGACCGCTGTTGACGCGTACTTGCAATCGGCCGACATCACGCCACTGTGCCCAGCGAAAACAGAGGCCCTAGACGCTCCTATTCGTCCTGACGAAGTCCTTACCGCCATCGCACGCCTCCGCCCGCTCAAATCACCGGGCCCTGATGGCTTCTCGTCAGGTTTTTATAAAACCTTCGGCCAAATACTAGCTCCAATACTTGCGAGGCTGTTTAACTCCTTTGAGGGTCCAAGCTCCATACCACCGGACATGCTGGCGGCTGACATAGTGGTGCTGCCCAAACCGGGCAAACCCCCGACGCATTGCTCTGCGTTCCGCCCCATCTCCTTACTTAACTTAGACCTGAAACTATTTACAGGGGTACTAGCGTCCTGTCTGGGCCCTTGCCTCCCGGGCATCCTCGAGCCGGACCAATCGGGCTTTGTCCCAAACCGCCAATGCAGTGATAATACTAAGCGGTTACTGCACCTCGTGGACAAAACTCACTTTCAGAATTCGGACTCTGTACTACTGGCCATCGACGTGGAGAAAGCATTCGACCGCGTCGACTGGACCTACTTGCAAGCAGTCCTGCAGCGATACCATCTGGGCGACCGATTTCAGGCTTGGATTGCGAGCTGCTACCACCACCCCATGGCTCAGGTCAGGCTAGGCGGCCTTAAATCGGACCCCTTTGAGATACAGCGGGGCACACATCAGGGGTGCCCTCTCTCGCCCCTTCTATTCGCCCTGTACGTGGAACCCCTGGCGCAGAAAATTCGAGACAATCCTTGCATTAGTGGCGTCTCCTTCGGTCATAAACCCCACGTGGTGGGGCTTTATGCCGATGATATTATCGCTGCTTTAGACCGACCGTCCAGCTCAATACCTGCTTTCCTGAAGGAATTGGAGAGCTTTGGAGCGGTATCTGGCTTCAAAATCAACCGGGGGAAATCCTTGATATTACCCCTGGGCAGCTACGCCCATCCTAATGCCCCAACGCCTGACTTTGGCTGCGATCTACAGACCTCCACACAGCTCCTGTATCTGGGGATCACTCTTACCTCCTCCACGGACTCAACGGTGGCCCTTAACTATAAAGCACTGTCCTCCCAAATCCGAGCCGACCTTGCGCGTTGGTCGAAACAACTCCTCTCCTTGCTAGGCCGCGCAGCGGCAGTAAAAATGTCCGCCTTACCTAAGATCTTGTATATCTTCCAGACCCTCCCGGTACTGCCACCGCCAGGCGCGCTTACCGACCTACAAAATGCTATCCACCAGTTCATCTGGGAAAAGAAACGCGCACGGCTACACAAACGGGTGGCACATAGGAGTGTCGATGAGGGAGGCCTCGGGATCCCCAACCTCCTGCAATATTTTCAGGCCTCACAACTCCGCTACTTGGTGGAGTGGTACAGACCCGAGTCTGAGAAGAGATGGCTATTTCAAGACAGGGCGATGGCTCAGACATCTCTGTGGAAGATTCCATTTCTTGCCCGCCAGCATAGACCACGATACCTCCTCCGCTCCCCTATTACACGCACCATCATGAAGACCTGGGACATGGTGGCGGTCAAGAGGGGCCTGACGACCTTCCCTTCCCCGCTCACCCCACTCTTTGATAACCCTGAATTCCCACCGGGCACCGATCCTCGTGCCTTTCTACAATGGCGTGACACGGACTGCCGCTCGGCCGGCCATCTCTTTGATGTGGAGGGGTTTCTCCCACTCGCCGATATCACGCGAGGCTACGGAATGACCAAACCCCACATGTTCCAATACTTCCAACTCCGCCACTGGCTCCTGCGCCCGGACTGTGCCCCCCTGGTCAGTCGGCGGATGACACCATTCGAACACTGGCTGGTGTCGAAGGATTCGGATAAGCACCTTATCTCAGACCTCTACAAGCTGTTATCCCCCGAGGCCGACCCAGTTAAGACGGCGGGACAGAAACGCTGGGAATTGGAACTCGGAAGCACACTTTCGCCCAAAGAATGGGGTTTCATACACTACAGAGCTGCACACACCACTCGCAATGCTAGTGCCAGGGAATCGGCGGTGAAATTGGCCATCTACTGGTATCTTACCCCAGCAAGACTCAATCAAGGCAACCCTCTTCGAAGAGCGCTGTGTTGGAGGGGCTGTGGCGAACGGGGCACCCTGACTCATCTCCTGTGGGACTGCCGCGCTCTGCAGGGGTACTGGAAAGCGGTTTTAGATGATATAGACTCAACATTTGTAACTGAAATCCCGCGCTTCCCAGCATACACAATCCTAGGGCTGCCCAACGCGCTCACGTTTCCCTTGAGATCACCTCGTGGCAAACAGATGGGCATTGCCATGCAAGCTGCGTCACAAGACGTCCTGTCACTATGGGGGTCAACCACCTTACCCACTCACACTGGCTGGCTACAGAAATTGTGGTTCACATTAGGCATGGAACTTATCCAGGCCACACTCACACACACTGCTGACTCATTCCAGAAAACCTGGCAACCGCTCCTGTCACTCCTGTCCAGGGAATTTCACGAAATCACGTGCCCGAAATATCTCCGCATTCTGCGGCTTACGGAACACCCACGAGACCCAACACGAACCTGCACACCTTGATGCACATCAACCTGTACGTGCTATGAGGGAGATTCTGGACAACTGGCATACTGGTCGGGGAGGAGGGAGTGGGTTGGCGTTGGGTGTTGGGGGGGGATGGACTTTTCTTATTGTTTTGTTCGATTACCACTCTTACATGGCACCTTTACCGAACTGTAGGCAACGCATCTTGATCTGGGCATGGTTTTCTGCATTTTTTTCGATTCATAGAGAAGACATGTACGTCTGTCTCGCTCGCCATTTACGCCTATTGCAGATATACTGCATTGCATTGCCTGTCTTCTTTGCTCCTAAACTTAATAAAAACACATTTGAAATTAAAAAAGAATGGGTACCAGCCATTTTGGAGCATTCTATAAACTGATTTAAACAAAGGAGAAGTTATATGCAACATTGAGATACATGTGTTAAATGTAAAAAGGTTGCCTTGCATATAAGTATCCGTGCCCAAATACACCGCCAATAAGACATCTCTGGATGTCTAATTGGATGTTTTATGTAGTAGACATGCTGTTAGGTGGAAAGGTGGTCCAAAAACTAGGTTAATGATTTTATTGTTTTGTCTACCTTGTAGATTAATTAACGTTTTTAATTTTCGTATGTGTGATCTTTCATCAGAGAAGTCATCAATGATGTAATTAGAGATGTCATTAGCAATGTCATGAATTATGTCAAAGAAAATGTCATGAATAATGCAATATATGAGGTCATAAGCAGTGCATGTGGGAGAATTTCTGTGGTTTTTTGAGTTCGAAACGTTAATGTTATCACTGACATATTCACTTTACTGTAGCATTAGTTTAGCCTTTGTTTTTTCTTAAATTTCTTAGGTTTTCATTAAAAAAGGCTGAAATTTTTTATCACTATTAATTATAATGTTACTTTAACTTAGTTATTTATTTAAATCTTTTTTGAATGTAAAGTAATATTTTATTACCATACATAAAGCCAAACCCTCGCTGCACACAGCTGAAGGTTGGCGCAGAGCGGTGTTGTCCGTAGCGCCTGCGATAAACCCCCCCAGAGGCGGCAAACCCCACGCTGCGCACACCCTTTGGCTGTGCACATAAAAGGATTGGCCACAGGTCCTGGCTTGTAGCCAGGCCCTGTGGCCAACCCACTCGAAGGTAGCCAATACCCCTTTCCCCCACAGGCTGCCAACCCCACACTGCGCACAGCTTTTCGTCGACATGGCATGGAGCTGGCAGCAGGGCCAGGCAGCTACCCGGAGGCAGCCAATCCAATCCAGCCCTTTGGTTGTGCATGATGTGGCGTTAGTCGCAAGGCCTGTCTTACATCTATGGCCTGTTTTCAACTCCCCGCAGGCAGCCAACTCCACACTACGTACAGCCTTTGGCCGTGCACAGCAGGATGCTGGCCACTGGGCTTGGCCTGCTACCAGGCCCTGTGGCTAAACCCCCAGCAGGCTGCCAACCCCATGTTGCGCACAGCCTTTGGCATGTGCAGTTTAGGGTTGCCTTCAGGCCCTGGGGACCCCATTCCCAGAAGCCAAAACATATATATTATGGGGTGGAGGCATGCAGCTTCCCTCCCTGACACGCCATTGGCTTCAGGGACTCCGCCCCTGTGGGCCATTTCCAATGGAGAGGGGGCACGTGGCCCTTCTCCCCAAGCCTTAAAAGAGCCCAGGGACCCCATCCCCCAGGGCCATACAATTGAACAGGGAAGGAGAGCGAGTAACCTGCCTCCTCGAGCCTTAAGAGGCCCTGGGGGCCACATACAATAAAAAAGGCGAGGGGGGCTGCAGGCCTTCCTCCCCAAGCGTTCTTGGGTTCCAGGGACCTGTAGGGCCAAAATCTAACGGGAGGACGGCATGCCTTATTATTCTTCATAGCCAAACCTATAAAAAATTGGAGAAGCCACGCAGCCCCCCCTGCCCGAGCTTTCGTAGGCCCAAAGACCCCATCTCCGGGGCCAAATTTACCAAACTAGGGGAGAGGAGTGGTTCACTCACAGCAAATGAGCGGTCCCCGTGGGATGGGACCCATGGGGCCTTTAACGGGTCCGGGAGGGAGGCCACATGGCTCCCTCCCCTTATTAAATACATTGCGCATAGGGGTTAAAAATGGTTCGGGAGGGGTGCTACACACCCTCTCCCCTTAATAATTAGAATGGGTCCCGGGGATGGAGTCCCCAGGGCCAAAAAAAAGCTTGGGGAAGGGGCCATGCTGGAGAACTTGGCCTTATGGGCCGAGCGGCGCAGGGCACGCCTGAAATCTCCGGGTTCACCTGTTTTATCAGACAGAGACACGAGACACTCCGTTAGGCGTAGAAAATCAGGTTTATTAGCTGCAGCTAAGCACAGTTGTCCAAGAAGTACACCAATGGTAGGTTCTCAGGAGACTGCCACTTCATTCCGTGGCGAACAGTCTTTTATACCATACATATTTACAATACCCACTCCCAAAACATACAAAACTGACAAATGAGAAAAGTTCGAAAACAAGCTATCAAGTATCTTGTATACGCCCTTCTTTCAGACCCCGTGTTCTCCCCTCCCCTCAAGTTAATCAAAGCTAGTGCATGTAATTCAATTTGCAGGTGGCAGGACGTATTTGCGAGCCTCAAAGGATAGTTGTGTAACAAGAGAGTACACGGAGAGAATAGTGAAGGCCAGTCAAATAAGATAAAGTAAAGGAAGAATGGTGGGACCCAAACAGTCAACTAAGACAAGGATCAATCAGTCTAGACATGGATTAACTAACTCGGACAGTCCCTGACACTGGTTTCACAAACAAGGACAAAGGGTTATTTTTTAACAGGAGAGACGAGCAGCTGAAAAGGCAAAAACACTATGTTCGCCGTGTCGCCTGAGTGAGGGCAACACAAAATGGCGGCTGTCACAAAATGGCGGCTGACTACGAAGCGAAGTCGAAAATCACAGAACCTCAATGCGCCTCCTCCCATTTAAAAACATACCCGGCCCTAGGGATGGATTCCCCGGGGCTATACATGGGCTGAGGAGGAGGGCCCTTCTCCCCACCACTCCCATTTATAAATGAAAAAATAGCAACTACAATTTATTCCTGCAATCCCATGCAATTCCAACGGGATTGCAGCAAAATGTGCAGATTTTTTTTTATGTTGGCCCTGTGGTCCCTCTGGGTCCTCCCACGGGCCTACAGGGCAGGGTATCTCTACCCCACTCCACTGTATTTTCCTACACTCCAATCTACCCCACGCCACCGGACGCCCCTCCACCCTGGGCCACTCCACTCTTCACTATTCCACCATATGCAATTTTACTCTACACTGTACGCTATTCCACTCTATGGTACTTCCCTCTATGTGACTCCAGTGTGCGCCACTCCACTGTACTGCGCTCGACTCTATGCCACTCTAATTTACGCAACTTGATTCTATGCCACTGCACTGTACCCTATTCCACTTTAATCTACAGTACAGGAATGTATGGAAAGATGGCCCCTGACAGAAGAAGTGATTCCAAGAGTCAGTTGGCTAAATTCCTGTTACAGTTACAGAGCCACAAAAGTGGGGGAAGCGTACCTTGGCAAGCTGGTATCCACAAATGTTTGACCACCACTGGCCCCAGCAATGCAGCCTGGTAGACCGACTCCCAAAGCTCAAAAGTTGCACCTGAGTCTGCTGAACTTGGGAGAGTCAATAGAGAGCAGTTTGTATGTACAAGACCTTCACTAGCCCCAGTTAAAGGGAACTGCTGGTTTTGCTGTAACCAGAGACCAATAGCCCACTTGCAACTGGTTTTTGGCTGGACTTCGAGAGACATCGATGTCTGTGGCCAAAGTCGCCCTACCGTGTTTGTGGACTGAGGGGTGGCCCCAGGAAGACCCCTGTCAACCGGATCAGCATCCACAGCATCCTGTATCCCTTTTATTAGGACCACTCCACTGATATCTATGGCTGTATGCCCATAGACCCCGGAACTGGACTAGAGGTGGCTTTGACTGCAAAGTCACTGTCCTGCCAAGTCTTATTGGCCCCTAAGGTTTGCTCCCTGTCATGGTTGGGTCGCCCAAAGTGGGCCAAAGTAACCAAATACAATTTTACCAAAGTTTTCAAAGTAACCGCTGTAGTACCCTATGCTTGTTTGCACTTTGAATGAAAAGCAGTGATTTATTATTTGCTTAATAATTTATATTTTGGGAACCCTCTGGTGGATTTTGTTTATTCTGGTGTCTAAAAATTCATAAAAATTAAAGGTATTTTTATAAAATTATGTTGGAGTTCCTTTGTGTCATGCTTCGTTCTTGTTCAATTATTTTGGTTGTGCTAAATGCTTAGCACTTGTTCCATCGACAAAGCCTGACTGCCCGAAGCCACAGTGTTAGAGGAAAACTGTCCCACCAGTCCTGGGGGGAGTTTGCGGAGGTGTGTTGGACTGCATTGGAGGATTGGGTGGTGAGTAGCGCAGTGGAGGATTGGGAAGGGCTGTGCCAGGTAGTTATCAGGAAACACATGCTGAGGAACTGCTTCCCAAGGTTGCGTCACCACCTGTTACAGTGTGGGTTCTCCTATTGTGTTTTTATCCAGAAGCCTAAATCGATATTACTATTTTATGCCCTTGTTCAGTTATAATCAATAATATCCCTATAACGGCATAATAATCATATCCATATTCAGTCGTAGCACATGCTGTCACATTAAGCAAGGCTACTTCCCCGGCCCCCTAGAAAGCACAACGAGTTCTCTAAACAATCCAAACCTCCAGCAACCTGGGAAATCCCCCTTGCTTTTGTTTTGATTTCATCCTAGAACTCCTGTAAAGCACTGTAAGAAAGGCCAGTTCTTAGTGACATCTTTATTTGACGTCTTATGTCCAACCTTACGTCAAACCCGGCACCTTTCAGGTATAAAAATACCAACGTTGCCTTAAGCAAAGACACGGTGGTGGTTTTGGAGCAGAGCAGCTATCTACTTGCCCGAGAGCCTAGCTGATGCGAGAGCCCACGGACGCTGCCCCTCCTCTTTTGACGCACTGAGAGAGACGCTGTCTTTTCTCCTGCCGAGAAATCCAGCTCCGGTGTTTCCAGATACCTTCGCAGGTTACTGGGATATCGAGTCCTGAGAGAGAGATACAAGACCTCCTGCTTTCTATTACGGAGCTGACTAAAACCGTAGAGAATTCTTGAGTCAGATTCTTGGCAAAACAAACTTAACTTAAACTGCTACTTACTTACTCCTTCCCACGTATTAGGCTTAGGTCAGGTAAACCGGGGTAGGCGTATTTAGAAGCACCAGTTGAGTACGTTAGTCAATGTATATAAGTATGTATATATTCTATCTATTTTAAAGTATCTTATGGCTAAGAAACCATATCAATGCTTTTACAGTATTATTTCATAATCCTCCTTTTACTGTATGCACTTTACTTTACTATGTGTATTGCAATTGTGGCAATTCATTTCTCTTGTATGAGGAAGAAGACTGCTCAATAAATGACACCTTTTATTGAAAACGCCCGTCTCTCTTTTCTCTGCACTCTGGTGAAACTAAGTATGCACACTTGACTGAGTGAAATAGCTGTCTATTATTTTCACACAACTCTAGAGATACACTGTTATTCTGAGGGAGCAAAGTTGTCATGTTATATGGTTGTCGGAAGCTAATCCCTTCTTGTCTATCCAGGGAGGTTAAACTCCTCCTCGTTTATTCGAGAAAGTTTCTAGTGACCTCTGAGCTAGCTGGCAAACCTTAAGTCTAATATAGTCAGTAGAGACCTAGTCGACCTCAGTCCTACATCTACACTGCTGAATATATTATTCCAATGCGCAGAGCCTATTGGGAATATAGGAACTACACTACATGGCGCCCAACGTTTGGTAAGGCGATAAATCTAACGCAAGACGTTAGAGTAACTCAGTCGTGCTTTTTCACACAGACCCTTTTGTCCCGTAAATACTCCAAAAGACGTCTGGAGTGGGTAAAAGGTTAAAATCCGCCGGAACTTAGTAGAAAGAGATTTCTATGTATAGTTTTTGGTATAGTCAACGTTGAAGGATACAGTATTCAAAAATATTGGGCACCTAATCTTTGTTTCCTTGAAACCTGATCTGCAACCAAAAAACCTTCTGTCAGTAAAATGCCTGACGGAGACGAAGAAAGAGATGCTACAGCGTCTCAACTGTTGTTGGAAGACACAACTCTCCAACAGAATGACCCGAATGCTATACTCATTCCGGTCAACATAACAACTATAGACTCTTAAACTTATAGAAAATGGACTAACACCAAGAGGTGGAATAGTCGTATTCGTAATTGAGGCTCATGAATATCGGCAGACAGAGGTATTCTATTCATGGATAAAATTTCCAACAGCAAACGCTGTCACACACGACTTCCACTATTACAAAATAGAGGAACCTCCGGATGAATACACCCCTTTCGAGGAGGTGGAAATCCCACTAAAATACCAAGAGCACCTGCTCCGGTTTAAAGGCGCCCTAAAACATAATAATCACATCACCAGGCTCGGTCCAATAGGTAGACCAGGAGCAACGTGGCCGGTTCTAGCCAGCTACACACCACATCCAGACATCGAAAAAATGTCAGTACCAGAACTTTTAGCACAGCTAAAACAACTGATTAAAATACATAGACAATTAGTCCAATATGTAATGCGGACTTCAACAGTCCAACCAGCTATTAACATTCCACAGCTGACCCCTCATCAGGGGAACACAAACAAAATTACACCACAGAACATACAATCATGTCTGGGTAAAGTACCTGCAAAACGGGAACAAATTCCATTCTGGTTAGCACAAAAAATCACTCAAATAGAGGCAGTATTTCCGGATACTACCCCTACTGAGAAACACAGAATTCTGACTATCTGTCTCCCTATGGGGATCGCACCACATGTGGAGGACTGTGACACTTGGGGCACAGTCTTTGCTTCCATTTACACAAAACCACATGGTGTTCCGTCCATGGCGGTAATACCAGATGTACTAAGACAGATTCAAAATGAATACGGTCCAGAACCTGCTTTAACTCTGGGTATGAAATTACTGAAAGACTTCAAGCAGGTTTCGGCTATATTATTAGCCAACATAAAAGGAGAAGCAGCATCTGTGGCAATCCGCCAGAAATTGAAAGAAACAGATATAGCAGACCAACCAATTGAACTTGCCAGAATCATAGAAAAATCCTATGGAAAACTAGGTAGAGATAGTTTGGGTGGGAAACCAGTAAAACCCCAACTAATTGAAAATCCTGAAAAAATATTTATTAAAAATAATATAAACACTCCAAAAAAGAGCTGGGATGGAAATAAACAATCCACTCCCAAAGAAAAAAGATTCAAGTCCAGAGGAAGGTCTCCTCGGCGGAGAGAAAGATCTCCGGACCAAGGACACAAGTCTCCTCAGAGGGAGCCCTCTGAGAAAAGATACAACCTTAGAAATAGGGATAACCCCAGAGTCTGGAATTCACTCCCCCCTAGCATTAGGAAGATTCAAAATATTGTACAATTTAAACGTGAAATGAAAAGCCTAATGATGAGTAAATACCTTGCATAGGGAAGCTGACGGATCGCTGGTATGAACTGTTACATCAACTGAAGGGTGGCCTCCCCATGAATACTATCTCTGACAGGAGACTGACGCCACACACAAGCCTCGGCTGTATCCGCCAAACCATATAAACTATATAACCTCTACCTCAACTTATCGATTGATAAGGATCGTGATACAAGCTAGGTCTCTATCACTTCTTTTTGCTAATTGCACATGTGTTTGGAATATATATAGTTAGACACTGTCTATAGCCATAGTCTCTGTTATCTCTTATTTATCTGTTGTATATCGATACCGTACTGGAAATGTGTAACCTTCCTCGATGTTAAGCGCTCTGATACCCACGGGTCTTGTTCGCGCTATACAAAACTCTAAATAAATAAATAAATAAAATAAATAAACCTAAAGCAACCTGATATATATCAAGATATTGATACACGTCCCTCTCGATCTTTTCAGACTTCCTCGCAGAAATCGGAAAGAGGAGGACGGTCAGAACACAGGGAAGAGCACGTCAAGTCCAAAGACAAGGAACCTGCTCATCAAAGTAAAAAATTAAAATTTCCAAAAAAGAAGGTAGCCAGTATTAAAATAATCAAACATGCCGAGGATACTGAGGACACAACTGAATGGGCACAGACAATGCTAGACAGCGCAGCAGAAGTGACCATAGCTCGCAAGATCCTGATGAATCATCTGGAGACAGTGGACACGAATGAATACATTCAGGTGGAAACTGCAGATACCAGAGTTAGCAAACCTCATAAAATATACGAAATAACATTACGTATAGAGGGTGATAAGACTAGGAAAGTAAGAGGTCTATTTTGGGATAACCTTTCCAAAGGCTATGACATCCTTTTAGCTGAGAAAGACTGGCCACCAGAGTTTTTCAGGGAGTGCCCTCATGGCGAAGAAATGATTATGCCTGCCTTCTCAAATCATATTTCAATTAATAGAAAATATACATATGCAAGAAAATGGGCAGTAGCCCAAGCTCCTGCATTATACAAAAATCATGTAGGATGGGATGAGGACTCTCCTCCTCACAAAATCCAGTTAAAATGTCAACCAACTGCACAAAGGCAGTACCCAATAAAACAAGAAGCTAAAAACCAAGTCAGGGAGATCTTAGATCAACTTGAATACCAAGGGGTGATTGAAACATGCACCTCTCAAATGAACAATCCTTTGTTTCCTGTCTCCAAGCCAGATGATTCATATCGTCTAGTTTTGGACTACAGACACCTTAACTCGTGTTGCAAAACATTTGCAGTACAAAACTCACACAGTGCAGCACTAATGAATAATATCATGCGCAAAAAATACAAAAAAACATTAGACATCTCTAATGGATTCTTTTGTTAAAACATTGCACCTGAAAGCAGGTATTTGACCGCTTTCTCAATAATGGGGTCGCAGAATTTCTGTCGACTCCCACAGGGATTCAAGAATAGCCCAGGATTATTCTCAGCAAGAGTAACGGAGTTACTACAAATATATGACGATGAGGCATTATCATATGTTGATGACATCTATCTGACAGATGATAGGGGGCGCTAGAGAGCGCACAAGCGGAATGGCTGCTTAGACGAGCAGCTCCCGCTCCTTGGCCGTTTATCCTTCAGTCATCCTCTGCCACAGGGTACCCACGTACCATTTTTCCCCCTCACCTGCTGCAGGAGGCTGAGATCTGCACTCGACCCAAGTCTGGGGTCGCTGCGTCGTTCGGAGCCGGAGATATCGTTCCGTCACTGCCCGCCGGAGATTGCCCTGGAACTGGCGAGCGAGGAGGGCCGGCTGCGGTGACTCACGCGACACCGGGGACTGCCACGAGGGGGTGGGCCGCGAACTCGGACGGCCGCCCGGAGGTGAGACGCCTGCTACGCGACTGCCCGAGACAGGGGCGAGAGGCTGACATCCCCTCCAGCAATCGGGCCCCCCCCCCCCTGCTACTGCTGATCCGCAACGGGTGAGCCGGCCCTTACGCCGGGAGACGCGCTGAGTGGCGGGCCGACCCCCTAAGCGCCTGGAGAGACTCGCGTCCAGCTACTGCTCTCGGCGGCGGGGGCACGGAGCGAGAGGTGCCCGGACCGAAGGGCGGCTACCGCGTTATTGGGCCCCGCCGTGGGAGAGGCTGTGCATAGTTGTGTCTCTGGGGCACCTGGGCCCTGTGCTTGGTGCCGAGCGATCCCCTGCCCATTAGGGCACTCCTGAAGCACGTTGGGAGCAGGGTTGAATCCCTTGAGCAGCCGGATCCCGAGTCTCCCCCGCTGATGTGCTGAGGGGTTGGGATCTCAAAAGGCGCCTTGATTGTGCTGGACTTTGCCTCCCCCTGGGCCTGGTGCTCGAGGACCTTCGGCCTGCTGCTGTGCTGCGGGGCTGTGCCAGCGACCTGCCGTGCCCGAGGAGAGACGCTTTGGCGCCGCTGCTGGCCGGGCCTCGCCACCCTTCACCGCCGAGGCATCTGGGGAGCACGACCAAGGCTGGTCGCCTGCACCTTCCTGCTAGACAAAGGCTGATCTGCCACGGTGCCACCTTGCCCGACGACTGCCACTCTGCGCCTTACCTGTGCGGTCATCACACACGTACTGCCTTAGCGCCCGTCCGCTGGACTTCTGGGCCCACAGCGCTGCCACGACACGCGGTGATCTTGTGCCGCGACCTGTTGCCACCATGGTGCGGCCCGAAAACCGCCAAACGAAGCTCAGTTTCGATGGCGCCAAAAAAGGCGCGAAATCAGTACCGACGGATCCTGGGCCCAGCGCAGCGGCCCCGAAGGCCATCCCGTCCCCTGCTAAAGACATTGATTTACACAGCCTGTTTCAAGAGATGAGGCAGGGGTTTGCCACTGTTGTCGAAAAGGTCGACGGCGTCACTGCTCGCCTGGACGCCTTGGTTCATACGGTGGACCGCCACGAGGAGAGGCTAACGGCTGCGGAGCAACGCATTTCTGACAACTCGGACGCCACCTCGACTCATACAACGCAACTAGCTAGGATGGACAATCTGCTCAGGGTAATAGCGGCTAAAAACGAGGACTTGGAAGCTCGCAGCCGCCGGAACAACATACGCGTCATTAATGTGCCAGAATCCACGGATACGGGTAGGATGGAACTGTATATTGAAAAACTGCTTAAGGGCTCGATTGGAGAGGACGCCTTCTCTCCCCAATTCATCGTGGAGAGGGCGCACCGCTCCTTAGCACCTGTGCTCAAGCCTGGGCTACCACCGAGGCCGATTATAGCCAAACTATTAAACTACCGGGACCGTGACACTGCATTGAGGGGGCGGCCCGGACCCAACGGACTTTACAGTACAATGGTGTCACCTTCTCCATATACCCGGACTTCACACCGCTGGTGCAGGAGGAGCGGCGTAAATTCCTCCCGGTGAAGAAGAAGCTGCGAGAAGCCCAAGTGGATTATGCCCTCCTCTACCCAGCAAAGCTGCGGATCACATACCAGGGAACGCAACGTTTTTTCACCAATCCAGAGAAAGTGGAGGATTTTTTTAAATCGCTCCGAAGGGCGCGCAGGGGAGATCGCGATGTCGCAGAGGAACGAGAGGACGGACGCATTTCTCCTGCGCCGAGCGATCACTGACTGCTTACACCAACTGCGATGGGCGCATCTCCTGCACTGTTTGAATTCTCGATGCCGCTCAGAGCGCAGGCACTGGGCTGACCGCACGTCTTGGACCTGCACGGACTCAACGCTCCTGTGGTAATGTAACCCAAGGACCACTCTCTTGGCCCTAGTCTCCATAGAGGGCGGTACAGAACTGGAGCTATGTGCCGAGAGGTGGCTGGGCGAACTCTATGCTATACCCCTACAGGGTGTTCCCCTTAAGACTACTGCTGTTTTTGTTGTTGTTGTGGAAGTTGGGAAGGAGGGGGTGAGGGGTGGGGTGCTGGGTGGGGCACAATGGCTTCTGGCATGATTGGGATGCTGGGGTGGGAGGGGGGAGGGGTTGTTCTATGAAGAGGCATTCCTCGCTCGGACTATGTATGCGGACTCTATACTGGTGGGTGCACCGATGTTGGCGGGGTGGGACAGACCGTGTGTCACTACCTTGGCTGGCGCCGCTGCGACTGTTGTTGTATTATCTATGGCTGCTCTGAATGCTAACACGCAACTGACTTGCCTGTCCTGGAATGTCCGGGGTCTGAATGATGCTAAGAAATGTCGCAGTGTCATTGCCTATTTGGATAGACATCACGTTCAGGTTGCCCTATTGCAGGAGACTCATTTGCCACCGAAGGGTAACACCACCTTTGCGAGTAGATGGGCAGGGCACCGCACCTTCTCCTCATATTCCACCTATGCGAGGGGGGTTGTTATCCTTGTTGCCCGAGGGGTACCAATTCAGAGATACGGGGAACTGATGGATAGAGAGGGGCGCTTTGTGCTGCTGTGGGGTAGACTGGGACGGGACACTTACACATTTGTCATCACATATGCGCCAAATGTCGATACGCCTGCTTTTTTCACTACTCTGTGGGGCAACATCATGGCTACTGGGTCACGACACATCATTTGGGGTGGGGATTTCAACCTGGCACTGGTGCCTCAGCTGGATAGGGCGGATGGAGTCTGCTCGTACAAGCCTAGAGCGCGAGAGGCACTGGAGGGTGTCATGGCGGAGGGCGGGTTGATGGATGCCTGGAGACACATGTACCCGCATGGGAAGGAAGGCACACACTTTACCTCATACACGGGAACTTGGGCACGTTTGGACTACTTTTTGGTTACCAGGGGTCTAGTCTCGGAGCTAGTGAGGGTGGTACACCTGCCGAGAACGTACTCTGATCACAGTCCTGTTCTGCTTCAATTCCGGCCACCTGGGTGGGATGACCCGAGGCCACACTGGAGACTCCGCCCTGACGTCTTGTTGGACACTCTGTTTCGCACTGAACTAGGGGAAGAGATAGCGGCTTTCTTTCCCAGAAATAAGGGGTCAGTGGACTCGATTGAACACATTTGGGAGGCATTCAAAGTGACTGTTAGGGGATATTGTATATCTAAGAGCTACGGGGTTCTACGCGACATCCTTCATACGATTGAAGCATTGGAGAAGGAGTTGCGGACTCTGGAACTCGTATGGTGACTGAGACTGGGCCCGAACCACATGCTGCTTTTAGAGAGACATTGTCGAGGTATGAGGAGGAGGCTGCCAGGGACGCTAAATTCCGTGGCAAACACTGGCAGGCCCGGAAATATTGCGAGGGAGATCGACCTGGGAAGGTGCTCGCCATGCTCACACAACCCCCACGATCACATAATGTCATACTTGAACTCACAGACACTTCCGGGGCCACACTCAGGGACTCGGATGAGATACTCAATACATTCACAACACATTACCACCTGCTCTACACTTCTACCACAGGGTCCGAAGCGTCCTATGCTGAATACCTGAAAGACGTGGCTTTGTGCTGGCTCAGTGATGGGGACAGGGCGTTCCTGGCGGCGCCTTTCGAACTAGATGAGGTACGCGAGGCCATCATGTCCCTCAAGAACGGCAAGGCTCCTGGCCTCGACGGCATTCCTGCAGTTTTACAAAACGTACATTGATATCATGGCCCCTGTCTTTCGTGAGGTGTATTCGGAATCGCTCTGTGACGGTGCTCTCCCATGCTCCATGCGAGAGGTGGTAATCACATCGCTCCTAAAGCCCGACAAAGATCCCAGCTCCTGCAATTCTTACCGCCCACTCTCCCTCTTAAATTGTGATGTAAAAATACTCGCTAAGATCCTTGCTACCCGTCTGTCACTGCTGATGACTAGAATTGTGTTGCCCGATCAGTCTGGCTTTGTTGCTGGTCGGTCCACTTCCCACAACCTCCGTACCCTTTTCTACCTGCTTCGTGCTGTTCATCCCGATATACCCGTTGCAGCTGTTTTTCTCGACGCCTCCAAGGCTTTCGACTCAGTCGAATGGTCTTACCTATTCACGGTCCTGGATAGCATGGGGTTCCCGAGATTGTTTACATCCTGGGTCCGCCTACTATATACTCGCCCCACGGCGAGAGTGTTGATTAATGGACACCTGTCGCAGTCTATCGCACTTACCAGAGGCACGCGCCAGGGCTGCCCCCTTTCTCCCCTATTATTTGCCATAGCGGTTGAACCTCTTGCCTGTCGCCTGCGTCAACTACACCGAGACGGGGCGGTGCAATGCTTACAACGTCAAATAGATGTGTCTCCATATGCGGATGACATCACATTGTATGTTAAGCACCCTGAGAGGAACCTCAATTCCTTACTCAGGGAGTTTGTTGCGTTTGGCGGGATGTCAGGCGTGCATATTAACTGGTCCAAGTCGCAATTTTTCCCCTTAACGGATGCGATTGCTGATTTTCCTCTTGACTATCCATTGGAATGGTGTCGGACCGATCTCCGCTACTTGGGGATCCGTGTCTCTCGAGACAGGGAAGAGACATTGCGGTCCAATTATGGAGTGGCAATAACCAGGCTGACCGCCTCTGTGGATCGCTGGATCACCCTGCCGCTTTCTATGGCTGGGAGGGCATCCCTTATAAAAATGGTAATCCTCCCCGTTTTCTTTATTTGTTCCTCAACATTCCCTATTTCCCCGGCGCTTTCTTCTTCAAGACCCTGAAGACGGAGCTACGCAGGCTCTTCTGGGGAGGCAAAAGCCCCCGGCTTAAATAGTCCACGCTTACCCTCCCCTATGACAAGGGAGGTTTCGATGTCCCGGATTTTGAGGCATATTATCAGTGTGCGCAGGCACATTTTGCCCACCACTGGATGGCTCCTACGCCTTTTATGCCACACATCGCGGTGGAAGATTGGATAGTGCATCCTCTCCCACTCAATGGGTTGCTTTACTGCCCCGAATCGTCCATAACCACGCCGAATACATCGGTCTCGTGTACAATGGATGCATGGCGCCGCATAGCCGCGGGCTTGTCGTGTCCCCTGCCCTACTCTCCCAGATTGCCGCTTACCTATCATCCTAATCTCACCCTTTTGTGGGAACGGGGATTCCGCAACCTATGTGTGAGGATTCATATCACCTGTTGGGGTGACTTGTTCTTTAACGGTCGCTTTAAATTGGCGGAACTTTTTTTTTGCGACACACAGCTATACCCCTCTTGAGCTTTTTAGGTCTCGCGCCTGCGATGCATATGGCGAAGCCATATGCATCGCGCCAGGCGCGATACTATAGTTGCGGAGTCTGCTTCCCAGGAGACAGAGACTGGCGCGCGCACGCTCAGGAAAGCGATCGGAGCCGGCCGCGCGCGCGCGTTCCCAATCTCCTGTCTCTCTGGGAAGCACACAAGCAAGCCCAGCAAGCCCCGCCAAGGCATCACGAGCACGTCCCAGCCCGGGGTGCCAGCCAGAGCCAGCCCGCGCGAGGACACCCCCTTTTCTTTTCCCAGCTGCCGTCATGGGAGTGGAGATCGAGACCATTTCACCCGGGGACGGTAAGCCGCCAGGCGGGAGGGGGTTACGCGTGCGCATGGGTGCCGAGCAAGGAGGATCCCCGGGGCTGGCTGGTTCCATACAGCGAGGACAAAAGTCATTCATAACTAGGTTGGTGAGCTGGTTTTTACAGGTCGGAATCGACCTTACACTGAAATTCAAAGTGCATCTTGATGCGTTCATTAGCTCTCAATCGGCAAACATTATCATTATGTATACATTGGCCAACTCTTGAATTGCATTGTAACAGTAGGGCATGATTTGGCAATTGCAGGTTGCATCGTCCTCTGGGGCTGGGTTTCCATTGTTCCGATATTGCATATACATTTATAAATATTCATATAGAGGTTTTGTTATACTACAGGTTAACATTTAGATGGTCTTTAATTAAAAAAATTAAATTGAAAAATGGGCAGTGACACAAGCTGTAAAATTAGAGTTCTTTGTCATGGTTGGACCGGCAGAATTGGTGTCTCGTTAATAGAGATCCTTTCTACAATGCAAATCTGTGTTATTAGAAATTTAATGCAGAAATTTGCTTAGGTAATTCATAAATGGAGGAATTTTTTTTTAAAGCAATCTAAAAAAGATAGTGTCGCGCACCTGCATGCTTTTGGGGTGATGTGGATGATGAAGCCTTGGTTTATTTAAGGTTTAGGTCACTATGACATGGCTGGCAATGTGGGTTGGCTGTCTAAGTCTGCTATGACCTTGTGCCTCAAAAGGTTATCGATCAACCTTGATAGGCTGGGGTGACGTTCGCCCTTGCTGATGGTGCATGGGTTGCTCCCACACACGCCAGTATTTTAAAGATGCACTTTTTTTTTTTTTTAAAGTACTTGTCCCTTAGTGAGTAGCCCTGAGAGTTGTGTGGACTTGTACCCCTTCCGCCTGAAGTGCTGTGATTCATCAAACTGAAATGTTTTGTTCAGAAAACAATAAAAGGTATTGGATGCTATTGATAGACGCACAGCCGGTGAATGCATGGTTTACAAAGGCCTAGAAAAAGATTGGAATGTGGTCTGGACATGACTAGACCTCTAGCCTTATCAATTTTTGCTGATTATTAAACAGTAACCTGTTGCTGGCGCCTCAGAAGTGTCATTATAGCAATGAAGTGCATGTAGGTCCTCAACTTTTTTTTTTTTTAAACTTTTTATTAATCCTCAAAATTGTTGTATATACAAAGAGCGTTTATATTGCATCATCCATCCCTTTTTTACAGTTCACTTATCTACCGCTATTAACAAATCTAGGGCCAGGTTAATAATGTTCACCTTGGTGCCCTGCTTCCCTCTTACAGTCCTCGATATGTCTGCCATGCAGTCCAGATTTTCTCCCCTTTCGTAAATCGTCAATTCCGCTTGCCAGCATCAGTCCAGATCATTTTCGCATTCCTCCAGTGTAGGTGTGGACATCACCCCCCCCCCATTTCCTTGCCACATTACTTTTAGCAACCACAGCCGCCAACACCAGCCACTGCTTCACATGTCGTGGCCAATCCTCGTTTTCTTCTGTTATTAGGAGGAACCATTTGGGCTCTAGTTGGACTTCCATGCCCAATACTACTGACATTGCCCTAGCACACCCCCTCACCCTCACACCCCCTCACCCTCACACCCCCTCACCCTCACACCCCCTCACCCTCACCCTAACACCCCCTCACCCTCCCACACCCCCTCACCCCTCACCCCCACACCCCCTCACCCCCACACCCCCTCACACACCCTCACCCTCACACCCCCTCACCCTCACATCCCCTCACCCCCACATCCCCTCACCCTCACATCCCCTCACCCTCACATCCCCTCACCCTCACATCCCCTCACCCTCACACAACCTCACACCCCCTCACCCTCACACCCCCTCACGCCCTCACACCCCCTCACACACCCTCACGCCCTCACACACCCTCACACCCTCACACACCCTCACACCCCCTCACGCCCCCTCACACCCTCACTCCCTCACACACACTCACTCCCTCACACACCCTCACACCCCCTCACCCTCACACCCCCTCACCCTCACCCTCACCCCCTCACCCTCACATCCCCTCACCCTCACACACCCTCACACCCTCACACACCCTCACACCCCCTCACCCTCACACACCCTCTCACCCCCTCTCACCCCCTCTCACCCTCACACACCCTCTCACCCACTCTCACCCTCTTGCCCCCTCTCACACACCCTCACCCTCCCACCCTCACACCCCCTCACCCACACTCACCCCCCTCACCCTCACACACTTTCCCACCCTTCTCACATTCACACCCCCTCACCCTCACACCCCCTCACCCACCCTCACCCTCACCCTCACATCCTCTCACCCTCACATCCTCTCACCCTCACAACCCTCTCACCCTCACATACCCTTGCCCTCACACCCACTCACCCTCACTCACCCTCACTCACCCTCACACACACTCACACACCTTCACCAGCATAGCATAGCATAACAAAACACAACAAAACATAGCATAGCATAATAAAAACATAGCATAACAAAGCATAGTATAACAAAACATAGCATAGTATAACAAAACGCAACAAAACATAGCAGAACAAAACATAGCATAACATAACAAAACATAGCATAACATAATCTAAAACAAAGCATAACAAAACAAAACATTGCATAACAAAACATAGCAAAATACAAAAAAACATAACAAAACACAACAAAACAGCATACATAACAAAACATAGCATTGCAAAGCATAGCAAAACATAGCATAGCATAGCATAACAAAACACAACAAAACGTGTAGCATAGCATAACAAAACACAACATAGCATAGCATAACAAAACACAACATAGCATGGCATAACAAAACAAAGCTTAGAATAGGATAACAAAGCATAGCATAACAAAGCATAGCATAACAAAACATAGCATAGCAAAACATTGCATAGCATAATAAAACACAACAAAACATAGCATAGCATAACAAAACAGCATAGTATAACATAGCATAGCATAGAAAAGCATAGCATAGAAAAACATAGCATAACAAAACATAGCATAGCATAAAAAAACAGCATAGCATAACAAATCAAATCATAAGATAGTAAAGCATAGCATAGCATAACAGAACAAAACATAGGATAGCAAAACAAAACATAGCATAGCATACAGCATCACTCCGCACCTCCACAGCATCACTCAGGGGCAACACAACATCACTATGCGCTACCACAGCATCACTGAACGCCACAACATCACTCGTTCGTCATCACAACATCGGTCAGCGCCACCACAGCTTCAATCTGTGCAACCATTCAACAACACCTGGTTCAAATATGTTCTCTCAATGTTTCAAGCTTTATTACAAATGTAACAAAATGATGTTAATATTTCGCTTCTGTTCTTGGATTTTCATCACAATAAAAAACACTGAACATTCTCTTCACAAAAGTTATTTACAAAACTTTAAGCTATTGCCATTATAAATTACAATAACTTTTATTTAAGTATTAATTACGGAAAAAATTAAAAGCCAATGTTATTTGTAATATCAATACATGTAAATACAACACATATTGCATTACAAATGCTATAGGTGTCACATTGGCGAAAGTTATAACTATTGGCATTGTAAATGACAAAGCTATTCATTTCGCTATTTTCAAAAACAAAACATAAATAAAAAAATTGTCATTTACAATACTAATAGCTCAAACTTTCCTAATGCGAGACCTATTGCATTGCAAATGCTTGTTTATTATATACGCCTGCGAGCTGGGATGAGGGACATCATACCTGATTTCCCCGACGAACCCGAAACCCTACCTCCGCTTCATTTCCTGTTGTGCTCACAGGATGGGGCCCACCTGGTCTCCGGCCTTTATCGTCAGCTCAGGGGCGCAGCTCCGATGCCGGAATCTAGCGCTCGGATGCGCTGGACTACTGAACTGGCCACTGACGTTACTGACGAGCAATGGCAGTATTGCTGTGCGCTCACGTCCCGCATCTCCGCTAGTAGTCGCTTGAAAATCATACATTATAAATTCCTACAGAGGGTGTATTACACGCCGGTGAGGAAACACAGATTTGGTTTGGCGGATGATGATCGCTGCGAGCGCTGTCGTGCCGCGCACGCGGATTTTCTACATTTAGCATGGGGCTGCCCCCAGGTGACACGCTACTGGCAGCAGGTGACGGATGCCCTCGCAGAGATGACGAAGGAAGCGGTACCCATGGATCCGTTGGTGACGCTTCTTGGGTATACTATGCAGATCCCTAGCTCCTGCCGAAAATTCGTTGACACCGCGATACTCTTGGCCAAGAGGCGTGTGGCGTGTCGCTGGGGTCGGGGCAGAGCGCCCAAATTTAAGGAGTGGCTGACGGACTTGACCTATTGTCAGGAACAACATGCTACATTCGCTGAATTATTACCCCTCTCCAGTCGGCCCCGCGACATCTGGGATCCACTGGTGGGCTATCTGCTTGCACGTTCGGATGACGGGGATCCGCCTGAAGAACATCCTGTCACAGTTTAATGTCCTATTTCTTGAACTCTAGTCTCGGCCATTGTTTCCGCTGATGCCTCCATGTCTCCTTCCGATCGGCCCTCATTGGGACCTCCTACCCTCGGGCTGAGAAGGATCGGCCTCTTTCCCTGGCCTCCCATGAGGTACCCGGCATTGCCGGCTTCCCTCCGAGTGCTGCTCTTCTTCCCTCTCTGTCATTCCTGGGTTTCTCAAGCCACGAGCGACATACACTTGCACTTCCCCTATTACTCGACACTGGGTGACACCACACCCATCGCTACTTATAGCACTGATGGATGGGTGATGGGGTGGGTGTGCTACGGCTAATGTGACACGCCTGTACTTTCCTGCCTAGACTGCCGCACCGGCTTGCTACCTGTTCTTCCTGCCGAGCAGATGTGAATTGCCTCTTAGGTTCTGTGCTGTTGGGGGTTTCTGTTAACTGTTATGGGCACTGCCGTTATCTTCGAAGAAAACGACTGTTCTACTGCTGCTCATCCTTCCTTGCCCCACAACACCGGAAGTGTCTTCATCCTTACTCATAGTTATGCAATGCCGCCGGGCCTCCGGGATGCCGGTCAGGAGGCTGTGTTATGCTTACCTCACAATGCTGCTGGCCTCCGGGTTGTGGGCGCAAAGGGCTGTGTAATATGCTTCCTCTTGTACAATAAAGCAGTTTTGAACTCAAAAAAAAAAAAACTATGGTGGAGGAGAGTCACCCCACTGAAAAATAAAATGATAACAAAATCTATCTGACAGATGATGACTTGGATACTCACTTGAAAAGAGTGAACACCATAATACTTGGGTTCGCAGCAGAGGGTTACAAATTCAACTTTAAAAAGTCACGAATTGCCCATCTAACTGTCCTGTTTTTAGGATATGAATTATCAAGTGAAGGCAAAAGCCTAGCGGACAATTTCTTAGAGAAATGCGCAGTACTCCAACACCAAAAACGCTGAAGAACTTACAATCAATACTAGGTTTCCTGAATTTCGGAAGAACTTACATTCTAAATTACGCAGAGAGGGTCAAACCTCTCTATGAATTAATAAAACCAGATTTTAAACCAATCAATTTGACTCAAAAACAGACAGAAATTTTTAGATTATTGCAAACAGACATGTTAGCTAAAACAAAATTGCAAACTCGCGATAACACACGCAACCTTGTAATCCGAGTCATCCCAGGAAGATGCGGATTCACGTACCTGACCTCTAATGAGGGAGAAACGGTACCAATAGCTTACAAATCACATTTGTACACACAAGCTGAAAAATCATTCAGTCTTGCGGAAAATATTGTAAATGCGGTTCAAACAGCTGTAGCAAAAGAAAAAGCCCAAGCCGAAGGCAAAAGGATAACTGTTTTAACAGCAGAATCAGCCTTTGAGTCATTAACAAGCCCACGCAATTTAACTACCGTGGCATTATATCCAAAATGGATACAATTGGAAAATTCTCTTGCTACAGAAAAAGTGAAATACTATTTTGACCCGAACATGAAAAAACTGAAAGATCTAACGTATGAAAAAGAATATCCTCTGCCAATCGAAATTCTGCCCCTACAACAGTACGCCTGTGTAATATATACGGATATGACGAACCCTCAGTTTGGGGAAAACAAGCTTACAATGCTACGTGCGAGGTTGTTAAATGCCGGTGGCACGAAGGTAAATTGAGACCACTGGTAACAATGTCTCAATCTGTAAAGACAATTCATGTCAACAAACTGAATTAATAGCTTTAAAAATGGCACTCGATATTGCCGATCGCAAATTCCTGACACTAATAGTGTGCGATTCGCATTTCTGCATCAAGTCTTAGAATAATGACTTGCAGAACTGGGTTCAAAACGGTTACAAAGATGACACAGGTACCACAATCAAGCAAAAAACGCTTTGGGAACAAATAGTTCTTTTACGAAAAGAACTACAAAAGACTCACGTGATCCATACACTGAGTCATCAGCGTGATGGCGTTCACGCTGCAGGGAATTCATTGGCTCACAAAGCCACAGCGGAAGCAACTCAACCGGCTTCCGTAGCCACAAAAAAGCGTTCAGATAAATACATAGATGGGGAAACCATGCTGGCGGTAAAAACGTCTTCAAAAGGCGACTGTACAGCACTACCCGTGAACTACCCACTCAATTATACATACATAATAGATGCAAACTCCGTTCCTTTTGCTCGAATCCCTGGAGATAGAGTAATTCCAAACACGAACAGGAGAGTCTTGTTAATAGCAGACGCACACATGGGTGAAGGTCTAGGGCACCGAGAGATCAAGGAATCTCTGAAAGAATTACAATCAGAATACTGGTGGCCGGGGATGAGCCTGCAACATTACAAATTTGTAATGAGCTGTCAAAACTGCAACAGAGATCGCAGTGGCGAACCGGCCGTAGTAGTGCCAGGACCCCAATTAGAGAGCATAAGGCGATCTATAAGCATAATCAAACAGGAAAAATGCGTCCCACTGTATATTATTTAAGACTAAATTCACTTAAAATGTGTCCCCAGCGCTCGGCTGACGCCAGAACTGTTATAAAAGATTTGCGAGTCTATATCGGCACATACGCAATTGGCATGCTACATTCTGACCAGGGTCCTGCTTTCAGCTCTCGAGCTTATAAGGAGGCCATGACCAGCATGGGCATTGCATTGGGATACTCTTGTCCATCCTGAGGGAAATGGGATTGTGGAAAGAAAAAACCGAGACATAAAGCAATCTATAACGGCGAGGGTATTAGGTTCGGGTGATGGGTGGATCCAACATTTAACAAGTGTCCAACGTAGTCTTCATAATCTGGCAAGAAATTCTCTGAAAGGTTTCAGCCCGTACGAACTATTGTTCGGGACTAGAATGCATATTCAGGACTTAGATAGTCAGACTTCAGTGGTAGAAGAAAAATGCTTTGATATCAAAGATCGTTTGGCTATTTTACAGGACTTAAATGAAACAAGAAAAGGCCTGAGCAACGTAAAGCTAAAACAGCAGCCAATAGCCACTGAAGATAAACCACCTGTCCCAGCAAGGCCTGTCTGGATTCCAAAAATCGGGGATCTGGTCAGAGAAAAGATCGCGGTGAAGAAGGAATTTGGGCCTTCTTACAGAAAAGCAGTACCTGTCTTAGCTGTCAGCGGAACAAGATGAGTTGTACTACCGCCCCTTGCTGGTAAAAAGGAGAACCGAGTTGTAGATATCGACCTGGTAAAACCACAATCATGTGGCCAATAATAAGTAGTAGGCCCAGTGGACTCCCAAGAAGTAGCAGAACACCTAAACTTGCTACAATACAAGAGGTTCAAACTGAGAGACTAATCACATTTGATAAACCTACAGTGAATAAAAAAGGACTATGCAACAATGCCATGGAACTTGTGCCTCTTGAAACCCAAATTGCAACAGTTCGTCAAGAAACACCTGTCTACAACGATGTAGCCTCAGACTATGCTAATGAAACAAAAAATGCAAAAGCAACTGAAAATCCGGAAGCAATTCCAACAATTGACAGAACTGCATCAGGCTACTTAATCAATTTCGATGACTTTTCTGAGGATCCAAGCGAACCTGAAGAACAGCCAACAACAAAACCTTTTAAAGACAAAGTAACAGAACTCTTTCATCAACTCAAAGAAACCTATCTGATTTCTCCATGGATTGAATTTTGGATTGTGTTAGGTGTACTTTTCCTCCTGCTTTGGCTCATCATGGTTCTTTGTTTGGGAAAATTAATTGAGGGAAAATACAGTACAATGGACACAGCAAGTCAGAACATCAACTTGGTCCTAAAGCCACACAAGTCATCTCACATCGAGAAAAGAGAACTATCATCAGTGAATGTCAAAGCCAATCCAATACCCGGTGGGGTAGCATGGGACAAAACAGATTACGAAATCTATGGCCCGGTCGAACTATTGAAATATCCACACCAGTTTAAGGTTTCATTAAGTGACTTTGTAAAACAGAGTACATTCTCTGATGATTGGGACTTTGAAAGTATTAATGATATGATGTCAGATTTAGTAATGTCAGCAACATTTACAGAACATGATTACTTACAAGGTTCATCTAATTATGAAGAAATGTATTGTTACAACCACTTTGCACATCACTATTTGCATAAATCTGCTCAACCTAGAAATGTTTTTAGTTATAATCAATGGGAACATTGTGCAACTCCACCAAAAGGTAGTTCGAAAACATTTTATGAGAAATTCCCATATTTTTCAGGGTTTAACACAAGTGATGCAGAAACGTTTTATTTCAAAATGTTAAATAAGACAGGAATGAAAACGATGCTGACAAATACTAAATTGATTTATTCAGAAACATTTTATGAAAAAATGATTACATTTGGTTTTGATTTTTGGAAAAACAACATTGAAACAAAAACCATCTGGGGTACCAAAGATTGGCAGGTACAAGGTTTAGAAGCATTATTTCGAGCCCGCATGATCCCAGAACAAATTATATTCTTGAATGACACAATTCAACTGACAACCTGTCTTGGCCTAGCCAAAATTAAAGACTTAAACAAACCGTCTATTCCAAAGCCAACACCTGACAGTAATAGCACTACAGATGTTGAGATAGACGTATCCCATATTTTTAACCAAAATAGAACACATCCTGATTGGAAAAAATGGTTGATCTGGCCCACAGACACAAATAACTGTCAAGATAGATTCCTGAACAAAATACAGGGGTTCAAAATGACCAGGCCAGACCCTAGATACTCCCAGAGACAACATCCAGGGATAGTTACAACATACAGTGTAGGAAAACTCTGCCTCGAATGGCTACAGAGATCCATACTGGCAGAAATTAAGCAACACTTGACTTTACTTAAAGACGGTGCTGACTTGCGTGATTTCATAATGGGACCACGCAAACAGCGTCAAAAACGTTTCATAGCGGCCGGTATATACGCAGCTTACAATGAAGCTTGGAAAGAAACGCAAATTGAAACAGCAGAAAAAATACAGGAAATTGACCGTATTAATTTGGAAAAATCACTTTCTGTTGTGGACAATGGGTTAATGACTCTGTCCTCCAGAATATATTCACTGGACAGTATTGTATCATCTGCTGTTGATATAATAGGGTTCATAAAGGGGGTGGTGATGGACAGAGTATCTGAATTAAGCAGAACACTCCTACCCAGTCAAAAGATCAGGGCTTGATCCATCACCGTTTTTTAGCTCACTGCACCATCCCAGCTCAGAACCTGGCTACATGCAAATTAGTCTGACCCTGGCCCAGTGCATCATGGGAACAGGGCAGACCAAACTACCAAGCCAATTCTTTACTGGAAAGGAAACAAGCTTCCGGGGACCGGTTTCTGGCATTACAGCCGTCTTCGGCCCGGCTTGCTTGAATCCTGATGGTGCAGTGAGCAAGAGACTCACATCTGAGCATACCCTTCCACACTTGTGGTGGCCAAAACGGTTCATAAAGGGGGTGGTGATGGACAGAGTATCTGAATTAAGCAGAACACTCCTACCCAGTCAAAAGATCAGGGCTTGACCCATCATCGTTTTTTAGCCCACTGCACCATCCCAGCTCAGAACCTGGCTACATGCAAATTAGTCTGACCCTGGCCCAGTGCATCATGGGAACAGGGCAGACCAAACTACCAAGCCAATTCTTTACTGGAAAGGAAACAAGCTTCCGGGGACCGGTTTCTGGCATTACAGCCGTCTTCGGCCCGGCTTGCTTGAATACTGATGGTGCAGTGAGCAAGGGACTCACATCTGAGCATACCCTTCCACACTTGTGGTGGCCAAAACGGTTCAGAAAGGGGGTGGTGATGGACAGAGTATCTGAATTAAGCAGAACACTCCTACCCAGGCAAAAGATCAGGGCTTGATCCATCACCGTTTTTTAGCTCACTGCACCATCCCAGCTCAGAACCTGGCTACATGCAAATTAGTCTGACCCTGGCCCAGTGCATCATGGGAACAGGGCAGACCAAACTACCAAGCCAATTCTTTACTGGAAAGGAAACAAGCTTCCGGGGACCGGTTTCTGGCATTACAGCTGTCTTCGGCCCGGCTTGCTTGAATCCTGATGGTGCAGTGAGCAAGGGACTCACATCTGAGCATACCCTTCCACACTAGTGGTGGCCAAAACGGTTCATAAAGGGGGTGGTGATGGACAGAGTATCTGAATTAAGCAGAACACTCCTACCCAGTCAAAAGATCAGGGCTTGATCCATCACCGTTTTTTAGCTCACTGCACCATCCCAGCTCAGAACCTGGCTACATGCAAATTAGTCTTACCCTGGCCCAGTGCATCATGGGAACACGGCAGACCAAACTACCAAGCCAATTCTTTACTGGAAAAGAAACAAGCTTCCGGGGACCGGTTTCTGGCATTACAGCCGTCTTCGACCCGGCTTGCTTGAATCCTGATGGTGCAGTGAGCAAGGGGCTCACATCTGAGCATACCCTTCCATACTTGTGGTGGCCAAAACGGTTCATAAAGGGGGTGGTGATGGACAGAGTATCTGAATTAAGCAGAACACTCCTACCCAGTCAAAAGATCAGGGCTTGATCCATCACCGTTTTTTAGCTCACTGCACCATCCCAGCTCAGAACCTGGCTACATGCAAATTAGTCTGACCCTGGCCCAGTGCATCATGGGAACAGGGCAGACCAAACTACCAAGCCAATTCTTTACTGGAAAGGAAACAAGCTTCCGGGGACCGGTTTCTGGCATTACAGCCGTCTTCGGCCCGGCTTGCTTGAATCCTGATGGTGCAGTGAGCAAGGGACTCACATCTGAGCATACCCTTCCACACTTGTGGTGGCCAAAACGGTTCATAAAGGGGGTGGTGATGGACAGAGTATCTGAATTAAGCAGAACACTCCTACCCAGTCAAAAGATCAGGGCTTGATCCATCACCGTTTTTTAGCTCACTGCACCATCCCAGCTCAGAACCTGGCTACATGCAAATTAGTCTGACCCTGGCCCAGTGCATCATGGGAACAGGGCAGACCAAACTACCAAGCCAATTCTTTACTGGAAAGGAAACAAGCTTCTGGGGACCGGTTTCTGGCATTACAGCCGTCTTCGGCCCGGCTTGCTTGAATCCTGATGGTGCAGTGAGCAAGGGACTCACATCTGAGCATACCCTTCCACACTTGTGGTGGCCAAAACGGTTCATAAAGGGGGTGGTGATGGACAGAGTATATGAATTAAGCAGAACACTCCTACCCAGTCAAAAGATCAGGGCTTGATCCATCACTGTTTTTTAGCTCACTGCACCATCCCAGCTCAGAACCTGGCTACATGCAAATTAGTCTGACCCTGGCCCAGTGCATCATGGGAACAGGGCAGACCAAACTACCAAGCCAATTCTTTACTGGAAAGGAAACAAGCTTCCGGGGACCGGTTTCTGGCATTACAGCGGTCTTCAGCCCGGCTTGCTTGAATCCTGATGGTGCAGTGAGCAAGGGACTCACATCTGAGCATACCCTTCCACACTTGTGGTGGCCAAAACGGTTCATAAAGAGGGTGGTGATGGACAGAGTATCTGAATTAAGCAGAACACTCCTACCCTGTCAAAAGATCAGGGCTTGATCCATCACCGTTTTTTAGCTCACTGCACCATCCCAGCTCAGAACCTGGCTACATGCAAATTAGTCTGACCCTGGCCCAGTGCATCATGGGAACAGGGCAGACCAAACTACCAAGCCAATCCTTTACTGGAAAGGAAACAAGCTTCCGAAGATCAGTTTCTGGCATTACAGCCGTCTTCGGCCCGGCTTGCTTGAATCCTGATGGTGCAGTGAGCAAGGGACTCACATCTGAGCATACCCTTCCACACGTGTGGTGGCCAAAACGGTTCATAAAGGGGGTGGTGATGGACAGAGTTTCTGAATTAAGCAGAACACTCCTACCCAGTCAAAAGATCAGGGCTTGATCCATCACCGTTTTTTAGCTCACTGCACCATCCCAGCTCAGAACCTGGCTACATGCAAATTAGTCTGACCCTGGCCCAGTGTATCATGGGTACAGGGCAGACCAAACTACCAAGCCAATTCTTTATTGGAAAGGAAACAAGCTTCCGGGGATGATATAATAGAGCAAGACTTACTAATGTTACAACACGGTCAGTCCCAATTACGTTCTATTGTACAGCTTGGCTGGACGTTGCAAAATCTGCATTCAGGCTACGTGCCCTGGCGTTTAATCAACACAACGTCATTATTTTCTATCTTTAACCTTACTGATACACAAGTCAGTTTGGCACAAAAAGGAGCTGAGTATACAATTCTGAGCATTGAAAAACTTGAGAGATTACCGTTGACAATGTCAGAAAGACCTGTCATTGAATGGATAATACATGGAATAATAACAATTCCGATAACAACTTTCCAATTTAAATACTGTCAAGAGTATATACCAGTAGGCCAGTATGAAAGGTTGGGTAAAGGGTACATTAAGTCATCATGGAAATTGCCTTACACACACACATGTTATAGTGAAAAGAAACAGAATGTATTTCTTATTGGTAACAATTGTAAACAATCACTAAGCGGTATACTTCTGTGTCATGGTATTAACCTGCATGGGTCCTGTGAGGGGAATTCAAATAACCTTTCATGTCACCAGCATGGCACACCTGCAATACAAATAGAGCCATTCTTTAGACGGCTTTCTAACGGGAGTTATATTCTAATAGTGGACCACAGCTGTTGTGGCATGGTGCCAGGAAAAGCTTATCTTGTGAGCGTTCCATGATCACTTTCTGTATGCAAGTATTGTATCCAAACAGCACTCCAGACACGGAGGCGAAAATTTGGCCTTTTTTTAATATCTCTTCTATTCGAATTGATACTTTAAGCAGAATGAAGTCTGTACTTTTACAGACAACTGTGCCCTTGACGTCATCAAAAGAAATGTATGATCTGCAAGTTGCAAGGACAACGGCGGAGATACATACCCTTTTATCATCAAATTGCCCAGTGCATTTTGCAGAAATGCTAAGCCAAATTCTAAATATGTCTGATACCAGTGGTATGTATCCCACATGTATTTAAGACGATTTTTTCGGGACTGTTAACACCCTTCAAAACAGTTCTGGGCATTTTTCCTAATTTTGTCCATTCTGTCTTTGGCGGCCTACCACTTCTATTGGGTCTTGTAGCAGGAATTTTATTTTTGATACTTCTGCTCCGATATGGCAAGCCAAGTCGCAGACAAGACTCCAGCAACGATGGAAGAAACGATCCTAGCAATACCCTATCGGGACCGCATAACTAAAGTCCTTGGATTAGCCCGGCTAAGAGATCTTAATATGACCTGGTTTCTTTCATTCAGACCCATCTGGCAGAATTGCATCTTACCTGTGCTTCGATGTATGCTATGCGGAGAAGAATGCGTGTTGGACGTCTGTCTTACACTACCATCAGCAGTACCATTGGATACAGATACTTTGCTAAGTCCTGTAACAGCTCATGCATCGTGTTGTCCCCAGCGGCTACCGATTCTGATGACGGCATTCGTTGAGACTTCACCACTACGATTAGGGGGTAGTGAAGTACGAGATGAGAGCAACATCACCCAGGTACGACCTTCTGTGAGCATTACTGATCCTGACATCGATGATAGCAATCATTTTCACGACTGCACAGTTGCGGCATTTTCCAACTTGGTCGAACTTTCACCTGAAGCGGTAGACCACTTTTTTGCAAGTCTGTCTGAAAAGATGTTCTCCCCTGAACAAAAAGAATAACTTTTAAGCAAACGAGCACACAGCGTTCCCTGAACTCTGACTTCGGCCTTCAGCTTTGATAAACAAAAGCTACTGAAAATATTTGGAACTATCTTTTTTCCCCATTGAAAGCAAAATTATTTTTTCTTCGATTCCAAAATATTTACCTTTTTTCTGGCACTTGTACTCTGCTTAAAGTAGAACTATTCTTAAATAACAGAGCTTCTATTTTTAGGAACTCTAGAGACAATATATTACCTCAGCCTCTAGCACATTTTACAGCGACTGTAGTTATATGTGATGGAATGGTCTCGACTTTTTTTCTGTATTAAGAGCCATTTCATGTGTAAATTTCGCAAATCGTTCAGCTAATCATATATATGCATCGTTTTAACTGAATGATTACACTGCTTGAAAAGCGTACAGTACCAATATCATTTTCATGTATTTCGCATACACCATTTCAAATGCAAAAAATGTATTTTGGGGTGGGTTGGAATACACATGCACCTATAAATGTTTACTATTGCTTAGTTTTAGTAATGATGGACATTAGATCGTGGAGTGGGTATTGTGTTTCTATCCAGGAGCCTAAATCGATATTACTATTTGATGCCCTTGTTCGGTTATAATCAATAATATCCCTATAACGGCATAATAATCATATCCATATTTAGTCGTAGCACATGCTGTCACATTAAGCAAGGCTACTTCCCCAGCCCCCTAGAAAGCACAACGAGTTCTCTAAACAATCCAAACCTCCAGCAACCTGGGAAATCCCCCTTGCTTTTGTTTTGATTTCATCCTAGAACTCCTGTAAAGCACTGTAAGAACGGCCAGTTCTTAGTGACATCTTTATTTGATGTCTTATGTCCAACCTTACGTCAAACCCGGCACCTTTCAGGTATAAATATACCAACGTTACCTTAAGCAAAGACACGGTGGTGGTTTTGGAGCAGAGCAGCTATCTACTTGCCCGAGAGCCCAGCTGAAGCGAGAGCCCACGGACGCTGCCCCTCCTCTTTTGACGCACTGAGAGAGACGCTGTCTTTTCTCCTGCCGAGAAATCCAGCTCCGGTGTTTCCAGATAACTTCGCGGGTTACTGGGATATCGAGTCCTGAGAGAGAGATACAAGACCTCCTGCTTTCTATTACCCAGGTACGGAGCTGACTAAAACCTTAGAGAATTCTTGAGTCAGATTCTTGGCAAAACAAACTTAACTTAAACTGCTACTTACTTACTCCTTCCCACATATTAGGCTTAGGTCAGGTACACCGGGGTAGGCGTATTGAGAAGCACAAGTTGAGTATGTTAGTCAATGTATATAAGTATGTACATATTCTATCTATTTTAAAGTATCTTATGGCTAAGAAACCATATCAATGCTTTTACAGTATTATTTTATAATCCTCCTTTTACTGTACGCACTTTACTTTACTATGAGTATTGCAATTGTGGCAATTAATTTCTCTTGTATGAGGAAGAAGACTGCTCAATAAATGACACCTTTTATTGAAAACGCCTGTCTCTCTTTTCTCTGCACTCTGGTGAAACTAAGTATGCACACTTGACTGAGTGAAATAGCTGTCTATTGTTTTCACACGACTCTAGAGATACACTCTTATTCTGAGGGAGCAAAGTTGTCATGTTATATGGTTGTCGGAAGCTAATCCCTTCTTGTCTATCCAGGGAGGTTAAACTCCTCCTCGTTTATTCGAGAAAGTTTCTAGTGACCTCTGAGCTAGCTGGCAAACCTTAAGTCTAATATAGTCAGTAGAGACCTAGTTGACCTCAGTCCTACATCTACACTGCTGAATATATTATTCCAATGCGCAGAGCCTATTGGGAATATAGGAACTACACTACACTCCGACCCCAGGGAACCTGCACTGGAGGCCGACCTTAGGGTGAGTGCCAGAGAGCCTGAGAGGGCATTCGGGAGTGATCCTGAAGGGAATGGTGCAGGGATTTTCCGACCCAGCGAGGCGGAAGAGGTGCAGAATAGCCCAGCTAGATCCCAGGGAAGTGAGAGGGTTGTAGGACCTCACATCCTATCTACAGGAAGGAGTGAGACGGGGAGGTGTCCCGAGGTGACCCAACCACAGTCTCAGGGCCTGGAGAGTTTCACAAGGGAACCCCAGGTTGGGAGCCTAGGCTGTCCTGATGTGCCGTCCTGTGAAAAGGATCCCCTAGTGTCAGGCGAACCCAGGGCATTTGTTAACGGAGCTCAAGTGGTTCGGGGGTCTGCTCAGTCGCAGGGTTTAGATCCTGGACTGGGAGGCCAGGGACAGGTACTTCCTGACCTGGCGGGTGGGACGTCTGTAAGCAGCGTCCCCCCAGAATTAACTTCCAGGGGTACTTCTCCAGGTGGGAGGGTGCGTAACTCTGGAAGGGAGTGCAGAGGGAGGAAGGTCTCGCCTCTGGCACCGGCTCAGCCACAGGGCGTAGCTCCTGGGTTGGGAGTCCAGGGACAGGTACTGCCTGACCTGGCGGGTGGGACGTCTGTAAGCAGCGTCCTCCCAGAATTGTCTTCCAGGGGTACTACTCCAGTTAGGAGGGTGCAGAACTCCGGGAGGGGATGCAGGGGGAGGGAGGACTCGCCCCTGTCACCGGTGCAGTTTAAGGGTTTAGACACTGGGCTGGTGGAGCAGTTGGAGGGTCAAGGCCCTGGACTGGGGAGAGAGTGGTGGTCTGAGGGTGCCCCGCGGAGGAGGAGAGGGCGGAACCCCAGAAGGAGAGGTAGGGGGAGGATAGCCTCGCCCCGGAGGGCTGGTCAGCCTGAAGGTGCGGACCCTAGGCGGGAGGACCAGTGGCAGTTTGGAGCTGGAAGGAGGAGAAGGAGAGTGGTAAACGGGTACTACAGGCCTGGGGCTAAAGCCCCCCTCTCTGTGAGAGAGCAAGGGCCAGAGACATCTGGATTGCCTAGAGGCCAGTCCTGGCCACAACCAGCTAGAGAACACCAGTGGGGTGGGTTGGTTGGTCAGGGGAGGGTTGAGAGAGGGAACCATCGGGTTCCAGAAAGGTGAAGAACCTGCAGATGCCCCTGCAGTTGCGGGCCTGCGTCCGCGTTTTCTTGCCCCAAGCAGGGAAGCCCATCAAGGCAATGATTGGTCTACCCTGGTTTTTGGCTGGGGGGGAGTTGTGTTGGACTTGGCCCATTTTCCCAAAATGTTTCGCCTTTCACCCCCCTATTTTAGGATGTCTCCCCCATGGTAGAGAACTGCCTAGGCCATGTGTGGTGTGAGATGTCATGTGAAATGTAATGCAATGGTATGCGCACTTGTTAACCCCCCCATTGTAAGAATGTACCCTGGTAACATGCTGTGTTAAAATGGATGCCATGGCTGTGTGTATTGCCACCTGACTGCAGTGGGTTAGCAGTCAAGTTCAAGTTCAAGTTCAGGAATTTGTATATCGCACTACTCACCCAGAGGGTCTCAAGGCGCTTGGGGGAGCGTAGTTGCATTACTTATCGAAAAGCCAGGTTTTTAGCTGTTTTCTGAAGGAGAGGTGGTTCTGTGTAAGGCGGAGGTGAGTGGGGAGAGAATTCCAGGTTTTGGCCGCTAAGTAGGAGAAGGATCTCCCTCCCATGGTGGATCTATGGATGCGTGGAATTGCGGCGAGGGCTTGATTGGATGATCGTAGTTGGCGGATGGGTGTGTAGAAGGACAGACGTGTGTTGAGGCATTCGGGTCCTAGGTCGTAGAGGGCCTTGTGTGCGTGGATGAGGAGACGGAACGTTATTCTCTTGTTGACGGGAAGCCAGTGGAGGTCTTTCAGGTGACCGGAATGTGAGCTTGACGGGGGATGTCCAGTATGAGTCTGGCTGAGGCGTTTTTGATGCGTTGAAGTTTTTTCTGTAGTTTGGCTGTGGTTCCGGCGTAAAGGGTATTTCCATAATCCAGACGGCTAGTGACCAGTGCGTGGGTGACGGTCTTTCTTGTTTCGGTGGGGATCCAGCGGAAGATTTTTTTGAGCATGCGTAGGATGTTAAAGCATGAAGATGAGACGGCAATGACTTGTCTGGTCATCGAGAGGGAGGAGTCTAGGATGAAGCCTAGGTTACGTGCGTGATCTGTAGGTATGGGTGCTGTACCCAGGGCCGGTGGCCACCATGAGTCGTCCCAGGCAGAGGGGGATGATCCTAAGATGAGGACTTCTGTTTTGTCCGAGTTTAGTTTTAAACGGCTGTTCTTCATCCATTCGGCTACTTCTTTCATTCCTTTGTGTAGATTGGTTTTGGCGGTGTTTGGATCTTTGGTGAGGGAGAGGATCAGCTGGGTGTCGTCTGCGTAGGAGATGATGTTGAGGTTGTGCTGTCCCGCGATGGATGCAAGGGGGCTCATGTATACGTTGAAGAGGGTGGGACTGAGTGATGATCCTTGTGGTACTCCGCAGATGACTTCGGTGGCCTCTGATTTGAATGGGGGGAGGCGGACTCTCTGGGTTCTTCCGGCGAGGAACGAGATGATCCAGTTCAAAGCTTTTCCTTGTATTCCGACGTTGCTGAGGCGTTGTATGAGGGTGCTGTGACAGACTGTGTCGAAGGCGGCGGAGAGGTCAAGTAGGATGAGGGCAGCTGTTTCTCCATTGTCCAGTAGCGTTCGGGTCTCGTCAGTAGCAGCGATGAGGGCTGTTTCGGTGCTGTGTTTGTCTCGGAAGCCGGACTGTGAGGGGTCGAGGGATTTGTTGGATTCGAGGAAGGCGGCGAGCTGACTGTTGACGGCTTTCTCAAAGACTTTGGCAGGGAATGGGAGGAGCGAGATGGGGCGGTAGTTCTTAAGTTCAGAGGGGTCTGCTGTGGGTTTCTTCAGAAGGGTGCTGAGTTCGGCATGTTTCCAGCATTCCGGGAAGGTAGCGGAGTTGAAGGAGCAGTTGATGACATCGCGGAGATGTGGTGGGATGATGGAGTCTGCTTTGTTGAAGATGTGGTGGGGACATGGGTCGGTTGGTGAACCTGAGTGGATGGAGTTCATCAGGCGGATGGTGTCTTCAGTGGTGATTGGGTTCCAGGCGCAAAGGTTGTGAGAGTGCTGTTTTGGTTCGTGGGTGGGTGGAGTGGTCTGTTCTTCGGACTGGTTTTCAAAGCTGTTATGTATGTCGGCGATTTTGTTGGGGAAGAAAGAGGATAAAGAGTCGCAGAGGTCTTGGGAGGGAGTGATGTCGTTGGTGCCGGCGGTGGGGTTGGTAAATTCTTTGACGATGTTGAATAGTTCCTTGCTGTTGTGGGCGTTGTTGTCCAGTCGATCCTTGAATGCTGATTTCTTGGTGTATCGGATTAATTGGTGGTGTTTGCGGGTGGCGTCCTTGAAGTTGGTCAGGTTGTCAGAGGTTGGGTTTTTTCTCCAGGTTTTCTCGAGGGTACGACATAACTTCTTGGATTTCTTAAGGTCATCGTTGAACCAGGGGGCCTTTTTGCTACCTAGTTGGATCTGGTGGTTTTTCAAGGGTGCTAGTTCGTCAGCGCTGTGGGTGATCCAATGTGTGAGTTTGGTGGCAGCTTAGTTTGGGTCCGATGATAAGGCAGAAGGGTTTTGGTTAAGCAATGTGAAAAGTTGGCCGGTGGTAATTTTGTTCCAGTTTCTTCGAGGGATAGGTTGAGGGGGGTTGTGTGTCGTGGTCTTTTTGTAGCTGAAGTGAACGCAGCTGTGGTCCGTCCAATGGAGAGCTGTGGTGTGATCGAAGGAGATGTGTTTGCTGGAGGTGAAGATAGGGTCGAGCGTGTGTCCGGCTAAGTGGGTGGGGGTGTAAACAAGTTGTTTGAGTCCGAGGTTGGCGAGGTTGTCCAGAAGGGTGTTGGTGTTGTTGTCGTTTTTCTTTTCCAGGTGGAAGTTGAGGTCTCCCAGTAGAATGTAGTTCTCGGATGTGAGGGCATGTGGGCCGATGAAGTCAGTGATGTCTTCGTTGAATTGTGTGCGGGTTCCTGGTGGTCTGTAGATGAGGGTGCCTCTGAGTGTGGTCCTGGGGTCGGTGTGGATCTGGAAGTGGAGGTGTTCGGCGGTCGCAAGGTTATGGTCGGAGCTGGTCGTGATTCGGATGGTGTTCTTATGGACGATGGCGATGCCTCCTCCTGTTTGGTTAATGCGGTCCTTTCGGATGATCTTGTAAGCGTCCGGGATGGCTATGGCGGGCGCTGATGAGGCGTTCATCCATGTTTCTGTAAGGAAGGCGATGTCCGGCGATGAAGTGTCGAGCAAGTCCCAGAGTTCAGTGGCGTGTTTGTGGACCGAGCGGGTGTTCAGCAGGATGCACTTCAGGTGGTTAGAGTCGGGGTTGTGTTTGGGGGGGGGGGTGGATTTGGTATGGGTCCTGATGCTGGTGAACTTGCAGGAGTGGCAGGCGAATGGTCCATAGGTGTGTCCTGGGGTAGCTTCGCAGCATTGTGGTGTGCGACCGGGGTTAAGGTCAAAGAGGGTAGCGGCGTCATACGTTATGCGGGTGGGGTGGGTTTTGCGGGGACCAGGGGGTCTGGCGCTGGGCGCGGTCCAGGCGTTGACGGGCATAGACGGGCTTACCTTTGGCGCACCTTCGGCGCGCAAATGCATCTGACATATGTGGATGGTGGATGGGGGAGGGGCGAGGGAGGGTCAGCTGGGAGGCGGGGGCAGGGTAGAGGTCCGGGCAGGGAGGTGCAACAACAAACCACAAAATGGCAGCAGGCCAAAAACGAAACTGGATTGGGGCACAACCTGAAGACAACGCTATGCAATAATGCAATGAAATAATTTAATCAAAAGGCACAATGCAATTCAACTGACTGCGCACTTTTTAAATATAGCGATGCAGTAATTTATTTTATTTATTTATTTAGAGAGTTTTATATAGCGCGAACGTGACCCTTGGGTATCAGAGCGCTTCACAGATACATATACTTGGTGTTGGGGTATACTTCGCATAAACATTGCCATACAGTGAGTGAGGTAGGTAGTATAAGCTATATAGTAACATTTCCCTTGTTAAGAGGTAGGTAGGTATAATGTAAGGTATAGAGCTATATAGAACACAAATACATATACATATAGTTCGTACATCATTACCATATAGTGCGTGAGTTAGGTAAGTACAGAGATATGTAGTGAGCATTTCCCATGATAAGAGGTAGGTTAGGTATAAGTCTAAAGTATAAGTTATATAGTAAACATTTCCCGCTGCTAAGAGGTAGGTTAAGTATAAGTATATAAGTAACCTATCCTAGCATATGTACAATGGATTCGTAAGAATAGAAAAGTGATTGACATCGGTGTTACATCTTTCTCTATATTTTCAGACTGCATCAGCCCGGTTATTCTACTAATCTATTATTTCTGTATGTTGTACTACTGTTCAAATGATCTGCATTGTCTTTTATCTGTGTATTCTTCAATCTCAAGTACCTCCAGCTTGTCCTGTCTAGTAGAAACTTTCTCTTTCTTCCATTCAATGTTCAGATTTGACACATTTACGTGGTGGCGGAGTGGTCCTTTCTTGGCTATGTAAGGAACTTACTCATTAGGAAGATCTTTGTTTCCCTTTTGAATGTTGTTGTGTTTGTAATTTTTCTGATATTTGGAGGGAGTGAGTTCCAAATTCTGGGGGCTGCCCCTGAGAAAGCTCTGTCGTATGTTTTCTTTTTCCGGAAGATGGGTGGTTTCAGCATCAGCAGATTGGCGCTCCTTACTGGTCTGCTTCCTCCAGACAGCTCAATCTTCTGGGCCAGGTATCTTGGTGTTCTATAGTGTACAGTTTTGTGGGTAACACATGCCATTTTGAATTGGATTCTGGCTTCGTATGGGAGCCAATTTAATGCTTTTAGATGAGGGGAGATATGGTCGAATTTCCTCGAGCCGGTAATGAGCCTTGCTGTTGCATTGAGGCATGCCTTCAGTGGTGCCGTGGAAATTTTTGGTAGGCCTGCTAAGGTTGTACATCCATATTCAATCCTTGAGATTACTAATGATTGTATTGGCAGTTTGAGATCTGCTGGTGAGATGAAAGGTTTCACTTTCCTTAAGTAGTTCAGGTGAAAGCGGGCATTTTTTGCCATTGAGTTGATGTGGGCTTTCATGTCTAGGTTTTTATCTAATGTGATTCCTAGTGATTTCGCTGAGTCCACTAGCGTAGGGGTGCAATTCAACGCTGTGATCAATCTGGTCCATTCTTCTGCCTCTGAGTGGTTCTTTGGTGGTGAAATTAATAGGTATTCAGTTTTTTGTGCATTGAGTTTCAGGTGATTACTTGTTAGCCATCTCAATGTCATTTTTAAAGTCTCATTCAATAACTTGATGTCCTCCAGGGATTCGATCTTGATGTAAACTTGCGTGTCGTCCGTGTACATGTGGTAGGATATGTTTGCGTCTCGGAGGATTTCTGTCAGTGGTTGACCCAAAATCTTTGTGATCTGTCCTGAAGGAAGGATTCAAACCATTTCAGCACATTTCCCGTCATTCCCATCCTGTAGTGGAGTCTGTCTAGTAGTTTTCCATGATTTACAGTGTCGAATGCAGATGACAAGTCCAGAAGAACTAGTAGACATGTCCTATTGCGGTCAAGGGCCTGTACTGCGTCATCGACTATATGTAGGATAGCTGTTTCCGTGCTGTGACCTGTTCTGAATCCCGACTAGCAGTCATCTAGCAGCATGAAATTAGTGATGTGTTGGCTCAGTTGGTTTTGTACACATTTCTCGATTAGCTTGGCCAGTAATGGAATATTGGTAACTAGGCGGAAGTTATTAGGATCTGCTAGGTCAGCCATTGGTTTCTGGATGATCGGGGCCACTTGGCCTGTTTTTAAGCATTCTGGAAGGATCCCTTGTGATAGGGAGGCGTTTATTATTTTTGTCCATATCGGGATGATGATGTGGTTGATTTTTTGTAGACATTTGGCGGGGAGTGGATCATTGTAGTGGTTATTTGGTTTGATATCCGCTAGTGTCTTGGCGATGGTATTCTGATCATATAGCTTGAAGGTATCCCAGTGCGCTTTGTTTTTTGCTTCATCTTGGTCAAATGTCGGTGTGGCAGTGATCAGTCTGTGTGGTTGGTTGTGCAGGTGGTCCGCTGCCGTCTTGAGTTCTATCTCCAACTTGTTGGCCTTTTCGGTGAAAAAATTTGAGAATTCTTCACAGCTTAACTGGGTTTTAGTGATTTCTTGGGCCGATTTTGCTAGTTTGTTGGATTGTTGCTTTAAGATTTCGAATAGTTTCCGTGGTCTGTTTTTGGCGTTGTCCAATTCTGATCTAATATATTCTTTATTGGCTCTGAGGATCTTTTTGTTGTATTCGTTTCTGATTTTTCTGAGCGATTTCAGTTCTGGTGTTGCAGGGTGTTCTCTCCATTTTCTTTCTGCCATTCTTAGTTTCCTTCTATCATCGTTCAATGAGCCATTAAACCATGGGTTCTTGTCCTTTTCCGAGACTCTTTTCAATTTTAGTGGCATAGTGGTGTTAACTATGTTTGTTACTGTTGTAGTGTAGTGATCCGTTAGATCATTCACATTCTGTAGTCTGTTAGGTGGTTTCAGATCTTTCTCACAGTTTTCTACTAATCGTTCAATATTCCGGTGTTTAGTGTCCCGTGTCCACTTTTTGAGTTTGATGGGCTGTGATATCTTATTCCTTTCTAATGTTGGAATTAGGAAGATTATGGCGTGATGATCCGACCAGTCGCACGGCATAACTGAGTGGACCACTATGTTCTTGTTTCTTGATAATATCCAGTCTAGTGTTGCTCCTTTTGAATGTGTTGGCTGTGTGCAAGCTTGGACTAGATTTAGCTCAGTCAAGAAGGTTTTAAGAGCGTTAATCTGTTTGTCCTTCTTGTCTTCCCAGTGTAGGTTAAAATCACCCAGGAATATGTTGTTAGAGTGAGTGTTAGAGTTATCCGTGATAATCTCCATTAGTTGGTCTATGAAAGTTTCATTGTTTCCTGGAGGATGGTAGAGGGCATGTAGTGTGCATCTTTTAAATTAACACGACAGCAGACAGGCACTAATGTGCGTTTTCGAGGCGAAATGAATTGAATACTAAACAGGCAGCAATGAGATATGGCAATACGAGTAAAGGCTGACTGGCAATGTGAGTAAAGGCAGACTGGCAGTGAGGCGCTACGATACCACAATAGTCGGTGCGGGGAGCTGCGTGGGGAGCGACCGCTTCTGGAGGACTCAGTCTAGTTCTTCGGTTCCCAGCCATCCCAGCTTTTGGAGGGAAAGCCTGGCACCCAGGGTGCTCTCCTCCTCCCCCTGAACCAGTTAGAACCAGTTTCCCCAGATGCTTCCAGAAGCTTCTGGCACTGTCCGGTAGGTGGGGTGAGGGGCGTATAAGTAGGGGGGCTCAGACAGAGCAGGGACATGAATGTGAGGGGACCTGTTGCCAGGGGGTACCGCCATATAGGCCTGTGTGCTGGACCCTTCACCCAACTGAAACCCCTCTGCTGTCCACAGGGCTAGTGAAAGCCCCACTGCAGGAGTAAAGGCTGCTGTACAGGAGGAGTGCCACACTACAGAAGAGGAAGGATTAACCCAGCGGGTGCCCACCCCGCATAATTGCCGCCTGGGATCACCACCGCGACCAGGGTTGCGGAAGGAGGGCAGGGCCGCCGCGCTGCCCGCGGCGACCCAGAAGGAGTCGCTGCTGCAACTTTGGGCCTGCATGTAGTGAGTCCCAGGGTGGGGCTCCAGTGTCCCTTCCAGTATTGCGACGGTGGGCACCTTGAACTACCGGGAGGACTAGGGGGACTCCAACGTGGGAAATGGGGGGGGCTCACCCTAAGGACAGAAGTGCCCATACCCCTTGTGGGACCCCCAGCGACGCCGCGGTTGCGGGTCGGTGCCACGTGTGGGGCAGTAGGATTGTGAAGAGTACTCGTGTTGGGGCAAGTCTTCACCTCAGAGACTACTCTGCCATATAGGGGAGTTCCTACATGGACAGTGGGCGTCTCACTATGCCTTATGTGAACTGGGTTTAAACATGTTCACCCGTTTATGCCCCGGCTAATATGGTTAGGCCCAAGGAGATGCCCGGCGCACTACATAATGGGATTTATGCCTGTGATAATGCCCGAGGCCCCAATGGTTACTAAATGTGATGTTGCCCGCTTCATGCTGTGAGCATAATGTGTGTTAGGCCTAATGATCGCGTTTAGTGCTTCTACACTGAGGTTTATGCTGTTGTGTTTTTATATGCCAATGCAGGAGGTGACTTACGCCCCAGATTGGGCATAATGTTAAGGTACGATGCTCTAGGTACTACCGTGTCTGCCTTGCTGCTAACATACCTTCAGCCTATTTGAATGCATCTTGGGCCTGCAGATACTGCTTTTGGGTTGGTGGAAATGTTGCCAATGTTAACCTGTTCAGGTCTGAGGTTTTCCTGCCTAAGGAGATGCTCATATGTTTATGCCTGCCTCAGGTTTCATGTATGCTGATAACATGCATAACGTGCTCTTACACCTAAGGAAATGCCCCATGCTAAATGTGTTTCCATACGGTGGTGCTAGTGTTGTTACAGTGATGCTGAAAATGTTTTCCCCTCAAGGTTACAGATGATGGGCTTTTTTCCCTAGGAATAAAGTTGATGGATTTACCTTTTCTTTCATTTATCCCTTGTACCTTCGCAATGGTTCTGGCAGCGGCCCGATTGGCCCTGCCATGTAAATAATCCCCTTGTACATATTGCCCAGGCGCCGGTTGGCGCAGTCCAGAGACTACTGTGTTGGTTACATACGTAGTTACTATCAGTGGCAACTCCTCTATGGGGGCGTTTGGGTGCCGCCCCACTGCTTTCTCGCTGTAATAACTACCATTTGTTTTTGCTTTCTCGCACGGCGAGAAAGCAGAAGTTCCTGGTTGAGAGAGTGGGCGCTGTTACTCGAGGGCAGGGGGGAGGAGTGGCTTGCCCACTGTTGTTAATACTGTCTGTTTGGGCAGCCTGAGGCCGCCCAAACAGACAGTATTAACAACAGCGGGCAAGCCACTCCTCCCCCCAGCCCTCGAGAAACACCGCCCACTCTCCCTGTTCTCTCTGTATGCTGCTGCATACAGAGAGAAAATGACGCGGGTGGGGCAGCCGGCCGCACCAATCACAGCGCTGCGCTGTGGTGGAGGGGAGGGAGGCTGCCTGCAGCCTTCCTGTTGACGAGCAGCACCCTGGGAATTCCAAATGCAGGGCGGCGGGAGTCCGGAGTCAGGAGTCTCGGAACTTAAAGGCGGGAAGCAGGTAAGTTTGACTTTTAATAAAAGTAATAAATAATTTTAATAAAAGTTTTATTTATGCCGCCTCCCCCATCCCCTCCACAGCGCAACAACACCATTTCCACCCACCCACCCGTAATGCCGGCCGCGACTGCCGCTGCAGGCCATGCCACAACATGAATAGGGCTTATCTCTACTGCGATGATCAAAAGACACAGACTAGGCTGGGCTGACCAGAGGGGAGTCTTCCATTTCGAATGCAGCGTTAGGAGAATCTCTGGCAGCTATGAAACCCTCTTCGTCCTATGTGTCCTGGCATCGCTTGCACTGAGCGTCCTTGCGCGCCCTTTGCCACAGTCCCGCACATCAAGCACCAGCAGGAGGGTGAGAAGTAATAATACTGACTAGCTTTGTGGCTGTAAGTAACGGGAAATTTCAAATAGCATTACTCAGCTCACAAGTACTTGTCTTATCATCCTTAGAAAGATGATAGGCTGAGTCAGCCCCTCGAGGATTCGGGGCTGAGACATGTAGTGATGTCTGTGCTGTTATATGGCAGAGCAGAGTGATGAAGCTGTGTCTCTGTTGTACTATAGCAGAGGAGATGCAGGCATGCGTGTGCTGTAATTGAGATGATGCAGTCATGCCTGTGCTGAGGTAATGCAGTCACGTGACACGTTGTGCTGTGATTGAGGTAATGCAGACATGCCTGTGCTGAGGTGATGCAGGCATGCCTGTGCTGTGATAGCAGGGGTGATGCGGCCACAACAGTTCTGAATGCAGAAATAGCGCTGCACTGTCGCCTCAGCACTTTAATGAAGCAGTCCAGTTCTAGATTGTGCTGTAATGTAGCAAAGGTGATGCTTTTCTGTCTGCCGTATAATTTAACAGATGTGTTGCAGTCGTGTCTGAGCTGTTATGCGATACGTGATGGCGTTGTCTCACTGAGCTGCAATACAGCAGGGGTGATGTAGTCTCCTCTCTGTGCTGAAATAGATCAGATGCAAGGCGTGCCTCTGGGCTACAACATAGGGGAGGTGTTGTAGTCTTGTGTCTGTCCTGTAATAGATAGTGGCAATGGGGTAGTGTCTTGCAAGCAAAGCTGTCCTCGTGCCAATCACCGTCACCTTGTACTCGGTCTTTTCGTGGCAAAGAGTGATTCGGGCTCATGATCTAGGCGAGGTGTGACTCAATGCTTCTAATCTCTAGTCATCTATCTGGTCAGAGAAAAGATAGGGGCGCGAGTTTCCAGAATTCCGAACGTGGCGCCTCTATCTGGTTGAACTTGGTTGTAAAATGTAATTTGTTTCCTTTAAGTTCTATCCTACAGACAACGTGAGAAGTATAAAGAATACTGACCCTCAGGAGAGGAGAGGCTTTCTAATCAGAAAGCTGGCAAAAAGAACCAAAAGATAACTGTCAAGGGGGCCACAGTAACAATCACAAGGTGGCATTTTTATAGGGCTGATCTATTTCTGAAGCAGAGAGAGTTTGACTTAGGAAAGAATAAGCAATATGAATGAAACATTTAAAAGACAATCCTGGCGCGATTAAGTTTCAGTGCACTGTTGCTTTTGCACCGTTTCAGTTTGCCACTGTAAATAAATGATCCCAGGCAGTACGGTATTATAATTCATTATTCCGTCTATGCCAACTGAGGAGGTTTTCAGTGGGTGGATTGAAGGCCTGTCAATTAGTAATGGGGGCACATTAGACGTGTGATAGAATAGCACACAGTGGCACAGATGGACAGAGCACATGGTAGGCCGGAGTCTGATATGCATCCGATCACACTGATGGTTTTACCAGTCATTGTCTTTGTTACAAAAGATTCACAATTGCTTTATTAACCTTCCCGGATACTCAAATTTGCTTAAAAATGCACCATTTGCCCCCGGGACCCTCTGTAGGTGGTTCGGACTCGCTCGCTCACAACAGTGCAGTACAATTATTGTTTTACGCTTCACCACTTTCAAATGTCACCAGCCGCCACTGGTTACTATTGTATGTTGGATACAATACAAAAGTTATTATTTTCATCTAATCTGGTGTTGTGTCTCTTTTTTGTGGTGTGCCTTGTGTGTCGCCTGTGTCTACTGCGTGGATACTTTGCACATGTCCTCTGGAGTTTGGCCCGCCCGCTCTGCATCATTCTACTCCATTTCTAACACGCAGCTACCCATGGTTGAGCTAAGGTATCTCAAACAAGTCTGACTGGACTCAAGACGGGTTTGTGAGTTTATTACACAGTGATGCCGCACAACCCCACCATATAATAAACAGATTTCCCCACACACAGGTTTTTCTCAGTTATTACAAACCGTGCCACATCACCGGACTCTACATACCCTCCACTACATTACATTGTCTCAATAGAGACCAGCACAGCTTTTCTCCCCTTTTTAAATTCATGTTTAATTAAATAACTCTAACCCAGCTGCAATCTACCAATAATACGATAAACTAAACTAAAACCAGTTGATGTTCCAACCAGATATCTCAGTACACATGGGAACAGGTTTCAGATCAGCAAGCTATATTAAACCATACCATTTGGTTTATGCTTTGCCACTGAAAATAAAACTTGTCTAATAACATGTTATTTAGAGTAAATGTACCAATAAATGCAAATTGTCACAGGTATTACCAAAGAGCAATGGTCAAATTCAATGTTATTATTACAGTACAGTGCTTGTGACAAGAGAAAACACTACTTACTGTCACACACAATGCGCACTATTATGAATTGTCAGAGGAAACAACTCAGTCATAGTCATGAAGCCGATTGAGTGCAATTTTCCCTCAGTGCATGGATTTAGGTCCATTGTGCCTCTGATTTAATATCTTTGTTCATAACTGCTCCACACAACAAACCAGTACACTTGTGGTAGCTTCCCTCCAACGCAGGATCCATTGGGCCACGATGCAAGGCTGCATGCATTGAGGTCAGAATAGCTTTTGTATAAGAAGGGATAGTTTATTGCACAAAAACTATCCTTTGAGGCTTATTCAGCACATTTGCAGAAAAGAAGTAAAAAGGAGCATTAAAGATATGCCTCCCTGGTCCAACAGCCTCAGGCAGGTACACCATTTTGGCACAAGCCCAAGTTTTCTGACTTTAGTAAATATGGGTGTGCATCAAAATCTATGGGTGGGTGCATGGGGAAGCCTATGCTTCCCTCACGGAATGACTTCCTGAAGCAAGTTAATGTAAGGCAACACTATGCCTTTTTTACTAATACATGCAAAGCCAGGCAAATATGGCTTTGTGTGATTTAGTACATCCCAAAATACAGTTTAAGTCAGGATGCATAAAAAAAGTGGCATAACCCATACACAAAATGTTAGTAAATCTGGTTCCTGGGCCCTAGTGCAAATGCAACCTGTCCTTGAGTTCAGAACAGAGCCCTGATTCTAAAAGTGTGAGGATGTCCCCTGCCACCGATTTCAGGCTTGATTGGGCAGACACAGACATTAATGAGCACCACACTTGTCTCTTCTAAAATGGAGGTAACAATTTCTGAAAAAAATTGGCATGCCCAACTGAGCAATATGACTGGAACTGTTCCAAATTCAGTCACAATTTATACTTATAAAAATAATTCACACCTTGTTGGAGATACGAATCATCGCAAGCCAGTCTCACAGAGATGCTTATTTGATGTCCAGAGGCTTTCTCAAAGGCGGCATTTGATTGGATTTTATTTACACATCATTAGAAGATTAAATTGGGGCTTCCAAAGATAATTTTCAATTAATTGTCTTCATTTCAGTCTTCAAAATAAGTAAAAAACAACTGGTTGACCAAAATCCTATATAGTATCAAATAATCTACTGTGTAGCAACTGGTAATTACCTTCCAGATTATAAACATGTCATTTTTGGGATTGTTAAAAAAATGCGCTTTTCGCAGTGGTGAACAGGAAGTAATAATTTTACTTGGAACCAGTATTTAGATCTCTCTGACTGAGGCAATATGTTATACTTCAATGTAACTATATTATCTTACTGTGCTTTATCTTCTATTGGTCCTATTCTTTTCCCTTGTGTTTACTGTTCTGACAAGTCTCCCTGTTGTGGCTGCAGGGATTCTGCTGGTAAACGATAACTGTGCCTTGGGATGACAGGACATCAGAATGTAGGGACTGAGGCCCAGATGTAGGTAAAACTTATTTACCGATTCTTAATTACCGAATTTTACCGATTCGGTAATTAAGAATCGGTAAATAAGAAGTGGGGGTATGTAGGAACATCCAGATGTTCCATTTACCGAATCGTTAAGAATCGGTATTTACCGATTCAGTAAATACCGACCGGTAATGCTCCATTCATTCCTATGTGCTTTGAAGCCCATAGGAATGAATGGGGCATTACCGGTCGGTATTTACCGATTCGGTAAATACCGATTTTGACAAGGGTGCAGGGGGTGTCACTTTGACACCCTCTAGCACCCCCACAAAAGGTTCGGGGGCCATATGGCAGGCATACCTGCCCTAAGGGCAGGTCTGCTTGTCATATGGCACAGGTGTGCATGCACACATGTGCATGCACACCTGAATCGGTATTTTAACATCAAATACAATTTGATGGTAAAATACCGATTTTGTAGGCCTTGTGGGACTCAGAAGAGTCCCACCTACATATCAATGTTACCGAATCGGTAAATATACCGGTCGGTAAATTTACCGACCGGTATATTTACCGAATCGGTAAAATTACCGATTTTCCCTGTTTACCTGCCCCTACATATCAAATGCCAAATACCGGTCGGTAACGGCCGAATTCGGCCGTTACCGACCGGTAAAACCCTACCTACATCTGGCCCTGAGTCTCTCTACAACGTCAGTATCTGTCGGTCCAAATCCTGGCTAGCTCACAGTGCCTCATCTGAACTCCTAACCTTCCCAGAAAAGCAGGTGATTTTGGCAATCTAGAACATAACCCTCTAGTCACCAAGGGAACCATGGAAACAGATCCTCACCTTTTGTCACTCACTCATGCATGCCCATTGTAAACATAAGAGAGACACAAATAAGGTTTGCTAAATATTTCTTGAAACTATCGTAGTGTATTATGTGACACATGTGCTACAATCACTAGGCAGATAAAACCAAACAAAGTAATTAGCATTACTATCAGGCAGTATAAAATAAACAACCCCAACCAAAGCAAATGATCTATCTGTCTAAGCCCACCCTTACTGTGTGACCACAGGGATATATACTTGATCTCTGGGATTGGTAACAGACCCCATACCTGGCGTTTGTAATTAGGTGGTCCGCATCATGAGTGTAAACTCAGTTTACGCAAGGCTGCATGTCAGGCTCCGCAGGCGTTAGTTCCAGGACAGGTTTCTTTACCGGAATTCTCCTCTCTACCCCAAAGGGGACGAGACAGTGATAGAATTACTAGGCTTTAAAATCAGGGGCTTCCCAATCCTCTGTTGGACAGCTGTAGTTGCAGTTTAGACAGGCTAACTCTGCAACGTCCCTTCCCTCATATAAGTTTAATCAACATATAATTTATGAGTTTAAATACCCCGGCCGGGACCACCAAGGTGAGATTCACAAAATTAAACAATAAAGGTGGTAACATCACCATTTTTGCCAGTGCCAGACTGCCTGTAATGGCTATGGGTAGCCTGACCCTGGGACCTCAGGGAATTAATCGTACGCACTAGGTTCCCTTTCAGTATGTCACATGTTTCCCTATAAATCTTAATCCCTGAGTAACGGAAGGTATCAGGTTCTGTTTTAGTTTTAACTCACCAAATTGGAGGGTGGGCGCTTTATAAGTGTTATAGAAGGAGTAACCGCAGGACTTGGTGGTGTTAATTTGTAGTCCTGACAGTTGGCCAAACTGGGAAAGCAGCTGGGCCAATTCTGCTGTATTCGTCTGGAGATCTCAAAGATATAGGAGCATATCATCAGAGTATAGGGACACCAAATGAATTACTCGACCAATCGGGATTCCAACATGCAACATAGTGTGGTGGATAATTTAGGCCAGTAGTTCCACCGCCAACACTAAAGGGAGCGGATACAGCTCTGTTGGGTCCTGCAGAATATCTGATAAGATTGGGAAATATGCTGGCCGGTTTTGGCCCTGGCTGTGGGTAAGGAATATAACAATTTTACCCATTTAAGATACTCTGGAGCGATCCCATAATATGTCAAGGTCGCAAGCATATAATCCCACCCCAGGGTGTCAAAAGCCTGCTGGACATCTAAAGAGAGGCATAGGTGTACTGATTACGGGTTGCATCCATTATCCCAAACAAACACCGTATATTCAAAAACGTATTACAGCGAGGCACGAAGCCGCTTTGGTTCATGTGTATCAGTTGTGGGAGAAATGAAAGTAGTCAGCGGGCCAGTATTTTACTAAGAATTTTATATTCAGTATTGAGGATTGACAGAGGTCTATACAAGGTCAATTCGGCAGGTGGCTTATCAGGTTTTAAAAGGGATGTAACTAGTGCCTCCCTGGTTGTAGAAGGCAATGCTCCCTTCGCAAGGGATGCAATGTAAAGCTTCTCTAATTGTGGCACTAATTGTGAAAAAAAGGTGGAATAGAATTCTATTGGGAGGCCGTCCGCGCCCAGCACTTTGTTACGAGCCAAGCCCTTGATGGCCCCACGTATCTTGTTAACCTTAATAGGGGCCCCTAGGTCCTCTATATCAGGGACCGGAACCGTGGGCAGAGAAGCACAAAGTAAAAAATCAAAGAGCTCCTCCGGGGCAGCGGCACCAAATATAGTTCAGCATAATAGCTGCGGAACGCTGTATTCATCTCTATTTGTGTAGTTCCCAAACCCTGTGTGGATGTAACAAGGGACAAGATAGGTGTAGGGGATGGTGCTGGAAGAGATAAGTGGGTCAATATTGTGCCCAACCTGTCAGCTTCTGAATGTGTCCTTTGTATATAGGCCCTCTGGTCAATCAACCGCAGTCGCTCTGGGATCCTAGCCTCACTCAATTCCGAAGCATTCACTTCACTCACTTGCGCCGCCACCTCAAGAGGGCCTAGCCTATCCTTCAGTTTCACGAGGAACCTAGTGACTTCCTGTCTAGCACCCACTAAAGCGCCAAGTGAGGCATCACGAACTACCACCTTAAAGGCTTTCCACTCTATTATTATTATTATTATTAATTTTAATTTATATGGCACAACAGCTACCCAAGAAGGGTTTCCCGGCGCTGACCAGGCCAAGGAACGGAAATCCGCTTACCGATTATTGATTAAAAAGCCAGGTTTCTAAGGATTTGCAAAATTGGGCGTACACCGTTTCTTTCCGCATAGGTGTGGGTAGGGATTTACATAAGGAGGGGCCAAGATATGCGAACGATGGGCTGCCCATCCGGGATAGTCTGACTCTAGGCACAGAAAATTTCCCTTGGGTGGTCGAGCAAAGACAGCGTGAAGGTGCATAGGGCTGAACTAAGGACTGCAGATACTGGGGGGCTACACCTGTTTTGATTTCAAACATGTAGCTCAGGGTTTTGAACTTAACTCGGTTCTCTACCCTGAGCCAATGAAGGTCATGCAAGTGACTAGAAACTAAGACAGCTCTAGGAATCCGGCAAAGCAGTTTTGCAGCAGAATTCTGAAGCATCTGTAGCCTATGAGTCACCACCTTGTTGGTCCCCAGATAAACCACTTTACCGTAGTCCAATCTAGAGATGACAAGCGCCTGGACTACTGTTCTCAGGGTATGCTCTGGCAGCATCCAAGTTATCTTTTTAAGCCATTTTAGGATGGTAAAACATGTGGCAGCTACCTTAATAGCTTGAGGTTCCATAGTTAGGGAGTCATCGATAATGACACCCCAGATGCGAGCTTGGCATGAGAGCTGAGGAAGAGAACCCATCTCACTCGGCCAGTGCCGGGGGCCCCAGAGATCTTTATTTTTCCCCAAGACCAGAACCTCGGTCTTCTCTCCGTTGAGCGTGAGGTAATTAGCCTGCATCCACAATGCAATTTTACCCAAGCCCAGCTGGAGGGAGGAAGTCTCAGCCGCCCTTTACACTGAAAGAGAGAAGATAATTTGGGTATTGTCCCCATAAGAGAACAAAGACAGGCCAGCTTCTTCAGCAACATCGGCCAAAGATCTAACATAAAGTTCGAATATTAAGTGGCTGAGAACGGAGCCCTGAGGAACCCCATTAGGGAGAAGGATGGATATCCGAGCTAGCTGCTGGGGAAAAGACTTGAAAGGTCCGATTGGCAAGAAATTAAATAAGCCAATTGAGTGCTGAACCACAGATGCCCAGTGATCTTAAGGTCTTCACTAACACTGTGTGCTGTGCTTAAGTCAAGCAGTATAAGAGCCACAGTGTCTCCAGAGTCAAGGTGGCAGTGCAGTCTTTCCTTGACTCCAAGGAGAGTTGTTTCAGTTGAAACACCGGAACGAAAGCCCGACTGGGATGGTTGGAGATATTTTTGTCTATCCATAGTGCGGAAGCCGTGGCTGTATTCTCTGAAAAGTATGTAGTGATGGTTGTAGCCAATATGTCCCGATATGCTGAGTCATCTAGTAGAGGCAGCTGCAAGCACCAAGTTAGGTAAGGGACAAGGGACCCATCCCCAAGAATGTGTAAGTTCCAGAGGGTTATGATCAGATATCATTTTACCGAGATACATAGTGTGCATGACGGATGAGAGTAGGTGCTGTGTACAGAGGAGCCAGTCCAAACAAGAGTGCAAGGCATGGGGATATTAATAAAAGGAGTACTCATGTAGAACTGGGTTATGGTCCCGCCATACATTTGCCATACATTTGTCCAACCACCGACACAGTTACTTAGCTGGGTGTATTGTATTCATGCCATAGAGGGGAGAGTGTGAGCGGTTCAGATTTATATCCAGTACCGCATTGAAGTGCCCTTCTAAGAGCCAGGGATAGTGAGACCAATCTGCCAGTGCAGTCAACAAGTGGGCCAGGTATTCAGCTTGGTCCTAGTTGGGTGCGTATACACAATATACACATCCCAGGACGATCTGTTCCCCATCTAGAGTACCCCTGAGTAAAACATATTGTCCTTGGGTGTCTATCTTGGATTCCAGCATTTCTAATGGGACCCCCGCCCACACCCACACAGCCATCCCCCGTGAGAATGCGGAGTAGGAGGTATGGTATAGCTGCCCTGTCCACTGTCTACTTAGTTTATGAGCGTCAGAGGATGACTAATGTGTTTCCAGAAGAAACACTATTTGTGCACGGCGTCAGTGTAATTGAGCAAGTATTCTGTGTGGATTGACCCCATACATTCTTAGTGATAAAGTTATAAGCTTTGGTCACTGGCGACCTGAGGGACAGGAAAAAATATATTAGATATGCAAACAGGAAAAATGACCACCCAAACAGTAAAAAACAACCTCGCAATACTTGCTCCAGCTAGTCTTCGTTGTTCGACCAAACCTAAAACCAAATAGATACAATATAAACTGTAAAATAATATGTGCATTTACCATAGTGGCGGGTAGCCATCATCCCCTCAGGGGGAGTAGGTGGAGTGAAACCCAAACCAACCGAACCCAGGACCATAACAAGTAAAGGATCCAGTCACTCACAGTGGAGGTCAAGTCTATGTGTAACAATGATTCTGGCGCATGTCAAACGTCCATTAAGCACCCTAGAGAGGCAACATCTCATCACTAAGGCATAATCGGTCAGTACCTGTATAAGTTCAACAATCAGTGGTCATCCCAAAGGATCGTGGCTCAGCTGTGGGGAGACTGTGGGAAACAGTGCAACACTTCCAGCAGAATTCAAGTGTGAAGCATTGTTCTGCGAGGAGCTAGAGCTGATGGGTGGCCGGGTGGATCTCAGTGCCGATGCCAAGCGGAGTAACTCCTGTTGGCCTGACGCGGGGAAGGTGCACACTGTCCTGTGTGATAAGCCCTGTTCTATATCTTCAAGGTGCATGCTGCAATCTCGGTGGCACCACAACTCGAGGGCCTCGTCCAGTAAAATTTGGAACATGCTGCTCCAACCATTTCCAGGCACTCTCGGGGGTATCAATGATGTGGGAGCGCAGATCATGAATTATCTTGAGTGTGGCTGGGAAAAGTAGGGCAAAAATGAGGTCGGCTGTGCGGAGGTGGGCTTTTATGAACTGGAAGGAAGCATGTTTGCGCTGCAAAGCCATCGTATAGTCTGGGAAAATGGAGACTCTTGAATCGTTGACGATAAGTGAAGTCTTGTCACAAGCAGCTTGTAGGAGCACACGTGGTCCCTAAAATTGAAGATTTTTGCAATAATATACCGTGCATTTGCACCAGGAATAGGCTTTTTGGAGAGGACCCAGTGTACCCTCTCCACAGTGAATGGTTCAGAAAGACCTGTAAGGGCCACATCTGTTTTGAGCCAGTGTCAGAATCCGTCAACATTCAAACTCACTTGAAGGTACTGTTAACACCATAACATTGAAAACTCCTTTTTTCCCTAAGAGAAAGGTGTATTTCAGATCAGGAGGGTATAAGTGGAATTCCAAGATGGTCGCCAGAAAATGAGTCTCACAGCAGCAGACTAGTTTTTCACAGATTGAAGCTCAGTTGGAATGTCCAGGAGCGTCTCGTCTGGAATCTTGCACTTCACCTGAGATTCCATAGGAGTAGGACCTTGTTTGTGTTTCGGCGCGTTAGTTAGACAGAGCAGAGCGTCACGAATTGTACTTGACGTTTAGTTTTGCCGCACATTATAAATAGTGTTTACCTGACGTGTTAAACACCAACGAAATTCAAGTACGGTTGTTCGTGTTAATTCAAAGTGAGACTTCGTATTAGTTTCTGTCTCGAATTGCAGCTGCGCAGTTTCTCCTTCTAGTGAAGCGTTTTTGAAGACCCTGTGAGGTAACAGGCATCTGAGCATCTGTATTATTATTATTTATTATTATTATTCTGAAGTTTTATATAGCGCTGGCCAGACCTGAGGGTATTGGAGCCCTTTACAACAGTCGTATTGCACAAGATCAAAAATACAGTAGTTGTATAGAACATGGACGAAGAGTTTCAGTGGGTTATGTAACCAAGGGGAAATTGAAGGCTTGGAAAGCCTTCAACGAATGCCATAGTCTAGGGCCGCCCTCCCCTTTCAGGGAGTAATGTCATCATCGCTTCTGCGGCTCCTGTCTCTTCGCTAGGGAACACTCTAGAGAAGATTTTTGAGCTGTCCGTTCAATTTTGCAAAGGAGGGGATAGTTCTGATTTGGGGGGAATAGAGTTCCAGATTTTGGGTGTTACCCAGGAAGGACCGGGCCGCGTTTTTCTGTTTGCGTGCTTTCAACGGGATGAGTAGTAGGTGTTCGCGCTCCTGAGGTTCCTGGTCTGACCGGCTTTTTTGAGTTTGGAGGTCAGGTATTCAGGTTTGCCTGTGTGAAGGGCTTTGTGCGTGAGGCAGGCTGTTCTGAAACTGGCACACAGTTCAACTGGGAGCCATTTTAGTTCTCTGAATGCGGGTGAGATATGGTTGAATTTCTTCACTCCTGTGACCATTCTGGCTGCTGCGTTTAGAGTTGTTTTGAGGGGGCAAGGTGTGCCTTTGATGTGCCTGAGAGGGCTGCAATCCCATAGTCTAATCTAGATAACACCAATGCTTGGGTGGCTTATTTGAGGTAATTGGGTGTGATGAAAGGCTTAATTTTATTCAGTAGCTTCAGGTTAAGGAAGGCGCTCTTGGCGGAGTTCTTAATGTGTTTGTTCATGTTCAGTTTCGGGTCTAGAGTGATACCTAGTGATTTTACATAGTCCGCCAGGGTGAGGTTCCCGTTGAGCACATCTATCACTTTTAGCCATTCCGCAATTTGGGGGTTCTCTTCTTTATTAGAGATGAGGAGTATTTCAGTCTTGTCTTGATTCCGTTTTAGGTGGTTTCTTGGCAGCCAGTGTTAGACTTTTTTAAGCGTGTCAATGAGTCTCTGAATGTCCTCATTGGAGGTAGTTTCCAGATAGATCCGTGTGTCGTCAGCATACAGATGGAAGGGGAGGTTGGCTTTTCTGAGTAGGGTTGTAAGTGGTTCCATGTAAATGTTGAAAGGTTGCTCCGAAGCGGGGCAAGGGAGAGTTTAAGCTTTTTGGTCAGTTGTGGCAGAAGAGGATTTAGAGCGTGAGAGGAGGGATTAGATGTGGAAATCAGTTTCCTATATAGGAATTAAAGATTTCCAGGATTTTGTAAGGGGCTTGGATGTGTTGTCCTTGGTCCCAGACGGGATGCTCTTGATGAGGGGAGTGATGTTAATGTCCACTGAGAGCTCAATCTTGTTGGTTTTGTCCTCAAAGAAGTTTGCAAAGTTGTCACAGAGCTCTTTGGAAGCCTGCACTAAGGATGTAGCGGGCTTGGATATTTGCTGTCTAATGATGTTAAAGAGCTCCCTGGCCTGTTCTTTTCGTTGTCCAGCGAGGTGCAGAAAAATGAGGTTTTTTGGTTCTGAATGTGTTTTTTATATTTCCTGCGGGCTGCTTTGAGTTGCTCACGGAGGATGTTGGAGAGTTGCTTTTCCAGAGTGTCTCTGTGGCTCTTAGTTGTCTCCTTTTGGAGTTGAAGTCAGTGTGAGGTTCTGTAATTCTCGAGTCTGACTCCATTTTGTTCTGTGCCACCATTTTGTGTTGCCCTCACGTAGGCCTCTAAAGGTAACCTGGCGAACGAAGTGGCCTGGCCTTTTTGGTTCATGTATACATTAACTAGGTTTCTCTTTGACTCTGAAATGAACTGTAAGAAACTGACCTCTTCACCTGAAACTGACCTCGCAAAGCCAATTTCCCTGATCGATCTTTTTTCTGAAATTGCCAATCAATGTTCAGGACATCGTTAACTTTTTAGTTTCCTTGCACGTGCTTATCTTGTTCAGTATCTGTTACTGTTTCTTTTTTTTATGTTTCTTCATTACATGGGTTATGCTTTCAATTATAGGTTTGTCCGGCTTGTGGAGATTGAATTTGGGACATGCCTAATAATTAACTTTTGGGTTGGGAATCTGTAAATTGAGTTTTTGCTATGTGATACTTTGTTTGAAAATGTATGTTATTGGCTAGAATTTTGTGCAGTGGGTGTACATTTATAATGTGAATATTGGGTATAAAAGGAGACGTCTAGCCTTAGTAAAATGAGCAGTCGCCTGAGAATTTACACCGTGATGTATTTCTAGGATTACTGTTACTAGCTGCAGCTAATAAACTTGGTCTCTGACGCCATCCAGAAGTATTCCGTGTCTTTGAATACCAAGACAGGTGAACTCGAAGATCTTAGGCGTGCCCCTGACGCCGCTGGGTTAAACCCCGGTTCTTCAACTGGCGCCCAACGTGGCGCGACTTCAGCGGTACTGGTCCAAGCCCGAAGTGAGGAGGAGCCCCATGAGGAAATTCTGGAGGACGGCCACCACTTCAATGACCCCTGCATGTCGACCGAAGGTTTTTTCTGCGAGGCTTCCCCTTTCCGACGGCTGCGAAGGACTGCTGTCCTGACTGTCGCCCTGTCTTGGACCCTCTTGTGATGATTTGTAAGGCGAGACGTTAGACAGTCTTCTGGTGGCGTGACAGACATTTTGGTTAAGTATAAGTGGGTCGCTCCCACGACTTTGTTTTGTTTCTTTGTTTTGATTCGGCCATTGCAATAGTCGAAGCCGAGGGGTTCGTATATTTACGCGTGTATCATTTTTGATAACCCCTTGAAGTTTGAAGCAAGACTAGCGAGCTAAAGATGCCTGGTTTTGGCAAAATTAGGAAATGGTTTTGTTGTAGTTGTAATAAGGATTCCCGATTGGAGGACTCTTGTCCGATACCTCCGGTTGGAACTCCAACCTATGAGCTCTATTCAAAGCATGGTGTGGGTCCCATTACCTATAATGAAGTATGGGTCCGTTATACAAGGAAAGATGGTGTTTTACGATGGTCCCAACATGGTAGTTTTGAATCAGATGTTTTAGATAACTTAGAAGTTGCGCTATTTAAGAAGAAAGCCTGGCCGGCGATGTTTGACTCTTTCCGCCTTTGCCGTAAGGAAGCCAAACAGCGAGAAATTAAGCAAGCTAAGAGAGATAGGAAGGAAAGGAATATGTCGGTAATGCAAGCTGCTAGGCAGTTTAAGGAAGATGAAGAAGATCGTGCGATTGAAGTGTCAGATAGACAACATTGCATGGCCATTGACAAATGTTACCCGGCTTTGCCACCTCCCCTTTCAAATGTGACTGAAGACCCTGAAAAGGATCCTTACCACCCCCTTATGTGCAGGGTGCTACTGCACCTCCGTTACCTCCAGTTTTTGCACCCCTTGTTGTCATTCAACCCCCTGTTGTTGTACCGCCACCTGTTGCTTCACAGGTGGTTCTTCCTTCCGCGGTGCAGCCCCCTCCAGGGCCGCCAGCTTTCTCACCAGCCTTGCCTCAAACTCCTTTGCCTTACACTCCTTTATCTTCAACTTTTCTTATTTCTGTCCCTACGTCTCTCTTGCCTCAAAAAACTTTGTCTCCTGTCCTCATGTCCACTTCTTCTCCTTCTGCTCGGCAACAAATGACTGAGACTGTCACTAGTCTTTTGTCTCCTCTCTTTGGGTCACTAAATATGACCCCTGTTTCTGAACGTAAGCAGAGACGTAGTCAGCTTCCTGGTCCCGAAGAACGGGCAGTGTTAGATCTCCTTGCTCGTAGATGGGTTTCGAATGCCTCCAAGTACGGTCCACAAGTGGTTATGGATATCTTCCTACAGTGGGAGGCACCAAAACAAAGGTATGTTTTTTATGTCATGTGTACCTTCCTTCGTCAGGAATGGGGAAGATAATGAGTTGGGTTCAATTCCATTGGAATTGATTAATGTTCAGTCTGAATTTGCTAAAGGAACGATAGTGGGTTCCGATGTTGAGGAAGCGGTAGAGACACTACTCACTTTTAGGTCTAGACGTCCAACTCAGTTATTGTTCGAACCTGACCCTTCTGTTAGGAGAAAAGTGAAGCAGTATCCTATGAGAGAGGTTCCCCCTGTATGGAGAGAAGAAGTTTTGGCTGATGCCTCTCATGGTATTGCGGCTGCACCGGCTCATTTTCAGCGAGTGTGGGTGTATGTCCCTTGGAAGAGAGCTGAGGTCCTGTCTCTTAAGCAGACCTTGCCTGACCCCCGTAAAAATCCTGCTTGTTATTACAAGGAGTTGTCTCAGACAGTTGATGCATGTGTTATGAATTTAGCTGACATAGATATGTTGATGGGTAATGTAGTTCCTCAACCCTTGTGGGCGTAGATCCGTCATGAGGACCACGCGCCAGAGTTAGGAAATACATGGGTTAATATTACTGTCATGTATTCCTATAGGTTCTGAATCGACCCCCCTATTCCTGACCCTATTCTGGTTAAACTAACTATCAAGTTAACTAACAGTCAGCCCATGAGGCAAGAAAAGCCCCCATGATGCAGATACCGTTATCTGACGCAGTCACACTACGGCACAGGAACGTGTTATCTGATTAGGTCATAACGCTTGAGATCTAATTAGACAAGCGACATTCCTCCAGCCCCTGATAAGGCATACGACGTTCTCATAACAAATCAAACCTATGACAACCTGGAAAATCCGTGCGGTCATTGTTTTGATTTCACAGAGAACTTTAGTAAAGAATGTGCTAACGAGCAAGTCGTATGACATCTTTATTGACGTATCTATGTCCATCCTTACGTCAATCTCGGCACCTTTAAGGTATAAATATTGCCGATCTTGCCCTATGCAAACACACGCGTGGTGACGAGACGGAGCAGCCACACTTGCCGAAGCCGAGAGCAGGAGCAGACCCCGCTGGCAGCAGCCCCGCCTTCCTGACGCGCTGAGAGACGCGCTGCTATCTCAAGCCGAGAGACCCAGCACCGGCGCTTCTGGGCAGCCCTCGCAGGCAGCCTGGAATATCGAGAGCAGAGAAAGAGATACCATTCCTCATTCATCCTAAATTCCAGGTACAGAACTGAATAACCCCTCACAGAGAATTCTTTAGTTATTCACTTGGCAAAAACAAACTTAACTTAAACTGTAACTTTCTATTCCCGCCCACGCATTAGACTTAGGTCAGGTACACGGGGTAGGCGTATTTAGAAACACCAGTTGAGTACGTTTAGTCAAATGTATATGTGTATGTAAATATATTTTAATCATTTTAAACATCATATGGCTCAGAAACCATATCAATGTTTTTACAGTATTATTTTATACTATTGCTTTTAATGTATGCACTTTACTTAACTATAAGTATTGCAATAATATCGATCCATTTCTCTTGTACGAGAAAAGAGACTGATCAATAAATAACACCTTTTTATTGAACACGCCCGTCTCTTCCTTTTCTCTACAATCTGATGAGACTAAGAATGCACGTACTGACTGAGTAAAATAATTGCCTTGTGCTCACACGACTCTCGAGATTGACTCTTGATTAGGGGAGAGCAAAGTTGTCATGTTCTATGGTTGTCAGAAACTAAATCCCTTCTTGTCTAATCAGGGAAGTTAATTCCTCCTTGAACATTCGAGAAAGTTTCTAGCGAACTCTGAGCTACGCTGGCAAACCCAAAACTTAAGTCTAGTATCGACAGTAGTAGACCTAGTTAACGTCTGGTCTAGGCCTTTACTGCTGTAGGTATTATTCCAATGCGCAGAGCCTATTGGGAAAATAGGAACTACACTACATGGCGCCCAACGCGTTTGGAAAGGGCGATAAAACTAACGTAAGACATTTAGAGTAACTCAGTCGTGCTTTCTCACTCAGACCCCTTTTCCCAAATACTCCAAAGACGTCTGGAGTGGGTGAAAGGTAATATCCTCCAAAACCTCGCAGGAGGGAACTCCTATGTAAGGTTTTTGGTTTAGTCAACGTTGAAGGATACACTGTTCCAAAATATTGTGCATCTAATCTTTGTTCCATTGAGAAACCTGATCTGCAAACAAACAAAATAACCTTTCTAACAGTAAAATGTCAGAAAGTGATGAAGAAAGAGAGGCAGTTAGATTAGCAACTGAACTCGCAGATGCTGATGCTACCATGCAAGCAGCAGACACGGATATAATACTCATTCCGGTCATCAAAAGAAAATCTATAACTCTAAAACTTATAGAAAATGGACTGACACCTAGAGGTGGCACAGTCATATTCGTAATTGAGGCACACGAATATCGGCAGACAGAGGTATACTATTCATGGATACATTTTCCAGCAGCAAATGCTGTAACAAAGTACTTCCACTATTACAAAATAGAGGAACCTCCTAATGAGTACACTCCTTTCGAGGAGGTGGAAGTACCACTCAAATTCCAAGAGCATTTGCTCTTATTTGATGGCGCCCTAAAACATAACAATCACATTACAAGGCTCGGTCCTTTAGGTAGACCAGGAGCAACGTGGCCGGTCTTGGCCGGATACACACCACACCCAGACATCGAAGGAATGTCTACAGGAGAGCTGTTAATACAGCTAAAACAATTACTAAAAATTCATAGACAATTAGTTCAGTATGTAATGCGGACTTCAACAATTCAGCCAGCGATTAAACTTCCACAGCTGACCCCTCACCAGGGGAACACAAATAAAATTACACCACAGAACATCCAATCCTGCCTAGGTAAAGTTCCGGCTAAACGGGAACAGATACCATTCTGGTTGGCACAGAAAATTACCCAAATAGAGGCGGTGTTTCCTGACACCACGCCATTAGAAAAACACAGGATTCTGACTATATGTCTCCCAATGGGAATCGCACCACACATAGAGGACTGTGACACTTGGGGTACAGTCTTTGCTTCAATCTACACAAAAACGCACGGTGTTCCATCCATTTCGGTGATACCAGATGTGCTAAAACAAATTCAAGATGAATACGGTCCAGAACCAGCTTTAACTCTTGGTATGAAATTACTGAAAGACTTCAAGCAGGTCTCGGCTATATTATTAGCCAACATAAAAGGTGAAGCAGCAAACGTGGCGATCCGCCAGAGGTTAAAAGAGACAGATATAGCAGACCAACCAGCTGAAATTGCCAGAATCATAGAAAAATCCTATGAAGAACTAGGTAGAGACAGTTTAGGTGGAATACCAGTAAAACCGCAACTGACTGAAAGTCCAGAAAAAATATTTTTTAATAATAATTCACCAAAAAAGAACTGGGATGGAAACAAACAATCCAATCCAAAAGAAAAGAAATTCCAGTCCCGAGGAAGGTCTCCTAGGCGAAGGGAGAAATCTCCAAATCGAAGACAGAGGTCACCGCAGAGTGACCCCTCTGGGAATAGATATAACCTTAGAAATAGGGATAATATTAAAAAACCTGATAGATATCAAGACATTGATACACGTCCCTCTCAATCTTTTCAGAATTCCTCGCAGAAATCGGAAAGAAGAGGACGATCAGAACAAAGAGAAGAGCACGCCAAGTCCAAAGACAAGGAACCTGCTCAACTAAAAAAGAAATTACAATTTCCAAAAAAGAAGGTAGCCAGTATCAAGGTAGTTAAAAATGCCGAGAATACTGAGGACACAACTGAAAAACGGAGAATGGGCTCAGACAATGCTAGACAGCGCAGCAGAGGTGAGCATAGCTCGCAAAGTCCTTATGAATCATCTGGAGACAGTGGACACGAATGAATACCTTCAAGTGGAAACTGCAGACACCAGAGTTAGCAAGCCCCACAAGATATACGAGATAACATTACGTATAGAGGGAGATAAGACTAGGAAAATAAGGGGACTATTTTGGGATAACCTCTCCAAGGGCTATGATATCCTTCTAGCTGAAAAAGACTGGCCACCAGAGTTTGTCAGGGAGTTCCCTCATGGCGAAGAAGTAATTATGCCTGCCTTCTCGAATCAAATCCCGATTCATAAAAAATATACACTTGCTAGAAAGTGGGCAGTGGCCTTAGCACCTGCTTTATATAAAAATCATGTAGGATGGGATGAGGACTCCCCTCCTCACAAAATCCAGTTAAAATCACAACCTACTGCACAAAGGCAGTACCCAATTAAGCAAGAAGCTAAAAAACAAGTAAATGAAATACTAGATCAGCTAGAATACCAGGGGGTGATTGAAACTTGCACCTCACAAATGAACAACCCTTTGTTTCCGGTCTCCAAACCAGACAATTCATATCGTCTAGTTTTGGATTACCGACACCTTAACACATGTTGCAAAACCTTTGCAGTGCAAAATTCACACAGTGCTGCACTAATGAATAACATAGTGCGCAAAAAATACAAAACAACCTTGGACATCTCCAATGGATTCTTTTGTCAAAACATAGCACCAGAGAGCAGATATTTAACTGCATTCTCAGTAAATGGCACTCAAAAGCAATTCTGTCGGTTAGCCCAGGGGTACAAGAACAGCCCGGGGGTATTCTCAGCGAGAGTAACAGAATTACTACAGCTATATGATAATGAAGCATTATCTTATGTCGATGACATTTACTTAACAGATGATGACTTGGATACTCACTTGAAAAGAGTGAACACCATAATACTTGGGTTCGCAGCAGAGGGTTACAAATTCAACTTTAAAAAATCCAGAATTGCCCATTTAACGGTCTTATACGTAGGATATGAATTATCAAGTATAGCCTGGTTGACAATTTTCTAAAGAACTAGAAGAATTAAAAAATCTAAAGTACGAAAAGACGTATCCTCTGCCAATCGACATTCTGCCTCTACGACATTACGCCTGTGTAATCTATACAGACGGACATGCTCAACCCTCCGTTTGGGGAGAACATGCATACAACCCCACATGTGAGATTACAAAAGAAGTGTGGCGCGGAGGTAAACTAAAACCTCTATTAACAAAATCACACTCAGTAGAGACTCACTGAGTCATCAGCGTGATGGCGTTCACGTTGTAGGGAATTCATTGGCTGAAACAGCCGCAGCGGCAGCCTCTATACCGGCTCCCGTAGATCGAAAAAAGCGTACATTAAAATACATTGACGGTGAAACAATGCTGGCGGTGAAAACGTCATCAAAAGGCGACTGCTCAGCGTTACCGATCAACTATCCACTCAATTATACATACATAATCGATGCAAACTCCGTCCCTTTTGCTCGAATCCCTGGAGTGGGGGATAGAGTGATTCCAAACATGGACAGGAGAAGCTTGTTAATCGCAGACGCACATATGGGCGAGGGTCTCAGACACCTCAAACTGAAAGATTCTCTGGAAGAATTACAATCACGGTACTGGTGGCCAGGCATGAGCCTGCATTACACCATGTTTGTAAAAAACTGCCCAAACTGCAACAGAGATCGCAGTGGGGAGAGAAACAGTTTAATACCTCGTCGTATCAAGGCAGATAATATCACCAGTAAAAAGCAGGGCTTGCGATTAACATATACAGGCTAGTTTCCACTTATAATGTCGATCCTCAGCACTCGGCTGACGTCCGGACTGTTATACAAAGATTTGCGAGTCTAAATGGCATATACGCTAAGAGCATGTTACGTTTGACCATTGTTTTCACTCAAGCCCACCAGCCTGGGGGGAAACATGGCCGAATGAGCACAGTCCAGCGGGAATCTTCTCACTTCCTTCCTGAGGGTACGGGATGGTGTAAAGAAAAAACCAAGGCAGAAAGCAATCTATAATGGAAAGGATATTAGGTTCGGGAGCTGGGTGGGTCAAACATCTAATAAGTGTCCAACGTAGTCTAAATAACTTGCCAAGAAATTCTCTGAAGGGATTCAGTCCGTACGAATTATTATTTGGAACTAGAATGATAATCTCTGACCTTGATAGTCAGACTTCAGTGGTTAAAGAAAAAAGCTTTGATGTCAAAGACCGTTTGGCTATTTTGCAGGACTTAAACAAAACAAGAAAAGACCTGAGCAACATACAGTTGAAACAACAGCCAACAACCACTGAAGAACCACCACCTGTCCCAGCAAGACCTGTCTGGATTCCAAAAGTCGGGGATCTAGTCAGGGAAAAGATCGCGGTAAAGAAGGAATTTGGGCCTTCTTACAGAAAAGCAGTTCCTGTCTTGTCTGTCAACGGGACAAGATCAGTTGTACTACCGCCACTTGCTGGTAAAAAGGAGAACCGAGTTGTATCCATCGACCTGGTAAAACCACAACATGTGGCCGATAACAAACAGTAGGCCAAGTGGACTCCCAATAAGTAGCAGAACACCAAGGTTTGCTACCAGTACAGAGGTCCTAACAAAAAGGCTCATCACATTCGACACGCCTACAGAAGAACAACAAGGACTATGCAACAATGCAATAGAACTCAGACCTCTGAAAACCCAAATAAAAACATTTAGCAGAGACACACCAATCTACAATGAAGTACCAAGTGACAATGCAAGAAACAAAAATCCTGAAGCAATTGGAACAATTGACAGAACTGCATCCGGGTACTTCATCAACTTCGATGATTCCTCTGAAGGCTTCAGTGAATCAAAGACACAGCCATCATCAAAATCCTTTAAAGACAAAGCTAAGGAACTTTTGAAACAAATGAAAGAAACATATCTGATTTCTCCATGGATTGAATTTTGGGTGGGTTTTGGTGCATTTATCCTCATACTTTGGCTCATCATGGTATTTACTTTGGGACGCTTCATTGAGGGAAAATATGCTAAAATGGACACAGCAAGTCAGAACATCAACTTGGTCCTCAAACCACACACATCTTCACACGTCGAGAAAAGAGAACTTTCTTCAGCCAACTTCACAGCCAATCCGATACCTGGTGGGGTAGCATGGGACAACACTGACTATGAAATTTATGGTCCGGTCGAGATCCTGAAATATCCACACCAAATCAAGATCTCCTTGAGTGACTTTGCAAAACCAAACTCATTTGCTGATGATTGGGACTTCGAAAGCATTAACAACATGATGTCTGATCTAGTAATGTCTGCTAAATTTACAAAACATGATTATTTGCAAGGTTCTACAAATTATGATAGTATGTATTGCTATAACCACTATGGTAATCATTTTTTGCATAAATCTGCACAACCTAGAAATTTTTTAAATTATAATCAATGGGAACATTGTGCAACACCTCCAAAAGGGAGCTCAAGAACTGTTTACGACAAATATTCATATTTTTCAGGTTTTAACACAAGTAATGCTGAAACTTTTTATTATAAAATGTCAAACAAGACAGGGATGAAAACCATGATAACCAACACAAAGTTGATATATTCAGATTCATTCTTCGAAAAAATGAATACTTTTGGATTTGATTATTGGGACAAAAATGTTGATTTGAAAAGTGTTTGGGGTACAAAAGAATGGCAAGTACAGGGTTTAGAAGCTTTGTTTAGAGCCTGCATGATCCCAGAACAAATGATATTTTTAAATGACACTGTTCAACAAACCACCTGTCTTGGCTTAGCCAAAATCAAAGATTTAAATAAACCGTCTATTCCAAAGCCAATAATGTTTAGCAATAACTCTGATACAGATGAAGAGATAGACGTAAACCATATATTAAACCAAAACAGAACACATCCTGATTGGAAACAATGGTTGATCTGGCCCACAGATACAAATAACTGTCAAGATAGATTCCTGAATAAAACACAGGGTTTCAAAAGGACCAGGCCAGACCCTAGATATCCCCAAAGACATCACCCAGGGATAATAACAACCTACAGTGTGGGCAAATTATGCCTTCAATGGCTACAAACTTCCACACTGCCCGAAATTAAGCAACACCTAACTTTACTTACTGATGGTGCTGACTTGCGTGATTTCATAATGGGACCACGCAAACAGCGTCAAAAGCGTTTCATAGCAGCCTCTGTATATGCAGCATACAATGAGGCCTGGAAGGTTACTCAAATTGAAACAGCAGAGAGAATACGGGAAATTGACCGTATTAATTTGGAAAAATCACTTTCTGTAGTGGACAATGGGTTAATGACTCTGTCCTCCAGAATTTTTTCTTTGGACAGCATTGTGTCGTCAGCAATCGATATATTATCGCAAGACTTACTGTTATTACAACATGGTCAGTCACAATTGCGTTCTATTGTACAGCTTGGCTGGACGTTACAAAATCTGCGTTCAGGCTATGTGCCTTGGCGTTTAATCAACACAACGTCACTATTCCAAATCTTTAACCTTACTGATAGACAAATCGGTATGGCGCAAAAGGGTGCTGATTATACAATCTTGAGCATTGAAAAACTAGAAAGATTACCAATGACAATGTCAGAACGACCTGTCAGTGAATGGATAATCCACGGAATCATAAATATTCCAATCTCAACCTTCAGGTTTCAATACTGCCAAAAATATATACAGGCTGGCATGTACGAGAAATTGGGAAAGGGGTACCTTAAAACAACTTGGAACCTGCCCTATTCGCATGCATGTGTCAGTAATAAAGGACAGAAAGTGTTTCTTAGTGGCAACAATTGTGCTATGTCACTAAGCGGCACGCTTCTGTGTAACGGAATTAGTTTGCATGGAGCCTGTGAAGGGTATTCATACAACCTTTCATGTCACCAGCAAGGCGCACCTGCAACTGAAATAGAACCATTCTTTCAAAGACTCTATAATGGGAGTTACATTCTTATTGTAGACCGCATATGTTGTAGTCTTATGCCCGGGACTCCTTATCTAGTCACTACGACGGCGAAGGTCAAGTGCTGTGGACGTTCTTTATTCCCCAGCTCCTTTCCAGACAGGGAGGCAAGGGCATGGCCCAGTTTGAAAATTACTTCTATTCGAATAGATACTTTAAGCAGAATGAAAACAGTGCTTCTTCAAAAGCCGACAAGGCTCACGTCATCAAAAGAAACGTATGATCTACAAGTCGCAAGGACGACTGCAGAGATACATACATTATTATCAACTAATTCCCCCGTACATTTCGCGGAAATCCTGAGCGAAATCTTAAATATTTCTGATACCACTGGGGTCTCAAAGGTATTTAAGACAGTATTTTCGATGGCATTAACACCATTCAAAGCCATACTGGGTATTTTTCCAGATTTCGTCCATTCGATTTTTGGCGGACTTCCCCTGATCCTGGGACTAATTGCAGGAATCCTATTCTTAGTCCTTATTTTTCGTTATGGCAACCCATGTCACAGATCAAACTCTCGCGACAATGGAAGAAACGATCCTAGCCATTGGATACCGGGACCGGATATCAAAAATCCTGGGACTATCCCGGCTTAGAGACCTGAACATGACTTGGTTTCTATCATTTCGACCAATGTGGCAAAGATGTGTTTTGTCTGCTATGCGGAGAAGAATGCGTGTTAGACACCTGTCTGACGCTACAATCGGATGCGCCAGTGGATGCGGATACATTGTTGGTTCCTACCAAGGTTCACGCTTTGTGCTGCCCTCAAAGGCTGCCAATCCTGATGACGGCATTCCTGGAATCTTCACCACTACGATTGAAGAGTTGTGAAGTTCAAGATGAAAGCAGCATTGAACAGGTACGACCTTCTGTCAGCAATGCGAATCAGAATGTCAATTCAGACAATCATGCGCACGAATGCATGGTTACACCTGTTTCCGACTTAGTGGAACTTTCCCATGAAGCTGTTGACAGTTTTTTCGAAAGCCTTAATGATATGATGTTCTCTCCGGAACAGAAATAGAGACTTTTGAGCAAGCTCGCACACGGCGTTCCCTGAATTCGGCCTTCAACTTTAAAAATAAAGTCACATGAACAATTCTTCCCACCAGTTCACGGACAACAATTTTTTAGCAGCCCCAAATTATTTTTCACAAATTTTTCGGGACACTTATCTTCTGCTTAAAGTAAGAAACTATTCCTAGAGAACTAAGATTTCTATTTTTAGATACTTTATGAACTTTAGTTGCCCGCTGGGATGTTCACAAATATTTTATTATGTGATGAAATGGTCTCGAACTTTCTTTCTGTATAGCTATATTAAGAGCCATTTCATGTGTATTTCTCATATACCAAATAAGCAATAATGCATACAAATGCGTGTTTACTTTAGCGTTTAATTCATAGCTTAAGTGCATACAATATATATGACTGCAATTTTTCAGTATATTTGAAAATTTCAAAATGCATTTATGTATTTTGGGGTGGTGAGGTATACACTATACTCTATAGTATGTTGTACTATGTTATACTATGCATAGATTAGTAAATATGACCATAGTTAGCGTGGAGTGGGTGTCATGTATTCCTATAGGTTCTGAATCGATCCCCCTATTCCTGACCCTATTCTGGTTAAACTAACTATCAAGTTAACTAACAGTCAGCCCATGAGGCAAGAAAAGCCCCCATGATGCAGATACCGTTATCTGACGCAGTCACACTACGGCACAGGAACGTGTTATCTGATTAGGTCATAACGCTTGAGATCTAATTAGACAAGCGACATTCCTCCAGCCCCTGATAAGGCATACGACGTTCTCATAACAAATCAAACCTATGACAACCTGGAAAATCCGTGCGGCCATTGTTTTGATTTCACAGAGAACTTTAGTAAAGAATGTGCTAACGAGCAAGTCGTATGACATCTTTATTGACGTATCTATGTCCATCCTTACGTCAATCTCGGCACCTTTAAGGTATAAATATTGCCGATCTTGCCCTATGCAAACACACGCGTGGTGACGAGACGGAGCAGCCACACTTGCCGAAGCCGAGAGCAGGAGCAGACCCCGCTGGCAGCAGCCCCGCCTTCCTGACGCGCTGAGAGACGCGCTGCTATCTCAAGCCGAGAGACCCAGCACCGGCGCTTCTGGGCAGCCCTCGCAGGCAGCCTGGAATATCGAGAGCAGAGAAAGAGATACCATTCCTCATTCATCCTAAATTCCAGGTACAGAACTTAATAACCCCTCACAGAGAATTCTTTAGTTATTCACTTGGCAAAAACAAACTTAACTTAAACTGTAACTTTCTATTCCCGCCCACGCATTAGACTTAGGTCAGGTACACGGGGTAGGCGTATTTAGAAACACCAGTTGAGTACGTTTAGTCAAATGTATATGTGTATGTAAATATATTTTAATCATTTTAAACATCATATGGCTCAGAAACCATATCAATGTTTTTACAGTATTATTTTATACTATTGCTTTTAATGTATGCACTTTACTTAACTATAAGTATTGCAATAATATCGATCCATTTCTCTTGTACGAGAAAAGAGACTGATCAATAAATAACACCTTTTTATTGAACACGCCCGTCTCTTCCTTTTCTCTACAATCTGATGAGACTAAGAATGCACGTACTGACTGAGTAAAATAATTGCCTTGTGCTCACACGACTCTCGAGATTGACTCTTGATTAGGGGAGAGCAAAGTTGTCATGTTCTATGGTTGTCAGAAACTAAATCCCTTCTTGTCTAATCAGGGAAGTTAATTCCTCCTTGAACATTCGAGAAAGTTTCTAGCGAACTCTGAGCTACGCTGGCAAACCCAAAACTTAAGTCTAGTATCGACAGTAGTAGACCTAGTTAACGTCTGGTCTAGGCCTTTACTGCTGTAGGTATTATTCCAATGCGCAGAGCCTATTGGGAAAATAGGAACTACACTACATTACTGCTGCAGATGGTCGGCAGGTAGGAGGTGCCAAACCTGAACCCTTAGTTGCAGAACTACCTGGTAGGATTATTAATTTAATGAAAACTATGATGCCTCCTTTGCGGGTGAATTGGGACAAGTTAGCAGCATGCAAACAAAAGAAAGATGAGAGTGTGTCTGATTTCTTCACTAGGTTCGAGGAAACTTTCATTGATCATAGTGGTCAGGACATGAGTACAGAAGGTGGTCAGAGGTTGTTTGTAGATAAGTTTGTTTTTAATTTACTTCCTGAACTTTCTAATAAGTTAAAGGACTCTGAGAGTTCATGGGTTGTTTCTTCTTCAGCCCAGATATTGGCTACTGCACAATACTATGAGAATAGAGATAAAGATGAGAAGGATAAAGTAGAGAGGAAGACTAGAGAATTAAAAACGAACGTTCTTCTGCAGCAGGCTTATCCGCCTCGCCCTAATCAGCGTCAGTTTCAGCAACCCCCACAGTTTCAGAAATTGTTGCAGAAGCCTGAGTCTTTTGCTTCGCGACTCCCACTAGGCCCTAATCAGTGTGCTTATTGTAAAGAGGAAGGTCACTTCAAGAATAGTTGCCCGATCTTGCTACAGCGTGCAAATGGTATGTCTGGTCTGAGAGGTCGTGGTGGTTACCAACAAGTACCTAGGGGTAGGGGACGTGGTACGTTTCCCCAGAATGAACGTTCCTTTTCCCCTCAGAATTCTATAAATTATTTTGACCAACAGAATGTTCCGACCGTTCAGTCCGCTCAGTACTATACTGATGATTATTATGTTGGAAGTGAGAGTGCGGGTTTTAATGATAATTAGGACAGCCATGAACAAAGGGAGGGAGTAGTGTCAGTTCCAGTAGACCAGAGTGGACCTTATGTTGAAGTGATTACATCAGGTGTGGTAGAACCTTTTCTTTTGGATACTGGTGCAGCAAAGAGTTCTATCATGCACTCTAAACTCCCTGGCGCACCCTTGTCTGGCTTGACTAATGTTTCGGTAGGATTTTCTGGCCCCCAGTTCGTAACCCGGTTTCTTGTCCTTTGCCCCTTTCTATTGTGAGTTGGAGGCTCCCCTTATTCTAACGACTGGCTGTGGCGAGAATTTGTTGGGTTTGGACTTATTGAAAAGATTGCATGTGACATTACATTGTTCTCCTTTGGGAGTACATCTTACAGTGGGTAAGAAAGTGATTTCCCCGATGTATCTGTCTAAGGATCACCTTCCACTGGAACTGCGTTCTCTCCCTGATACACTTTGGGCTACAGGTCCAAATGATGTTGGTCTCTTGCAGATTCCACCTTATGTTGTTACCCTTAAGTCGAATGCTAAATTACCTCGCATTCCTCAGTACAACATTTCCAGTGATGGCGAAAGAGCTCTTTTAGCGATCATCTATGATTTGGTTGAGAAAGGTGTGGTTGAAGAAACAAGAGGCAATGTGTGTAATAGTCCTGTTCTGCCTGTCCTTAAGCGTAATGACTCTTCTCAGCCACCTGTGTATCGGTTTGTGATTGACCTTCGAGAGGTCAATAAGATTGTTGTGCCACAGTTTCCTGTTGTCCCAGACATTACTGCTTTATTGACTATGATCCCTGCCTCAGCTGCTTGGTTTTCTGTTATTGATCTGAAGAACGCTTTCTTCAGTATTCCGATTGCTGAGGAAAGTAGGGATATTTTTGGCTTCTCTTTAGGAGGTCGCAGTTTCCGGTTTAAACGCGCTCCTCAAGGTTATTGTGAGAGTCTCTCCATTTATAGTCAGGCTTTGAAAACCCAGCTTGATACTTTTGCATTGACTTCTGGTGCTACTCTTATCCAGTATGTTGATGATCTGTTGGTTGCTGCTGATGATGAAGAGATTTGTAAAGAGGTTACCCTTTCTTTGTTGCGACACCTGTCTGACCTTCATCATAAAGTGTCACCTTCGAAGTTGCAGTTTTGCCGACAAGAATTGACCTACTTAGGTCATCTCTTGTCGAAGGAGGGAAGACGATTGACCCCAGAGCGTATTCAAGCGATTGCCCAAATGACTGTGCCATGCACACAGAGAGAGGTGCATGCCTTCTTAGGTATCACCTCGTATTGTAGACAGTGGATTCCGAATTTTTCTTTGTTAGCGAAACCTTTGTTGGCACTTACTCTTAAGGACACACCACATCCTCTTCCTTGGTCTGAAGAATGTCAGAAGAGTTTTTCTGAATTGAGTGATGCATTGTGTTCTGCTCCGGTGTTGGGTACCCCCCGACTATAGTAAACCTTTTACACTTTATGTACACGAGAGAGAAGGTTGTGCGTTGTCAGTGTTGACGCAACAATTTGGAGACAAGCAGCGCCCATGTGCGTATTTTTCAGCCACTTTAAATCCGGTAGCTAAGGCATTGCCTAGTTGTCTAAGAGCTACCGCGGCAGCGGCTGTTTCTATTCGACAGTCTGCTGGTTTGGTATTGGATAATACATTGATTGTGATGGTTCCACATGCAGTGGATACCCTATTGAACAGAACAAAGACTCAACATCTTACCAGTGCACGTTTGTCAGGTTATGAGTTGACGCTTTTGGCTAGTCATGTGCACATTAAGCGGTGCAACACATTGAATCCAGCTACATTGTTGCCAATTTTTGAAGAGACAGATGCTCAGGAACAGCATGACTGTTTTCTCCGGACAGAGGAGGAAACGAAGGGTAGAGTTGATCTGAAAGATACACCTCTTTCGAATCCTGATGGTACCCTATGGTTCATGCTTTAGGCTTCCGAATGGAGAGACGACTGCAGCATATGCTGTCACAACTTTGTATATGATTGTTGAAACAGCACGTATTGTACAGAATTCAGCACAGGCAGCGGAGTTGATAGCATTGACTAGAGCGTGTGTGTTGTCAAAAGGAAAGAGAGTGAACGTTTTTACTGATAGCCAATATGCATTTGGTGTGGCTCACAGTTTTGGTCGTTTGTGGAAAGAGAGAGGATTTCTTACTTCCCATGGTACGAAAATTCAGCATGGACAATTAGTGAGTGAACTTCTTGAATCACTTACTTTGCCGACCCAAATTGCGATAGTAAAGTGTAGTGCCCATAAGAAGGTTACGGATGATGTGGGTCGAGGGAATGCGTTTGCAGATAAAGTAGCGAGAGAAACAGCGAAAGATGTGACGAGTCGGATGTATGTTGCAGGTCCTGCCAGATGGGTTGTGGAAGGAGGAATGTGTGAAGATACAACAGAAAGTGTGAAGATGATTCAGGCGGAAGCTACTGAGAAAGAATTGAGTATGTGGAGAGAGAGTACGGGAATGTTGGATTCAACAGGCTGTTGGGTTGAGTTGTCAGAGCACCGCGATGGTTGTTGCCAGATGCATATGTGCTCCCGGTGGTTACTGTGGCTCATGGGCTGGCTCAAATTAGTTCAAAAGGGATATTTAAGTTTTTGGCTCCGGTACGGCAGAATGGTGGAATTCCTAAGTGTGCTGAGAATTTGGTTAAACACTGCATGATTTGCTTGATGCATAATCCTGGAAAGGGAACCCCAACTCCAGCAGGTCATTTTGCTTCTCCAACGTATCTGTTTGAGGTGCTGCAGATAGACTACATTCATATGGAAAGATGCAATAACTTGAAGTATGTCCTTGTGGTTGTTTGTAACTTTTCCAGATGGATAGAGGACTACCCCCTAAAGGATAATACTGCCTTGTCTACAGCCATGGTTTTGCTCAAATAATTTTTTCCCAGATATGGCTTGCCAAGGATGGTATGGAGTGATAATGGAAGTGAATTTGTGGGTCAGATTATGAAGAAAGTATGTGCAGGTCTGGGTATTAAACAGAAATTTCACGCTGCAAATCACCCCCAGTCAGCAGGCCTGGTCGAGTGCTATAATGGCACTCTGAAGCTGAAGTTGGCCAAGATGCAAGCGAGCTCTGGTCTTACATGGCCCGATGCCTTACCATTGGCACTTTTGTCCACGAGAACGACAGTACATTCTCGCGTGGGACTTAGCCCATATGAGATTGTTTTGGACGCCCGGCGAATGTCTGGGGTGTGCCGAGGCCTAAGAAGTACAGTGATATCGAGTACCCTATGTTGGTTGACTACTTACATGATTTGACTGCTAAATTGCATCTTCTTCACCAACAGGTCCATGACACTTTGCCTTCAGTTTCTGTAGACGCAGGCCACACAATTCAACCGGGCGACTGGATTCTCACCAGGAATTTTCAGAGGTCAAAGAACTTGGAACCAAGATGGACCGGTCCATACCAAGTCCTGTTATCAACTCGGACTGCTATTAAGGTGTTCGGCAAGAAAAACTGGGTACATGGTACCCATTGCAAGAAGATACCTTTGCCCTTACCGTACGATAAGTGGGTACGGGAAGGCGTTGCCGATTCCGAGAGTGAAAGGGTTCCAAGATTTGTACCTTTTAGCGATGCACATCTGGAATGGACTCAGTCAGAACGTGGGGATAATGAAGTCTTGCAAGAAGCTGTGCCCCCGTGTTTGAGACTTGATACTACGCATCCAGAGACACTCTTTCAGGATCAAACTGTGCCTGGTAAAGAACGATACAACTTAAGGTCTAAAAAGGACAAATAAAATTTGAATTTTTTTGTGAATTACACTCTTTCAGACAAGAGACTATTTTTCTTTTTCTTTTTTGAGCCACCATCCGGGTTCAGCTGCAGGGTCGCGGTATAAGACTTAAGGGGTGGCCCGCGTATTGACGAAAGGTCTGCGGTTCTAGGGACGTCTAGGACGCCTGGACGCACACTTGAGTGAAGAAGGAAAATTGCCGCGAGCAGCACGTTAGAGGATGGAGTCTGTTGTAACTGAAAGAGATGTTAAGAGAATAGATCTTAAGACAAGATTTTGTACATTAATATGTAGCAAATGTTTTATAATATTGTGCTCTTTGATGTTTTTAAGTATCACATCAGCTTGTGAGGGTTGGATTGTCTATGTTACACAACAGACCTCTGCACCCACCTCCCAACCTATGCTTTCTTTCACTACTGTTTCTTTGCATCAGTTTTATACGTTGCCTGAACATGAGCAAACAAGGAGAACAGAATTTGTCAACAACTCGTTTATACAGTTGTTGCATCAGCATCAGTTAGTAGTAAATACCACTAATTATTGGGTTTGTGGTCTTATGCCTCATACGACAGATAAAGGTATGCCATATTTGGTTTTGCCTTTTTATTTTAATGGGTCTGTGTGGGCTTTATAGACCATGTTTATTTATGCAAATGAGGTATGCCCCTTACGTTCCCTTAAAGATAACTCCAGCAATAATGACTTGATGAGGGGAATAGTAGCTATGATCCGAGATATTGATGCATATAATGCTATCCCTAAGGATGAGGTACAGGCTTATGTTGGTTGGAACGTGACTGGATATAGTACCAGATTGACAGAGAAGGAGAGACGAAAAAGGTCTCCCCCTATTTGGATTGTACCCCACCGAGGCCATTTTTGTTTGCAAGGTACTGGTCGGAATCCGAAAGCTCAGCTAGGTAAGAGTGTGCGTGCTCAAACCTATGTCTATTCATCCCGGACTTCTCCACCGTTTGTGCCAGCTAAAGGCACATATTTTGTTTGTCATGACAGAGCCTACACATGGTTGCCACCTGATTTTTCAGGAACATGTTATGTGGTGTTTTTGCTTCCCCCTACATACACTACTGCTTCAGACTATCATAGAACGAGATATGGTAGAGGTGTCTTCAATCAGGAAGATACTGCAGCACATGAAGTAGGAGATTTCTTCAAGGGCTTCCTGCCCTTTTGGGGGTCCTATGATCAATAGTAGGCATATTCGACAGCTTGTCCGCGTTGTTGAAGCTACTATTACTGAGACAGCAGGTGCTCTTAGTAATGTTACCGTAAACCAATCAAGGGTTTGGCTTATCTGCAGTAAGGCCAAGCCTTAGAGTTATGAAACAACAACCGTATGCCAGTACTGCAAAACTATTTATCATACCATCAAACTGAAGAAGAGAGTTAAACTGATTCTTCAGAAAAACCGTTCATTTGAGTTAATCCATTTATTTCAAATGATGAATCAAAAAATCACATTTTTTTCTTTTTATCAAAAATGAGCACATTAAATCCACAGGAGAGAGAAGGGGAAAAGGGGAAAGAATCCCTTGCCTCAAAGAAATATGTGTTTTCTAAAATGCCACATTCTTACAATCATTCATTCATTTTTCACAAGCATACTCATATATACAATTTTTCCACATCAAGAATGTAATGTTTGGGAAAGAAAAGAAGAAAAGAAGGGGGTGGGAAAGAATCTTCACAAATCAAAAATTCGATTCTGCAAACTTATATCAAAAAGGAAACATTTAGAATTAAATTTGTAAATTTTAACAATAGGTCATCGCAACCGTTAGACATCATTTCAAAATGTTTTTTCTAATTAACATCGATTGGCCTAACACAATGCTGGTCGACGCGTTTCGAGTTCCCAGTGTAAGGAACTCTCTTCAGGACCTCTGATGGTTCTTAGCTAATTTTCATATACACGGTGACTTCCATAGTGTCAATCATTCTTTATGATTGTTTTCAGCTGGTTTGTACTGAAAAATTCGATTGTCCGCTGGTGTAGGCTTAGGTGTAGCCTTGACTATTGTTTTATCCAGCGTAGTCCAAATCTCTCATCACTTTTAACATAAAATCTGAAGAGCAGTTCTGTGACACGTCTCTCTCAGCTTGGCGTTTCCTCTGTCTTAGTAATGTTACAGCTGAGCTTCAAGCGGACCGCCTTATGACTTTGCAAAATCGTATGGTATTAGACATCATACTTGCAGATCGAGGAGGAGTATGTAAATTGATTGGATCCCGTTGTTGTGTTTACATACCAGATAATGCCCCTACAGTATACCAAGCCATCTCTAGGTTGCATAAAATCTCTGAGTCTATCCATGTAGACGAAGGAGACTGGTCATTGACGGGATGGTTTTGGGGACTGCTGTCTAAGTGGGGATGGAAGATTCTGACATTCCTTGGTATTATTTTAGCCATCCTTTTCTCTTGTTGTCTTTGCATCCAGTGTGGTCCCGCCATTTGTAGTCTTTGTGCTACTATGTGTGTTGGGAGATCTGTTCCGAGAGAAGTAGAGAATAATAAAATGATGCTACAGCAACACTTTGATGACCTAATGAATATTGATATAGACCTAGATTCAGATTAACATGAGTCTTAGGTTATTGCCTACGTAATGGCAAAAGGAGGGTCTGAGGTTCTGTAATTCTCGAGTCTGACTCCATTTTGTTCTGTGCCACCATTTTGTGTTGCCCTCAAGTAGGCCTCTAAAGGTAACCTGGCGAACGAAGTGGGCTGGCCTTCTTACTTCATGTATACATTAACTAGGTTTCTCTTTGACTCTGAAATGAACTGTAAGAAACTGACCTCTTCACCTGAAACTGACCTCGCAAAGCCAATTTCCCTGATCGATCTTTTTTCTGAGATTGCCAATAAATGTTCAGGACATCGTTAACTTTTTAGTTTCCTTGCACGTGCTTATCTTGTTCAGTATCTGTTACTGTTTCTTTTTTTATGTTTCTTCATTACATGGGTTATGCTTTCAATTATAGGTTTGTCCGGCTTGTGGAGATTGAATTTGGGACATGCCTAATAATTACCTTTTGGGTTGGGAAACTGTAAATTGAGTTTTTGCTATGTGATACTTTGTTTGAAAATGTATCTTATTGGCTAGAATTTTGTGCAGTCGGTGTACATTTATAATGTGAATATTGGGTATAAAAGGAGACGTCTCGCCTTAGTAAAATGAGCAGTCTCCTGAGAATTTACACCGTGATGTATTTCTAGAATTACTGTTACTAGCTGCAGCTAATAAACTTGGTCTCTGACGCCATCCAGAAGTATTCCGTGTCTTTGAATACCAAGACAGGTGAACTCGAAGATCTTAGGCGTGCCCCTGACGCCGCTGGGTTAAACCCCGGTTCTTCAAGTGTTGAACCATGATCTCGATGGAATGCTCCTGTTTTTTTTAAATTTCAGGGTGGCTATTTGATCAAGCATGGACATCATATTTGAGATGTAGTGCGAGGTGAGTTCAGTTGAGGAGAGGTGGTCAGAGGCGATGGGGAGGAGCGAGCATATCTTTTCCTCTAGGTCGGCTAAGGGAATCTGCGTTAGATTTCTAGACCATTTGGGGGGGTCTTGCGAGGGGGGCTGGAATAGAGCCTTTTGGTTGATGTGGAATAGGATGTTGTGGTGGCCTTACCAATCCACGAGGAGGACGTGGTCGATCGTAACTGCATCACATTGAGCAATAATGGCATCTAAGGTCACTCTTTTATTGTGCGTTTCTTCTGGGCAGAATTGGGTCAGATTGGTGTCCTGAAGAACATTGTTTAGGGTTAGAATTAGCGAATTGTTAACCTCATTCCAACGTAGGTTGAGGTCACCAAGAACTAGGTTGTTTGAGTCACCGAGCGAGCAGTGAGCAATCAGGTCCGACAATTGTTCCCCGAAAGCGGAGGTGTTGCCTGGTGGATGGTAGAGAAAATGGCAGAGTATTGCTCTGTTGTCATTTGTCTTGATGTTGGTGGTAAGACATTCAATGGTGCTGTTATTGAAAGTGTCCATTTCCACAATGGCAATGTTGTTCTTATGTATGATTGCTATGCCTCCACCTCTTTGGTCTTTTCTGTCCTTGTTGATGATAGTGAAGCATGGGGGCACCAACATATCTAGGCTTGGTGTGGAGAACTCGTTTAGCCAAGTCTTGGTGAGGAACGCAATGTCTATGTCATGGGAGAGGATGGTTTCTGCTAATTCTGTTGCATATTTGGAGGCTGATCTACAGTTTATGAGCACGCAGTTGGTAGTGGACTCCTCTTTGGTGAGTTTCTATATGAGGGGGGGCCCTGGGTTTGGTAGTGAGGAGGGCCGGGGGTCTTGGTGAGTTTAGGGCGCAGTTATCCCTTCCAAAACCGGTGATCACTTGGATATTGGATTTAGATTTAGCTCCACCACTTTCTTTGAGGACATAGCTGCTTTGGTTCTTCTGGGTCTCTGTGGTTGGTTCTCAGTGTCGGTTTCTCTGGGTCTCTGTGTCAAGGTCGCAGGGGGGGTTGGGAAGGATTAGTTACTTACCTGTAATCCTAGTTCTCATCCAGGGGTATACTCATCAAAGTCATAAGCTATGAATAATCCCCGCCCATGTGCGGGATCCCAGAGCATATAGAAAATACATATAAATATATATGTATATATATGTGAAAACATATATTTGCAGCCTAAACATCTCACAACTGGCATAACTGCCGCAAAATCACAGAAATTAGCATAAACACAGTAGTAGTCTCACAACCCCTAAGGAAGAGAGAGAGCAGTAAGCATTTGCCCACAACAATGCTTTATTGCCATAGGAAAAACCTGTAATTGCAGGAATTTGCCAGTAGGCTGCAGTAGAGTATAAAGAAACAAAGAAAAAACTGACACCTTGCCTTTAAGGCATTAGAGTAGGGGTACCGTGCCTTTAAGACCTGAAGGCGACCCCCTGCTCCCATGGTGCACCATAGGTGGCAGTTGGGTCAGTTCTTTTTGGAGGTGCATAACACCTGAGTAGATCCTTAGTAACATTTCATAACTTTAAGAACATGCGTGTCCGGGGAGGTGGGCGGGAGCTTCTGACTTTGATGAGTATACCCCTGGATGAGAACTAGGATTACAGGTAAGTAACTAATCCTTCTCATCCAGGAAATACTTATCAATAGTCATAATCTATGAATAGAATAGCAAGCACATACCCAAAGTCTCGCGGACGAGCAAAGTGTATACAGAGACATTGAAAATTTGCACATTTTACATACAACTCTATGCAAATAAATTCCTCAAAGAGGCCTGTCCCACTTGGGCATCGGCCTGTGCATCTGAATCTAGGCAATAATGGCGTGTAAAGGTATGCACAGACCGCCATGTAGCCGCCTTACAAATTTCAGAAATGGGGACATTACGAAGGAGAGCATTAGTAGAAGCTTTCCCTCTTGTAGAATGCGCATGAGGTCTACCCTGCAAAGCTTTGTTAGCTAGTTGATAAGACAGAGCTATACTGGAGATTATCCAGCGAGAAATGGATCTTTTGAGGCTGACAGACAGGTATTAGTGGTTCCATAATTAACAAAGAGGCAGGGTTTTAGCCAGGTAAAACTTCAAAACCCTCCGGAGATCTAGAGAGTGTAAAGACCTCTCCGGGGGAGTGGTAGGTTGAGGAAAAAAAGTAGGCGGGTGATAGACTGGTTGACATGAAAGTCTGAGACTACCTTAGGTAGAAAACCTGGGTGTGTCCTCAGTACTACTCTGTTGGTGTGAAACACTGTGTATGGTTCCTTACAACACAGGGCCTGGATTTCGCTAACTCTGCGGGCAGAGGTAATTGCCACTAAAAAGGCAGCCTTCCAGGTCAAGTGCTCCTTATGTATCGGCTCGAAAGGAGCACCCATCAGCTTAGTGAGTACGATGTTCAACACCCAGGGAGGAGAGGGGGACCTCACTGGCGGAAACACTTTCTTAAGCCCCTCTAAGAAATCTTTAACCACAGGCATAAGGAAGAAAGATGTCTGGGAAGGTGACTTCCTATAAGCCGTGATAGCCGCTAAGTGGACCCTAATGGAGGGGTACTTGAGGCCTGACCTTGCCAAATGTAACAGATAGGGCGGAATAACCTGTTTGTGACCTTTAATAGGGTCAAGAGAGATGTCAAGACACCATAAGAAGAACCTCTTCCACTTGAAAGCATAGCACTTCCTAGTAGAAGGTCTCTTGGCTTTTTTGCGAATGGTCATGCAATCTGCTGGAGATCTAAATGTCCATACTGTATGACCTCAGGAGCCATGCCGTCAAGCGAAGGGAAGGAAGGTTGGGATGAAACACCTTCCCCTGATCCTTGGTCAACAAGTCTGGATGGCAAGGAAGTCGCCGGTGCAGGACTTCCGACAGCTGGAGCAGATCCGGGTACCACCACTGGCGTGGCCACTCCAGCGCTATCAGGATCATCCTGGTGTTGGTCCTGTAGAACTTCTGAATCACCGCCGGGATCAGAGGCAGGGGAGGAAAGGCGTACAGTAATGTCTGCGACCAGTTGATCAAAAGTACATTCCCCGTGAGCCTCTTTGGAGGAACCTGGACGCGAAGATGGGACATTTTGTATTTGCGGCGTCTGCGAACAAGTCTATGTCTGGTACGCCCCATAGACGAAAAATCTCCTGCGCGACTTCTTCGTTGAGCACCCAGTCGTGCGCTTCTACGAAGTCTCTGCTTAGGCAGTCTACTTGGACATTTTGTATTCCTGGCAGATGGACTGTCACAATGGATAGGCCTCTTGCCAGTAGCCACTGCCAAATGGATTGCGCTTCCAGGGATAGCACTCTTGACCTGGTACCTCCTTGTTTATTCAGATAGAACATTGTTGTTGTGTTGTCCGTCTGAACTTGGATGTAGTTGGTGCGCAGTGAAGGATACAGGGAATTCAGAGCCACATGAACGGCTCGAAGCTCGAGGAAGTTGATGTGGTAGCCACGCTCTCCCTCGGACCAAAGGCCTTGAACCTGAAGTTGGTCCATGTGAGCATCCCAGCCTTGAAGAGAGGCATCCGTGATCACTGACTGCGACGGAGGAGTGAGATGGAATGGAACCCCCCGGAGAAGGTTGGAGCGTTTCATCCACCATTTGATTGAGTCTTTGGCACCTTGTGGAAGAAAGACACGGTCCTCCTAGTGACCTGACCTCTGAGATCATTGGTCCTCTAAAGCCTGCTGCAGAGGCCTCATGTGAAGGCGTGCATTGGGCACGATGTAGCTGCACGAGGCCATCGATTCCAAGAGAGAGGACACTTGCTGAGCTGTGGAACTGTGACTGTCAAGTAGAAGACGACACTTCAGAAGCATGGATGACAGTCTCTCCTCCGAAGGACATGCGCCTGCTTGAGCGGAGTCCAGGGAAGCACCCAGGTAATGAATCCGTTGGGAAGGATTGAGCACTGATTTCTTGAAGTTGACCTGCAACCCCAATGAGTTCATCAGGTTGAGACAGAAGGAAAGATGGTCTTGAAGCAGAGCCGGAGAGGAGCTTTTCAGCAGCCAATCGTCTAGATAAGGATAGACGAAGATCTTCCTTTTGCGAAGAAAAGCAGCCACTACCGCCATGCATTTTGAGAATATCCTTGGTGCGGATTTGAGGCCAAACGGGAGCACTCGATACTGGTAGTGCTGGCGTCCAATGTAAAACCTGAGAAACTTTCTGTGCTTTACTGAGACAGGTATGTGGAAGTAAGCTTCCTGGATGTCGATAGCACACATCCAGTCCCCCTGATGGAGATGGGGAAAGATCTGATGCAGGGCTAGCATGCAGAACTTTTCTTTCCGGATGAACTTGTTTAGTACTCGTAGGTCTCGAATGGGCATGTATTCTTTGACTTCTCCTCTTTTTTGGACTTAAAAGTAACGGGAGTACACTCCTTGCTTCATTTGCATGGAAGGCACTCTCTCTATGGCTTTCTTCTTGAGGAGGGTAGAGACTCGTCCTGCAGCAACTGACAGTGGAAACGGGGAAGTAGCTTTGTTTGAGGAAAAACTTGCGGAGGAGGTGACTTGAACCTCAGCAAGTAACCATGGTGCACAATACTGAGCACCCATCTGTCCTTTGTTATGGCTCTCCACTCTTCCAGATGATGTGACACACTCCCTCCCACCGGAGTGGCGAACAGTTGCGAAAGAAGCAACAGCTCAGAGTTTGTGAGGCTGTTTGGAGGCAGACTGCTGCTTGTTATTATTGTTGCCTCTGCCTCTGCCAGGACGTCTTTGCTGAAACTGGGTTTTCTGTTGAGACTGGTAAGACCATTGAGGGGTTTGAACCCTCTGCTGGTAAGAACGCTTATCCCCTTGATGAAAGGGCTTTTTAAATTCCTTGCGCTTCTCCAAGCCCACAGCCTTCACATAGTCCATTTCGGATTTCATTTTGGTCATTTCATCATCAGCGTGATGACCAAAAAGAGAAGAACCATTGAAAGGGAGATTCAAAATCTTTTTCTGGGCATCCGGTTTCAGGCCCGTGAGGCGGTGCCACGCACAACGACGAGTGCAGATTCCATGGGAGTAGCCATGGGCCCCGAGTTCAGAGGTGTCTGCCGCGGCACTGATGACCTGGTTGGCTACGAGTCCTCCCTCCTGTAGGATTTTGAAAAATCCTGTCTATCTTCTTTCGGGAGCTTCTCTGTGAAGCGAGTAAGGGAGTCCCAGAGGGACCTGTCGTACCTCCCCTGTAGAGCAGAAGCACTGGCCACCTTCATATGAGAAGCAGAGGTTGCATACCTTTCTGCCAAAAGAATCCATCACTTTGCTGTCCTTCTCTCGGGGCACCGAAGAAGAAGTAGAGGCTGAATGAGACTTCATGGCAGCCGCCAGGATCACTGAATCAGCCGGGGGGTCTGATTTGAGGAATAAGGGGTCCTCTGCGGAAACCTTATACTTCTTGGCAAGTCTTTATGAAACAGAACCTACCACTGCAGGCATGAGGAAGGTCGCCATCGCAGGTTCAAGGAAGCCAGGAACCAGAGGCAACAGCGGTCTAAGCGTTGTGCGATGATGAAGTGTGTTGAAAATTATAGATGTTGGGACCACAGGAGTATGCAATAAGATGTTCAATTTCTTTGCTCCCCTACCCAGCACATCTGTAAAGGTTGCAATGTCATCAATAGGCGAGACTCTTGACGGAGGAGTAGAGGAGAAGGTCGGAGAGTAGTCCCGGACCGTCGACCTCGTGGAATAGGACCAAGTCGGAGACCTGGTGCGTCCTCTGTGATGAGACCTGTCTCGATGGCTGTGCCAACCCCTGGATCTAGACCGATGTCTAGAATGAGATCTCGGTCTGGGAGAACGTCTTGGCTTAGCAGGCGTCCTGGGCCTTACCGGAGAGCGTGATCTGGTGGGAGATCTCGGTCTGGATGGAGGAGTCTTCGCAGGCCTGACTGGAGTACTTGTCCTTGGAGCAGATGGAGAGTACGTGCAGGAGTACTCCGTAGATCTGGAGGACGCTTCTGGGGAGATCTCCACGACATTCAATCCAGGAGATGAAGATCTGTCCCCTGATGACTTGGAGCCAGGGGACTGCACAATCACAGCGACCTGTTCCCTTGATGGCGAGAGTTTCGACGTCGAAGACGTCTGTGTGACCGATGGCGTCGAACGAGGTGTTCTCGACGTCGATCGTCCATGCTCTAGCGACCTCGACTTCGAGTGGAAGGTGAACCCTCATGTTGTCTTCTCGACGATGATCTTCCTCGACGTCGTGTCGACGACGACCTTCTTCGACGTCGTGGCAAAGGAGAATGCTCTCGACGTCGTCTTGGAGTCGACCTCCTTGACGTCGAGTGGTGGGATCTAGACGATCCTCTCGACGGTGGCACGCCAGCCGGCAGCAATGAGGGAGCAGTCATGACTCTCAACGCTGACCCCGTCCGGGGTGGCGGAGAGTGTCTCGACGTCGACGGAAGCCTCGACGTCGACAGAGACTTTGAAACAGCAGCAGCCACAGCCCGAAGTGTGGTGTCTCGACGTTGACTTACTTGGCTGCGACGGAGATCTTCAACGTCGTGATGGTGATCCAGAAGAGCGCTTGGGTCTCTTCCATAGCGACTTCGACGTCGACAGAGATTTTCTTCCTTCCTTCTTTTTTCTGGAGGCAGAAGATGTAGAACGTCGCCGTTTTTGAGGATGCTTGCTTAAAGAAGATGGCCTGGGGGCTCCATCTCCACTTATCTGATGACGTTTGTCTTTCTCCAAGAGAGCATGAAGTCTGATGCGCTCTCTATCGCGAAGAGTTCTCCTAGGGAACTTCTGACAGTGATGGCACTGGTCAGGGTCGTGTGAAGCTGGAAGGCACACGATGCACACAGAGTGTGGGTCAGCCAGAGACATCTTCTTGTCACAAGAAGGACATTTTCGGAAAATAGGAGGCATTCTGACAGGAATTTTTTTTTTGTGAACCACCACAAAAAATAAAGCAGAAGCCTTAACAAACCAGAAAATGTCGAATTTTCTGAGAAAACCTCACAAAAAACAATAATTTTAGTCAAAAACTGAAGAGCTCAAGCTCCAGGATCCTCACAGAAGGAGCCGGAAAAAAGGACTGACCCAACTGCCATCTTTGGTGCACCATGAGAGCAGGGGGTCGCCTTCAGGTCTTAAAGGCACGGTACCCCTAGGCAAGGTGTCAGTTTTTTCTTTGTTTCTTTATACTCTACTGCAGCCTACTGGCTGCAATTACAGGTTTTTCCTATGGCAATAAAGCATTGTTGCACATTTTACTGCTCTGTTTCTCTTTCTTAGGGGTTGTGAGAGTACTACTGTGTTTATGCTAATTTCTGTCATTTTGCGGCAGTTATGCCAGTTGTGAGATGTTTGTTTTCACATATATATATATATATATATATATATATATATATATATATATATATATATATATATATATATATATATATATACATATATATTTTTATGTATTTTCTATATGCTCCGGAATCCCGCACATGGGGATTATTCATAGATTATGACTATTGATGAGTATCCCCTGGATGAGAACTCACTCGGGTGTGGCAAGTTGTCAGGTCTTAGATGGGTGCAGCTGTTCACAGTGGGAGTCCGGAGAGGAGTTAGCATAGTCTTTCGGGTCAAGTCGAGATTGGTTAAGATTTCGCTCAGGCCCAGGGTTATCAGTTTAAGCTGGCTTTCTAGAAGGGCGAGACGATGCTCCATGTTTATCCGGGGGGGTATGGGCGACTTGGTAGGGACATCTCGGAAGGAGGTAGGTATGACTGTGTTGTGAGGCCTATTGGAGGTTGCGCTGTCCGTGTTTGAAACCGTAGGTAGGGAGAGTGGTGGGTCATGACGCGTTTTTGCCGTCCTATTGTCCACAGCAGGAGTGAGGTAGGTAGAGGTCTGAGATTGCAGGTGAGGGTCATTCATACCTTGAATGTTGGGGTGATCGGGGGAGGAGGGTGAGAGTGACACTCTGTAGGACGTTGGAGCTCCTGAAACGTCGGGGCAGAGGTGCGAGTGGTGACTCGTGTAGGAAGGGTGGTTGTTCTGGTATATGACATGGGTATGGTTGATCGTCTCTTCTGGCAAGGTGGGCTAGCCGGGGGTACGGAGTAGGGCAGGGAAGGTAGAGGCATGTGCAAAGGGGCGATTCGCAGCGAGGGGAAGAGGGAGTCAAAGGCCTCTAGATTCTCATTGTTGGATTGAATCAGGACTTCACCGAAGTGTTCCCGCTCCGTGACGAACAGTTAGTGAATGAGGTCGTCAGTTTGCAGCTATAAGGAGTGGTCATAGTTTTGGAGTTGGCTAGATGTGTTCTGAACGTGGAGGTCCAATTATCAGGTCTTTCTGTGTGGAAGATGAGGTCCATTTTTAATTGCCCTTTGGAGGAGCAGTGGTAGATGTCTGCAAAAAGTGTTTTGGGGTACTGTCTAAGTAGTCTGTGTTTAAGGTTTCTTTTCGCTTTAAGTGAGAGGTTGGGGGGAAACTGATTGCGAAGGAGTTCGGACCGTGTGGTTTCAGGTAGGTCAGTACAAGGGAGCTCGTGGAAGTTGGCATGCCGGGTGCCATTTTCTTTCTTTTTATTGATTGGATGAGAGGTGCTGGGGACCTTGATCTGCTTGTGGACATGAAGAAGTGAGATGGAGACCATTCTTGAGGGATCTGCTCTGGGTGGCCGATCAGGCTAGATGAGTTAGTGCGTTAGTCTGCTTCCAGATTGGTTACCTGGTTGTAATGGGATGAAGACATTCTTCAGGGGTCAGATCTTGATAGAGGATCAAGCTTAATCTATTACAAGCAATGCTTTAATTGCTGATGTGGCGTTGGGGAACCTCGGCGGGTGATGGTCCTGTTAGGCCACTTTCACTGGATCAGGGAGGTAGGGGTCCCTGACCTACTGAGCAATCCCTTACCTTCCATTCATGTTGGAGACTGCCGGTTCCAGGCGATGCTTGGTTGGGTGGACACCAGCCTTGTCAGTTTGGTTGCAAAATTGCTGCGCGGTCCATGAGTGGGATTGTCGTGGAGTAGACACGCTCCTCCCGTTGTCTGAGGATGCTCCTAAGGGGTGATTAAGATTGAAAAGCTGCCATTTTAGGGTCAGGCATCCAGGTATGATTCACAGCGCGTCTGTGATTCATTGAGAGCAGGGCTGCTTGTCAGTGGCTAGTTGATGCACAAGGGCTCCAGAAGCGCACTCTTTCTGTGTATGGTAGGGTCACATCTGTGGGGTTATGCCGATCTTGGGCCTTCTAAGTCTGGGCTATGGACAGCCATTTTTGTGCCGGGAAATAGAGTTATTTGTAGACTGGCCTGAGGTTCCTTGATGCTGGGACAGGGATCAGAGTTGTTTGTAAACTGGACTGAGGTTACTTGATGTTGGGACAACCATGGTCATCAGAGGGACGGTAGTTGCCTGAAAAAAATCCTTTTTTTAAAGGGGCTCGAGATTTTGCCTGTGTAATCTCATTATCCGAGCGAGATCCGTTGGTGGAGGGTAGTTGCCTAAAACAAAAACAAAAAAAAAACCTTTTTTTAAAGGGACTTGAGGCCTCGCCTATGTGATCTCATTATCCGAGCGAGATCCGTTGGTGCATCTGGGGCAGACATATTGTGATTGGCAGAGACATATTTGTATTGTAGTGGATGTGTTTACGCTCGTTCCTTTGATGGGAAATATCCCACTGGACTATAGCAGGTGAGTACGATTGATCTAAGGGACAGTTTAAGGACTTGAAAGGTGGGGTGTGAGAGCAGTGGTCCGATGTTCAGCTGTACCTGGTATTCATCGGGGTGCAATCCATGGGAGAATCCATCTTGAGGTCAGGCAGTATCCAGTTGAGGGACAGGGCTCGGTGTAAGTCTGGTGGCAGCTACGTCTTAAACCAAGGTCGTGGAGGTAAAGGCTGAGCCTCGCTTCGATGAGTGAGAGCAGTGGTCCGATGTTCAGCTCCAATGTACAGCTAGACCTGGTATTCGTCGGGGTACGATCCACAGGTGCATACATCTTGGGGTCAGGCAGTCTCCAGTTGAGGGACGGGGCTCGGTTTAAGTCCGGTGGCAGCTACGTCTTAAACTGAGGTAGTGAAGGTGGAGGCTGAGTCTCGCTTCGATGAGTGGTGATGTGAGTTCCATTTTTTAGCGGGACATAGTGCTCATAAAGGAGTGCTCCATGGGATAGCCGTTCGCGGCCATCATGGGGTCAGGCAGTCTCCCTTAAAGGACGGAGCTCTGTGCCGGACCGGTGGTTGCTTCTTCTCGACTCCGTATTTTGGGAAAACCGTGCCAGGTTGTGGACGTTTGTCAGATTCGGGACTCTAGCGGGTCCCACTCGGGCTGTCCAGGAGTCGCTTGGTGATCTTTTCCGCTACAGTCACCTCCACTGGAGCATTTGCCGTCCTGGAGGTACCAGGGCGTGGATCGGCGTTTCCTAGGAGGACAAGCGTAGTTGGCATGCACGAAGTAGTCAGCGTCTTGTTATACGTGCGCGTAAGGCTAGCATCTCGTTTTGCTTGCACGCAGTGCAGTTAAAAGTAAAAAGTTTGCAGCGTCTGTGCTGTGAGGTACGGTAATGTGTATATTTATCTGTATAGTAACATAGTGAAAGCACTAGTAAAGACCTCACAAACCTCCAGTTTGCCTGAGTATTCCTTGGAAGTCTTCTTATACCCGGTCTGAGTAATTTTGAAGTACGTGAAATATAAACATTTCCCAACAGTGGTTGACAATAGGAGAGCTAAATACGCTTACCTTGTAAGGAAGGGTTGATAATCCGTAGTAGCTGATTACACATCTCTGGGAGACTTCAGCCTGAAGGAAGTAATAAAAGACAATTAGAGCAAATGAATCTAAAATACTCCAAGAAAAGAGTAAAGTATGTATTAGAAAATTATGGTTAATACATAAGGAATGTTTAATGAGATTGCAGGATTAAGTAATCTATGTTATTATAGATTCTACTAAGTATAGAGCACAGAAGGAAGAGAAAGAGAGAATGAGAGGGCAGATTACGACTTAGAAGAAAAAGACACATGCAAAGAAAAAACAGAAGAGAGGCAGGAGCCAAGCGAATGATAAGTAGGCCATTTAAGTTACTGTAAAATGAGAATGGAGAAACACTAAAACATGAGAGTAAATGTAATATGTTGTTGCAGTAATTTACCAAGAACAGCACACAGAAGATTAAAAAAATCCAGAGCAAGTTCGAAGTTAGAAGATGACCGATGAAGGCTTGTCAGTCTCTTCTCTGTCCCAATTCCCCTTTCCCCCTCTTGAGTTTCTTAGTCGTACAAGTAAATTATTGTTGACTGGAAAGTCAGAGTGGGGCATTGGGTTCTGGCATCGTTCTGCTCCTGTGCAAGAAGTCGAGCGCCATAACCTGACAGCCAGTCCTCTCTATATTGCATCATGCGGGGGCCCTCCGATCCTTCAAGGAACCCCACAGTGTCTTTTTTGAAGGGATCTTCCCTAAGCATCTTCCGCATGCCCCTGGAGATGCTACAAATGTTGACACAGTTGTAGAATCTGGACATTGTGTTCCTTCGAACACGGAGCGAAAGTTTCCAGTGCTGGTTCATTAGCCTTGAGTCAATCTGTTAATTTAGGGTGATCGTCTTTCAGTAGGATAATATCTGTTGTGATCACCTCTAGTTGCTGTGCAATGGCTGCTCGAGATTCACAGATCTCTTGAAGGATACCATCCAATTTGTCCACTGAAGAAGTTGGGGAAGCACTGCCCCAAGTCAAAGAGTGAGAGGGTGAGCCCTCGGATGGTGAGGAGTGGGAGCAGATTCGGGCCAGATGGGCTCCAGCCTTAGTTTTAGTACACCCATTGTAGTCACCAAGGCGACAGTTACGTCGTGCCAGTGAGTGATGGAAGCTACCAATCTGGCCACGGGCGTGAGATGTAATGTCATGTATTTCTATAGGTTCTGAATCGATCCCCCTATTCCTGACCCTATTCTGGTTAAACTAACTATCAAGTTAACTAACAGTCAGCCCATGAGGCAAGAAAAGCCCCCATGATGCAGATACCGTTATCTGACGCAGTCACACTACGGCACAGGAACGTGTTATCTGATTAGGTAATAACGCTTGAGATCTAATTAGACAAGCGACATTCCTCCAGCCCCTGATAAGGCATACGACGTTCTCATAACAAATCAAACCTATGACAACCTGGAAAATCCGTGCGGCCATTGTTTTGATTTCACAGAGAACTTCAGTAAAAGAATGTGCTAACGAGCAAGTCGTATGACATCTTTATTGACGTATCTATGTCCATCCTTACGTCAATCTCGGCACCTTTAAGGTATAAATATTGCCGATCTTGCCCTATGCAAACACACGCGTGGTGACGAGACGGAGCAGCCATACTTGCCGAAGCCGAGAGCAGAAGCAGACCCCGCTGGCAGCAGCCCCGCCTTCCTGACGCGCTGAGAGACGCGCTGCTATCTCAAGCCGAGAGACCCAGCACCGGCGCTTCTGGGCAGCCCTCGCAGGCAGCCTGGAATATCGAGAGCAGAGAAAGAGATACCATTCCTCATTCATCCTAAATTCCAGGTACAGAACTGAATAACCCCTCACAGAGAATTCTTTAGTTATTCACTTGGCAAAAACAAACTTAACTTAAACTGTAACTTTCTATTCCCGCCCACGCATTAGACTTAGGTCAGGTACACGGGGTAGGCGTATTTAGAAACACCAGTTGAGTACGTTTAGTCAAATGTATATGTGTATGTAAATATATTTTAATCATTTAAACATCATATGGCTCAGAAACCATATCAATGTTTTTACAGTATTATTTTATACTATTGCTTTTAATGTATGCACTTTACTTAACTATAAGTATTGCAATAATATCGATCCATTTCTCTTGTACGAGAAAAGAGACTGATCAATAAATAACACCTTTTTATTGAACACGCCCGTCTCTTCCTTTTCTCTACAATCTGATGAGACTAAGAATGCACGTACTGACTGAGTAAAATAATTGCCTTGTGCTCACACGACTCTTGAGATTGACTCTTGATTAGGGGAGAGCAAAGTTGTCATGTTCTATGGTTGTCAGAAACTAAATCCCTTCTTGTCTAATCAGGGAAGTTAATTCCTCCTTGAACATTCGAGAAAGTTTCTAGCGAACTCTGAGCTACGCTGGCAAACCCAAAACTTAAGTCTAGTATCGACAGTAGTAGACCTAGTTAACGTCTGGCCTAGGCCTTTACTGCTGTAGGTACTATTCCAATGCGCAGAGCCTATTGGGAAAATAGGAGCTACACTACATGGCGCCCAACGCGTTTGGAAAGGGCGATAAAACTAACGTAAGACATTTAGAGTAACTCAGTCGTGCTTTCTCACTCAGACCCCTTTTCCCAAATACTCCAAAGACGTCTGGAGTGGGTGAAAGGTAATATCCTCCAAAACCGCACAGGAGGGAACTCCTATGTATGGTTCTTGGTATAGTCAACGTTGAAGGATACACTGTTCCAAAATATTGTGCATCTAATCTCTGTTCCATAAGAAACCTGATCTGCAAACAAACAAAATAACCATCCTGACAGTAAAATGTCAGAAAGTGATAAAGAAAGAGAAGCAGTTAGATTAGCAGCTGAAATAGCAGCAGCAGATACTGCACTAAAGGATGCAGACGCGGATATAATACTCATTCCGGTCAGCAAAAGGAAATCTATAACCTTAAAACTTATAGAAAATGGACTGACACCTAGAGGTGGCACAGTCATATTCGTAATTGAGGCACACGAATATCGGCAGACAGAGGTATACTATTCATGGATACATTTTCCAGCAGCAAATACTGTAACAAAGTACTTCCACTATTACAAAATAGAGGTTCCACCCGACATTTACACTCCTTTCGAGGAGGTGGAAGTACCACTCAAATTCCAAGAGCATTTGCTCTTATTTGATGGCGCCCTAATACATAATAATCACATCACCAGGCTCGGTCCTTTAGGTAGACCAGGAGCAACGTGGCCGGTCTTAGCCGGATACACACCACACCCAGACATCGAAGGAATGTCTACAGGAGAGCTGTTAATACAGCTAAAACAATTACTAAAAATTCATAGACAATTAGTTCAGTATGTAATGCGGACTTCAACAATTCAGCCAGCGATTAAACTACCACAGCTGACCCCTCACCAGGGGAACACAAATAAAATCAGACCACAGAACATCCAATCCTGCCTAGGTAAAGTTCCGGCTAAACGGGAACAGATACCATTCTGGTTGGCACAAAAAATCACCCAAATAGAGGCGGTGTTTCCTGACACCACCCCGATAGAAAAACACAGGATTCTGACTATATGTCTCCCAATGGGAATCGCACCACACATAGAGGACTGTGACACTTGGGGTACAGTCTTTGCTTCAATCTACACAAAAACGCACGGTGTTCCTTCCATTTCGGTGATACCAGATGTGCTAAAACAAATTCAAGATGAATACGGTCCAGAACCTGCTTTAACTCTTGGTATGAAATTACTGAAAGACTTCAAGCAGGTCTCGGCTATATTACTAGCCAATATAAAAGGTGAAGCAGCAAACGTGGCGATCCGCCAGAGGTTAAAAGAGACAGATATAGCAGACCAACCAGCTGAAATTGCCAGAATCATAGAAAAATCCTATGAAGAACTAGGTAGAGACAGTTTAGGTGGAATACCAGTAAAACCGCAACTGACTGAAAGTCCAGAAAAAATATTTTTTAATAATAATTCACCAAAAAAGAACTGGGATGGAAATAAACAATCCAATCCAAAAGAAAAGAAATTCCAGTCCCGAGGAAGGTCTCCTAGGCGAAGGGAGAAATCTCCGAACCAGAGACACAGGTCACCCCAGAGTGACCCCTCTGGGAAAAGATATAACCTTAGAAATAGGGATAATATTAAAAAACCTGATAGATATCAAGACATTGATACACGTCCCTCTCAATCTTTTCAGAATTCCTCGCAGAAATCGGAAAGAAGAGGACGATCAGAACAAAGAGAAGAGCACGCCAAGTCCAAAGACAAGGAACCTGCTCAGCTAAAAAAGAAATTACAATTTCCAAAAAAGAAGGTAGCCAGTATCAAGGTAGTTAACAATGCCGAGAATACTGAGGACACAACTGAAAAACGGAGAGTGGGCTCAGACAATGCTAGACAGCGCAGCAGAAGTGAGCATAGCTCGCAAAGTCCTTATGAATCATCTGGAGACAGTGGACACGAATGAATACCTTCAAGTGGAAACTGCGGACACCAGAGTTAGCAAGCCCCACAAGATATACGAGATAACATTACGTATAGAGGGAGATAAGACTAGGAAAATAAGGGGACTATTTTGGGATAACCTCTCCAAGGGTTATGACATCCTTCTAGCTGAAAAAGACTGGCCACCAGAGTTTGTCAGGGAGTGCCCTCATGGCGAAGAAGTAATTATGCCTGCCTTCTCGAATCAAATCCCGATTCATAAAAAATATACACTTGCTAGAAAGTGGGCAGTGGCCTTAGCACCTGCTTTATATAAAAATCATGAAGGATGGGATGAGGACTCCCCTCCTCACAAAATCCAGTTAAAATCACAACCTACTGCACAAAGGCAGTAGCCAATTAAGCAAGAAGCTAAAAAACAGGTAAATGAAATACTAGATCAGCTAGAATACCAGGGGGTGATTGAAACTGCACCTCACAAATGAACAATCCTTTGTTTCCGGTCTCCAAACCAGACAATTCATATCGTCTAGTTTTGGATTACCGACACCTTAACACATGTTGCAAAACCTTTGCAGTGCAAAACTCACACAGTGCTGCACTAATGAATAACATAGTGCGCAAAAAATACAAAACAACCTTGGACATCTCCAATGGATTCTTTTGTCAAAATATAGCACCAGAGAGCAGATATTTAACTGCATTCTCAGTAAATGGCACTCAAAAGCAATTCTGTCGGTTAGCCCAGGGGTACAAGAATAGCCCGGGAGTATTCTCAGCGAGAGTAACAGAATTACTACAACTATATGATGATGAAGCATTATCTTATGTCGATGACATTTACTTAACAGATGATGACTTGGATACTCACTTGAAAAGAGTGAACACCATAATACTTGGGTTCGCTGCAGAGGGTAACAAATTCAACTTTAAAAAATCCAGAATTGCCCATCTGACAGTCCTGTTCTTAGGATATGAGTTATCAAGTGAAGGTAAAAGCCTAGCAGACAATTTCCTAGAGAAATGTGCCGTAATCCAAGCTCCTAAAACACTAAAAAACCTACAGTCAATTCTAGGCTTCCTAAATTTCGGAAGAACATACATTGCAAATTACGCAGAAAGGGTCAAACCCCTTTATGGTCTAATTAAACCAGACTTTAAAAAATCCAATTGGACTCAAACACACACAGAAATTTTGAGATCCTTACAAACAGACATGCTAATTAAAACAAAATTAGAAACACGTGATAACACACGCAATCTTGTGATTCGAGTCATCCCAGGGAGATGCGGATTCACATACCTGACCTCTAATGAGGGAGAAAAGGTACCAATTGCATTCAAATCACACTTGTATACAGAAGCTGAACAGAAATTCAGTAATACAGAAAAAATCATTCGTGCAGTTCAAACCGCAATAGCTAGAGAAAAAGACATAGCTGACGGTAGACATATCACAGTCAGAACAGCAGAATCAGCCTTTGAGGCACTAACAACACCTTGTAATTTACCAACAACAACATTGAATCCGGAATGGATACAATGGGTGAATTCAATCACAACGGACGAAGTATACTACTACTTTGATCCAGAACTAGAAGAATTAAAAAATCTAAAATATAAAAAGACGTATCCTCTGCCAATCGACATTCTGCCTCTACGACATTACGCCTGTGTAATCTATACAGACGGACATGCTCAACCCTCCGTTTGGGGAGAACATGCATACAACCCCTAATGTGAGATTTCAAAAGAAGTGTGGCGCGGAGGTAAACTAAGACCTCTATTAACAAAATCACACTCAGTAGAAACTAATTCAGAACTACAAACTGAAATAATAGCTTTGAAAATGGCGCTAGATAATGCGGATCGCGAATTCCCGACACTTATAGTGTCAGATTCATATTACTGCGTCAAAGCATATAACAAGGATTTGCAGACATGGATTCAGAACGGTTACAAAGATGACACAGATGCACCAATAAAGCAGAAACTGCTCTGGGAACAAGTAGCTCTTTTACAAAAAGAACTACCAAAGACTCACGTGACACACTCACTGAGTCATCAGCGTGATGGCGTTCACGTTGTAGGGAATTCATTGACTGAAGCAGCCGCAGCGGCAGCCACTAAACCGGCTCCCGTAGATCGAAAAAAGCGTACATTAAAATACATTGACGGTGAAACAATGCTGGCGGTGAAAACGTCATCAAAAGGCGACTGCTCAGCGTTACCGATCAACTATCCACTCAATTATACATACATAATCGATGCGAACTCCGTCCCTTTTGCTCGAATCCCTGGAGTGGGGGATAGAGTGATTCCAAACATGGACAGGAGAAATTTGTTAATCGCAGACGCACACATGGGCGAGGGTCTCAGACACCTCAAACTGAAAGATTCTCTGGAAGAATTACAATCACGGTACTGGTGGCCAGGCATGAGCCTGCATTACACCATGTTTGTAAAAAACTGCCCAAACTGCAACAGAGATCGCAGTGGGGAGAGAAACAGTTTAATACCTCGTCGTATCAAGGAAGATAATATCACCAGTAAAAAGCAGGGCTTGCGATTAACATATACAGGCTAGTTTCCACTTATAATGTAGATCACCAGCACTTGGCTGACGTCCGGACTGTTATACAAAGATTTGCGAGTCTAAATGGCATATACGCTAAGAGCATGCTACGTTCGACCATTGTTTTCACTCAAGCCCTCCGGCCGGGGGGAAACATGGCCTAATGAGCACAGCCCAGCGGGAATCTTCTCACTTCCTTCCTGAGGGTACTGGATGGTGTAAAGAAAAAACCAAGGCAGAAAGCAATCTATAATGGAAAGGATATTAGGTTCGGGAGCTGGGTGGGTCAAACATCTAATAAGTGTCCAACGTAGTCTAAATAACTTGCCAAGAAATTCTCTGAAGGGATTCAGTCCGTACGAATTATTATTTGGAACTAGAATGATAATCTCTGACCTTGATAGTCAGACTTCAGTGGTTAAAGAAAAAAGCTTTGATGTCAAAGACCGTTTGGCTATTTTGCAGGACTTAAACAAAACAAGAAAAGACCTGAGCAACATACAGTTGAAACAACAGCCAACAACCACTGAAGAATCACCACCTGTCCCAGCAAGACCTGTCTGGATTCCAAAAGTCGGGGATCTAGTCAGGGAGAAGATCGCGGTAAAGAAGGAATTTGGGCCTTCTTACAGAAAAGCAGTTCCTGTCTTGTCTGTCAACGGGACAAGATCAGTTGTACTACCGCCACTTGCTGGTAAAAAGGAGAACCGAGTTGTATCCATCGACCTGGTAAAACCACAACATGTGGCCGATCACAAACAGTAGGCCAAGTGGACTCCCAATAAGTAGCAGAACACCAAGGTTTGCTACCAGTACAGAGGTCCTAACAAAGAGGCTCATCACATTCGAAACGCCTACAGAAGAACAACAAGGACTATGCAACAATGCAATAGAACTCAGACCTCTGACAACCCAAATAAAAACATTTAGCAGAGACACACCAATCTACAATGAAGTACCAAGTGACAATGCAAGAAACAAAAATCCTGAAGCAATTGGAACAATTGACAGAACTGCATCCGGGTACTTCATCAACTTCGATGATTCCTCTGAAGGCTTCAGTGAATAAAAGACACAGCCATCATCAAAATCCTTTAAAGACAAAGCTAAGGAACTTTTGAAACAACTGAAAGAAACATATCTGATTTCTCCATGGATTGAATTTTGGGTGGGTTTTGGTGCATTTATCCTCATACTTTGGCTCATCATGGTATTTACTTTGGGACGCTTCATTGAGGGAAAATATGCTAAAATGGACACAGCAAGTCAGAACATCAACTTGGTCCTCAAACCACACACATCTTCACACGTCGAGAAAAGAGAACTTTCTTCAGCCAACTTCACAGCCAATCCGATACCTGGTGGGGTAGCATGGGACAACACTGACTATGAAATTTATGGTCCGGTCGAAATCCTGAAATATCCACACCAAATCAAGATCTCCTTGAGTGACTTTGCAAAACCAAACTCATTTGCTGATGATTGGGACTTCGAAAGCATTAACAACATGATGTCTGATCTAGTAATGTCTGCTAAATTTACAAAACATGATTATTTGCAAGGTTCTACAAATTATGATAGTATGTATTGCTATAACCACTATGGTAATCATTTTTTGCATAAATCTGCACAACCTAGAAATGTTTTAAACTATAATCAATGGGAACATTGTGCAACACCTCCAAAAGGGAGCTCAAGAACCGTTTACGACAAATATTCATATTTTTCAGGTTTTAACACAAGTAATGCTGAAACATTCTATTTTAAATTGTCAAACAAGACAGGGATGAAAACCATGATAACCAACACAAAATTGATATATTCAGATTCATTCTTCGAAAAAATTAATACCTTTGGATTTGATTATTGGGACAAAATTGTTGATTTGAGAAGTGTTTGGGGTACAAAAGATTGGCAAGTTCAGGGTTTAGAAGCTTTGTTTAGAGCCTGCATGATCCCAGAACAAATGATATTTTTAAATGACACTGTTCAACAAACCACCTGTCTTGGCTTAGCCAAAATCAAAGATTTAAATAAACCGTCTATTCCAAAGCCAATAATGTTTAGCAATAACTCTGATACAGATGAAGAGATAGACGTAAACCATATATTAAACCAAAACAGAACACATCCTGATTGGACACAATGGTTGATCTGGCCCACAGATACAAATAACTGTCAAGACAGATTCCTGAATAAAACACAGGGTTTCAAAATGACCAGGCCAGACCCTAGATATCCCCAAAGACATCACCCAGGGATAATAACAACCTACAGTGTGGGCAAATTATGCCTTCAATGGCTACAAACTTCCACACTGCCTGAAATTAAGCAACACCTAACTTTACTTACTGATGGTGCTGACTTGCGTGATTTCATAATGGGACCACGCAAACAGCGTCAAAAGCGTTTCATAGCAGCCTCTGTATATGCAGCATACAATGAGGCCTGGAAGGTTACTCAAATTGAAACAGCAGAGAGAATACGGGAAATTGACCGTATTCATTTGGAAAAATCACTTTCTGTAGTGGACAATGGGTTAATGACTCTGTCCTCCAGAATTTTTTCTTTGGACAGCATTGTGTCGTCAGCAATCGATATATTATCGCAAGACTTACTGTTATTACAACATGGTCAGTCACAATTGCGTTCTATTGTACAGCTTGGCTGGACGTTGCAAAATCTGCGTTCAGGCTATGTGCCTTGGCGTTTAATCAACACAACGTCACTATTCCAAATCTTTAACCTTACTGATAGACAAATCGGTATGGCGCAAAAGGGTGCTGATTATACAATCTTGAGCATTGAAAAACTAGAAAGATTACCAATGACAATGTCAGAACGACCTGTCAGTGAATGGATAATCCACGGAATCATAAATATTCCAATCTCAACCTTCAGGTTTCAATACTGCCAAAAATATATACAGGCTGGCATGTACGAGAAATTGCGAAAGGGGTACCTTAAAACAACTTGGAACCTGCCCTATTCGCATGCATGTGTCAGTAATAAAGGACAGAAAGTGTTTCTTAGTGGCAACAATTGTGCTATGTCACTAAGCGGCACGCTTCTGTGTAACGGAATTAGTTTGCATGGAGCCTGTGAAGGGAATTCATACAACATTTCATGTCACCAGCAAGGCGCACCTGCAACTGAAATAGAACCATTCTTTCAAAGACTCTATAATGGGAGTTACATTCTTATTGTAGACCGCAGATGTTGTAGTCTTATGCCCGGGACTCCTTATCTAGTCACTACGACGGCGAAGGTCAAGTGCTGTGGACGTTCTTTATTCCCCAGCTCCTTTCCAGACAGGGAGGCAAGGGCATGGCCCAATTTGAAAATTACTTCTATTCGAATAGATACTTTAAGCAGAATGAAAACAGTGCTTCTTCAGACGCCTACAAGGCTCACGTCATCAAAAGAAACGTATGATCTACAAGTCGCAAGGACGACTGCAGAGATACATACATTATTATCAACTAATTCCCCCGTACATTTCGCGGAAATCCTGAGCGAAATCTTAAATATTTCTGATACCACTGGGGTCTCAAAGGTATTTAAGACAGTATTTTCGATGGCATTAACACCATTCAAAGCCATACTGGGTATTTTTCCAGATTTCGTCCATTCGATTTTTGGCGGACTTCCCCTGATCCTGGGACTAATTGCAGGAATCCTATTCTTAGTCCTTATTTTTCGTTATGGCAACCCATGTCACAGATCAAACTCTCGCGACAATGGAAGATACGATCCTAGCCATTGGATACCGGGACCGGATATCAAAAATCCTGGGACTATCCCGGCTTAGAGACCTGAACATGACTTGGTTTCTATCATTTCGACCAATGTGGCAAAGATGTGTTTTACCTGTATTGAGATGTCTGCTATGCGGAGAAGAATGCGTGTTAGACACCTGTCTGACGCTACAATCGGATGCGCCAGTGGATGCAGATACATTGTTGGTTCCTACCAAGGTTCACGCTTTGTGCTGCCCTCAAAGGCTACCAATCCTGATGACGGCATTCCTGGAATCTTCACCACTACGATTGAAGAGTAGTGAAGTTCAAGATGAAAGCAGCATTGAACAGGTACGACCTTCTGTCAGCAATGCGAATCAGAATGTCAATGCAGACAATCATGCGCACGAATGCATGGTTACCCCTATTTCCGACTTAGTGGAACTTTCCCATGAAGCTGTTGACAGTTTTTTCGAAAGCCTTAATGATATGATGTTCTCTCCAGAACAGAAATAGAGACTTTGGAGCAAGCTCGCACACGGCGTTCCCTGAATTCGGCCTTCAACTTTTAAAATAAAGTCACATGAACAATTTTTCCCACCAGTTCACGGACAACAATTTTTTAGCAGCCCAAATTATTTTTCACAAAATTTTCGGGACACTTATCTTCTGCTTAAAGTAAGAAACTATTCCTAGAGAATTAAGATTTCTATTTTTAGATACTTTATAAACTTTAGTTGCCCGCTGGTATGTTCACAAATATTTTATTATGTGATGAGATGGTCTCGAACTTTCTTTCTGTATAGCCATATTAAGAGCCATTTCATGTGTATTTCTCATATACCAAATAAGCAATAATGTCTACAAATGCGTGTTTACTTTAGCGGTTAATTCATAGCTTAAGTGCATACAATATATATGACTGCAATTTTTCAGTATATTTGAAAATTTCAAAATGCATTTATGTATTTTGGGGTGGTAAGGTATACACTATACTCTATAGTATGTTGTACTATGTTATACTATGCATAGATTAGTAAATATGACCATAGTTAGCGTGGAGTGGGTGTCATGTATTCCTATAGGTTCTGAATCGATCCCCCTATTCCTGACCCTATTCTGGTTAAACTAACTATCAAGTTAACTAACAGTCAGCCCATGAGGCAAGAAAAGCCCCCATGATGCAGATACAGTTATCTGACGCAGTCACACTACGGCACAGGAACGTGTTATCTGATTAGGTAATAACGCTTGAGATCTAATTAGACAAGCGACATTCCTCCAGCCCCTGATAAGGCATACGACGTTCTCATAACAAATCAAACCTATGACAACCTGGAAAATCCGTGCGGCCATTGTTTTGATTTCACAGAGAACTTCAGTAAAAGAATGTGCTAACGAGCAAGTCGTATGACATCTTTATTGACGTATCTATGTCCATCCTTACGTCAATCTCGGCACCTTTAAGGTATAAATATTGCCGATCTTGCCCTATGCAAACACACGCGTGGTGACGAAACGGAGCAGCCATACTTGCCGAAGCCGAGAGCAGAAGCAGACCCCGCTGGCAGCAGCCCCGCCTTCCTGACGCGCTGAGAGACGCGCTGCTATCTCAAGCCGAGAGACCCAGCACCGGCGCTTCTGGGCAGCCCTCGCAGGCAGCCTGGAATATCGAGAGCAGAGAAAGAGATACCATTCCTCATTCATCCTAAATTCCAGGTACAGAACTGAATAACCCCTCACAGAGAATTCTTTAGTTATTCACTTGGCAAAAACAAACTTAACTTAAACTGTAACTTTCTATTCCCGCCCACGCATTAGACTTAGGTCAGGTACACGGGGTAGGCGTATTTAGAAACACCAGTTGAGTACGTTTAGTCAAATGTATATGTGTATGTAAATATATTTTAATCATTTAAACATCATATGGCTCAGAAACCTTATCAATGTTTTTACAGTATTATTTTATACTATTGCTTTTAATGTATGCACTTTACTTAACTATAAGTATTGCAATAATATCGATCCATTTCTCTTGTACGAGAAAAGAGACTGATCAATAAATAACACCTTTTTATTGAACACGCCCGTCTCTTCCTTTTCTCTACAATCTGATGAGACTAAGAATGCACGTACTGACTGAGTAAAATAATTGCCTTGTGCTCACACGACTCTTGAGATTGACTCTTGATTAGGGGAGAGCAAAGTTGTCATGTTCTATGGTTGTCAGAAACTAAATCCCTTCTTGTCTAATCAGGGAAGTTAATTCCTCCTTGAACATTCGAGAAAGTTTCTAGCGAACTCTGAGCTACGCTGGCAAACCCAAAACTTAAGTCTAGTATCGACAGTAGTAGACCTAGTTAACGTCTGGCCTAGGCCTTTACTGCTGTAGGTACTATTCCAATGCGCAGAGCCTATTGGGAAAATAGGAGCTACACTACATGGCGCCCAACGCGTTTGGAAAGGGCGATAAAACTAACGTAAGACATTTAGAGTAACTCAGTCGTGCTTTCTCACTCAGACCCCTTTTCCCAAATACTCCAAAGACGTCTGGAGTGGGTGAAAGGTAATATCCTCCAAAACCGCACAGGAGGGAACTCCTATGTATGGTTCTTGGTATAGTCAACGTTGAAGGATACACTGTTCCAAAATATTGTGCATCTAATCTCTGTTCCATAAGAAACCTGATCTGCAAACAAACAAAATAACCATCCTGACAGTAAAATGTCAGAAAATGATGAAGAAAGAGAAGCAGTTAGATTAGCAGCTGAAATAGCAGCAGCAGATACTGCACTAAAGGATGCAGACGCGGATATAATACTCATTCCGGTCAGCAAAAGGAAATCTATAACCTTAAAACTTATAGAAAATGGACTGACACCTAGAGGTGGCACAGTCATATTCGTAATTGAGGCACACGAATATCGGCAGACAGAGGTATACTATTCATGGATACATTTTCCAGCAGCAAATACTGTAACAAAGTACTTCCACTATTACAAAATAGAGGTTCCACCCGACATTTACACTCCTTTCGAGGAGGTGGAAGTACCACTCAAATTCCAAGAGCATTTGCTCTTATTTGATGGCGCCCTAATACATAATAATCACATCACCAGGCTCGGTCCTTTAGGTAGACCAGGAGCAACGTGGCCGGTCTTAGCCGGATACACACCACACCCAGACATCGAAGGAATGTCTACAGGAGAGCTGTTAATACAGCTAAAACAATTACTAAAAATTCATAGACAATTAGTTCAGTATGTAATGCGGACTTCAACAATTCAGCCAGCGATTAAACTACCACAGCTGACCCCTCACCAGGGGAACACAAATAAAATCAGACCACAGAACATCCAATCCTGCCTAGGTAAAGTTCCGGCTAAACGGGAACAGATACCATTCTGGTTGGCACAAAAAATCACCCAAATAGAGGCGGTGTTTCCTGACACCACCCCGATAGAAAAACACAGGATTCTGACTATATGTCTCCCAATGGGAATCGCACCACACATAGAGGACTGTGACACTTGGGGTACAGTCTTTGCTTCAATCTACACAAAAACGCACGGTGTTCCTTCCATTTCGGTGATACCAGATGTGCTAAAACAAATTCAAGATGAATACGGTCCAGAACCTGCTTTAACTCTTGGTATGAAATTACTGAAAGACTTCAAGCAGGTCTCGGCTATATTACTAGCCAATATAAAAGGTGAAGCAGCAAACGTGGCGATCCGCCAGAGGTTAAAAGAGACAGATATAGCAGACCAACCAGCTGAAATTGCCAGAATCATAGAAAAATCCTATGAAGAACTAGGTAGAGACAGTTTAGGTGGAATACCAGTAAAACCGCAACTGACTGAAAGTCCAGAAAAAATATTTTTTAATAATAATTCACCAAAAAAGAACTGGGATGGAAATAAACAATCCAATCCAAAAGAAAAGAAATTCCAGTCCCGAGGAAGGTCTCCTAGGCGAAGGGAGAAATCTCCGAACCAGAGACACAGGTCACCCCAGAGTGACCCCTCTGGGAAAAGATATAACCTTAGAAATAGGGATAATATTAAAAAACCTGATAGATATCAAGACATTGATACACGTCCCTCTCAATCTTTTCAGAATTCCTTGCAGAAATCGGAAAGAAGAGGACGATCAGAACAAAGAGAAGAGCACGCCAAGTCCAAAGACAAGGAACCTGCTCAGCTAAAAAAGAAATTACAATTTCCAAAAAAGAAGGTAGCCAGTATTAAGGTAGTTAACAATGCCGAGAATACTGAGGACACAACTGAAAAACGGAGAGTGGGCTCAGACAATGCTAGACAGCGCAGCAGAAGTGAGCATAGCTCGCAAAGTCCTTATGAATCATCTGGAGACAGTGGACACGAATGAATACCTTCAAGTGGAAACTGCAGACACCAGAGTTAGCAAGCCCCACAAGATATACGAGATAACATTACGTATAGAGGGAGATAAGACTAGGAAAATAAGGGGACTATTTTGGGATAACCTCTCCAAGGGTTATGACATCCTTCTAGCTGAAAAAGACTGGCCACCAGAGTTTGTCAGGGAGTGCCCTCATGGCGAAGAAGTAATTATGCCTGCCTTCTCGAATCAAATCCCGATTCATAAAAAATATACACTTGCTAGAAAGTGGGCAGTGGCCTTAGCACCTGCTTTATATAAAAATCATGTAGGATGGGATGAGGACTCCCCTCCTCACAAAATCCAGTTAAAATCACAACCTACTGCACAAAGGCAGTACCCAATTAAGCAAGAAGCTAAAAAACAGGTAAATGAAATACTAGATCAGCTAGAATACCAGGGGGTGATTGAAACTGCACCTCACAAATGAACAATCCTTTGTTTCCGGTCTCCAAACCAGACAATTCATATCGTCTAGTTTTGGATTACCGACACCTTAACACATGTTGCAAAACCTTTGCAGTGCAAAACTCACACAGTGCTGCACTAATGAATAACATAGTGCGCAAAAAATACAAAACAACCTTGGACATCTCCAATGGATTCTTTTGCAAAATATAGCACCAGAGAGCAGATATTTAACTGCATTCTCAGTAAATGGCACTCAAAAGCAATTCTGTCGGTTAGCCCAGGGGTACAAGAATAGCCCGGGAGTATTCTCAGCGAGAGTAACAGAATTACTACAACTATATGATGATGAAGCATTATCTTATGTCGATGACATTTACTTAACAGATGATGACTTGGATACTCACTTGAAAAGAGTGAACACCATAATACTTGGGTTCGCTGCAGAGGGTAACAAATTCAACTTTAAAAAATCCAGAATTGCCCATCTGACAGTCCTGTTCTTAGGATATGAGTTATCAAGTGAAGGTAAAAGCCTAGCAGACAATTTCCTAGAGAAATGTGCCGTAATCCAAGCTCCTAAAACACTAAAAAACCTACAGTCAATTCTAGGCTTCCTAAATTTCGGAAGAACATACATTGCAAATTACGCAGAAAGGGTCAAACCCCTTTATGGTCTAATTAAACCAGACTTTAAAAAATCCAATTGGACTCAAACACACACAGAAATTTTGAGATCCTTACAAACAGACATGCTAATTAAAACAAAATTAGAAACACGTGATAACACACGCAATCTTGTGATTCGAGTCATCCCAGGGAGATGCGGATTCACATACCTGACCTCTAATGAGGGAGAAAAGGTACCAATTGCATTCAAATCACACTTGTATACAGAAGCTGAACAGAAATTCAGTAATACAGAAAAAATCATTCGTGCAGTTCAAACCGCAATAGCTAGAGAAAAAGACATAGCTGACGGTAGACATATCACAGTCAGAACAGCAGAATCAGCCTTTGAGGCACTAACAACACCTTGTAATTTACCAACAACAACATTGAATCCGGAATGGATACAATGGGTGAATTCAATCACAACGGACGAAGTATACTACTACTTTGATCCAGAACTAGAAGAATTAAAAAATATAAAATATAAAAAGACGTATCCTCTGCCAATCGACATTCTGCCTCTACGACATTACGCCTGTGTAATCTATACAGACGGACATGCTCAACCCTCCGTTTGGGGAGAACATGCATACAACCCCACATGTGAGATTTCAAAAGAAGTGTGGCGCGGAGGTAAACTAAGACCTCTATTAACAAAATCACACTCAGTAGAAACTAATTCAGAACTACAAACTGAAATAATAGCTTTGAAAATGGCGCTAGATAATGCGGATCGCGAATTCCCGACACTTATAGTGTCAGATTCATATTACTGCGTCAAAGCATATAACAAGGATTTGCAGACATGGATTCAGAACGGTTACAAAGATGACACAGATGCACCAATAAAGCAGAAACTGCTCTGGGAACAAGTAGCTCTTTTACAAAAAGAACTACCAAAGACTCACGTGACACACTCACTGAGTCATCAGCGTGATGGCGTTCACGTTGTAGGGAATTCATTGGCTGAAGCAGCCGCAGCGGCAGCCACTAAACCGGCTCCCGTAGATCGAAAAAAGCGTACATTAAAATACATTGACGGTGAAACAATGCTGGCGGTGAAAACGTCATCAAAAGGCGACTGCTCAGCGTTACCGATCAACTATCCACTCAATTATACATACATAATCGATGCGAACTCCGTCCCTTTTGCTCGAATCCCTGGAGTGGGGGATAGAGTGATTCCAAACATGGACAGGAGAAATTTGTTAATCGCAGACGCACACATGGGCGAGGGTCTCAGACACCTCAAACTGAAAGATTCTCTGGAAGAATTACAATCACGGTACTGGTGGCCAGGCATGAGCCTGCATTACACCATGTTTGTAAAAAACTGCCCAACCTGCAACAGAGATCGCAGTGGGGAGAGAAACAGTTTAATACCTCGTCGTATCAAGGAAGATAATATCACCAGTAAAAAGCAGGGCTTGCGATTAACATATACAGGCTAGTTTCCACTTATAATGTAGATCACCAGCACTTGGCTGACGTCCGGACTGTTATACAAAGATTTGCGAGTCTAAATGGCATATACGCTAAGAGCATGCTACGTTCGACCATTGTTTTCACTCAAGCCCTCCGGCCGGGGGGGAAACATGGCCTAATGAGCACAGCCCAGCGGGAATCTTCTCACTTCCTTCCTGAGGGTACTGGATGGTGTAAAGAAAAAACCAAGGCAGAAAGCAATCTATAATGGAAAGGATATTAGGTTCGGGAGCTGGGTGGGTCAAACATCTAATAAGTGTCCAACGTAGTCTAAATAACTTGCCAAGAAATTCTCTGAAGGGATTCAGTCCGTACGAATTATTATTTGGAACTAGAATGATAATCTCTGACCTTGATAGTCAGACTTCAGTGGTTAAAGAAAAAAGCTTTGATGTCAAAGACCGTTTGGCTATTTTGCAGGACTTAAACAAAACAAGGAAAGACCTGAGCAACATACAGTTGAAACAACAGCCAACAACCACTGAAGAATCACCACCTGTCCCAGCAAGACCTGTCTGGATTCCAAAAGTCGGGGATCTAGTCAGGGAGAAGATCGCGGTAAAGAAGGAATTTGGGCCTTCTTACAGAAAAGCAGTTCCTGTCTTGTCTGTCAACGGGACAAGATCAGTTGTACTACCGCCACTTGCTGGTAAAAAGGAGAACCGAGTTGTATCCATCGACCTGGTAAAACCACAACATGTGGCCGATCACAAACAGTAGGCCAAGTGGACTCCCAATAAGTAGCAGAACACCAAGGTTTGCTACCAGTACAGAGGTCCTAACAAAGAGGCTCATCACATTCGAAACGCCTACAGAAGAACAACAAGGACTATGCAACAATGCAATAGAACTCAGACCTCTGACAACCCAAATAAAAACATTTAGCAGAGACACACCAATCTACAATGAAGTACCAAGTGACAATGCAAGAAACAAAAATCCTGAAGCAATTGGAACAATTGACAGAACTGCATCCGGGTACTTCATCAACTTCGATGATTCCTCTGAAGGCTTCAGTGAATAAAAGACACAGCCATCATCAAAATCCTTTAAAGACAAAGCTAAGGAACTTTTGAAACAACTGAAAGAAACATATCTGATTTCTCCATGGATTGAATTTTGGGTGGGTTTTGGTGCATTTATCCTCATACTTTGGCTCATCATGGTATTTACTTTGGGACGCTTCATTGAGGGAAAATATGCTAAAATGGACACAGCAAGTCAGAACATCAACTTGGTCCTCAAACCACACACATCTTCACACGTCGAGAAAAGAGAACTTTCTTCAGCCAACTTCACAGCCAATCCGATACCTGGTGGGGTAGCATGGGACAACACTGACTATGAAATTTATGGTCCGGTCGAAATCCTGAAATATCCACACCAAATCAAGATCTCCTTGAGTGACTTTGCAAAACCAAACTCATTTGCTGATGATTGGGACTTCGAAAGCATTAACAACATGATGTCTGATCTAGTAATGTCTGCTAAATTTACAAAACATGATTATTTGCAAGGTTCTACAAATTATGATAGTATGTATTGCTATAACCACTATGGTAATCATTTTTTGCATAAATCTGCACAACCTAGAAATGTTTTAAACTATAATCAATGGGAACATTGTGCAACACCTCCAAAAGGGAGCTCAAGAACCGTTTACGACAAATATTCATATTTTTCAGGTTTTAACACAAGTAATGCTGAAACATTCTATTTTAAATTGTCAAACAAGACAGGGATGAAAACCATGATAACCAACACAAAATTGATATATTCAGATTCATTCTTCGAAAAAATGAATACCTTTGGATTTGATTATTGGGACAAAATTGTTGATTTGAGAAGTGTTTGGGGTACAAAAGATTGGCAAGTTCAGGGTTTAGAAGCTTTGTTTAGAGCCTGCATGATCCCAGAACAAATGATATTTTTAAATGACACTGTTCAACAAACCACCTGTCTTGGCTTAGCCAAAATCAAAGATTTAAATAAACCGTCTATTCCAAAGCCAATAATGTTTAGCAATAACTCTGATACAGATGAAGAGATAGACGTAAACCATATATTAAACCAAAACAGAACACATCCTGATTGGACACAATGGTTGATCTGGCCCACAGATACAAATAACTGTCAAGACAGATTCCTGAATAAAACACAGGGTTTCAAAATGACCAGGCCAGACCCTAGATATCCCCAAAGACATCACCCAGGGATAATAACAACCTACAGTGTGGGCAAATTATGCCTTCAATGGCTACAAACTTCCACACTGCCTGAAATTAAGCAACACCTAACTTTACTTACTGATGGTGCTGACTTGCGTGATTTCATAATGGGACCACGCAAACAGCGTCAAAAGCGTTTCATAGCAGCCTCTGTATATGCAGCATACAATGAGGCCTGGAAGGTTACTCAAATTGAAACAGCAGAGAGAATACGGGAAATTGACCGTATTAATTTGGAAAAATCACTTTCTGTAGTGGACAATGGGTTAATGACTCTGTCCTCCAGAATTTTTTCTTTGGACAGCATTGTGTCGTCAGCAATCGATATATTATCGCAAGACTTACTGTTATTACAACATGGTCAGTCACAATTGCGTTCTATTGTACAGCTTGGCTGGACGTTGCAAAATCTGCGTTCAGGCTATGTGCCTTGGCGTTTAATCAACACAACGTCACTATTCCAAATCTTTAACCTTACTGATAGACAAATCGGTATGGCGCAAAAGGGTGCTGATTATACAATCTTGAGCATTGAAAAACTAGAAAGATTACCAATGACAATGTCAGAACGACCTGTCAGTGAATGGATAATCCACGGAATCATAAATATTCCAATCTCAACCTTCAGGTTTCAATACTGCCAAAAATATATACAGGCTGGCATGTACGAGAAATTGGGAAAGGGGTACCTTAAAACAACTTGGAACCTGCCCTATTCGCATGCATGTGTCAGTAATAAAGGACAGAAAGTGTTTCTTAGTGGCAACAATTGTGCTATGTCACTAAGCGGCACGCTTCTGTGTAACGGAATTAGTTTGCATGGAGCCTGTGAAGGGAATTCATACAACATTTCATGTCACCAGCAAGGCGCACCTGCAACTGAAATAGAACCATTCTTTCAAAGACTCTATAATGGGAGTTACATTCTTATTGTAGACCGCAGATGTTGTAGTCTTATGCCCGGGACTCCTTATCTAGTCACTACGACGGCGAAGGTCAAGTGCTGTGGACGTTCTTTATTCCCCAGCTCCTTTCCAGACAGGGAGGCAAGGGCATGGCCCAATTTGAAAATTACTTCTATTCGAATAGATACTTTAAGCAGAATGAAAACAGTGCTTCTTCAGACGCCTACAAGGTTCACGTCATCAAAAGAAACGTATGATCTACAAGTCGCAAGGACGACTGCAGAGATACATACATTATTATCAACTAATTCCCCCGTACATTTCGCGGAAATCCTGAGCGAAATCTTAAATATTTCTGATACCACTGGGGTCTCAAAGGTATTTAAGACAGTATTTTCGATGGCATTAACACCATTCAAAGCCATACTGGGTATTTTTCCAGATTTCGTCCATTCGATTTTTGGCGGACTTCCCCTGATCCTGGGACTAATTGCAGGAATCCTATTCTTAGTCCTTATTTTTCGTTATGGCAACCCATGTCACAGATCAAACTCTCGCGACAATGGAAGATACGATCCTAGCCATTGGATACCGGGACCGGATATCAAAAATCCTGGGACTATCCCGGCTTAGAGACCTGAACATGACTTGGTTTCTATCATTTCGACCAATGTGGCAAAGATGTGTTTTACCTGTATTGAGATGTCTGCTATGCGGAGAAGAATGCGTGTTAGACACCTGTCTGACGCTACAATCGGATGCGCCAGTGGATGCAGATACATTGTTGGTTCCTACCAAGGTTCACGCTTTGTGCTGCCCTCAAAGGCTACCAATCCTGATGACGGCATTCCTGGAATCTTCACCACTACGATTGAAGAGTAGTGAAGTTCAAGATGAAAGCAGCATTGAACAGGTACGACCTTCTGTCAGCAATGCGAATCAGAATGTCAATGCAGACAATCATGCGCACGAATGCATGGTTACCCCTATTTCCGACTTAGTGGAACTTTCCCATGAAGCTGTTGACAGTTTTTTCGAAAGCCTTAATGATATGATGTTCTCTCCAGAACAGAAATAGAGACTTTGGAGCAAGCTCGCACACGGCGTTCCCTGAATTCGGCCTTCAACTTTTAAAATAAAGTCACATGAACAATTTTTCCCACCAGTTCACGGACAACAATTTTTTAGCAGCCCAAATTATTTTTCACAAAATTTTCGGGACACTTATCTTCTGCTTAAAGTAAGAAACTATTCCTAGAGAACTAAGATTTCTATTTTTAGATACTTTATAAACTTTAGTTGCCCGCTGGTATGTTCACAAATAATTTATTATGTGATGAGATGGTCTCGAACTTTCTTTCTGTATAGCCATATTAAGAGCCATTTCATGTGTATTTCTCATATACCAAATAAGCAATAATGTCTACAAATGCGTGTTTACTTTAGCGGTTAATTCATAGCTTAAGTGCATACAATATATATGACTGCAATTTTTCAGTATATTCGAAAATTTCAAAATGCATTTATGTATTTTGGGGTGGTAAGGTATACACTATACTCTATAGTATGTTGTACTATGTTATACTATGCATAGATTAGTAAATATGACCATAGTTAGCGTGGAGTGGGTGTCATGTATTCCTATAGGTTCTGAATCGATCCCCCTATTCCTGACCCTATTCTGGTTAAACTAACTATCAAGTTAACTAACAGTCAGCCCATGAGGCAAGAAAAGCCCCCATGATGCAGATACAGTTATCTGACGCAGTCACACTACGGCACAGGAATGTGTTATCTGATTAGGTAATAACGCTTGAGATCTAATTAGACAAGCGACATTCCTCCAGCCCCTGATAAGGCATACGACGTTCTCATAACAAATCAAACCTATGACAACCTGGAAAATCCGTGCGGCCATTGTTTTGATTTCACAGAGAACTTCAGTAAAAGAATGTGCTAACGAGCAAGTCGTATGACATCTTTATTGACGTATCTATGTCCATCCTTACGTCAATCTCGGCACCTTTAAGGTATAAATATTGCCGATCTTGCCCTATGCAAACACACGCGTGGTGACGAAACGGAGCAGCCATACTTGCCGAAGCCGAGAGCAGAAGCAGACCCCGCTGGCAGCAGCCCCGCCTTCCTGACGCGCTGAGAGACGCGCTGCTATCTCAAGCCGAGAGACCCAGCACCGGCGCTTCTGGGCAGCCCTCGCAGGCAGCCTGGAATATCGAGAGCAGAGAAAGAGATACCATTCCTCATTCATCCTAAATTCCAGGTACAGAACTGAATAACCCCTCACAGAGAATTCTTTAGTTATTCACTTGGCAAAAACAAACTTAACTTAAACTGTAACTTTCTATTCCCGCCCACGCATTAGACTTAGGTCAGGTACACGGGGTAGGCGTATTTAGAAACACCAGTTGAGTACGTTTAGTCAAATGTATATGTGTATGTAAATATATTTTAATCATTTAAACATCATATGGCTCAGAAACCATATCAATGTTTTTACAGTATTATTTTATACTATTGCTTTTAATGTATGCACTTTACTTAACTATAAGTATTGCAATAATATCGATCCATTTCTCTTGTACGAGAAAAGAGACTGATCAATAAATAACACCTTTTTATTGAACACGCCCGTCTCTTCCTTTTCTCTACAATCTGATGAGACTAAGAATGCACGTACTGACTGAGTAAAATAATTGCCTTGTGCTCACACGACTCTTGAGATTGACTCTTGATTAGGGGAGAGCAAAGTTGTCATGTTCTATGGTTGTCAGAAACTAAATCCCTTCTTGTCTAATCAGGGAAGTTAATTCCTCCTTGAACATTCGAGAAAGTTTCTAGCGAACTCTGAGCTACGCTGGCAAACCCAAAACTTAAGTCTAGTATCGACAGTAGTAGACCTAGTTAACGTCTGGCCTAGGCCTTTACTGCTGTAGGTACTATTCCAATGCGCAGAGCCTATTGGGAAAATAGGAGCTACACTACAGTAAAAAATATATAGGTAAGTTCGTTGTGTGCACCGCGTGCACTTGATTTTAGTCTATGCTCCAAACCCTTGTTGCTGCGACTAACACTTTGGCCCGGTATTAAAAGGGTGCCATAGAGAGCAGCAGAGTGATTTAAAGGGAGTAAGGCACGGTAGCACCCCATCTAGATGAACCAGCACTAGAGACAGTGTAGCAGTCATGTAGTTGCTCTCTGATTAGTCACATGTGCACTCCTACATTAGGCTCAGTGGTCATTGTTTGAATTGATGTTAGTGCTGGAAATGGCCCCTTGTAGCAAGCAGAGTCTCTATATATTAGTGGTACTTTGAGGTAGAAGCAGGGGAAGCACACAGCTTGTAGGTCAGCGCACCATTACTGTTCACCTGGTGGAAGAGGAAATCCCAAAGTATTAGCAGCCAACCATGGGGGAAGTCCCTCCTCCACCCGCGATAGCAACTGGGGGTCACAGATACCCCCCCCAGAACAACCTCTGACCTCAGGAGAAAGACCTTGGTGTACTGGGGTAGATCCACAATCCCAGTGTGCGTGATCCTTCACTCAGCCCACCCACTGCAGCTGTAAGGGCCAAGCTACTGTTCCCCAGAGGCGACCGGTGTGTGTCACAGCCTCGGGCCAGACAGCTGTCTGATGCTACCGGGTTAGCAGGGGTAATTACAGGAGGCCCCTGTAAACTTTCTTCTTATTTAGTAAAGTAAATACATAAAAGAGACTGGCTCACCAACTCACAAACGCTGGAAAGTTCCATACTGCATACACTCATATTCCTAAAAAGCAACACTCAGCATCTAACAGTCTCCCAATCACCTTGGAATACTAGCTTACATCACTTTACATCGCTATTCCTTCCTAAATGGCATATATTGTTTGCCTTCTTCTATAGCCCCCAAACAAGTGACTTGCCTTGAAGGCTGCAAAACATTACACCTGATGAAGCCTCACAGTACTTTGTACGCATACCAACAGATAAATATAGGCAAGAGGGCCCAATGTCTGTACGTCAACAGTGTGTTCACAATTTAGCTGCCTAATGTTTAGGGCGAGAAAGCAAAAGACACACAATTGATGGACGGAATGCAGAACAAATCAAAACATTCACCCCCCAGTAAAGAGATCTGGGTTAAATCCATCATTTATGTTTTCTCAACTCTATGGCCTCAACTCTAAAGCTACTTTTGTATGATGCCAGGTGGAGCTACCTCGCGAACCATAGGGGACATTAACTTAGGACTCCCTCCTTTGACTATCACCTACCTAGCCGGACTTTGGGCAAACGCTCCCGCGTCTCTCATGACCTTATCTTCCCCCTCTCTCTTCCCCCAACCCTCTCCGCTCCTACTCTTTACAGCTTCTGTCCTCTCCTGTCACCTGCCCCTGCCCCTTGTCCCCACCCTGTTTCTCAGTGAACCTTTTCCCTCGACACTTGAGACCGAACTATTTTGTCTGGTGCCCGATGGAGCTACCTGGTTTAGCTATAGGGGAGATGGGCCATGAATTCCCTCCTTGGTCGTCACCTACCCAGTCGGTCTTTCGACAGACTTCCTTTAGTCTCTACGGTTGTCTCTTCCCTTATCCTCAATTTCTCACCTCCCCTACCCCCCACTACTTTTTCTCTCTCCTTTCTCTACTCTCCTAATGTATTGCTGATTGTCTGATGTGATGTGTAATTGTCGATCTTTTTCTGTTATATTGTTGAACCACATTGTTGCACTTCCCTTCGTCTCTCCTGTCATCTCCTCCCGCATCCTGCCTCTAATTATGTCTCTCCTTCTCTCCTCTCTCAATGTATTGAGACTGAACTATTTTGTCTGATGCCCGATGGAGCTACCTGGTTTAGCTATAGGGGAGATGGACCATGCATTCCCTCCTTGGTCGTCACCTACCCAGTCCGTCTTAAGACAGACTTCTTTTCGTCTCTCCTTATTGTCTCTTCCCTTATCCTCCCTTTCTCACCTCCCCTACCCCCTCCACTACCTCTCTCTCTCCTTTCTCTCCTCTCCTAATGTATTGCCGATTGTCTGATGTAATGTGTAATTGTTGATCTTTTTCTGTTATATTGTTGAACCACATTGTTCCACTTCCTTTCGTCTCTCTGTCCTCTCCTCCTGCATCCTCCCTCTATTTTATACCTCTCCTTCTCTCCTCTCTCAATGTATTGAGACTGAACTATTTTGTCTGATGCCCGATGGAGCTACCTGGTTTAGCTATAGGGAGATGGACCGAGGATACCCTCCTTGGTAGTCACCTACCCAGTCGGTCTTTAGACAGACTTCTTTTCGTCTCTCCTTATTGTCTCTTCCCTTATCCTCCCTTTCTGTATTGCCTATTTTTTGATGTATTGTGTAATTTGTTGAACTTGTTTTGTTACATTGTTGTTGTTTCTCATGTAAAGCGCTCTGATACCTTCTGGTCTAGCCAGCGCTATATAAAACTCTTTAAATAAAATAAACAAAATAAACATGCCACCCCATATGCAAATCAGTCTTGACCCTGTGCCTCATGGGAACAGTACAACCCGAACTGCTAAGCCAGGTCTTCCCTGGACCGGATACAAGCAACCTAGGACCGGTTTCGGGGTTTCATCCCTCTTCAGCCAGGATAGCTTGCTTTAGTCCTTCTTCTCTTTCAGTAAGGGTTTAGTGTGCAGCTGGAAGCCATGGTTCCACTGGTACTGTTCCATGGCTGGAAGGAACATGATGCTTGCTGCTCTCCCTGCCCCATTGCCTACACCCTTCTCTCTCTCCAGTTCTTCCTTGTAGCTCAATTGTTGCTCAATGTACTTCTTTCCCTCACCTTTGACCCATCAACTCATCCCTTCCACCCTGCTAGTTGTTTCTTGACACCTGTAATAAAGCAGAGGCAAGGACTAGGGGCCCTATGTAGGTCGGTCGGTAACGGCCGAAAATCGGTATCTTCGGCCGTTACCGACCGGTAAATCAGAATTGGTATGTAGGGCCACATATTTTACAGATTCTGTAAATTTACCGATCGGTAAATTTACAGAATCTGTAAAATACCGAATCGGTATATTTACCGATTCGGTAATTATGAGATGTAGGTGGGACTCTTCAGAGTCCCACAAGCCTTACAGAATCGGTATTTTACCATCAATTCTATTTGATGGTAAAATACCGATTCCGGTGTGCATGCACATGTGTGCATGCACACCTGTGCCATATGACAGGCAGACCTGCCCTTAGGGCAGGTATGCCTGCCACATGGCACCCGAACATGTTTTGGGGGTGCTAGAGGGTGTCAAAGTGACACCCCCTGCACCCGTGTGGAATTCGGTATTTACCGATTCGGTAAATACCGTATCGGTAATGCCCATTCTTTCCTATGGGCTTCAAAGCCCATAGGAATGAATGGCCATTACCGGTCGGTGTTTACTGAATCGGTAAATACAGATTTTTACCGATTCAGTAAAAAAAACATCTGGATGGACCTACATGTCCACCCTTCATATTTACCGATTCTTAATTACCGAATCGGTAAAATTTGTTAATTAAAAATCGGTAAATGATTCCTACCTACATCTGGCCCATGATGTCTAATGGAGATCTGAGATCTGTCTTTGCCAGAACAGTACTTGTGTGGATAGAACTTTGCTATCTCTTTGTAGCAGACTGTCCCTCTGTACCACCCCTCATTGCCCCACTGCCGGTATACCATTCTACCTCTCTTCCTGCCCCATTTCCGGAGTTCCCCTTGGCACCCTTTTCTGCATTTTTCCCATTCTGCTCTTATATCCTCTTGGAACTCTGCCCTATCTCTCCACTCTTTTGCATGGATTACCTGAACCTACCTGAACCTCTCCTTCCTTCCCGCACCACCTACAAACATCTGTCCTGTGCACAGCCTGAAACAAGAGAATAGAGACAGTGCACTGAAGACTGCAGGGTTTTTGCTATCAAAGAAAGTAAAGACATGAGAATGCAAGAATGTGCAAACTATAAAAGAATGTTTCACTGGTGTTCATGGGTGAATTGTTGACCATTCCAGAAGGTGGTGAGATATACGGTATGCAGCCAATTAGAATTATGTGGTTTGGGAACTTGCAATGCCAATGGCAAGCTGTAACTGTTCTGTTAGGGTGGTAACCTTGTCCTGCAATTGCCCCTTTGGGAACCGAGCTCTGCGTCTTACTGAAGCACCTGAAACCCCTATAGCTATACAAGATCCAACATGATTGGTGTTGCAATGCTTTTTAAACTTGGAATGTTCACAAGTTACCTTGGGCGTAATCTGCAAGAGCATGCTGGCTGGTGATAATGAAACTTACTAATGAGATAAAATGTCCTAAAGTTGTGAAGGCCTGGGCCAACATTTGATTTTATTGTAAATTGGTGAGATATGTCCCCAATGGTGCATCCGGATGGCAGCCTTAGTGCTGTATTTTTGAGTTTACCTCTCTTTGTACTACCAAAGACAATGGGATGGTGATTGGTGTTCACAAAGAGTCATAACCAACAAGTAGGTACGCCATTTGTCAGCCAATGCTCTAATATGGAGCATCAAAAGAGCCACACTGGTATCCATGGTAAGGATAGTTGTCACCCCTCACTATCGCATGTTCTAATGGATCAGCTTTCAAATAACAAATGATGCAATAGGAAAAAAATAAAAGGTAGGTGAACAAGAATACAAAGCCACATACACAAACTGTAAGGATGCGTATACTATAGAGTACTTACATCCAATCAAACCAAGAACCTCAAAAAGATAATATTACTCCTACCACCAAACTCCATAGACATGAGCAGGATTATAGGACATATCAAGCAGGCCATGAGCTCAAAACAATTTCAGGGTCTGAAAAGAATGCCTGCAAGCTGTTAACCTTTGGTGCAGGATAAGCAGAATGCATTACCCAAGAAGTAATAGTGATTAAAACATGAAGTAATACATTCTGATACAGCTACCGAACCAAACCAGATTTATATTTGTTGAAATGTCATGCTTTAGGGGGCTGCCTCTTGATTTTGATGCATGCAAAACTAAAATATACGCTACTGGAAAGCTGGATGGTGTAAGAAGACAACTTCAATATATCACTTGATGTAAATCTAGGAAGAAAGACATCAGCTCCTTAAAAAAAAGAGGATTACACTATTTTTAGATGAGAGAACAGAATTACAATTAACTGAACATTGGTGAAAATGCTTTCCTAATGGGAGGACTTCGTTATGTCACTCAGCTGAGTATAAAACTAAAATCCAACGCAGATACCATTACTATTGCAAATAAAAGATAAACAAACCAGTGAAAAGGGATCTAGGTTTAAACATGGATTTTGGAGCTGACCATTAAACTGCCTTACTGACAACAAGTGGTGAAGAGATGCATGTGCAATTAGTTGTCTCTATTCTGCTCGATCTAAGTGCCGCGTTCGACACAGTTAACCATGCCACATTATTACATCGTTTGAAGAGCATGGGTGTGTCGGGCGCGGCCCTTGCGTGGCTGACCTCCTTCCTGGACGAGCGATCTTTTCGGGTGTTTCAGGGTGAGGTGGTTTCATCTAAGCATCCGCTCAGCTGTGGTGTTCCTCAGGGCTCCTCCCTGAGCCCCACCCTCTTTAACATTTACATGCAGCCTCTAGAGGGGATAGTCCACCCGTTTTGGTGTGCGGATTATTACATACGCCGATGATACCCAACTGGTGGTCTCCCTGGACCAGTCGGAGGGTTCATCTAACATCTTGGGCCCCTGTCTAGAGGCTGTTGCTAAGTGGATGCAATCTTCCCACCTTAAACTCAATGGGGAGAAAACCGAGATCATGTTATTGGGCAATTCTTCTCTGACCAACTTAATTTCCATCTGGCCCTCGTGTCTCGGTGCCCCCCCTCCCCCTAAACCCCTGATAAAGAGCTTGGGAATTTGGCTCGACAAAGCACTGGATTTCTCAGCTCAAGCCAGTAAAACTGCCTCCACCTGCGTTGGGTTGATGAAAATGCTCCGCAAAGTGCTCCCTCTGCTCCCAATCCAGGCGAGGAGGGTCATGGTGCAGGCCCTTATACTCTCTCGCCTGGACTATGGAAATGTGTTATATCTGGGAGCCCCTACGGCAGTGGTCAACAGGCTCCAGGTCACCCAAAACTGTGCCGCCCGATTGTTGTTCAACATCCCTCGCTGGCAATCTGCCAGGAAGGCGCTAAAAGAACTCCACTGGCTCCCGGTGGCTGCTCGAACGCAGTTTAAAGCCATGTGCATTTTGCACAAATCTTTCCATCGAACTGGCCCTGCTATTCTGCATTCTCTAGTGTCACCTTACACCCCCTCCAGAGCTCTTCGCTCTGGTACACTACATCTGGCAACCTCGTCCAAAGTTAAAAGGGCCAGATGGGGCGGCCGCTCCTTTACCCACACAGCGGCAAGGCTTTGGAACTCTCTGCCTCTTACCCTGAGAGAAAACAGCAACCTACAGTCCTTCAGGAAGGCCTTGAAGACCCACCTGTTTGCAAAAGCGTATTAGGTACCCGTTGGCCCGACACAGTAATCAGTCTAAAGCGCTGCGAGGCCTCCGGGTAGTTATGCGCTATAGAAATGTAATTTTTCATTTCATTTCATTTCATTATTTAACAGAGTGGGTGACACCAGAGTGAGGCTCGTTAGCCCTTTAAGGCGGCTTACTCATAACAAAGGTGATTGGCATGAGTAAGAAGAGAGCACAAACTTTCACTGACAAAAATGAAGTCCCAATACTGCATGGGAAATATTTCTTACAACTGGGACATCAGTTGAAAAAAAGAGTAAGAACCACTAACAAATGCTATACAGGCCGATTTCAGCATGGATGTAGAGGATGTATAAACATGTGGTGGAATATCAAATAAAGTAACGTGTTGACAGGAGATAAAATATGGAAGGGTTATTGTGTGAATAACGAAAACAACTAAAAATCAGGACCTGATTAACAAATTCCATTTTGTAGTACATAAAATAGTACAACAGTATACTACTTACATACTACAAAATGCAATTCACAGACCTACAAGTGGAAATCTCCACCCTCACATCTATCTTTTTTCAGCGAAGAGACTTACACATGTTTACTACTTAGTAGTCAATGTATGAGGGACAAGAGAGAATGGAAGGAAAAAAGTATTACTTACTACTAAATGGGAGAGGTTTAGGGAGAAGTAAGGAGGGGATTAAAGGAGGGCTAAGGAAGGGTTTAAGGAGCTACGAATACTTACCCACAAAAGAGTAAGCGAATAAGTCCTTTCACAAACTACACTTCTAAAGTTACTACAACCAAAAAAAAAAACCCACAACTGTAGTAATGTACTACAGCTCTGATCTTGAGTACGTCTAGGACTACATTTGCCATTCAAGTCAAGTCAAGTCAAGAATAGCTTTATTCGATTGTTAAAAAAGCACTCATAAAAGCGTACAAGTTAAAAAATTCATCACATTTCATTTCATTTTACAAGATCACCATGTTAAAACATACACAACAATTCATTAGTGGGAAATTTTCGTTCAAGTCAACCTCACTATACATAAAGTGCACTACATGATCATAGTTTTTCTGCAATATATCACTTTTTTCAGGAAGACTGTGATTATTACAACACCCATTTCATTATCCAAATATTGTATACATAGCAGGGCCTTTGCGCAGACCCATCTGCCTCAATAGAGGCAGTAAGATCCTGCGCCTAATAAAAGCGTAAAATTTGCAAAATAAAAGGACGTGCATAGTGCTTTGGGAAGACACATCGTCACAAGGACAAGGCTGTAGATCACGCGACCAGTCATTAACGGTTGGAAAACTAACCAATCTATGAAAGATTCCCAACCTAAAGCGAGATAATAAGAATCTGTCATAATTGCCAGGAACACAAACCAAATAGGGTTGAGTATTAAAAGTAGTTAATAACAATTGGTGTTGCAGGACAGTTGGTTTTAAGACCTCTGTTGATGTTCTTAATGTATCTAACAGAGTCAGGCCCTCTTTCCTCAAATCTTTTCTAGAAACGGCTGAGATAGTGAAAGGATTTAAAAAGTATTCAGGTTTGCCAAGATCCTTGAAAAACTTAAACACATAACTCAGCCATGGGATCCTCATTACTCCTTCCAATTTCAAGATATCTGACAAAATATTTGGCACGGCTAGAATGTATTTCAGGAAAGAGTTTTCAACTACCTGAATGGGTGTCGGGGTTTTGTAGACCCGACACCCACTCCCATAAATAGCAGCAGATACACATTTGGCTTTATAAATTTTAATTAGCTCAAAAGTCTTAAGGGCAGTAGTAGAACGTGCCATCGCCAGTTTCTTAGCTGCTACTGCTTGGGCCCATGACTCATTCTGAGCAAATAATATACCTAAATAGGAAAATTGCTTTGTTGCATCAAGCTTCTGTCCTGCAATAAAAATGGCCCTTTTAGTTTTAAAATCCTTGCCACAGCGCATGATGAATGTTTTAGATGAGTTTACCCTTAACCCCAGATCTTTCATGAAAAGGGTAAAACTATCCACCATGCGCTGAAGACCCACTTGGGTACGAGACATTAACACAGCATGGTCTGCGTACAAAAGGGCCGGAATTAGGCGGCCTGCTACATATGGGGAATCTAAGCTAACTCTGCACAAGGCTCCCTCCAAGCCATTTATATATAGATTAAAAAGGAATGGAGCCAGGACACATCCCTGCCTGACTCCACTCTTGATTGGGATTTTGGCCGTGCGTTCCCCCTTCAGACCATATCAGACGCGAGCTGATGCATCACTACAAAAACGTTTAAGAAAATAAATAATATTTTCATCAACCCCTAATGGTACTAGCAGAGTCCAAAATTTAGAATGAACCACACAATCAAATGCGACCGAGAGGTCCACAAAGGCCAGGAAAAAATTCCCTTTCTTGGCCCTTGTGTACTTTCCCACCAACATTAAAAGGTTTAGGCCCTGCTCCACTGTTCCTAGGCCGGACCGAAATCCATATTGCAAGTCAGATAAAATGGAATTGTCATCAGCCCAGTCCAAAAGACGGTCCAAAATTATCCGCCCAGCTATCTTCGTAAAAGAGTCCAACAGGGAGATAGGTCTGTAACATCCCGGGTCATGTCTATCCCCTTTTTTGAAGATATGCACGATTATGGACTCCACCCAGGTAGACAAAAATCCTGTAGTACAACTTGCATTAAGCACCTGGACCAGAAGGGGAGCCCACAGAGTTATAATAGCCTTAAAAATGTCTATAGGGACACCGTCCGAGCCAGGAGCCTTGCCACCCTGACTGGCGTGAAGTGCTTTTTCGACCTCATCCAAGGTAAACGCCAAATTCCTTGATCTTGGATAGGAAATAGGTGTACAAGGGGAAGATGATAATTCCTTCCCTTCATATACCTGGGCAAAATACCCAACCCAACCCACTTCTGGGATCGCTATTCTATTGTGGGACCGGTCTCTACCGCTAGAAAGGGGGTTCTGATAATCTTCCAGAAGCCTGCACTATCATTATTAACAGATGCTGCGTGCAAGGCTTCCCATGCTTCTACTTTTAACATATTCTTCCTGTCTCTGACAGCTAACTTATATTCTTTCCTAAGTCTCCACACCTCCATAATACTTCTTAGGTTTTTATGCAGTTCTTTCTTTAAGAGTGCGTAGGCTTGGGTACAATTAGAGTTAAACCATCCTCCCTGGTCTCTATTATTTTCACGCTGCCTCATAAGGGAATTCCTTATTACATTTGTAATAGTTCAAAAGGACGCAAGAAGCGTTTCCGGGCGGAATCTTCGCCCAAGCATATCGCAAACTCTGACATACATTTGCCGATTACTATATTAAGTATTTCAGTTTGATCGACCCATTTATACTACCAATAGGTAGGTTTTTTCGCACTCTATCTTTTTCATTATTACTCCTTAAGGTGTTCTTCATTGACAGTAGTATGGCCATACAGAGCGGGAAGTGATCGCTTAGTGCGTTGTCGGAAACTTTAAAAGAATGAATTCTGTGGGCATGATTACTAGACGCAAGGGCATAATCAATAGTAGAAAAGCAGCCCCTATCATTAAATGTTGGAGGTAAGGAGGGTGGTGATGCACATAGTTCATTAGCAAATCCAAGATCAAAATTGCTAAGTACTTCATTTAACTGTTCACCCAGAGGAGTATGATTAAAATAAGATTGACACAGGCCCTCTTCCCATAACACTCCGCATCTATTATCTTCAGCCATTCTACATAAAGTACAATTAAAATCTCCTACCAGAAGAATCATCATATCCTTCCTATTGCTTATAACCTGGGTGGACAATACTTTAGACATGTTATTAATAACATTTGATACTCACCCAGGGGAATATTATTATAAAAGTTAACCAGGGCAAACGAAGTGTCAGAGTCCAGATCAAATACCAAGAACTGAAAATAAGTATCTTTGATGGGCTCTATAACCCTTTTTAAATTCAGATTATTGGAAAGATAAACCCTCAGCCCTCTCTTAGCTCTCCCGTGCACAACCTCGACAGCCGGGGTATGATAGGTCTTACACCCATTAAGATGGACCGCTTCCTTACTCCAAGTTTCCTGAAGACAAAGCAGGTCTTGGGACTGAATGAAGTCCTGCCAAAGCGGGTTATTAATTTTTGACTTGATTCCAGCAATGTTCCAGGAGATGATATGGCATGAAGGACTTACAGCGGAGGTTAGAACTGGAGAAGGGGGCCCAACATCTTCTGACAAGGACCCATTAGGGTGCACTAACTCAGAACCAACTTCCGAGACCTCCATCCCCTTATTCGTACCCTCAATCCCCGGATTACTGGCATTCTCCACCCACTCATTCATAGTGTCCCCCTGATTGAGCATAAAATTATGGTAGACTACTTCGCTAGATAGATTTGCGAGGTTCTCCATTTGTAGTCAATCATTACCTTCTAAACCACTCAAGATCTCAAAGGGATTTGATGTCGGAACACAGAATCTTGCTTGGTTAAGACCCAAGTAATTTTCTACTTAACAGTGGTCTCCTGAGTACCTTACAAAATCCGTGGGACGATAAAAGAAACCCAAGGGTAGAATAATAATATACTCAGTGTTAACAGCCCCGATAAAGCCCCCCTCAATTATGTTTCGTACCAGATGTGGAGACCTAAACGTTAGGATTACACAATCTCCGTTCAGAGGTTTACTAGATGTGCCTACCCAGCTGACCCTTCTGAACATTTTAAATTCAGAAAACAGAGAGTTTTTAAATCCGGTCCTGGAGGTTAAAAAATGAAGAGATTTGTTCCTCAGCGTCGACCAGTGTTCAAAAGCATTGGGGGGTAAAACTGGAACATTAGCTAACACAACCGTGTATGGCGTAGCTTCTGGTGGTAAATTTAAAGTTGGTAAGGGTTCGATTGCATTATCCCTTTGGCCAGATTGATCTCTTCCTGTATCACAGTTGGTATTGCTATTATCGCTACCTCCCCTGGTTCGGCCTGTTAAATTTGCCACACCGGTTCCCATATTACCCCCTGAAGGTATAGGTTCTAATCTATTATTAACCTCCCTGTTATTATGTTGCACTAGATTGGCCGTAACCGTACACAGGCCTTTAGGGTTTCCTCTTATGTTGGCTGGGGTGGGTGAACTAATGTCTTAGTATGGGCTGTCTGAACGGATTGATGGATGTTAATCATCTTTTCCTCTATGTTAGCTAACCGGGTTTCAATAGTGGTCATTTGTGAACATATAGGCTCTAAGAGTGTTGATATCAAAGTCTCCATTCTTCCCCAAAAATTCTGATCATCTTCTGGCTTACCTAAACTAGTTTGATCAAAGACACTATCTATCTGGCCCTTGCCCTTTTTCCCTTTCCGCCCAGTGGGATTTACAACAACTTTACGTTGGTTAAGGCTACCCTTCCCTTTAGAGTTGTTTACAGGCAGTTCATCCTTATTTGTGTGGGTTTGTTTAGATTTCGCTATTTGCCCTCTAGTTGTCACATGCAGGCTAACATTGTTCAGCCTGTGCGATAATACAGGATTAGGACTTAAAGGGGGATCGCCTCCCACCTGCCCTTGAGAGTCATCAATTAAAGAGGGAGACTCAACTATTACATACAATAGCAACATTGTAGGTGTCAGGGAGAGTCTGCTGGGCAAGGAGGGGGGTTCAAGGGACAGACTATGCTGTATGGGGGCAATCTCATGATTCAAAGGGATGTGCTGGCCACATGGGAGCCCAACAAAAGAGGACGCTAACATCGAATCAGAAGAATTTACCGTGGCCAAAGATACGTTCACAGATGGTAAACGGGGGAGCATACCAGTTGTATTCTCTATAGCAGAAGCAACCACCCCTATTGTTTTTGCAGCATTTTATCTATTGCTGTTAAACTCGGGAGTGGAGTGGTTACGACTGCTTTTTGCCTAATGGGAGGGCGAGGATGCGGAGGAATATTTTTGCCCATATTCCTCAGCACGGAGAACTTAGGAGTCTAGATTTACAGAGGCTCACTATGACAGTCCCAACAAGAATTGAAATATACAATTAAAAGTAAAAAGAGTCAGTCACTAAAAAGTAATATGGACCCGAAGCGTAAGTTCAAATGTCAATATAAAATGTCACTTCAGCAACAAGTTTTGATATAGGGTATAATGATTACCGCCAGTTAGTAGACCTAACCAATCGCCGTCCGTCCAGCCAAGGGGGGTGGCCCAGCCCGGCCTCTTCCGGTCCCGGACGGCCACAGACGGCCACAGACGGCCCGCCCTTTGCCCGAGCTTAGCCCGGCGACACACGCGCGCGCGTGTCCCGCGACGCTGGAACTCCGGCGCCCTTTTGGGCGCAAAATCAATGCGTTGGCGGCGTCTGCCGCAAGGAGCCCTGGGAGATGTAGTCTCCCCCCTCGGCGGCCGCGCACAGGTTGTAGAAGGCAGCGGGAGTGGGGGAGACCAGAGACAGCAGCATAGTGCGTCCTCGCGCCCCGTCAGAGCCCCAAAGTGCCTCCAGAAGTCCACGGGGAGAAAACTTGAGTGAGAGCAGGCAAACCCAGGTAGACTACACTGTTTGACAGAGAGCACCCGCTCTGCCGCAACTCCGGCGTCCTTTTGTGCGCCACCTGGCGTGAAATCAATACGTTGGCGGCATCTGCCGCAAGGTGCCCTGGGAGATGTGGTCTCCCCCCTCGGCAGCCGCACACAGGTTGTAGAAGGCAGCGGGGGAGACCAGAGACAGCAGCGTAGCGCGTCCTCGCGCCCCGTCAGAGCCCCAAAGTGCCTCAAGAAACTCAAGTTTTCTTGAGTGCTCTCACTCAAGAAAACTTGAGTGAGAGCAGGCAAACCCAGGTAGGACTACACTGTTTGGCAGAGAGCACCCCTTTGCCATTCAAAACATGTGATAACAAGCATTGGCAAAGCCAATAGGTCTGGCAATGGCTGCCAGCCTCATGGCTATTCTTGTTTTGCTCTGTCATGCTTTTTGCAAAATGGTATTGTCTGGGTATATGCTAGGCTCTCATCAACCCAAAAATATATTTTCATAGTACTGTTTGACACTAAAGAGAACTACTTTATGTGTGGACGAGTTCCTTTAGAAAGGGAGGCACGTCATAACCAATAGTGAAGTCAGTCAAAGGCTGATGTGGGCTGATACACTGCCTCCTAATGCATGCTAGAGTGGGTAAAAGAAGAATGTGAACAACACCAACCACAGACAAATAGATGAAGTTGGGCTAAAAACCTCTGTAAGTAGCTATGTTATAGATATCATAGGCCGGGCCTGGTGGCTCAGTGGACTAAAGCAGCCACTGCAGGGACCTGTGTTCGACCTCATGGTCACAGGTTCAAATGAGTACCATTGAGTTGTGTAACAATAAACATCTGTTATTCAGCACCAGGACACCTACTGGTAACAGTGCGCTTTACAAATACACCTGTTATGTTATGGTATATAATCTTAATAAAACCAAAAAGGTCTTGGCTAACACAGACCAAATAAAGTCAATCAGCCTGTCATTAGCTCCAAGGGGCAGATGTAGGTAGGCTATTAACGGTCGGTAACGGCCGAAATCGGCCGTTACCGACCGGTAATAGGCTTTCCAGATGTAGAATCGGTAATTTAAGGAATCAGTAAATTACCGAATCCTTAAATACCGATTCAGTAAATTACCGAATCCTGGTATGTAGGGAGCACTCAAATGAGTGATTTTCCCATTTTAGGATTCGTTATTTACCACCAACTACAAGTTGGTGGTAAATAATGAAAACCCTTGAAAAAGCATTTTTTTTGCTTTTCCAACAGTGCCATGTTGCAGACATACATGCCCTCAGGGCATGTATGTCTGCAACATGTGCACCCATACACAAATGAGGGGTGCAACAGGGTGTCAAAGTGACACCCAGCCACCCTTCAATGTTTCCCCCTATTAGCGAATCGGTACTTACCAATTCGGTAATTGACAATCATTCCTATGGGCCTCCAGGCCCATCGGAATGAATGGCAATTACCAAATCGGTAAATACCGATTTGGTAATTACCGAAACTTACCGATTCGGTAATTTTTTAAGAAAAATTACCTACATCCCATTTGCCTGTTCTTAAATACCGAATCGGTATGATTCGGTGTTTAAGAATCGGCAATCTGGGATTACCTACATCTGGCCCCAAGTCTCTTTTCTTTTAGAAAAAAAGAAAAAACAATGAAAGAAAGAAACAAGAAAAGAAAAAAGGCAGGCAAGAAAGAAAGAAGGCAAGAAAAGGCAAAAGCAAAAGGCAAAAACGAGACAGAAGGCAGATAAGAGACGCAAAGAAAGGGCGAAGGAAAGAGAAGGACAGAAAGGAGAGAAGGAAAGACTGTATAAAGGCAAGAGAAAGAAAGAAAAAAGAAAGAGTAAGAAGGAATGAGAGAAGGACATTATGAAAGTAGGAATCAAAGAAGGCAAGAGAACAAAAGAAATAGAAAGAAAGCAATAGAGAGAAAGTAAGAAAGAATGAGGGAAGAGAAAAGGAAAGAGAGAAAAAAAGAGACAGAAAGAAAAAGAGAAGGAAGAGGACTGAAAAAGAGAAGCAAAGAAGGATAAAAGAAAAGTAGAAGGAAATAGAAATAAAGAGGTAAGGAAATAATAAAAGATGATAACAGAAGGAAAGAAGAAAGAATAGAGAAGGGACGAAAAAACAATGAGAAGGAAAGACAGAAGGAAGGAAAGAAGGGACAGACAAGGAAAGAAAGAGAAGAAAACAGAATAGACGGCAAGAGAAAGCAGGAAAAAGAAATAAAGAAGAAAAGAGATAAATAAAGGATGAGAGAAGGAAAGAAGGAAAGAAAGAGGAAAGAAGGAAAGAGAAATAAAAAAGACAGAAAGCAATTAAGAAGGAAAGAAAGCGAAATACATTATAAAAGAAGGAGAGAAAGAAAAGGGGCAAAAGGATAGCTTAATACAAATGGACACAATGGACACAATCTGATCTGGTATGATGTGAACTAGCATCAGTCAGAAAAGCAAAACACTCCAAAAGGAATACACAGTAGCACTGGCAGGAGAAGAGGAGTGATAAAGATGGACTGTGCATCAGAAGCGTCCTGCTATCATGTCAGGCTCTAAAAACAAAGGCAACACTAAACACCAAAATCGTATAGGCAAAAAAGGAGGTGGTCTAGCTGTTGTATTCAGGCAAACAATACATATCACTAACATTGACAACATCTCCATAAAGAATTGTGAGGCTCTTCTAACAAGATGCAATCCTACACCGTCTTCCTCCTGTAACGTCCTGCTCCTTTACAGACCTCCACCTAGCAAGGCAACATTCCCAGACGCACTTCTAGACACAGTTTCAAACCTGATAACAATACACTCCAACCTATGCGTTCTGGATCACCTTGACATTTGGTTTGATAAACCCAATATGACCCATCCAAAAACAATAATCACTGGCCTAGACCCATTGAACCTGCATCAGATTGTCCACAAACCGACACACACCGCTGGACATAGCCTAGATGTCATTTTTGCTAATACTGAACTAGTTGAGTTACCTTTCAAACTATAACTCCAGTCACATGGTCAGACAGCCACTTGCTTGCTTTCCAACATAAAACAACACTAAGCGACTCACCTAAAACTACCTTACATCCATCCACCTATCGACCGCGGAAAAAATTCAATTTGGAACACTTAGAAACACAACTAACATCCAGTACTAATCTGGAAACAATAAATTCTGTTCAAAATCTATATGAGTGGCTACAGGAAGCTTTTGACATCCTGATTCCACTCAAAACCACACAACAGAACAAAAGCCCAAACCATGCTGTTTCATGTCTATTTTGTATGACGGACTAGTAGACATTAAATCACCTAAATAAAACTGGCTGCGGGCACTCTGGGGCTCACAGCCAATCAAAAAAGCTTGACAGGAGCCTTTGGAGGCCTCTGACTGGCTAGCAGCTGGGCTCTGGGCAGTGATTGGCTGAGGGAGTGAAACGTCACTCTGTGTCAGCAAGCTGTAGTTCGTGGCCGCGGCAAGGAAGTACATTCAGGTAAAGTTAAAAATAAGCACTACCATAGTGCCCGCCATAGCACTGATAGAGTGTTCAAAAGTGTTATATTTTACCAAGCTTGCAGATCGCCCTGAAATTAGATCACCGCTTCTGCGCTGTGCCCCCGCATTTTATGCTGTCTCAGTCACGCTCCAATAGCGCTGAAGCAGAGAGCCCAGTAAAGCGCGGGCTCTCATCGCTGCTATTGGAGCGTGACTGAAACAGCATAAAACGCGCTTTCTGCAGCCACAAGCCGCATAACATTAGAAAATTCCACACCCCTGGAGAGTGAAGGAGGGCAGAGTAAGAGCCCCCTCTCAAGAATTCCACAATCTTTTGTACAACTACAGATACTTTTGTTTAGGGACAGACTCCAGCACGCGAAAGGAGCAATGTAAGTGGTGCATTAAAAGGGAGAGCAGTTTGCCAAATACAGAAAGCAAGTTCGTTCTTTACAAAAAACTATAATTTCTGAAAGTGATTCTATTGTGTATTAAACTGAAAATATTTAAAGTTCAGAGGAAATAATACACTGCAAAGATGATTCGCTTATGCATTTTTATGCTATTCGTAACTTTCAGAAAGCCCTTAACACTATGTTCAAATGCAACATTTTTTACAAGACCATTACTTTTTAATGGTTTGAAATAGTTCAATGATATTAGCTGTGATCATTTGATAATTTGTGGGCTATAAGAGCTGTGTTTTAATGAATAGAGGGGCTGCATTGCAAAAAGAATAGAAAGGGGGAATACACTTTCCAGTGAACAAAATAACACACTCTGACGTATTCTTAAATAAAGTAACATTTGGAGCTCCTTCCACATTTATCTTAATGGTACAAGGAAGAAAAGCACTTTTTGTAACATAAAAAAAACCTTGGTTGCTCTGCAGTGCTTTAATACACAACGAAGTGGAGAGTTTTACCAATGCTTTACACACTGTTAAATCACCTATCACACTGGATAAACACCTATCAATTAGCATTATTTCTGAGACGCGCTTTCTGCAGCCACAGGCCGCATAACATTAGACACGGTCCGTCATAGCAAGAGCACCAGTTCCTATTTGACATCACAACTGGTAGGTATTAGTGTTCCCTAAATAGAGAAACGTCTGCACATTCGTTAACCTCACTGTATTAAATAGTACAATATAAACGTGGAATTCATGTATTTCATAATCAGAGTTAGAGGACGGGTGCTCAATTAGCCCTAACAACACCTACTAGCCAACGGTGTTATATACACACCAAGTGTGCATATGGTAAAACACAAAAAGAAAGGGCTTGGACAGCACACCTATAGTCACTGTTTAGTCAGTAAACGTCAATCACATCAATGGGTGTAAGTGTCACCCATTCAGCACCAATAGGGAAATCCACAAAACCAACAACAATATTCAAAATATGAGGATCCAAGGCATGTTGCAGTCTTGACAATATTTTATCCAAAATTATTTCATTAAAACTTCCCAGCACACGGCTTGCCAACACGTGTTTCTTCTTTCAAGAAGACTTTTTCAAGGCAATAATAGATGTCCACTGTCCCGAAATCTGACACAATACGCAGAAAGGATGATCACAAAAGTCGGGTCGAATTCATATAAAGTCACCTTGTAGGTATAAATTATTTTACCACGGTCAATCCTGAGACATGAAATCTTGCTCAAAGTAGACACCGATCGTATTTCAAACGTTCTAATTTTGGGCTCAAAGTTGGGAACTTAGTCAACACCAAACAAAATCTCAGAATGCTGCAAGGATCTGAGAGAAGTCACTGTCCAAGCATAGAGTGTTCCTATAATCTTGACATAACTGGTGAGTTTACCAACGAATTTATATTTATCTGCTGAGTGAACAATCCGTGCGCAGTCCGGCCCCAACAGCGGCCCCTCAGTACAATAGTCGACTCAACCACAGTAACTCCCAATGTTTAGCACGTTTAAAGGTCATATCAGATTGGCAGCATTATCAATAAGAGGCCAGAACCATGATAAGTCTCGACCTAGCGGTGGTTGCTCCCGCAAGCAGTCAGTCAAATTCGAGTTCTTATTTGAATCTGCAGGACGGGGGGTCCGAAATAATCTGAAACTCGACCCAGCCTGACCAAGCGCCTCGGAGAGGGACTGCTGATCGATCGGCCTGGATACAGTATTGGAAACAAGCTGCAATGGTCTCAAGCCTTAATGGCAAATTCGACTGCCTTGAATTTTTTGTTCCCCGACGTTACTCTGGTGCATGCCACTGCCCCGAGTTTTTCCATTTATTTCCCAGTCGTCCACCTCCCTCTGTGCACTCGCTGCAGCTGCTCTCCTCCTCGGCATGGGCATGGGCCAAATGTTTCCTTTCAACCCAACCCAGGGCCCATTTACCTGCAACGTTCAGAGTGGGTGGCAGTTTTTTTGAGGTGCGACGGGACGGTGGACTGCGTGTGAGAGAGCCCAAATCAAGAAATTATAGACGTGCACCATATTTACAAGCACGTTGTATTAGTTTAGTAAACATTATACAAGAGTGTCGAATTTATAGAGTGAAAATACATAAGAGTGTTTAACTAGAATAGACTGCATATAATAGTGTGAAAAGCTAATGTAGAAGTGTGTAAGGATGTTATAATAATGTTGAAATACCATGTTATGTGGCTGTTGTAGAGGAGAATGTAACGCTGCTAAACGAAGAAATGTGTAGGCCACATGGCAGTTCAAAGAGAACGAAAGGTGATGTTATACTTTCACGTAATGTGGATTTTAATGTTGTAATATTTCAAAGTATTATTGATCATAGAACTGAAAATGTGTTTTATAGATGTTTCATATAATCATTGTGTGTAATAAGTTAGAATACTGTTTAAACTAAGAAATTAAATGTTTTACAGAGTGCACAGGCCTGTTCATGTAATTCTAATAGGCCTGAATAGACAAAGTCATTTCTTTTGATCTGCATGTGCTCGTTAGAGAAAGGTCGTGTTAGGCACAAACTGTGGAGCCTGTTCGAATGGTTTACGACTTAGAAGATACGGTGGAGGCCGGAATTTGGGGCCCACAGTACAAGTGTCTGTTTGCAGGTGCGAGGAGGTTTTAATCAAGAGAGTGATGAATAGACTTTTGTTCAAGAGAGCCAGGCACAGGCCTGGAGGAGTCTTCAGGAATTTCCTGGGGGTACCGTCTGCCGGAGAGGAGCCTGGGAAGCAAGGTCAACGCTAACGATGGGCCCAGAGGAGTATCAGCATGGAACATACCAGAACCAACACCACATGAGGGGTGTCTCTAAGGGGCGTCTCCGTCGTAAATGTGATTTTGTATTAGGGACTGTACCCCAGGGTGGAGTTAAGGCAGATGATCTGAGGAACCTAAGAGAGCGGATGGGTAGGCAGATAGGTTAACTGCGAGACACCGATTTACAACGAAGACTAAGGGAAGTGAGTGATCTTCTTTGGAAGTCACCACTGCTGACACCTTTTTTAGGTTAAGATCTTGCTAAGTAGGGATGTCACTTAGTCTAGTGTAGGGACAGTCTAATCTGATTTCTTTCCTTTCTGTAAATGACTCATAAGCTACAGCTTGTGTCTATTCTTGCAACTTTGATGGTTTTTGAATTGGTTTTGGTAATATTCTTCTGCCGACTAAGAGCATTTAGAAAATTCATGTTTGTATTGATACCCGTATATCTTTTGAACCTTATATTGAGATGTTTGTATCTCCAGTTAAGTTTGGCTTTGTAATAAACTTTTAAAACTTTTTAAGCTTAATTGGTTCTTTGGAGTGGAGTAAGTAATTAACTGATTGACCTAGTAGTGGATTGCCTTTTACTCTATGACAGGTACCAACGGTTCAGTCGACCGGAGTTGGGATCTAGATCTATAACAATAGACCAGAAATCCCGCGTTAACAGTTGGTAGCAGAGTGAGGATGGTTACCTTCTTGAGGAAGGTGATCTAGACTAGGTTAAGTTTACCCCAAGGTCCCTAGAGATCGAGAGGTGGCCCGCCGAAGAGGGTGCTGACGGCGCGAGAGAAAAGCAGCAGAATCGGACGAGAGTTAGTATAACAAGGGTCATGCGTGGACAGATTGCGGTGTTTTGTGTTGTATTTGTAGTGTAATGTCATGCGGAGTTGAATGCCTGTAGAGTGAATGAGAGAGGGTTGTGAGCGCTCGCAACCTGGCAGACTGGTAAACTGGTAACCTGGGAAACGGGGGAAATGGTGAACTGGTAAAAATCTTAAGTTCAGGGAAGAGCTTAAGTGGTTTGGGTGTATCGAACATCCAGAGTAGTTGTCGACCAGAGAAAGAGGGGCTCATGAGGTACCATTGATCGCCCGCAGGACCGAGATAGGGGGAATGCAAGAGTGAGTGTGTGGGTAACGGACGCAGGTCGAAAGTTACCGTGTGCAAGTAACCTATCAGAGAAGGCGATTGTCTGGACGTACACGGAAAGACATTTCGTCAGTTAAGGTGACAATTACAGTTAGACTGTGGACGTACAGTCAAGGAAAGTGATCGCTTGGACGGAAGTAATCATTTTTCAGAAGTATGAATGGGACGCATGCATGACCGGGAGACGAGCGGAGAAAGGAGGGGAACTGCTGCAAAAGGGGGACGAGTGACGTCAGCGAGAGCCGCGCTGTGATAGGCCGGTCGGTGTGAAGCCGCGCTGAGACGAGTGACGTCAGCGGGAGCCGCGCTGAGATAGGCCGGTTGGTGTGAAGCCGCGCTGTGATAGGGCGGTTGGTGTGACGTCAGCGAAGAGCCGCGCTGTGATAGGCCAGTTAGCGAAAACCGCGCTGAGATTGGTGGATTGTCATCAGGAAGTAAACGAACGCGGAGAAAATAGAAATTCGTAAATTTTGAACATGAAGTGTTTTAAATGTTTGAGAGGGATTTTTAAGAGAAAAAGAAGAGAATCTTATTACGGGGAAGAGGCACCGCCGGAGGGTACACCAGCTCACTATATGGCAACGAATGTTGGGTTACATACTATACTGTGGCTGGATGCTTGGAGTAAGATTACAGAGGGGAATGAGGAACTGACTTTTCCGAAATACGGAACGTTTAGACTAGTAGTGTTGCATCAACTGAAAGCAGTTATGTCCTCAGTGAGACCTTTGCCTAGACCAACACAGTTTGAGGCGCTTAATGCATGGATTAGGGCGGCGCACGACAGGAGTCAGAACAGACGCCAGGAAAGGGTACGGCGATCAGTGAGGGCTTTTGCAAGATGCCAAATGGGATGCGGAAGCCAAGAAGTGGAGGGTACAGGTGATTGAGGTGGATACGTTGTACCCCATGAGAGAGGTTACAGGTGGAAAGAAACCCATAGAAGAGGATGATGAAAGCGGGTCGGAGGACGGCCTAATAAATAGGTTGTTGATAGATAGACCGCCTCCGGACAATAGGGAGACGGAAGGTACGGAGCTCCCAAGGGAAGATGGGATAGACATAGGAGGGAATAGGCCACTTCCTATGATGGATTGGGTTCCTGCCAAAGACGAGGGGACACTTCAACATAGTCCAGTACAGAGTGTAGTCGGAAGGGTTGTGGTGCAGAAGATGCCAGCAACAGAGAGGGTTGAGTCTTATGGATTACCAGATGCTCTTCAAGTACCCGTTACCATAGGCCCTATAGTGTCGGTTTATCACCCAGAGAAAGGGAGAGAGGAAGAACAGGTACGGCTAGACAGAGAAAGAGTTGAGATGGAAAGAAGGAATAACACGACAAATGCCTGGAGGAAATTGCCAGGACCAATAACGTGGAGCACCCCATTGGAGTCAGCAGTGGATCCCGGAACAGAGCAGGGGGGTCAGAGAGGACCGATGGACCTGAGGGGACCACGGCCGAAATCCTACAAAGAGTTGAGGGCTGACTTGAGGGAATGGGATGGGTCCACAGGAGTACCGAGCAACAGGTCAAGAGCAGAAGCAGAATGGGGAAGTCGAGGAAATGGAATATTATCTCACTGCGGGGCTAGCGAAAGCAGTCAGGAGTGGGAAGGTAAAAGTCAGGAGAGTAGAGGAGTTACACGTCATACAGACAGAGGAAATGGGCAGGAGCAAAGAGGCAGAAGTACGGAGTGTGGAGAGACATCTCGTCCCATTCAAAGTGAGGGAGACCAAAGGACCCAAGAATACAGAGATAGGTTTAGGTGCACTCACCATGCACCTAATGATAACGTACAGCACTGGAATCGTGGGAACACGGGGAACAGTGAAGGATCTTGCCATGCGTCGAGTGATCAGAGGTCACAGGCGAATTGTGAAGACATGGGGGATAATGGAATGTCTTACCATGCACCTAGAGAAACCAGGCAGAATGGGAAATGTGGGACTATGGGAAATAGAGGAGTGTTTCACCATACACCCAGAGAGGATGGAACTGCATGGGACCTGGAGAGATGGGAGCATGGGAGGACTCCCCATAACTCGCCTGAGCCTAGACGTAGGACTCAGAGCTGTGATGGGAGAGATGTAAATAGACTCTCTAGAGATGGCATATTGAAAGCTGTAATAAAAGCCAAAAGACTCGATGTGACCAGCTTAAGATCTGATCTGGACGATATAATAGATGGTACATTGTCTTTAGAAAGGATCGACATGTACGAACAAGATGAGCTGCTGTTTATAGCAAAGGACATCACTCGAAAGGCCAGAGCAACTCATGAGAAACTGTCTGAACTGGCAGACAAGTATATGGTAGATTTGTCCAGAACCAAGGCATTACAGGGTAACCACAGGTTGCATTATTCAGATCAGGACTTAGATGAGAGGAGGACAACTGGATTAAAAACACACATAAGGGAGCTGATCACAGGAATAAGAGCATGGAGAGATCTGGACAAATGGGAAGAGAGGTGGTCCAAAAAGGGAACTGTTAGACGGAGTGCGAATGTGATGTCTCCGGAGGGAAGGCTAATGCAGATGGAGGCATTCCCTTTGCGAGAAATAGCGAATGGAAGTTATGTACACGTGCCCTGGAGTAGGGGAGATTTGGCTGCATTTACAAACTCATTTCCGAAGTTAAGGGAAAATCCTGTAGAGTGGTACAAGCAGGTAGAGAGGTTTGTCAAGATTTCAAAAGTATTGTGGATTGATTTGAACACCTTGTTTGACATTGTGGTCCCAGGAGACTTGTGGATAGCATGCAAGGTTAGTGTCGAGTGGCCAACTGCAGAACCAGCAAGGGATAATCGTACTAATGGACCGTCAGAAACAGTAATGTTAAAATACGATAGGGTAATGACATGGCTGAAGGAGAAGGTGCCACCACAAGACATAGATTGGGTAAAAATAGACCGAACAAGACAGGAACCAAAGGAGACAGTTCATGAGTATTATGAACGATTGCTGAAAACGTTCAAACAATATAGTGGACTAGATGTAATGGATCCCAAGGATATAGGACAGTTTGTATCGAAGTTCGTTTTGGGGTTGAGACCTGATATTTGTTTGATGATTCAGCAGCATTTAATTTGTTGGCAAAACAAACCATTGGATGAGATTTTGAGATACGCAAGATATTGCAGTGATGAGATAGAGTCCAAGCAAAGAAATTAAAGGAGAAACTGATGATGGAAAGGGAGGACAGCAACAACAGGGAACAGGGACAATGGGACGGAAATTAAATAGTCAGAATAAAGACGAGGAAAATCCGAGACCTAGAATAGACTTTGCTACATTGAAAAAAACGACAAAGTGTCACCAGTGTCACCAGGTGGGACATTGGAGACGCGAGTGTCCCTATAACCCTGAAAACGGAGAACTGGAAGTTCTAGAGGAGGAAGTTCAGGAAGTTCCAGTCCAAAGGGTGACAGTGACAAAGGGTAAGGTGGCCAAAGGGGGGATTTCGGCTCCACGAGCTCAGTTCCCGCAGCCACCAAAGATTACGACAGGGGGAAAGGTCTATAGACAAATGCCTTTTTTCACAGGTAAAGAAGAGTGTTACTACGTTGATCCATTGACGGGACGACGTGTAAGTAGAGAGGAGGACTGTAACCTCGGGGCAGTTCTAGAAGTGGATCAAAGAGGACCGTTTGTTGAGGCTGAAGTGGCAGGGTGTCCTACAACATTCTTGGTGGATACTGGAGCTACTCGATCAACTTTGAGATCGGCAGTGGTTCCAGATCTACCAATGTCGGGGGAAACGATTCAGGTAGTAGGGGTTGCAAATAGAAGGATGAATAGCCCTTTGACGGAACCAGTATCAGTGAAAATAGGAAACTACACGGATGAACATCAGTTTGTGGTATGTGATTCTAGTCCTGTGTGTCTGTTAGGAAGGGACTTATTGTGCAAACTGAACTGCACAATATACTGCACACCTCAGGGAGTGGAGGTACAGACTACAGATGATGATGCTACTTTTAAAGTTACGAATTCGAGAACATGCATAGAACTGTATCCTACCCTGACTGTGGAGGACCTTCCTTGGGACGTACGAGATGCAGTGTCATCAGAGGTATGGGATTTTACTGGAGAAGAGATAGGACTGATCAAAGGAGTAGAACCAGTGAAGATTATGGTTAAACCAAATGCTGAATATCCAAGAACGCCCCAATACAAACTGACCCCGGAGACGATTGCAGGAATAAAACCTGTAATCGACTCTATGATAAAACAGGGAATACTGAAGGAAATCGTGGGAAGTCCATGCAACTCCCCGATTATGGGTTTGCAGAAGCCTAGTGGGAAATTTAGAATAGTGCAAGATCTTCGAAAGATTAACAACTTAGTTGTTTCATGTTGTCCAGTGGTACCGAATCCATCAGTGATATTGTTTCAGATACCATTCCAAGCTGAGTGGTTCACAGTGATAGACCTTTGTCAGGCTTTCTTTTCAATTCCATTAGATGAGGAGAGCCAGTACCTTTTTGCTTTTAAGCTGGAAGATCGTGTCCTAACATGGTGTCGTATCCCATAAGGGTATACAGAAAGCCCATCAATTTTCAACCAGCTGTTGAAGAAAAATCTTGAAAGTCTGGTACTGCCGCAGAACTCGGTTCTGGTCCAGTACATAGACGACCTACTTGTTGCGTCAGAAACGGAAGAGGCTTGTAAGACAGATACCATTGCCTTGCTGAACCATTTAGCTGAAAATGGGCATAAGGTATCTCCAAACAAATTGCAGTACTGTCTGAGAGAAGTACAGTACTTGGGTCACAGGATAGAAAAAGGAAAGCGCAAAGTGTCACCAGATAGGATAGAGGCGATAATGAAGATGAACGCGCCTACAACACAGAGAGAAGTTAGAATGTTCCTAGGAATGGTTGGTTATTGTCGACAGTGGATAGCTAACTTTTCACTGAAAGCAAAACCTTTACAAAAACTGACGCACAAGGAGGTGAGTGATCCGGTACCATGGGACAAGGATTGTTTGACGGCGTTTCTACAGCTGAGAGAGGACTTGTGTCGTGCTCCGGCTTTGGGGATGCCTGACTATGAAAAACCATTTTCACTTTTCTGCTGCGAGAGAGAGGGTTGTGCTTTGTCAGTTTTGGTACAGATTCATGGAAATGCCCGTAGACCAGTTGCATACTTTTCGGCTACTTTAGATCCGGTAGCTGCAGCGTTGCCCGGATGTCTTAAATCCGTTGCTGCAACAGGTGTCAGCATTGAACAGTGTGAAAATATTGTCATGGGACACCAGCTAGTGGTGTATGTATCTCATTCTGTAGAACTGTTAATGACCAGGACCAAGACACAGCACTTGACCAGTAGTAGGCTCACGCGCTACGAGCAAGTTATACTTGCTGCGGAGAACGTGACCCTTAAGAGGTGCTCTGTTTTGAATCCTGCTACATTGATGCCACTTCCTAATGATGTAGAAGGCGAGGAATGTGAAGACCACGATTGCCTTGACGTGACTGAACTATGCACGAAGCCAAGACCAGATATTGTGGATGAGCCGTTGATCGACCCTGATGAAATTTTCTTTGTTGATGGCTCATGTTTAAGAGACGATACTGGTCGGTTGAGAGCAGCTTATGCTGTTTGCACCATTACTGGAGTTGTGGAAGCCGCTTGCCTGGAAGGAGTACACTCCGCTCAGGTAGCAGAAATCATTGCATTGACGCGTGCCTGTACAGCAGGTAGCAAAATTAGAGTCACCATTTATACGGATAGCCAATATGGTTTCGGTGTAGTTCATGATTTTGGGCAGTTGTGGTCTCAGAGAGGTTACATGACCTCCTCTGGTTCGCCTATTCGAAATGGGGAATTTGTGCGACTGCTGTTAGAAGCATTACAAGGTCCAGCTGCAATTGCAATTGTCAAATGCGTAGCCCACACCAAAAATACAGATTTTGTGTCGCAGGGCAATAGATATGCAGACGAAGTTGCCCGTTACTGTGCTGAGCACGGATATTCTTTCAGGGAGGTGGAAGTAGGTGGGGCTCAGGAAAAGACAGAGTTAAATATGATGCTAGAAACAGTTGATACTTGGGAGGATTTAAAAGATATGCAAGAGAACGCACCTGATTCTGAGAAAAAGGCATGGGAAACAGCAGGTTGCGTGAAAAGTGAAATGGATTTTTGGGTTTCAGCAGATGGAAGGGCAGTGTTACCTGAGGAATTGGTGAGTCCAATGGCACGACAGATACATGGTCCAGTACATTTAGGAAGAGATGCTATGCTGAGGGTATTCAGGCAGACCTGGTATTGTCCCAAATTCAGGATTGCAGCAGAAGCAGTGTGTAAGAGATGTGTTACATGTCAGCAATTGAATGTAGGGAAAAGAACACCAGTTACAATGAGTCACATTGGGAGGTCTGGGGGGCCTTTCAACAGAATGCAATTAGATTTTATTGAGATGCCAAAAAGCAACCGCCTCAGGTATGTTCTGGTGGTTGTATGCATATTTTCCAGATGGGTCGAAGCATACCCTACACGCAGGTGCGATACACTCACAGTAGCAAAGTTGTTGCTTAGAGAGTTGATCCCGCGCTTCGGGGTGCCGACCTCCCTGGAATCAGATCGAGGAACTCATTTCAACAGTGAAGTTGTGAAAATGCTTTGCTCTGCATTGAACAGTGATCAGAAGTTGCACTGCAGCTATCGACCAGAGGCTTCAGGTATCGTGGAGCAGATCAATGGCACTTTGAAGTCCCGAATAGCCAAAGTATGTTCATCGACTTCCTTAAGTTGGCCTGATGCTCTGCCTTTGGTACTCGTGAGTATGCGTAGCACACCAGACAGGAGGACAGGTCTCTCTCCACACGAAGTTTTAATGGGGAGGGCAATGAGACTTCCGTCTGTACCAACTACAGCTTTGTTGAATATTACAGATGACCTGATCCTGGATTACTGCAAGGGTCTGTCTGACGCCATTCATTCTGTGTCTCTTCAGGTGGAGGCTGCTGAAGTTCCATCTTCAAGAGATCTATGTCACGACTTGTGCCCAGGTGACTGGATTTTGCTGAAGAAGCACGTCCGGAAGAACTGCTTAGACGTGCGTTGGAAGGGCCCCTATCAAGTTATCCTGACAACGAATACCGCTGTGAAGTGTGGAGGGCTGCCAAACTGGATTCACGCTTCCCATACTCAAAGAGTTCCAGCACCCCTGGAAGAAACAGCTCCTCTCACAGATGAAAATCCGGCTGTGGACGGCGAACCACTAGAGGGGATCAGTGAAGCTGTGGGGGTGTCGGAAGAAGTTGGGAGCGCTACAGATCAAGAAGAGGGACAGGACGGCAGTGAAACTGAAGTTGCCACAGAAGGAGAAAGTTGCTGTGAATACGGCTCAGACCCAGATCAAGCCCAGAGTGATCAAGAACTGAATGGGAAGACAAGATACAGGAGAACAAGGCGTGGAGAAGATAGTTGGCCTGAAAGAAGGAAGAGGCCAAGCTTGAAGCCAGCTCCAGAGAAAACTCTTGCCCCTGTATCAGAAGACTCGGATTTGGACGAAAGTGCACAAGGACAGGAACAGGAAGGTCCGAGAAGATCGAGGAGGGTGCGAGTGCCTTGCAGAAGATACGCTACTCCTGAGTGGACCTACCTCGCTGCAGATGTCCAGTGTACAGGGATCTGGGAGGGTGAGGGAAGTGACCCTGATCAGTACTGACCCCATCATAACAGTGGAAATAGTGTTGTTGATACCGGGAGTGGAGGTCGAAGGGTTGCTGACACTCAATATTCCCTATCCTCCTTATCTGAGTGGAATAAGAGACCTGGTTTTGAACAGAATAGATTTCCCAACTTGTTGTGCAAGGAGGTCAATACTTGGGGAGGTCCTTCTTCGTTTGGAAATATTAGAAGCCGTGATTAGAGTCGCTGGAACACGTATAATTTCGGATTGCTAAAAGACTGTGTGAAAGACTTTGTAAATAAACAAATTGAGAGATAACCTAGCGCCAAGTAGAAGAAAGAAGAGACTAGGGACTTTATTAGGGGACGGAGAAGGGCTAGGGTTGTCTGTTGCAATAGAACACAAAGACTGATCTTGCGGAGAAGATTATCAGCTTCCAGGTGTGGTTCGAAAAGAGACATTGTGCTGTGAAAGAAAACTGGAACTACACTGTTTGAGATCATGGAGGTTGGCAACCCGAACCACAGGGCCAAATGTATAGTAGGCACACTTTTAGTGGGAGTGATTTTTCTTATAGTTTTAGTAGTTACTATATCATATATAGTGGGGCATGAGAATGAAGAAAAGGCTGCAAAGGAAGCAAAAATTGTATCGACACAGAAACCTACTATTGCTGGTAAAAAGGGGGACAACACAGAGAAAGATAAAGCTTTACTAGCAGCAGAGACTCGTAGGTTACATGTAGATGAATCACAGGGAAATTTTAAATCGAATGCATATGCTAAATTGCTTTATGAATACATTGATGCTATGGAGGCCAAGAATTGTTATGTTTGCATGAAATTGCCAGCCTCTGTAGACGAAGGTATCAGATATCATCATCTTCGATTGACTTATGGAATCACATGTAGTTTGTTGCTTAGTATATTCTATGAATGTGATGGGTTTGAATACTATTTTTCAAACTTCGATGCTATTTTACCAGAAGTGCCGAACTACAAGCATTTAAATAAGTGGGATTATTATAAGAGTGAAGACAGATTACAGAAATTTTTCCTTCCTTGGAAAACATTAGATACTTCACACGCCAGAAGAAATAATTTGACTTGTAAAGTGTCAGAAATTGAGAAAAAGTTTGTAGGACAAGTGGATGATCGATACCGGAGACAGAAGATCTTAAAAGCTTCAGGTCAATGGAAAACAGATTGGACCGAGGAAGAAAGGGCACACCAAAGAAAGGGTAGCAATGGTCCAATAGCTTTAGATCGGGAGAAAAAGGGGAAACTATGTATACATAGGGGTGAAACCTATTACGAGAATGTGTTTGTGGGAAAAGTGAGTTGTGAACATGCTTTCCAATTAGAATATTATTCGAAAGACTTCTTGAAGGAAATGCAGGTGATCCCAAATGTATATTTTGTCTGTGGAAGAAATGCATACGTGAAATTACCAGATAATTGGTATGGATCATGTTATTTGGCAATTGTCTTCCCCAAAATATACCATGCTAAGGATTTGGAACTTATAGAGGGAGGAACTCAAGCTAGAGGAAGAAGGGATGTAAGCAGTGAGGAAGTAGTTGGAGACGTCTTTGGTGCTATGTTTCCTATTTTAGGGATAGCACTAAATGATGTCAAGATTAGAAGATTGGCAACAGTTGTAGATAGGTTGTCCGCCAGTACTGCTAGGTCACTAATGCTGGTGGAGGGAGAAATGCAATCGATAAGGGCAATGGTTCTTCAGAACCGACTTGCTCTAGATGTTCTGTTAGCCAAAGAGGGAGGAGTCTGTAAGGCTTTGAAGGTCCAGGAGTGTTGCACTTACATTCCAGACAACTCGAAACCTTTAGAAAAGTACATTTGGAACATTACTGAAATACACCATGAGATTGAGGATTTGACAAAGGTAACAGTGTGGGAAAAGGTAGGTCAAGGAATGGGTAAAGTTGGAGGATGGTTTGCCAACCTAGGAAAGAATATCATTTGGTACATACTGAAACCTATCATCATAATAGTGATTTGTATAATCACCTTGTGGGGATTGGTGCGGCTGTACAAATGGTATAGATCAAACAGGTTGCAAAGAACCATGAGAAGGCAAGAGAGGAGATTGACTGCGATGTAGGATAATCAGTATAGGAGTCTGAAGGCTCTAGAGATGATGAAACGAGGGGGTACTGCAACGACTTCAGTTTGACTCAGACCATACCTCAGGGATGGTGTTGTGATGGTGATGACTACTAAAAGTCATCAAAGGGGGGATTGAGAGAGCGCAAATCAAGAAAATATAGAAGTGCACCATATTTACAAGCACGTTGTATTAGTTTAGTAAACATTATACAAGAGTGTTGAATTTATAGAGTGAAAATACATAAGAGTGTTTAACTAGAATAGACTGCATATAATAGTGTGAAAAGCTAATGTAGAAGTGTGTAAGGATGTTATAATAATGTTGAAATACCATGTTATGTGGCTGTTGTAGAGGAGAATGTAACGCTGCTAAACGAAGAAATGTGTAGGCCACATGGCAGTTCAAAGAGAACGAAAGGTGATGTTATACTTTCACGTAATGTGGATTTTAATGTTGTAATAATTCAAAGTATTATTGATCATAGAACTGAAAATGTGTTTTATAGATGTTTCATATAATCATTGTGTGTAATAAGTTAGAATACTGTTTAAACTAAGAAATTAAATGTTTTACAGAGTGCACAGGCCTGTTCATGTAATTCTAATAGGCCTGAATAGACAAAGTCATTTCTTTTGATCTGCATGTGCTCGTTAGAGAAAGGTCGTGTTAGGCACAAACTGTGGAGCCTGTTCGAATGGTTTACGACTTAGAAGATACGGTGGAGGCCGAAATTTGGGGCCCACAGTACAAGTGTCTGTTTGCAGGTGCAAGGAGGTTTTAATCAAGAGAGTGATGAATAGACTTTTGTTCAAGAGAGCCAGGCACAGGCCTGGAGGAGTCTTCAGGAATTTCCTGGGGGTACCGTCTGCCGGAGAGGAGCCTGGGAAGCAAGGTCAACGCTAACGATGGGCCCAGAGGAGTATCAGCATGGAACATACCAGAACCAACACCACGTGAGGGGTGTCTCTAAGGGGCGTCTCCAAAGGGCGTTTCCGTCGTAAATGTGATTTTGTATTAGGGACAGTACCCCAGGGTGGAGTTAAGGCAGATGATCTGAGGAACCTAAGAGAGCGGATGGGTAGGCAGATAGGTTAACTGCGAGACACCGATTTACAACGAAGACTAAGGGAAGTGAGTGATCTTCTTTGGAAGTCACCACTGCTGACACCTTTTTTAGGTTAAGATCTTGCTAAGTAGGGATGTCACTTAGTCTAGTGTAGGGACAGTCTAATCTGATTTCTTTCCTTTCTGTAAATGACTCATAAGCTACAGCTTGTGTCTATTCTTGCAACTTTGATGGTTTTTGAATTGGTTTTGGTAATATTCTTCTGCCGACTAAGAGCATTTAGAAAATTCATGTTTGTATTGATACCCGTATATCTTTTGAACCTTATATTGAGATGTTTGTATCTCCAGTTAAGTTTGGCTTTGTAATAAACTTTTTAAACTTTTTAAGCTTAATTGGTTCTTTGGAGTGGAGTAAGTTATTAACTGATTGACCTAGTAGTGGATTGCCTTTTACTCTATGACAGGTACCAACGGTTCAGTCGACCGGAGTTGGGATCTAGATCTATAACAATAGACCAGAAATCCCGCATTAACACGTGGAATACTGAGCATACGAGAACCAGTGGTGGGGGTGGGCAAGGCTGTATTGTGTTTAAAAAAAAAAAAAAATGTAAACCGTTTTTATTGCAGAACCAAGGTATACAGCATACATTTATTAAGACCCTGCACTGCTAACACCAGTGCCTATTCTTGTTCATGTGGTCTTCATTGTATTCTTCATGCAAGGATTACTTCAGTCCGCTTTTAATTTTTCATCCCCCCCGGCCCCCCCCACAACTTCTTAACTCCCTAACACCCTCCCCTCTCCACCCACAAGTGCCCCCACCTACGCCCGAGCTCACTGTTAGCGTGTATATATGAGTACTGACAGGAGTGAATGATTATTTATGGAGAAAGTGTACCTGGTGTGTTTATGGGAGCGTCAGCACCTAAGTCAGAAGGTCCCTCCTCCTCCTCCAACGTGCTATCTCGCAATGCCTGCACCAACGTCTCCCACGCCGCTACCGCCTCCAATGCCCTGTCGTCTGACTTGCGGTGAGCCAGCTGATACCTGAGTGTACTTTCGCTCGCCGCCCATTTCAGAAACTCATTAACCCACCGCCTGTGCGTGGGACCCGTCCTCGATTTCCAAATCCTCGTTACTTCTCTTTTGGCTAAGAGCAGGCCCATATCTATACATTTACTTGTGATCCTATTCTTGGGCGTGTGAGGAAACCTGTGCTGACAGCCTTGTTGTATTGTAAATCTCTGTCCGTTACTTCGTTTAATGTCTCGCCAATCTCCCGCCAGTAGTCCCGTAGGTGAGGGCAGTCCCATAGCATATGGCCTAAGTCCGCCCCTGCCGTAGTACATCTGGGGCATGCCGCGTTCTCCACTCCAAAATATTTCCCAATTTTACCTGGTGTGAGATAAGCTCTGTGGAGGACATAAAAGTGTATCAACTGGAAGCGTGCTTTCCTCGTGCTCTTCCTTGCCCGCCTCACTATTTGGGCCCAAGTGGTGTCAGGGATCTCTGTCTGAAGATCCAATTCCCATTTAGCTTTCAGTGCCGTTAAGGGCTGCAAGGTTTCACGCAGCATTCTAGAGTAAAGGCACGTTACCGCTTTATAAGTGCCAGCTGACATCATAGTATATTGGCAAGCCATGGACGTAGCGGGCTCCAGAAGCCCTTCCCCCCAGTATGCCTGCATAGCCCTGGTCACAGCAGCGTGCATCAAATAGTCCCCCCTCGGAAGGTCAAATCGATCTTGCCAGGTTTGGTATGGGATTAACACCCCATCTTCGTATAGGTCACCTAGCATTTGCATCCCCGCATCCTCCCACACCTGTAAATGCGACCAGTCGCTGCCGTGGGGGAACGCCGTCACCATCCCCAGCGGTATTTCAGGCACGTACGGGTGCCTCACCCCCGCTCGACGTTGCGATCGATTCCAGCAGAGCCTAAACGTCTGCTCCTCTACGGACAAATCTCTGAGGGCGAGCCTCTGCTGTAAGGTGATATACGCCAGAACATGGCGGGGGCTGCCCCCGTCCCTCTCGTGCTCCGGACCCCGGTACACCCTCGCCACTTCCTGCGTGAAAATCTGCAGTTGAGCCGCCAGATAATAAAGCTCAAAATCCGGGACCGCTAGGCCTCCCTCATCCTTCGGGCAGAGCAACGTCGCTAACGGTATCCTGCGCCTGCCCGTGCCCCAGAGAAACGATATCAGTATCGACCTCAGCTGTTGAAAGACAGAACCGGGTATCCACACAGGCAGCGTGCGAAAGTAGTAGAGAAGGCGTGGCAAAGCTATCATTTTCAATAATGAAATTCGTCCCTGTTAGACCTGTCTGGATTTTTTGCGCAGTCCCTCCTCATTATTATTTATTTTGTCCCCTTTTTGCCCCTCATACCCTTGATAATTTTCTGTCTACTGACTTTTTGTAGGTGTTGGCCAGGGGGATAGGTGTTCTTTCTCCCCCTCATAGTCCTTTACCACAGGCCCAGAGGCCTGTTCTGACAGGAAAGTTGGCACCACCTAAAATGGTGGCCACCAACTGCCCTAACTGTCACACACAGAACTTGGCCATAGCCTAGCATAGGGCATTCTAGAACCTTCTGGTCCATTCTGGACCACTGAAGGGCAGCCTATATAAGGCGGAATGCGGGGCAGCCATTTTGTGCTGACCAGAGAGTGGAGGAGTGAGGCAGTGGTGAGAGGAGGAGGACGCACTGGGAGCAGTTAGTTTGTCCTTGTGGCAGACAGCCACTACAGGAAGACGTTCCCCCTTTTAACCCCTGACCAATCCCTCCCAATCACCTTCTTCTACTGAGGAGTATAGTCCTCTGCCCAGTATAGGATCCTAAAGTGACTGTTCCAGTTTAAGGATCCCCAGCGAGGCTGTGCAGCAAGGGTTCCAAACGGAGTGAGGCTAATCCTGTTGCCCTGCTCCTTACCCGGTTCATCCATTGGTCGCAAGCTGACTGCTGGAAGCCCCCTCTCCCCTAGCGCCACCTCGCCATCGTGTCCCTCTTCATATCTGTGGTGGAGGAGACAGTGAAGTGATAGGCTGTAGTGCCCCTATCTGGCGCGAGTCAAGCGGCGCCGTGTGGAGCATTGGCTGGATCAGGAGGTGAGGAGCCGGCCTGTGGTGGTTTTCCCCGGTCCCCGGAGTTGAGGAGAGAGAGGGGAGGCGCTGACGCGAGTGCGCGATCTCCAGGAAGGAGACGCTGCTCCCTCGCGCATGCCCCAGCGCTGTAGTGTCCCGGGTGCAGGAGGGGCCTAGGATCGAGCAGGCCCGGGTAGACGCCTCCTTCCTGGCAGCGTAGGCGGAGACTAACCTCATCAGGGCGAGCGCTACTGCGCAGGTCAGGAAGAAGCGGCCCCGCCGAGCATTGAAAGGAGCGCCGGCCACCTCAGGAAACCCAGCAAGAGTCCCGCCTTCTCCCTCTGCTCGCGCGCCACGCAGAGGAGCTGGCCGAGCCGAGAGGGGGAAGCGGAGAGGCCCGAGAGTGGCCTGTGGGCAGTGGAAATTAGGCATAACCTTCCCCTCGAGCGCCACATAGAGGAGCTGGCCCGAGTGGGGAGGAAGGAGCATGAGAATGGGCATTGTGGAGCGTCGTGAGGCGTGAGGGCCCCCCCAGTCCCAGCTCCTTGATCCCCTTCATCGCTATTCCTATCAGCCTGGCGCAGGACGATCCCAATTCTTGGAATCAAAAGTAAGGAGAGTGGGGTTGTGGGAAAACGGATGCCAGGGAGCCTTTTTCAGGCAGTGAGAAATACTGTCATCAGAGGTGATTCCCAACACCCTCACAGTGAACAACAAGGGTTCTAGGTTGTCAGAAATCTGAGGAGTGAATCCAGCTATTCTTCTTGGTGATAACCTTGGAACTGGCTACCGGGAGGAGGCCTACTTTGTCTCTAATCTGGCCAGGGTGATCTAGGTTAAATGTGATCATAAATCTGTTCCCCTATAGTCAATTGCTCAGTAGTGAATCCTTTTAGTGACTGTAATGTACGGTATTGTGATTCCTATTGAAACTGATATGTAATGAACTGTGATTCCATCTGAAGCTGAATTGTTGCACTTAATTAATTGTATGACAAGAGAAAAGAGTTACTTGCTGAAGGTGATTGATTAATAATAAGATTAAGAGTACTGTAGAAGTTAAACTAGTAATTCATTTAACAGTCTTGGAAATGTGATTGCTGATTCTAAAATATCCTGAGATGTCCTAGATTGTATATTCTGAAACCAAAGAGCAAATTATTTTTATAAAGCAGTACTTATTTTTCCACATTTTTGGTGTAGCGTTTTCTTTTGTGTGATATTGCGTGGTTTTACTTTTGGGTGGTCTGCAACCTTAACACTGTGCCTCTGAAGTTTATGTCTTGCCCTAGGCCAGGCTACCCCAGTTCCAACATTTGGTGCCTAGCGGTGGGATAACTGACTTGGTTGCAGCTACTCACTAGTAATTCAACGCAATACACTAACCTACACCAGGAGTTTTCTCCTTGCGGCCCTCCTAATTTACATTTTTGTTTTTTCTAAATTTATTTCTGGTGGTGGGTGGAGGTTGACCCCAGGACCCTTTTGGTTACCTCCTGTGTGAAAAGTTTATACTCTAGTAAAAATGGAGATAAATGTGGAAGAGCTGGATAACTATACTGTGACCCAACTAAAGGACTGGTGTCAGCAGCAAAATGTGTTTTTTTAAAAAGGGTGCCAAGAAAGGTGAGCTGCTGACAAGCATACGGGCATGGGTGGAGGCTCATTCCGGGGAGGTACCAGAATCAGAAGGGAGTGACAGGGACACTGTCGTTGAGACTGCAATGCTGTACCAAGCGGAGGGGGGAAATCTACTGACAGGTTCCAGGACACCTCCCAGGGTGGGCAGCAGCGTCTCGGAGAAGGGTTTAACTGAAGCCGAGCTAGAAGATAGGAGGGAGGAGAGGAGAATGAAGCTAGAATTAGCTAGGATGGATATGGAAAGGGAGGAAAGGAGGTTAGCTCATGAGCGAACCATCAAGGAGATGGACTTACAAGCTCTCATCCGTAGGTCTCCCAATCCAGACAATGGTGGCAGCGAAAAGAAAGTAGACACCAGGGAATTTAGACCCTACTTACCCAAAGATGTCATTGCTAGTTACACCCCAGGTGATGACATTGCCAAATGGTTGGCCGCCTACGAGGTTTCTTTAAGGGCTCACGGGATCCTAGAAACTCACTGGGGAGGTGGGCTGTATAAATACATGCCACCTGCTGGCAGAGACACCTTGTTGGCTCTGGAGCAGGATGAGCACTGGTGAAAAGTTTGGACTTACCCCTGAAAGGTACAGACAGAAATTCAGGGGAAGTCACAAAATGAGTAACCAGAATTGGGTAGACTTTTTAGACTACGCCAAGAAAGCTTTGGAGGGTTGGGTCAAGGGCAGCGAGGTAAAAGACTATGAGGGGCTGTACAATCTATTTTTGAAAGAACACCTCCTCGAGAAATGTTTTCCCGAGTTGCGCCAACACCTGGTGGACAGCAAGCTGACCGATCCCCGGAAGCTTGCAGAGGAGGCGGACACTTGGGCAAGTACCCGGGTGTCTTCCAAGGGGACAGGAGGGGATTCTCAAAAAACCGGACAGGGCGCCCCCCAGAAGAAAGAGGGAGGAGATAAAAAGAAGGAGTTCTCCAAAGGTCCCCAAAATAATCTCCAAGGTAAGGGAGCAGGTTTCACCCCTAGGGCAAACCCGCCCAGAAACCCTAATCCTGGCCAAAGCCAGCAGCCAAGGGTTCTCCACTGTTTTGAATGCGGTGGTGTTGGACATTATAAGGGAGATGTCAGATGCCCAAAGAGACCACCCCCTCCCACCGGAGGAAAGTCACCGGGAGTAGCTAGTGTAGCGCTCGGGGAGGAGTTGCCCTTAGATAAGGGGGGTGAGTGGGCGGGTGTCACCTTAGTGTCCCTGGGAGAGCGGGAGATGGTACCAAAGATCCAGGTGCCCCCAAATACTACAAAGTATGGGCAATGGGTTACCATCAATGGCCAAAGAGGGGAGGCTCTGAGAGATACAGGAGCCAGTATGACTATGGTGAGAAGTCAACTGGTGTCTCCAGAGCAGGTTGTTCCTAATGTACTCCACCCCGCCGCGATGGCTGACGGCAGAATGGGCCACTATCCAGTGGCTGAGGTTCCCTTTGAGTGGGAAGGGGTTGCAGGTTCACTTCGAGTTGCCGTAAGCCCTGCCGTGCCAGTTGATTGTCTGTTGGGGAATGACATGGAGCACAACACTTGGAGAGAGGTGGAATACCGGACGCATTCTGCGATGCTGGGTTCACCTGACTGGGCCTGTGTAAGCACACGGTCTGCGACTGCCCGGAGAGGGAGTTCGCCTGGGTTGGAGCCTGGAACAATGGCCCAACCCGCTGCCAAAAAGGGTCAGAAACGGAGACAGGGACAGCCTGCTTCGGCTTCCACGCCCCATGGGACGGATCGGCCGCCTGCGGTGGTAGGCCAGGAGTCCATGGAGGGGGGAGTAGACTCTCTGGAGGATTTACCCATTCCTGCTGAATGGCATGTGGAGGGAGGTCCTACCAGAGAGGAATTCTGTAGGGGGCAGAGGGAGTGCCCTACCCTTGAGGGACTGAGGCGTCAGGCTGAAGCCCAGGCAGCAGGTGATGTTACGGGACACTACCATCTTTACTGGGAGGATGGACTCCTCTACAGTGAACCCAAGGTACCTCTACCTGGCTCATCAAGGGCCTTGGTGGTCCCGCAGCAATACCGAGCCTTTCTGCTGGAATTGGCTCATGCGATACCACTGGCAGGACACTTAGGCCAGGACAAGACCTTTGCACGGCTTGTCCTCCACTTTTACTGGCCTCAGATGAAAGTGGCGTCCAACACATACTGTAGGACATGTGTATCCTGCCAGGCCAGTGGGAAGACAGGGGTGAAGCTAAAGGCTCCTCTGGAACCACTTCCTGTCGTTAGCACCCCCTTTGAAAGGGTGGGCATCGACATTGTAGGGCCATTGGATCCACCAACAACAGCTGGTCACAGGTTCATCCTGGTTCTGGTGGATCATGCCACACGGTACCCAGAGGCCATCCCTCTGAGGACTGTTACTGCACCTGTGGTAGCTAGGGCCCTGATGGGAATCTTTACTAGGGTAGGATTCCCGAAGGAGGTTGTGTCTGACAGGGGGACTAACTTCCTGTCCGCTTACATGCGGACCATGTGGAAGGAGTGTGGGGTGACCTACCGGTTCACCACTCCTTATCACCCCCAGTCCAATGGACTGGTTGAGAGATTTAATAAGACCCTGAAGGGCATGATAAGAAGTCTGCCAGAGAGCTTACGGAGGAAGTGGGACGTCCTCCTACCTTGCTTGCTGTTCTCCTACAGAGAGGTGCCGCAGAAAGGAGTGGGCTTCAGCCCATTTGAATTGTTGCATGGGCACCCGGTGCGTGGGCCTCTCAGCCTGGTGAAGGAAGGATGGGAGAAGTCTCCCAGAAAGCCTCCCCAGGATGTGGTGAGCTACATGTTGGCCTTCAGAAGCCAGATGGCCAAGTTGTGGAAGCAGGCTGCTGACAACCTGGAGGCCAGTCAGGCAGTCATGAAGGAATGGTATGACCAAAATGCTCACCCGGTGGAGTTGGAGCCTGGCCAGAAAGTTTGGGTGATGGAACCTGGAGAGCTAAGTGCCCTTCAGGATCGGTGGACAGGTCCATTTGAGGTGTTGGAGAAAAAGGGTAAGGCCACTTACTTGGTGGATCTTAAGACCCCGCGGCAGCCCCTACGGGTGCTGCATGCCAATCGCCTCAAACCCCACCATGAGAGGCCAGAGGTCATCCTGATGATGGTGACTGATGGTGCTGAGGAAGCAGAAAGCGAGCCTCTCCCAGACCTCTTTTCATGTCAAGAGAAGGATGGGTCGGTGGAGGGAGTGATTCTCTCCCCGTCTCTCACTCCTGAGCAACGAGAGGACTGCCGACAGGTATTGGGGCAGTACTCTTCACTGTTTTCCCTTGTCCCAGGAAGAACCCACCTGTGTACCCATGATGTGGACACAGGAGACAGCCCCCCAGTGAAATCCAAGACCTATAGGCTGTCGGACAAGGTGAAGGCTAGCATCCATGGCGAAGTTGCCAAGATGTTGGAGCTAGGAGTGATAGAACCGTCCAGCAGCCCTTGGTCCAGTCCGGTGGTGCTAGTCCCAAAAGCCGCCCCACCGGGCACCACACCAGAACTGAGGTTCTGTGTGGATTACCGAGGACTGAACTCAGTTACCAAAACTGATGCTCATCCCATCCCCAGGGCGGATGAGTTAATTGACCGGCTAGGAGCTGCCCAATACCTAAGTACCTTTGACCTCACTTCAGGGTACTGGCAGATCTCCTTGACAGATGGAGCAAGGGAAAGGTCAGCCTTCTCCACGCCTGAGGGACACTTCCAGTTCTGTGTGATGCCCTTTGGGCTCAAGAACGCCCCTGCCACATTTCAGCGACTGGTGAACCAGGTCCTCTCTGGAATGGAGGGTTTCTCGGCTGCTTACCTGGATGACATTGCTGTCTTCAGTAGCAGTTGGGAAGACCACTTGCAACATTTGCAAGCAGTTCTCCAGGCGCTGAAACAAGCTGGATTGACCATCAAAGCCAGCAAATGCCAGATTGGTCAGGGGTCGGTTGTGTACCTTGGACACTTGGTGGGTAGGGGGTCAGTGCAGCCCCTGCAGGCAAAAATTGAGGCAATCATGGCCTGGGAACCCCCCAAGACACAGACTGAGGTCCGAGCTTTCCTGGGCCTCACAGGTTACTACCGTCGCTTTGTGAAGGGGTATGGCACTATTGTAGCGCCCCTCACAGAGCTCACCTCTAGGAAACAACCTCGACGGGTAGTTTGGACAAAGGCTTGTCAGCAAGCCTTTGAAAAATTGAAGCAGGCAATGTGTGAAGCACCGGTCCTGAAGGCTCCCGATTTCTCCAAGGAGTTCATTGTTCAAACAGATGCATCCGAACATGGCATTGGGGCAGTGTTATCGCAACTAAATGAAGAGGGCCTGGATCAGCCTGTGGTCTTCTTATCCAGGAGACTGCTTCCCCGGGAACAGAAGTGGAGTGCAATTGAGAGGGAGGCTTTTGCGGTGGTGTGGGCTCTGAAGAAGCTGCGGCCATACCTCTTTGGCTCGCACTTCCTGGTTCAGACTGACCACCGCCCCCTTCGTTGGCTGATGCAAATGAAGGGGGAAAATCCCAAGCTGTTGAGGTGGTCCATCTCCCTACAGGGAATGGACTTTCGGGTGGAACATCGGCCTGGAGTGGACCACGCCAATGCAGACGGTCTCTCCAGGTATTTCCGCCTTAGTGAAGAGGACTCCCAAGGGGTTGGGTAGTTCTCCCCACTTTCAGCTGGGGGGGACGCGTGTTAGACCTGTCTGGATTTTTTGCGCAGTCCCTCCTCATTATTATTTATTTTGTCCCCTTTTTGCCCCTCATACCCTTGATAATTTTCTGTCTACTGACTTTTTGTAGGTGTTGGCCAGGGGGATAGGTGTTCTTTCTCCCCCTCATAGTCCTTTACCACAGGCCCAGAGGCCTGTTCTGACAGGAAAGTTGGCACCACCTAAAATGGTGGCCACCAACTGCCCTAACTGTCACACACAGAACTTGGCCATAGCCTAGCATAGGGCATTCTAGAACCTTCTGGTCCATTCTGGACCACTGAAGGGCAGCCTATATAAGGCGGAATGCGGGGCAGCCATTTTGTGCTGACCAGAGAGTGGAGGAGTGAGGCAGTGGTGAGAGGAGGAGGACGCACTGGGAGCAGTTAGTTTGTCCTTGTGGCAGACAGCCACTACAGGAAGACGTTCCCCCTTTTAACCCCTGACCAATCCCTCCCAATCACCTTCTTCTACTGAGGAGTATAGTCCTCTGCCCAGTATAGGATCCTAAAGTGACTGTTCCAGTTTAAGGATCCCCAGCGAGGCTGTGCAGCAAGGGTTCCAAACGGAGTGAGGCTAATCCTGTTGCCCTGCTCCTTACCCGGTTCATCCATTGGTCGCAAGCTGACTGCTGGAAGCCCCCTCTCCCCTAGCGCCACCTCGCCATCGTGTCCCTCTTCATATCTGTGGTGGAGGAGACAGTGAAGTGATAGGCTGTAGTGCCCCTATCTGGCGCGAGTCAAGCGGCGCCGTGTGGAGCATTGGCTGGATCAGGAGGTGAGGAGCCGGCTTGTGGTGGTTTTCCCCGGTCCCCGGAGTTGAGGAGAGAGAGGGGAGGCGCTGACGCGAGTGCGCGATCTCCAGGAAGGAGACGCTGCTCCCTCGCGCATGCCCCAGCGCTGTAGTGTCCCGGGTGCAGGAGGGGCCTAGGATCGAGCAGGCCCGGGTAGACGCCTCCTTCCTGGCAGCGTAGGCGGAGACTAACCTCATCAGGGCGAGCGCTACTGCGCAGGTCAGAGGAAGAAGCGGCCCCGCCGAGCATTGAAAGGAGCGCCGGCCGCCTCAGGAAACCCAGCAAGAGTCCCGCCTTCTCCCTCTGCTCGCGCGCCACGCAGAGGAGCTGGCCGAGCCGAGAGGGGGAAGCGGAGAGGCCCGAGAGTGGCCTGTGGGCAGTGGAAATTAGGCATAACCTTCCCCTCGAGCGCCACATAGAGGAGCTGGCCCGAGTGGGGAGGAAGGAGCATGAGAATGGGCATTGTGGAGCGTCGTGAGGCGTGAGGGCCCCCCCAGTCCCAGCTCCTTGATCCCCTTCATCGCTATTCCTATCAGCCTGGCGCAGGACGATCCCAATTCTTGGAATCAAAAGTAAGGAGAGTGGGGTTGTGGGAAAACGGATGCCAGGGAGCCTTTTTCAGGCAGTGAGAAATACTGTCATCAGAGGTGATTCCCAACACCCTCACAGTGAACAACAAGGGTTCTAGGTTGTCAGAAATCTGAGGAGTGAATCCAGCTATTCTTCTTGGTGATAACCTTGGAACTGGCTACCGGGAGGAGGCCTACTTTGTCTCTAATCTGGCCAGGGTGATCTAGGTTAAATGTGATCATAAATCTGTTCCCCTATAGTCAATTGCTCAGTAGTGAATCCTTTTAGTGACTGTAATGTACGGTATTGTGATTCCTATTGAAACTGATATGTAATGAACTGTGATTCCATCTGAAGCTGAATTGTTGCACTTAATTAATTGTATGACAAGAGAAAAGAGTTACTTGCTGAAGGTGATTGATTAATAATAAGATTAAGAGTACTGTAGAAGTTAAACTAGTAATTCATTTAACAGTATTGGAAATGTGATTGCTGATTCTAAAATATCCTGAGATGTCCTAGATTGTATATTCTGAAACCAAAGAGCAAATTATTTTTATAAAGCAGTACTTATTTTTCCACATTTTTGGTGTAGCGTTTTCTTTTGTGTGATATTGCGTGGTTTTACTTTTGGGTGGTCTGCAACCTTAACACTGTGCCTCTGAAGTTTATGTCTTGCCCTAGGCCAGGCTACCCCAGTTCCAACAGTCCCGTTACCGAGAGCAGGAGGGTGGCCCAAAAGGACATGCTGCCCTTCAGTGCCCGAATACAGCGGCCCACATTGCCCTCCAGCATATCCGCAGCTGTGTGGTACACATGTACTCCCAAGTATTTCAGGCAACTAGGCTCCCAATTGAGTAGCGGGCGGGTGGCAGGTCGCATCTCTACCTGTCGCAGCGGAAATAAACAGGATTTGGACCAGTTGACTTTCAGACCAGACAGCCTACCAAAAAGCGCGAGAAGTCTCTCCGCGCCCTCCAGCGCCTCACTTGCATCCTCTAGGAATAGCAGGAGGTCATCCGCGTACAGCGAGATAAACTGTGGGCTTCCCCTGTAGACTAGACCCTTGTAATAATGTCCCGTCCTGGCTTCCGCCGCAAAGGGCTCTATCGCTAATGCAAACAACAGGGGGGATAGTGAGCACCCCTGCCTAGTACCACGGCACACCCGATATTGGTGCGATATGAGGGAGCCCACCCGCACCCGTGCCATCGCCGATGCGTACAGCACCCTCGTCCAACATATGTAACCGTCTCCAAGGCCAAAGCGCTGCATGACCCTGTACAGATATTCCCACTCTAAACTATCGAACGCCTTCTCAATATCAATTGATAATACTAAAGGCGTCCGCGCACTCGACAGCGGGTCTCCCAGCAGTCTTATTAGTCGTCGAATATTGATAGTAGTGTTTCGCGTAGGGATAAAACCAGATTGGTCATTATGGACCAGTCCCGACATGTGCTGTAACAGTCTGGTCGCCAGGATGGTACTCAGGATTTTGTAGTCCGTTGTCAGCATGGACAGCGGCCGATAGGATGCTGGTCTGCAGCTCTTCCTCCCTGGCTTCAGCAAAGGGATCATTAGAGCTTCACACATGGACTGAGGCAGCCTGCCTTTGACCTTGGCTTCATTATATACCGTTTGGAGCCGCGGCGCAAGCTGCTCCAGGTATTTACTGTAAAATTCTATGGGCAAACCGCCCAAGCCCGGAGTTTTATTACGAGCCATCCACTTCACAGCACTCCTGATCTCCGCTCGATCAATATCTCTGCCCAGGGTCTCTGCCTGCTCTTGGTCTAGCTGCGGCAACTGCAGCCCCTCCAGGAAGGTGTCAATTTCGCATTCCTGTCCCTCCAACGCACTCTTATAAAGAGTTTCATAGTACGATTGGAAGCTGTCCAGTATTTCCATTTGGGTGTTGAACGTGCAGCCCCCTTCCCCTTCTATGGCCAAGATCGGGTGGCTATGTCTAGTGGGGTTAGCCAACCAAGCGAGCAACGTCCCAGCCTTGTCCCCCTCAGCGTGTGCCCTCATCAAAAAGGTCTTGTGGTCGAAGCTACGGAGCCGTTCCACTTCAACCGCTACTGCTTCCCTGGCCTCACAGACAGCATCCTGGAGCTCAGGATGATTAGGTCGTTTCACCTGCATACTCCTGCATACTTCCCTATGCAGTGGCCTCTGATAACAACCTTGAAGGCATTCCACTCCATCGCTCTGGATGCCGTGGCGCCGTCGTTTTCATCAAAATAATGAGTAATCCCCTCTCCCAGTGCCTCCCGAAACGGTGGGTCGTCTAGTGTATCAGGCCGCAGTTGCCACGTTGGGACCCGCGAGACCTCAGTCATCCAATTTAGCGTTAGCAGTAAGGGGTTATGGTCAGACAGCGTGCGAGTTAGGTACTCGGTTTGCGCCACAGCAGAGATCACGAGCGGGGAGCACAAAAAAGCATCAAGTAGGACATGGAGGTCGTGTAGGCTAGAATAATACGAGTAGTCCCTCACAGTTGGGTGTTGCGCGCGCCAAGCGTCCTCCAACCCCCACCTCTCTTGCCACTCAAGCCTACGTTTCACCAGTCGGTGCACCGGGGATGTTCCTAAAGGTGGGTGGGACCTATCCAGTGTGGTGTCTGCCACTGAATTGAAGTCTCCACCCACCATGATAGGGCCCGTTAGGAAGGTCGCTAGCGCACCAGAGAGCTTCGTCAAGTAAGACAATTGGTCGACATTGGGTGCATACACGCTACAAAGCACTATATCCCGGCCCTTAAGTTTGCCCTCTACAGCCACAAACCTACCCTCTGGGTCTATTATATGCCTAACCGCTTGGAAAGGAGTCCCCGCCCTTATCCAAATCAACGCGCCCCTTGCAAATGCAGAATACGTGGTGTTGAATAGTTGCCCTCTCCACCTACGCTGCAGCGCAATACCCTCCTGCTTTGTCAGATGTGTTTCCGGCAATAGCGCAATCTGAACCCCCCTACAAACTAAATAAGCGTGAACCTTATGACTCCTCGCCATAGTGTGTAGCCCCCTCACATTCCAGGTTACACATTTCACTGTTCCAGAATTAGCCATAGTCCCATATTAACCGACATGATGCAACACAAGACCGTATCCAAGCGCATGTGGTGGCACTCTCCCAACCCAACCCCAAAGCAACTATCCCCCCTCCCCATTTCCCCCGCCTCGAGCCACCCCAACTGCCCTCGGCTCCCTCCCCCCCAGAACGGTACCTAACTTCGCGAAAGCAGCTCCCATCCAAACTTAGAAAAGGGCAAGAGAAACCCCCTCAATGACCCACCTATCCCGCAGTCTACACTACGGTAGCCTTATGGGCCAATAGGCCGTAACTCGGCTTAGAGGGCGTCTACCACAGTCCCATCCCCCCGCCCCACAATCCCCTCATAAACACTCACGAAAATCCAAACTGCTTTGCTGCATGCTTCAGCATCGGTAGGCACAGGCCCCCCAGTTATCATATGCAGTCAGCACTGTTAGTCTCCCTCTTCAAGCTTCGACAATTTCCTCCGACGTCTTTGGCATTACCACTGGGCCCCTGGTGCCATTACGTTCCGACAGGTCCGTTTCCGAGCCCGTGACGTGGCACTCCGAGTCCGAGCCCCGGCGTGATTGGGCCCCCACAGTCTCCGATAAATCCACCACTGCCTTGAGCGCTGCTCTTCTCTCCTCATCCGTTTGAGACTCCGTGGGTTTTCTGGATCTCTGTCGATGCCTTCGGAGCCTCTGCGATTTCCGCACCGGTTGTTGACGCATTTCCTCTTCGGCTCTGAATTTTGCTCCGTCCGTCCCCGCCTTGTAAGTGTCCCACCACGCCCAGGCATCCGCCGACGTAGGAAAGAAGAGCGTCTTGCAAACCACCACTACTCTCAGCTTGGCTGGGAAAAGAAGCGAATATTGTAAACCCTCAGCTCTCAGTTCTCGCTTGATTGATAAGAAGGAGGCACGCAGTTTCTGAGTCTCAAACGTATAGTCAGGGAACAACGTTACGTTGCTGTTGTCCACTTGGAATGGGCCCACGTCTCTGGCCCGTTGCAGCAGCCAGTCTCTGTCCTTATAGTGCAACAGTTTTATCACTACTAGACGGGGTGGCTGGCCCGGCTTAGGAGGCCTAGCCGGGACTCGGTGCGCTCGTTCTAATGTGAAGAAAGGTGAAAGACCCTGCGGCGCCACTTCTGATCGTAACCAGTTGTCCAGGTATCCCACCATGTCACCGGCTTCCTTTTTCTCCGGCAGACCTACCAAGCGTACATTGTTGCGCCTGCTGCGGTTTTCGGCGTCCACCGCCCGCCGTTCCAGTACCTGTATACGATCAAGCGCATCCACCAACCGCCCCTCCATGGACTTATGCGCCGGCACCAGTCCCTGCAGGGTTTCCTCCGTACCTTTGACCCTGTCTCTCAGTTTGGCGTGGTCCGCTCGCAGGAGCCCCAACCCCGTCGCCACCTGAGCTATGTCTTGCTGCAAAGCGTCCTTCGTGGCCGCAATGGCCTCCAGAATACAGTCCTGCACCTGCTGTAACTCCGCAGGGCCCTGCGCCGTGCCATCCGGTGCTTCAGAGCTGGTAGCTCCTTCCACTCTTCCCTTGGGCTTCCCCATCTTGCCTTTACGCCAACCGACAGTGCCCTCGCCGCGATTCCAGAAGGGGTCCCCTCAGCTCCCCTCCAGTCGGAGGGATCGCAGCAGGTGCACACGCAGGGCCAATAGGTCTGCGAGTTTGGGTTCCCGAGACGCTTCCAGCACACTCTGGGCGTTAGCACATAGAAGCCGGTCAGTGCCAACATCACAGAAGCTGCTCAACGCCCTGTCGCCTCAGCTCCCAGCTCTGAGGGCTCGCCCACAAACCAGGCACACGCAGCGTTCCACATCAGGGCCCAGCCAGCCCCGGCACGTCGTCCGGCACTCCAATCCCTTTCCAGGCAAGCACTCCGCTAGGGCACAGAGGATCCCCCAATATCACGCACTCCCCGCTCCGCTCACCTCATATGTGACTTCAGGCCGGCACCGTGTCCCAACTATTGCCGCTGTCCCATTTGTAGGGCCCGCTGCCTCCGGTCTGGGTCTCAATGGCGATCAGCGCCAGGACATCCTGTCGCAGCTCCAGGGGCCCCTGTCAGCGATGATTCCTGCGGCTCAGCTCACGCAGGGTGAACCCTCGCGGGGAACGCCCTGCCACTTAGTTCCGCTCCAGGCAGCACGGGTGCCGACGGTACTGCCGGTGAAAGGGCCCCAGAACAGTCTCGGTCCAGGCCCCCTCACGGGGCTCTCCCTGCCTCCAGGCCGGCCAGCACACTCGTCCCCAGTGACCCCAGAAGCGTAGGCAGTCTCAGTGCAGCCCGGGTCCCGCACCTCCTCAGTCTTGGTGCGCCAGTGGGTGTCACCCCTCACTCTACCATTGCCGGCAGCCCACCATCGGCCATCAGCCCTGTCAGGTCCGTCATACTCTGGACTCCGGCCGCTGGGAAATCCTCACCCCGTTGGGCAGATGCGCCGTCCTTCCCGCAGCCAAGCCCCAGTCAGGACACCCGCTGTCTGCAGTGCTCGCGGCTCTCCTCCTCCGCCCCAGCTCACGGCAGCTCCTTTATTTGCTGACTCTCGGGGCGGCCGCCATCTTACGGTTCTTTGTGAGGGCCGGTCAGCGGCAGAGTCAACCCCCGCCTGCAGAGCCCAAAGTCACGGCTCCCATCGATGTCGGTGCTCTGGTTGAGCCGAGCGGCGCTGCCACACACCCCAGCCGGTCCGAGGAGGTCGCTGTGCACTATCGATCCTCAGCTGTACCGGCTCTCAGTGCCAGCCGCCATTTTGGGCCAGACTGCCCTGATGTCCCTTTGTTCCCACCAACGGGTCGATCTACCGCCAGAGTGGCGTTATATCCGGCTCCTGGGGCGCCGCCGCCGTTCCGATGCATGGTGCTGCCAGGATGGTACCGTTCACGCCGGATTTCGTTCCGTTTTCAGGATGCTATCGGGGATCGGGCGCGGAGCTCCAGTCCCCTCGGCATCCAAGCCACGCCCCAAGGCTGTATTGTGTTGAGCTGTGACGCTCTATAAATTTATGAATTGCCAAAAGAAAAAGGCAATAATAAGGAAATTACCTGGAAATCATCTTATGGAGACTGCGTGCGAGCAATTTAAGGATTGTTGACTGGGTGGTTTTCATTGCTGTAGGTTTTAAGTTTGATGGGATAGTCGTTCTCTTGTATTAGCGTGGCCTTTGACATAGCCTGTGAGGCGTTGCCGAGCTAAGATCTTTGTTAGGCAGGCCGGCCTGTTTCATTAAAATAGTTATTTACACATAACAATGTCCCGCCCAACGGCTAGACTCGGTTTACGAGAGTGCAGTGACTACAGTTGAGCGCCCCTTCATGTTGTTCCTTCTGCAGCAAAATGTTGAAATACAGTGATGCACTTTACCTTGGGAGTCCGAACAGGGCCAGCTCTAGGGAGGTGTAGATGCGACCACACTGGGCATTAACTTGGGGTGGGGGATCCTTATTGAAAATGTGATCATTTTAGTACCTGCTGCCTCGTTCTTGGCCTCCAGCAACTTTCAGACATCAATTAAAATGTCAAGAGAAGTCCTGTGATTAATCAGCTTCCTGGAAAGAGAACGAGGTTTCTCTATGGAAAGTTTGATCCTAAGGCAGCGCAGAGGGTTAAATTGCCTACTGCTAAGAAAGTGTACCATGCAGATAAGGAGTGCATATAATGTAAATAAGTCAGTGGGTTACTGCTCTGTAAGAGCTCCTTTTGTTACTTGTCGTTTATAATTCAAAATCCTAATATAGAACATTGAACTATTAAATGTCACCCCAGAGCGCTGCTGTAAACTGCAAGGTATATGTTAGAGCTGCATGTTTTTTTGCCCAGTCTTTCATTATCCTAATCTTGTGAAAAGAGTTCATTTGGATAGAAAACAATTCTTATTATGAAAGAGAACCCTTAACAATGATGTGCGTTTTTAATTCTGAATTTGTGCCTTTCCTGAAGAAGAACTTTAACTATATTGTCTACACTACAATGTAGTACTGTCTGATGTAACATTTCCTATACACTGATTTACACACATATGATTGTCTCTGTGCAATGTGTGCATGGTATAAAGTGCTCTGACACCTTACACTAGTGTGAGTGGTGCTTCAAAACTAAATGAATCTGAGAGACAGTGTTATTGAGAGGCACTGTGGAAGGGTGTTAGTGAGGGAATCCGTGGCAGAGGTGATCGTTGGGGGGGGGGAGGGGCACCAAAAGACATTGTCACACAGGACACCGCCAGCGCTAAAGCCGGCCCTGGGTCCAACGAATGAAAAATAGACGTCAGAGGCACGTTTGTTTTTAACATTTAAATGAAGCTGTAAATTGACGTTTTCGAGTTGCTTTAAGTTCTACACTGACTCAGCCTAGGGTTGAGGAGCCTGCCCCGACGCTTCACCAAATGCTGCTTATCTTGTTCATTTTTTTACCTTACATGTATTGCTAAATTGGGCTGCTGAGCAGTCTACTTATTTGTATTTGGGTGAAAATTCTAGAGCACTACAGTGTTTTTATGGATCTCTGGCTTAGGAGGCACAAAGCATGTGTGTGGACATAAAAAGCCACATCTATCATAATTACTGAAGTATTGCTAACATGAGTCTTAGAGCAGCCTGCCATGCAAGATCATTTATTGTTGTAACTTGCATTTCTATACAATTTCTATATGTTTGGATAAAAGGGATAATATTGCTTGTCAAGTTTTTCTTAGCATTATTATTGCAAATCATTTAATGGTTTACTAATTTTAATAAAACAAAAATATTTTAAACGTTTCTCTGTCAGCCCTTATGTTTGATGCATGGACGGGAGTAGGTGGGACAAGTGGATTTTACAGGACATGTAGCTCTCAGTGGCATTTTGTCCCTTGGACAAGTAGATTATTTTGAAAATTCCACACCCCTGAGAAACATAGAAATAAAAGACATAAAACAACAAATTAGAAAGCTGCAACATACCTGGCTCAAAACAAACTTTTCCTACAGAAAATTAACAGATTATACAAGTCGGTGATCAAAAAAGCTAAGAAAAGGTACTATTCAGATAGAATTCAAAAAGCTAAATGTGCAAATAAAGAATTCTATAAAATACTCAATGAATTTCGCAAACCAAATTGCCTAGAAGGAACTCATCCTGTTACTCAAGATTTCACAGACAAACTGGCAAATCATTACATGGACAAAGCAGACACGTTGGACTCGTACTTAAAACAGAAACAAAGCACCAGCACTAACCCTTGTACAAAACAACAATCCAAGAATGCTCTAATCAAGCCTCTTCGTTACTTCCAACACATCTCACCCAATGAATTTATGGACCTGGTCAAAGCAAGCAGGCCTGCCGGCAGTCCTTTTGACCCCTGTCCACCACAAACTTTCAAGACAATTTTTTAACAACCTCTGCTGCCACTCCAGTAAGAAGAATCATTAACGATTCCTTAACCACAGGGATATTTCCAGAAGAACTAAAAAAAATGACACATACTCCCTTAACTGAAGAAAACAAACTTGGACCAGCTGAACCCTGACGACTATAGACCCTTTGCAAGTGGACCTTTCCTGGGCAAACTGATAGAAAGAGCAGCGTTCGCCCAGATGTCACAATTAATTGAAGAGAATGACAAACTTTCCGACTTCCAAACAGGATTCCGTCCAGGAAAAGGCACTGAATCTGCCCTACTTGTCATCTGGGATGACCTGAAGAATACAGTTGACCACAACGGTGTTGCAGGGCTACTCCTCTTGGACCTCTCAGCTGCCTTTGACACAGTTGACCATGACACTCTGAAACAAAGACACTATGAAGCCGGCATATAGGAAACTGCTCTAGACTGGATCGCGTCCTACCTTCGAAACAGAACTAATGTCATCCATACCCCACCTTTCTCGTCCAAACCGTACTCCTCAAAAGCAGGGGTCCCTCAAGGTTCTATCATCTCGCCCATGCTTTTCAACATCTACATGACGTCATTACCAGTACTGATCAATAAATGTCACTTCACGTCCAATAACTTTGCAGATGACACGCAAATACTCCTTCAACTGGAAAATCACCAATTTTCAGCTGTCTCAGAGCCGTGGATCAGTGGATGACTTGGAGTCATCTCAATTTGAATGCTTCAAAAAGTGAAATACTGACGTGTGGCAATTGGAAACATTATAACCTGCTTGCCCCATGGCCTAATGAACTGGGATCACCGCCTAAAGTATCGAAGGAAGTAAGAAACCTCGGAATGACCATGGACTCCAAGCTGTCGATGAATGCCACGTGGATAAACTATCAAGATAAAGCTCTGTCACTATAAAAAAGCTGCGACAAATTTTCCCTCATTTGGGATTTCCACACAAGGTCCAAGCTACCATCTCCCTTGTTCTGTCCAAACTCGATTACGCCAATAGCCTCCACCACGGATCACCTTTAACGACCATAAAAAGACTACAACGGATTCAGAACTTGGCTGCCAGACTACTCTTGCATATCAAACCGCGAGACCACATCTCCCCTGCCTTGAAAGCCCTACATTGGTTACCCGTTGCCAGAAGATCCACGTTCAAGCTGCTTTGTATCACCCACAAAGCAATACATGGAATGGGACCGCTCTTCATCAGAAATAAAATCACCAAACACATTCAACAAAGGAACCTCTGCTCTAAAGGAGCATCTCGCCTCAAAATCCCACCGTACATGAAACAAAAACATGGGTGGCACATCCATCTCTGTTCAAGCAGCCAAACTATGGAACTCTTTAGCCCCCAATATAAGGTCCACCGAAAACCACCTTATCTTCAGAAAACTACTCAAGATTTGGCTCTTCCCCACATAAGCACCATACGCAAATAGAAATTTACAGCATATCCCTCTGTATATAAGCATTTGTTTTCACTATAGATATGTACCTATCTTTGTGTATTACTTTGTATAAACATGTAAAATAATTATGTTGTTGAGAGAAAAAAAAATCATAATAATAAATAAATAAAAATTATCTTTGGTCTACATGTACATACTTCCATTGTGTATCTATGTACCTTCCATGTACTTGGATCTGTGTGTCTGTTACTTTTCACCTGAAAAAGCATTTCCAATGCACTACCCTATTTCTCATCGTGTGTCTCTATCAACATCTGTAATCTACATATACTTACCTCCTTTATGTATCTATATACTTTCAATGTACTTATGGATCTATATATTTATCACTTTCTTCTAATTTAGCATTTCCAATGCACTACCCTATTTCTCAGCCTATACTTCGCTCAATATATCGTCTAACCCAACCTTCTGACTCATCTCAAACTTCTTTCTACTGCTCTTTCCAATGCACTACCCTATCTCTCATCCTATACATCTATCAACATATCCTCTATATCCACTCTCTCATTAATTCCAAACCCCATACCACTACTACGATCCCCAAAATAACCCTTTCTAGACTCTCCCCTACTCTACCCCTCCTTGCATCATCTGACACCTATTTTTACTATACCAATCCCCTAAAACAAACCTTTCTAAACTCCTTCCCTCTGACTCCTCCCCTCCAAAACTCCTTTTTACTCATCCAAAAGCCTCCTCCTACAGCTAATACCTAAAAAATATTTTTTTTTTAAATCCTTCACTCTTTTATCGCTCCACTATCCTTTTCAATCAAAATTAACAGACTAACATGTTCACTTCTCAAATTCCATATTCAACTATACTAATTCACCACTAATCCTTTATTGGGTGCCAGAGTAGCGTGCTACTCGCCAATAAAGCGTCTCAACACCCCACCAGGGTTACAAGCTCTATATAAATGCAAACCTTTTCCCTTTTCTACCCCTCCAAAACCCTTCTCAATCCAAATAACTGACTAACATATCCACCACAAAAATACTTTCATGTTTCACCTTTCTAATTCAACAATAATCCTGATGGGTTCCAGAGTAGCATGCTACGTGCTCTTCAAAACCCCATCAGGGGTAGCAAACGCTTTATAAATACAAACCTCTTTCCCTCTTCTTTCCCGCCACCTACCCTTCTCTACCCAAATGACTGAATAACATATACACTACTCAAATTACTTCATATTTTACTATACTAATTTTCAACAATCAGGGGTATCAAGTGCTATATGAATGCAAACCTTTCTTCCCCTTTTATCCCTCCGCTATCCTTCTCACTCCAAATAACTGACTAATATCCACCACTGAAAATACTTCATATTTCACCATATTAATTCACCACTAATCTTTTATGGGCTTCCTGAATAGTGTGCGTCAACACGCCATCAGGGGTAACAAACACTATATAAATCCAAACCTTTTTCCTCCTCTATCCTTCTGCTATCATTCCAAATCCATATAACTGACTAACCTATCCACCGCTTAAAATGTACTTGCATGTTTCACTATACTAATTCAACACTAATCCTCTATGGGTCCCGGAGTAGCGTGCTACTCGCCGCGCTTTGTCAGGGGTAGTAAGTGCTATATAAATGCAAATTACAATACAATACAATACAATTAATTCTAAAGTAAAAACACAATCACTATCACTGAAGGGGAATAGCTTGTGTGTGAATGGGCTCTTTGTGAGACAGCAAAATGCAGTTACTCAAAGCGAAGTTAACCATTGGCTTAAGTAGGCTGACCCACTGCCCCGTGCTATGTGCTGTAGTGTGCAGAAGCAAAATATGAATGACACAACAACAGACAAATGAGGTGGCTGAAATTGTACATATTTGAGTAAAATCAAAAGTTCTTGGCTAATGCTGGACATAGAAATTTATACACAAAGAGTAACATCTTCATAAATTATTCACATATTTTATTGTTACAAGATCCACACTAGAAAATAAGTCAACAATGACTCATTTTTTTAAACATAATGACGAGAACTCCAAGGACATCAGATTCTAACTGACGGCCATGGGCTGACGTCAGAGCATCAATCGACATGTCATGTGACCCACAAAATGCACAAGTAGCACCTCCACAAGTACAAGACTAAGATGCAGCGCTTGAAGGACATGCTTAGGTCCTCAAATGGTGCGAAACCTGGAAGAAGTAAGTCTGTAGGGGGAAAGGGAGAAGTGGGCTTTTACTAATTGGATTGAGGCGCTGAGTTGTTTTAGTAATCTTATAGCTTTGATTCTTTGTGTTTCTTATCCTCCCCCAACAGTGTGACAATAGGATCCACCCACATCTAAGACTCGATGAAGTAGTAGAGTCCCGACAATAAAGTACAGTTAGATAGTTAACGGTTGCATGCCTGCAAGCACATTTGTTCACTGCAGTTTGTTTGTTCTCACCCAAACACGAGGGTCTGAGGTTGAAGTTCGTATGTTATGCCTGAGGTTGAAATGTTTTATGAGTCACTTACTTTGATTTGGTGTCTGTGCATTAAGAGTGAAGCAGGGTGAATCCTGAGGTACTGAGAGAGAGTTAGTCTAAGGGATGGGGGGTTTACACTGGTATGATGGCTTAAGGGGATGTTCGTCTAATATAAGACCGTTTCTGAAGGCAAAGTATAATAAGCGGTGGAGGGGATTTTCACCATGATTTACATTTTGCAAAACATAACTTAAAGCGAATGTAGGGTGCTCAAATTGGATCAGGTTGTCAGGAGGTCTAGCAGCTTAGTATGCATTTATCTCATACCCCGGGAACCGTGACTAGCTTTGCACAAGCCACAAGTTAAGTGTTGACAGTTGCTCAACACAGACCCCACTTTACAGCAGACCCATATGCTGGGCTTGCACTTAGGGCCATGACTCAGCACATTTAGTCCGAACACTCACTGTTTATGGCCCTCCCTGAATATACCTGTGAACCACGATCAGTGGTCTCTAGACACAAGGTGTGAGTAAGTAACCCGCCCAATAAGCCCTCTGAGCAAGGCCTTGTAATATTGGGGTGCAGTCCATCCATTACTTAAAACCCCTTCAAAAGCATCTGATTTAATTCGTCCTTTGGCTATGCCAAGCACATTCTGAGCACAAAGAATGGGTTTTGTTGAGACCCTGTGTGCTCTGGGAGCTCGCATCCCAGAACTATCAGGAGCAGGCAAATCGCCCTGAGATAAGTATAGAGATGTGTGATTGGGTTAGATACTTGAATCAGCTATATTCAATTGGTGAGGATGAATAAAAGCCACAAGTGGCAACTGCTAACAACCCAATCCAAAGAACAACATTTTTTTCTGGCTATAGCAGGGCCGGACTGGCCGTAGCGGGCACGGGGCAATCCCCCGGTGCGCCGCAGGGGTGGGGGCCGGTTTTGGGCTGCAAAATCGGCCCTGTAACAAAATCGTCCGAAAACCAGCCCTGGCAAAGAGCTCGGCGGCACCCCCAACGGGGAGAGGAGGGGGGGGGGGGGAATTGGGGAAGGGCTGAGCACTTTGCCAGGGCCGGTTTTGGTTCCCAGTCCGGCGAGGTGGAATTAGCTATTACTAGTCAAAAACAAATAAAGCACCAGGCCCAACTACTGTCCTGGCAGACTTTTACCACTCTGAGCCCAAGGTACAGACAAAAGATGTAACTACGGTTCTTCATTCTGTGTCAGCAACCGGTGCTGTTCTGGGCTCAAGGCAGTCAACAACAACCATTCCGCTTTATAAGAAGGGCAGCCGGCCAACCCGGCCTACTATAGATCTATTTCATTGCTAGATGGATGCAAAATCGTATTCAGGTTTAGGTTGACTCTTAAGTTATCCTTTCTGATATCCTGGAGGGTTTTAGGAAGGGTATTGAAATGGTCGAGGAGGCCTTGAGGCTGTACTTGATATGTGTAAAATATATCAGTAGTAGCAGGAGGGTCTACAAGTCGGTGATTGTCGCATGCTAATAACAGCCTTATGGAATTAGGACTCGAGCAGCCCTGGCATAGTCTTACACTTGTTAATGTACACAATGACTCTTTGATGCATATATACGTTACCTATAAGAAAAAGTTGCCTTAAACTATATTTAGATATGATCTAACTTGAAGGTCATACACTTTCTACTTTGAATTTAGGCTTAGTACATTACCAATGCAAGATTACATGTCCAATATATTTATTTATTTGTGGTATTTATAAATTACACATTCATTGTTGAGGGTATATCCCGGTGCTAGAGCAAGATCTCATACAAAATAACCACAAGACAGAAGAAAGGCACAACACCCCAGAATAGCAAACTGCCAGGGTTTCAACAATTTCCGAAGAAATGCTAAATCAGAGATATAGCACAGTTTAAGCTGAAAGGCGTCAATGGAAGACTGCCAAGTAAGAGACGGATCCTCCCCCATACACATTCTAGTAATGCGTGTCCGAAGAATGATGGGCTGGTTTACTGATCTGAAGGATCTAGAGGGCATATAGAGACAGGATCTGTTTCTCAGAACTCCCGGACTGGTAGAATAAATTGCCCGATGCACATGAAATATTAATTTGAAAACAGCTCTCTTTAGCACAGGCAGCCAGTGAAGACGTTTTAACCAGCCCTATGTAGGGGACCTACTGGGAAGATTGGAGATCAAATGCACAGCCATGTTTTGTATGGTTTGCAAGCAGGTGAAAAGATAATCGGCCATCCTTGCATATAAAGCATTACCATAGTCAAGCCGACTAGTAATGAGTGCCTGGATTATAGTTTTGTTATTGACTCAGAATCCAATAAAAAGTTCTACGAAGTAAGGGCAAAACACCAAAACAACTTCCGCATATCATATTAACCTGGTCTTTCATAGAGAGGAAGATATCAATCTAGAAACCCAAATGTTTCAAACTTTTTCAGCTTTGTGGCAGGACCCAAAGCAGCTAGCCACAGAGAATCCACCTTGTTACTGTTAGCCTTCCCATATAATAAAATGTCGGTGTTCTCCCTATTAAGCTTTAGATAATGAGACCAAATCCAATCTGCTACTTCAGTGAGGCACCCCAAACAGTCCCCTCCAATAGCTTCACAATTTTCTTAAATAGAGACAATTAACTGACTATCATCCGCATATTAGATGATATTCATACCCCATGCTCTTACAATGCCTATCAAAGCGGTGATATAGATGTTAAACAGGATGGGACTAAGGGACAAGCTCCATTTGTTTTTTTTACAACAGTGGCAATATTAATATTAAGAATTCTTCAACTTAAAAGGCGGGCATCTGAACTAACTGAGAGCGATTGCTCAAAAAAGAGCAACACCACTTCAAGATATTAGTATGCAGTCCAATCTTGGGCAGTCTTTGCAACAGTAGATAGTAGGCAACCATATTAAAGGCTGCAGAAAGGTCTAGAAGAATGAAGGCGACTGATTTACATCCACACGGAGCTTAATACTATCCATCACTGTCAACATCGTTGAATCAGTACTGTTATTTGCTCTAAACACTGTTTGTGAGGAATCCACCAAAATATTCTCCTCCAAATAGACAGTGAGTGTCCAATAGATTACAGAAGAGTCTAGTAATGGCTTCTAAGACTGGTATTTAGGAGGTAGACCAACTATTTTACATTTTATAATTTTCTGAACAAAGTCACATACAGGAATAGAAAATTAGTCCCATCACTTAATATCTATGTCGTTACAGAGTACACCAATGCGTTAGATTTATGCTGACTGGATATCAATATACTATGCTATACGGGGATGTCGTCAGTTTGGCATACAAAGATGATCACTGACAGGGTCAAATTGTAGTTGAAGTGCTTACCTGTGTGTTGCACAATGCACTTTATATTTATTTGTAGTGTTAGACCTCATAATTGGTACTGTTGTTAATGTATCATTATTATTTGTATGCCTGCATAGTGTGGTTGATGCAATTAATGTGATACAATTGTACACGTTGTTTTTTGGCTTTTAGCTGACAACAACAAAGACTGTCTGACTGACCCTGTGTTTTGCGCCTCTGCTAGAAATGCAGTTTTTTGTTATGTCATTTGTGATGTGAACTGTGACACCATATGTGACATGGTGTGTGAGTAGCTCTACGGGTGACTGATTGAGTGTGTGAATAGCTGTATGGGTGTATGAGTGGAAATGTCAGTGGCTATATTAGTGAGTGGGTGTATGAGTGGCTGTGTGGGTGAGTGAGTGGATTTGTGTGTAGATCTATAAATCAGTGAGTAGATGTGTAAGTACTGGTATGGGTCAATGGGTTTGTGAATGGTTGTGTGGGAGTGGATGTATGAAAGGTTCTATAGGGGTGTGAGTAGGTGCATTTTGTTTTGTATGATGTCATCAGTGATGTCACTGGCCATGTCATGAAGTCCCTCTACAGTAAAGTGGACGTCATGCCCCAACCAGTAGTGTACCACGAGCCGCGTTTGCAGAGTGGTGGAGAAAGGGGACGTGGCCTCCGAAGACCTCTTAGCAATCCCGCTATGTGGGACTTATTGGAGATAAAAGGAGGGGTAGAAGGAGGCCAACTACCTCTCCTGTTACCCCCAGTAAGTTCCATACAGCAGGATTGCTAAGACCTGGTGGGAGGTCATACCCCTTTCTCTACCACTCTGCAAACATGCCTCCTGGCGCACTACCAGTTGGGGGATGATGTCCCCTTGGCTCTTGAGGGTCCTTGAGGGCCAACTAGTCTTCTGATACCTCCAGTAAGACCCACACAGCTGGATTGCTGAGAAGTGGTCAGAGGCCATGCCCCCTTTCCCCATCACTCTGCAAATGCACCGGCTCGCACAATGCTGCTTGGGGGAGGAAGTCCACTTTAGTCCTGAGGCCCTCAGGAGGCCAGGGGACCTCATCCCCCATCAGCAGTGCGCTTGGAGGCGCATTAGCAGAGTGGTGGAAAAAGGGGGTGTTGCCTTTGACCACCTCTCAGCAATCCCATTGTGTGGGGCTTAGTCGAAGTAACAGGAGGACTTGTTCACCCATAAGGACCATCAGCAGTCAGGGGCACTTCATCCCCGCACCAGCATCGTGCCAGGAGGCGTGTTTGCAGAGTGGTGGGAAAGGCGATGGGGCCTCCGGCGAGTTGGCAGCTTTTTTTTCTACTTTTGAGGAAGGGAGGGCGTGTGGCCCCCCCTTCCCAGGACTATTTTGGGCCCCGGGGATCTCATCCACCAGGGCCTGACCCTTTTTTTTTTAAATTCCTTTTTTTTTTTAAACAAAAAGGGAAGGGGCCCCCCTCCTGGGCTACTTCGCCCCATCCCCCGGGGCATGACCCTTTTAGTATTTGTATCTACTTTTTTTCTTTAAAAGGGAGGATCCCATACAGCCTCCCTCCTGGTCCATTTTTGGCCCTGGGTACCTCATCCTCCGGGGCCTGTTCATTTAAAGAGGGTGTCTCTAGGGCACCCACTCAACAATGGGACCGCGGGGGAGCCTGAAGTCCGCACAGTTCCGGCCAGCTCCCGCCTCCTGCGGGAGCCAGCATTGCCTTTTACACACAGGGAGCTGCTGACATGCAGCTCCCTGTGTATAAAAAGGAAAGTGCTCCACTTTCAGCAATCAAGAGCAAAATGCTCTTGCTTTTTAAAACCGGAGCACTTGTTTGCTGTGGCATGGAGGGAGAGGTGCTCCCAACATGTCATCGCAAACTGAAGTGTCCCAGGGTTGGGGACACCGGGACATTGCTGGAGCGGGCCCTGGGGGTGGCGGTCCCCAGGGCCAGCTACGGCTCCAGGAGGGGGGCGCGTGGCCCCCCTCATTCCTTGAGTTGGGTCCTGACCCGGGGAGGTGGCAGTCACTGGGGCACAGAACGGTCTGGAGGGGGGGCTACAGGCCCCCCTCCCATTTCTTAAATATAGAGTTTGGCCCCGGGGAGGTTGTGGTCCCAGGGACCGGGGGGGCTGTGTGCCACATTAAAATGCTATAGCCAATATTTTAAACTTAAAAAAAAAAATATTTTAAACTTAAAATGCTATAGCCCTGGAGAAGCGGGGGTTCCTGCGCCCCCCAGATTAGAATGTTAAAGCCCCGGGGAGGTGGTGGCCCCCCCCATATTAAAATGTTAGGGGCAGAGGGGTACTCAATGCCACCCATTATATTAGGCCCAGGGTGGTGGCGGTCCCCTGGGCCATAGTGCCTCCCCCGCACCTTTTTAAAAAAAAACAATTATCCCATGGGAGGTGGCAGTCACCGGGGGTGCGAGCTGACCCCTGCACCTCTTTAATTATGTTTGCAACAGGGAGGTGGCAATCCCTGAGGCACGGGGTGACTCATAGGCACCCCCGCATTAATTCATAAACTGCCCCCAGGACCAGGCCCACCGGGGGTCTTTATTTAAAGAAGCGCAGGAGACCAAGCCATGTCTAAAGTTTCCTATGGAAAATATTACGGGAAAAAAGCGTTTTAGGACCCCCCCTTTTCTTGGCCTCCCGCTTGACAGAGCACACTCAAATTTTCAAGACAGCAGCTGAAGTGAGCATCAAACTAGTTTTGAAAATTTCATGAATATTCGTCAAATGATGCCAAAGATATAGGCAACTGAAATATATATATATATATATATATATATATATATATATACATATCAACAATCAGTTCTAGGAACTTAATTTTCCTAGACGTGGAGATATTCGCAAAGGATAAGAAACTGTGCTCCAAGATCCACAGGAAACCAACTGCGTGCAACAGCATCCTCCACGCGAATAGTGGACATCCTGTAAGATTGAAATGGAGCATCCCTTATGGCCAAATGTTGCGAGCTAAAAGAAACTGCTCTGAACAGGAAGATCTTGCGCAGGAAATAAATAAAATGAGCCTACGGTTCCTTGAAAGGGGATATCCTGAAGATGTAATATCCTCCGCAAAAACCAGAATACACATGAAAAATAGAACTGATCTACTGGTTCCGAGGAACAAAAGGCCAGAAAACATCATGGATCCTGAAATCAATCATGAGAATGGAGTAACTAGATTAATCATGGATTTTGACAATCAGAGTACCGATATGAAAAGGGCACTACAAAAACATTGGCAAGTTTTACTCTTGGATGAAACCTTAAAGAAGACCTTAACAATGCACCCTAGCATTGCATATCGGAAGACTCATCCCTAAGGGACATCTTGACACAAAGCCATCTGGAACAAAAAGAAGAGAGCAAACAAACTTGGTTAACTACACCAGGATTCTGGAGATGCTATAAGTGTAAGGCCTGTGAGCACGGAGTTAACATCAAAGACTACAAGTTGCAAAACGGCAAAACAGAAAAAATCAAAGACCACATCACATGTGAATCGAAGTGTGTGGTCTATAGACTACAATGTCCATGTGACAAGCTGTATATCGGGAGCACAATAAATAAGTTGAAATTAAAAATACTTCAGCACTTAAGGGCAATTAAGAACAAGGACCCATGCTACCCGATGGCCACACACTTTGCCAAACACCATCAGAGTAATCCCATTTTACTAAAGTATTCAGGAATCAAGTTAAGCAAAATCTCAGAAAGAGGTGGTGATCAAACTGTACAACTGAGAAGACTTGAATCAAGAATGATATTGAGTATGGGAACTGAGGTACCCTTTGGGCACAATCTGGATGCCGAACTACATGTACATCTGTAGATAGAAGCTGAGGTGGTGTAATTATGAGACTGAAATTTTCACAACAGAGGAGTTTAACTAATGTACATAATGAATATGTTGAATTATGTAAATAGATGTGGTTAACACTGGATACAGTACATATATCGGAACCTACACCACAATATCATTTAACCCTATAACCGCTCTGTACAGGATATAACAAGGGTTGGGTTGCTAAACAAAGTAAAACATAGAAATCAAAAGGGATTATTGGGATGTGAACTTAATTGATATAAAGGTACTTTACTGATATCATGAATAGCCAACCCCCTAACCCTAGCATGAAATTGTCATAGAATCTATAACCGACTGAATATGTACATATTTGTAGATACATGATTTTGATATTGGTTATGATTTGTGAAAAAGTGTATATATATCCGTGGGACTTGAATATGGCTATAAAAACTTGACAATATGTTTAGAAATAAGCAAACCCTGTAAATAAGAATAGTACTTTACTGGAAATAGTAAATAGCAAAAGGCAAAAAGATTATATAATCAAATGATTATCACGTGATCAGAACTGCACAGGGGAAAAGGGTATTATGATTAGAAAAGCGTAGAATTGTAAATATTATATTGTGGTTTGAAAAGGTTTGATTAAATATGAGTACTTTACGGTAATTTGAAAGTGCAAAATGGCCACAAGTATGTGCCGGCCTAAGAAACCCTGTGCAGGGTTGCTGGTCTAGATGACCAGGGAAAGTGAAGAGGGTACTTACACATAGCACTGTTTTTTAAAATGAGGTCTAGACTCAAGGACTCTATGGTCCAGTTGAAGGCAAGGAGCCGAAACGCGTAGACCGTCCGTTTTTTGATGCACTTTATTATGCACAAGGTGTGTAATTAAATCTGTCTGTTGCTGTGCCGTGTCTTCATCTGCGGGAATCGTGGGAAGAAGAAACAGAAGCAATATATATACATATATATACATATGTGTGTGTGTATATATATATATATATATATATATATATATATATATATATATATATATATATATATATTAATTATGCGAGAAGGAGGATTGATGTGCTTTGTTTTATCTGAAAATTGTAGCTCAAAAAATTCTTAACTATTAAAACTGGACTGGAAAAAACAACAAAAAGTGCACAGCCTGTTGAAACTGAGGCTCCAACGAGATTACAAGCATCGGATTTACAGACACTATTGACTATGCATGATCTTAGCAATGAACCAGGTGCGGTCAGTCAAACAGAAATGCACATTGAGTCCACCCAACAAAGAATACAAAAAATCAATCTACTTCAAAAGGGAGCTGGGGAAAGCCCATACAAACCGAAATCCACATTTTTGCCGATAATGCCCAAAGACGCTGTCGATACGTTTCATGAATGCGTCACAGATGAAATCAAAAAATTACACCGCCAAGTAAACTACAAAAAAGGCAAAATGGAACACAACACAGTACAATTTCAAAACTTGATGAACAAACTAAGCAAAGATGTGGAAGTCGTTATTAAAAAATCAGACAAAGGCAGGAATGTAGTGCTGTGGCCGAGGAAGGACTACACACAAGAAGCAATGAGACAGCTTAACAAAAAATGCTGTTATGAAAAAACAACTATGAAGGAATACAGCAAAGCAAAAGACTCTATAAAAAAGGAGTTGCAGCATTGGAAAGGTGAAGGCTTGATCACCACCGGTGAATTCCAATATATGTTTAATGAATATCCAGTCCTGCCATTCCTTTATTTGTTTGCCAAAGGTCCACAAAAATGTTACTCCAATTCCCTTGTCGCCCTATAATTTCAGCCATTAAGAGCATGACTGAGCATGTGGGGGCATATGTGGATTATTTCTTACAAGATCTAGTTAAATCTTTGCTCTCATATGTAAAAGATACGGGAGACTTTTTGAACAAAATTGGGGACATTCAATGGACAGACAATCTGACTCTAATAATATTAGATATAGAGTCGCTGTATACCAGCATTGAACATAAGATGGGTATAATTGCTGTCAAACATTTCCTGGAGTCAAGATCATGTGAATACTACTAACATAACAAAATGCTATTGGCTTTGATTGAATGGTGCCTAAACAATATTTTTTTCTCATTTGGTAAGGATATCTATTGGCAGATACAGGGTGTGGCCATGGGGGCCTGCTTCTCTCCTAGCTACGCGTGTTGCACGTGGGCTACTGGCAGGAGCGGGTCCTCATGGTTCAACACCGTGAAGTTTTCTAAAAGAAAATTTTACATTGGTTACGCTACATCGATGATGTTTTTATTGTTTGGAATGACGGAATTGAAAGTGCGAAAGAATTTGTGAAAACTATTAATACTAACTGTATGAATTTGCACTTTACATCACATTTTAGCCAGACCAGATTAGAATTTTTAAATGTTATCGGTTTTTATAAATGATGGTAGACTGGCTACCACTGCCTATAGAAAACCAACTATTTACAACAAGGGGTGGTGATGGACAGAGTCTCTGAATTAAGCAGAGTACTCTCACCCAGTCAAGAGATCAGGGCTAGATCCAACACCGTTTTTTAGCTCATTGCACCATCCCAGTTTCAGAACCTGGCTGTATGCAAATTAGTCTGTCCCTGGCCCAGTGCATCATGGGAACAGGGCAGACCAGACTACAACAGCCAATTCTTACACAGGGAAGGAAACAAGCTTCCGGGGACCGGTTTCTGCCATTTCAGGCGTCTTCGGCCCGGCTTGCTTGAATCCTGATGGTGCAATGAGCAAGGGACTCACATCTGAGTATACCCTTCCACGCTTAGGGTGGACAAAATTATTTACAACAAGGGGTGGTGATGGACAGAGTCTCTGAATTAAGCAGAGTACTCTCACCCAGTCAAGAGATCAGGGCTAGATCCAACACCGTTTTTTAGCTCATTGCACCATCCCAGTTTCAGAACCTGGCTGTATGCAAATTAGTCTGTCCCTGGCCCAGTGCATCATGGGAACAGGGCAGACCAGACTACAACAGCCAATTCTTACACAGGGAAGGAAACAAGCTTCCGGGGACCGGTTTCTGCCATTTCAGGCGTCTTCGGCCCGGCTTGCTTGAATCCTGATGGTGCAATGAGCAAGGGACTCACATCTGAGTATACCCTTCCACGCTTAGGGTGGACAAAATTATTTACAACAAGGGGTGGTGATGGACAGAGTCTCTGAATTAAGCAGAGTACTCTCACCCAGTCAAGAGATCAGGGCTAGATCCAACACCGTTTTTTAGCTCATTGCACCATCCCAGTTTCAGAACCTGGCTGTATGCAAATTAGTCTGTCCCTGGCCCAGTGCATCATGGGAACAGGGCAGACCAGACTACAACAGCCAATTCTTACACAGGGAAGGAAACAAGCTTCCGGGGACCGGTTTCTGCCATTTCAGGCGTCTTCAGCCCGGCTTGCTTGAATCCTGATGGTGCAATGAGCAAGGGACTCACATCTGAGTATACCCTTCCACGCTTAGGGTGGACAAAATTATTTACAACAAGGGGTGGTGATGGACAGAGTCTCTGAATTAAGCAGAGTACTCTCACCCAGTCAAGAGATCAGGGCTCGATCCAACACCGTTTTTTAGCTCATTGCACCATCCCAGTTTCAGAACCTGGCTGTATGCAAATTAGTCTGTCCCTGGCCCAGTGCATCATGGGAACAGGGCAGACCAGACTACAACAGCCAATTCTTACACAGGGAAGGAAACAAGCTTCCGGGGACCGGTTTCTGCCATTTCAGGCGTCTTCGGCCCGGCTTGCTTGAATCCTGATGGTGCAATGAGCAAGGGACTCACATCTGAGTATACCCTTCCACGCTTAGGGTGGACAAAATTATTTACAACAAGGGGTGGTGATGGACAGAGTCTCTGAATTAAGCAGAGTACTCTCACCCAGTCAAGAGATCAGGGCTAGATCCAACACCGTTTTTTAGCTCATTGCACCATCCCAGTTTCAGAACCTGGCTGTATGCAAATTAGTCTGTCCCTGGCCCAGTGCATCATGGGAACAGGGCAGACCAGACTACAACAGCCAATTCTTACACAGGGAAGGAAACAAGCTTCCGGGGACCGGTTTCTGCCATTTCAGGCGTCTTCGGCCCGGCTTGCTTGAATCCTGATGGTGCAATGAGCAAGGGACTCACATCTGAGTATACCCTTCCACGCTTAGGGTGGACAAAATTATTTACAACAAGGGGTGGTGATGGACAGAGTCTCTGAATTAAGCAGAGTACTCTCACCCAGTCAAGAGATCAGGGCTAGATCCAACACCGTTTTTTAACTCATTGCACCATCCCAGTTTCAGAACCTGGCTGTATGCAAATTAGTCTGTCCCTGGCCCAGTGCATCATGGGAACAGGGCAGACCAGACTACAACAGCCAATTCTTACACAGGGAAGGAAACAAGCTTCCGGGGACCGGTTTCTGCCATTTCAGGCGTCTTCGGCCCGGCTTGCTTGAATCCTGATGGTGCAATGAGCAAGGGACTCACATCTGAGTATACCCTTCCACGCTTAGGGTGGACAAAATTATTGACAACAAGGGGTGGTGATGGACAGAGTCTCTGAATTAAGCAGAGTACTCTCACCCAGTCAAGAGATCAGGGCTAGATCCAACACCGTTTTTTAGCTCATTGCACCATCCCAGTTTCAGAACCTGGCTGTATGCAAATTAGTCTGTCCCCGGCCCAGTGCATCATGGGAACAGGGCAGACCAGACTACAACAGCCAATTCTTACACAGGGAAGGAAACAAGCTTCCGGGGACCGGTTTCTGCCATTTCAGGCGTCTTCGGCCCGGCTTGCTTGAATCCTGATGGTGCAATGAGCAAGGGACTCACATCTGAGTATACCCTTCCACGCTTAGGGTGGACAAAATAACGGTGATGGATCAAGCCCTGATCTTTGGACTGGGTAAGAGTGGTCTGCTTAATTCAGACACTCTGTTCATCACCACCCCCTTTTCTGTATCGTTTTTGGCCACTATAGGTGTGGCAGGGTATACTCAGACATGAGTCCCTTTCTCACTGCTCCATCAGGATTCAAGCAAGCCGGGCCGAAGAGGCTGAAATGCCAGAAACCGGTCCCCGGTAGCTTGTCTCCTTTCTGGTGAAGAATTGGCTTGGTAGTTTGGTCTGCTCTGTTCCCATGATGCACTGGGCCAGGGACAGACTAATTTGCATATAGCCAGGTTCTGAGCTGGGATGGGGCAGTGAGATAAATAACGGTGATGGATCAAGCCCTGATCTTTGGACTGGGTAAGAGTGGTCTGCTTAATTCAGACACTCTGTTCATCACCACCCCCTTTTCTGTATCGTTTTTGGCCACTATAGGTGTGGCAGGGTATACTCAGACATGAGTCCCTTTCTCACTGCTCCATCAGGATTCAAGCAAGCCGGGCCGAAGAGGCTGAAATGCCAGAAACCGGTCCCCGGTAGCTTGTCTCCTTTCTGGTGAAGAATTGGCTTGGTAGTTTGGTCTGCTCTGTTCCCATGATGCACTGGGCCAGGGACAGACTAATTTGCATATAGCCAGGTTCTGAGCTGGGATGGGGCAGTGAGATAAATAACGGTGATGGATCAAGCCCTGATCTTTGGACTGGGTAAGAGTGGTCTGCTTAATTCAGACACTCTGTTCATCACCACCCCCTTTTCTGTATCGTTTTTGGCCACTATAGGTGTGGCAGGGTATACTCAGACATGAGTCCCTTTCTCACTGCTCCATCAGGATTCAAGCAAGCCGGGCCGAAGAGGCTGAAATGCCAGAAACCGGTCCCCGGTAGCTTGTCTCCTTTCTGGTGAAGAATTGGCTTGGTAGTTTGGTCTGCTCTGTTCCCATGATGCACTGGGCCAGGGACAGACTAATTTGCATATAGCCAGGTTCTGAGCTGGGATGGGGCAGTGAGATAAATAACGGTGATGGATCAAGCCCTGATCTTTGGACTGGGTAAGAGTGGTCTGCTTAATTCAGACACTCTGTTCATCACCACCCCCTTTTCTGTATCGTTTTTGGCCACTATAGGTGTGGCAGGGTATACTCAGACATGAGTCCCTTTCTCACTGCTCCATCAGGATTCAAGCAAGCCGGGCCGAAGAGGCTGAAATGCCAGAAACCGGTCCCCGGTAGCTTGTCTCCTTTCTGGTGAAGAATTGGCTTGGTAGTTTGGTCTGCTCTGTTCCCATGATGCACTGGGCCAGGGACAGACTAATTTGCATATAGCCAGGTTCTGAGCTGGGATGGGGCAGTGAGATAAATAACGGTGATGGATCAAGCCCTGATCTTTGGACTGGGTAAGAGTGGTCTGCTTAATTCAGACACTCTGTTCATCACCACCCCCTTTTCTGTATCGTTTTTGGCCACTATAGGTGTGGCAGGGTATACTCAGACATGAGTCCCTTTCTCACTGCTCCATCAGGATTCAAGCAAGCCGGGCCGAAGAGGCTGAAATGCCAGAAACCGGTCCCCGGTAGCTTGTCACCTTTCTGGTGAAGAATTGGCTTGGTAGTTTGGTCTGCTCTGTTCCCATGATGCACTGGGCCAGGGACAGACTAATTTGCATATAGCCAGGTTCTGAGCTGGGATGGGGCAGTGAGATAAATAACGGTGATGGATCAAGCCCTGATCTTTGGACTGGGTAAGAGTGGTCTGCTTAATTCAGACACTCTGTTCATCACCACCCCCTTTTCTGTATCGTTTTTGGCCACTATAGGTGTGGCAGGGTATACTCAGACATGAGTCCCTTTCTCACTGCTCCATCAGGATTCAAGCAAGCCGGGCCGAAGAGGCTGAAATGCCAGAAACCGGTCCCCGGTAGCTTGTCTCCTTTCTGGTGAAGAATTGGCTTGGTAGTTTGGTCTGCTCTGTTCCCATGATGCACTGGGCCAGGGACAGACTAATTTGCATATAGCCAGGTTCTGAGCTGGGATGGGGCAGTGAGATAAATAACGGTGATGGATCAAGCCCTGATCTTTGGACTGGGTAAGAGTGGTCTGCTTAATTCAGACACTCTGTTCATCACCACCCCCTTTTCTGTATCGTTATAGAAAACCAACAGCAGGGAATGCAACACTGCATGCAACTAGTGCCCATCCTAAGCATTTAATTGCTAGAATCCCATTCGGGAAATCCTGAGGTTGAAACGAATTTGCAACACAGTGGGGGAATTTGAAAGTTGCATACAGGATACCCTGGCTAGATTAAGAAAGAGAGTATATACTAATAAAATGCTAATTTATTGCTGTCAATAAATCTGAGACGAGATCAAGAGAATCACTGCTGCCACAAAGAGATGATGGTGAGGTAAATCCTGTTGACACCACTGAAGGCACACCCAGACTAATTACAAAGTATAGTCGACAAGAAAGGAAAATACAGTCCATAATCAACAAAAACTGGCCCATAGTACTGACTGATAATGTTTTGAATAGCAGACTCCCATCTAGACTAACAATCACGTTTAGGAAAACACAAAGCATTGGGGCAATGCTAACAAAAAATAGTCCAGAGTTAGCAATAAGGGAAACCTGGCTAAAACCCAGACAAGGCTTCTTTAAATGTACATCATGTCGTGCGTGCAAGTTTGGAGTCAACACAACAGGGTACAAGACTCCTTGAGTGATTGTATGAGATAATGATCAAGGGCAATTACAACCGCCCCACGGATCACGCAATTTATGTTCTCACGTGCATCTGTGGACTCAGGTATGTTGGAAGTACTAAACTGCAGGTGCACGTGAGAATAATGCAACATTTTTGTGCAATTGTTAATAGTGATCTGGCCTATCCGGTCGCACGCCATTTTAAAGAAGCACACAACAATGACGTCAACTGCTTAACGTACTTTGCCATTGACTTTGTATTGGCCCCTCGCAGAGATCGCAATCGGGAAAAATTGCTAAGACAAAGAGAAACAAGATTTATTTTAGAACTGGATAGCAAATACCCGAACGGTCTTAACAATACAGAGGACATGTACACTTTTTTATAGTTGTATATATTTATGCCTTTTTGTGATTTGCCTTCATCAGTGATGTCATCAGTGATGTCACTGACCATGTCATGAATTATGTAATATGTGACATCATCAGCAGTGGATTGCGGGCGCGTGAGTTATTGTTAGTACAACTAACTATAACGGACGAATTTCAATGGTTTTGTACGAGTGAAATGTCCAGCTAACTATAACACCCCTAAAACCTATGGTTTTTTCAGTAAATTTCAAAGGTTTTTTAAATAATTCCTAACTATAACAGGCCTCAAATCTATGGTTTTGTCAGTGTATTTCACAGGTTTTTTAAATGCTAATTCCTAACTATAACATATCTGAAACCTGTGGCTTTTTCAATGAATTTCAAAGGTTTCGTAAATGACAATTTTTAAATGTATTACTTGTGATATTTATTTTCTTGATACTGATTTACTACATTTTTTAAAACTATTTATTTGAGATATTTTATTTTTTAAATCACATTATAATTACAATATACATTACATTACAAAATATACTTTCTCAGAATGAATTACTTTAGTTTAAATACTTTGCAAATAGGTAATAGACTTTTAAGTACAGTAGTTACAGTTGTTGCAATGGGCAACTCAATTTCAAACACAATGCAACATTGAGCTCAATGTGAATTTCTAGTTAAATGCAATTAGTTACTTTATGGAATACTTTTCTAACCACAGGACTGGATTCTAGAATCAGTCCAAAGACATCTCCTGTAAACAGTTGAGTAAAAGCGTTTTGGTTACAGTAGTGATCTTTAAGGAATGTTATTGTATTTTAAAAGTAGACAGAAATGTGTTCACATAGAATCACCAATGTTATCCTATGAGAGGAAATTCACTTAGCAGTTAAGTAGTGTTATCGTTATTTTTTCCTACTCAGTGGTGGATCCTGGATCCAGCACTGGTGCATCTCCTGTAAACAGTTGAAAGAATGCGTTTAAGTCATACAGGCAATTGTTTAGGAATATTTTTAGTTTGTGAAAATAGTCACTTGGAAACTTTTCTGGTGAAAACCAGACAATAGATTCCTATGGAAGGAAATACAAGTTACTGGTAAGTACGGTTAGAATTACTTTTCAGGGTCAGTGCTGTGCTAAAAGATGCCGGACTGGGTTCCCTCCTGATAACAGGCAAGTAAATCGGAATTCGTTGCTCGGATGATTTTAGGTGAATATTTAAAATTTTCAAAACTCGACACTTAGAAGAATTTCCAAGTAAAACTAGTCAATGTTAGCCTATGGAAGGAAATTCAAGTTACTGGTAAGTATGGTTAGAATTACTTTTCAGGATCAGTACTGGGCTCAAAGATGCAGCACTGAGGTCTCTCCTGATGAGGTGAGTAAATCGGAATTCGTAGTACATTCAGTAAGCTCCACAGGGCTGCGTAGCAGAGAGATGTAAAAGGGGGCATGGCCTGCACCACCTCTCTGCAACGCAGCGCAGTGGCGCTTCCTTGAATGCCCTGGTGGGCTACTTGGCCTCCATGGTCCCTCAGGTTTGAAGTAGAATTTTTCCCCAACTTAAAACACGCCACAGGGCGTGTTTGCACACATCATGTCAGGCCCCGTCCCCTCCCTTCACCACTGTGTAAACGCGCCCTGTCACAGTTCTAAGTTGAGAGATTATGTCCCCTTCAATCCTAAGGGTCCCTAGGGTCAAACTAGCCCACGAGGTACCTCCAGTAAGCGCCACAGAGCTGCTTTGCAGAGAGGTGTAAAAAGGGGTGTGGTCTTTGAACACCTGTCTGCAACGCAGCTCCCTGGCGCATACTGGAGATACCTGTTGGGATAGTTGGCCCTCAGGGACCCTCAGTATTGAAAGAGAATTAATTCCCCAACTTAAAACGCGCCATGGGCGCGTTTCAACAGTGGTGAAGGAAGGGGGTGTGGCCTGAGGTGATATGTCTGCAAACACGCCCTGTGGCGCATTTTAAATTAGAGAATGAATTCCTCCTAAATCCTGTGGGTCCCTGGGGGCCCCCAGGGACCCTCAGTATTGACAAGGAATTAATCCCCCAACTTAAACCGTGCCAAGGGGCACGTGTGCAGTAGGCCTGGGTGGTAAATTCCGTTCCGTTTGTGGAATTTGCGGAATTTGCGGAGAACGCGAAATTGCCCAAAATTCTGCGTTCCGGAACTTCCCAACATTTTTTGCTTGTTCGTGTTTACAAAATGCGTGATATTTCTCCCCGACGCAAACAGCGATTGCGAACAGTAAAAAAGCATTGCAAACAAGCGGAGATTTTTTACCGTTTCGTGGAGATTTGCGTAACGCGATTACGCAAATTCCGCCCACCCTTAGTGTGCAATGAGGGGGCGTGGCCTCCGGCCACGACCCCGTTTAAAATGGTTTTTTTTATTTAAGTAGGGGGGATGTGTAGCCCCCCTTCCTTTTCTAATTTTTTGGCTCTGGGGACCCTAGCCCCCAATTGTTTTTTTTTATAAATAAAACATTGGGAAAGGGGACGCGTGGCCCCCCCTCCTGAGGGCATAATCTGCCCCGGGGACCTCATCTCCCGGGCCATGGGCCGTTTAAAAAAAAAAATTATTGGGAGGGGGGCTGCCTTGCCCCCCTCCTGTGCCCACTTATGGCCCCGGGGACCCCATCCCCCAGGCCGGCCTTTTTATATATATTTTTCATAATTTTCATTTGGGGGAGAGGGGCAGCGTGGCCCCCCTCCGGGGCCACTAATAGCCCCGGGGACCCCATCCCCCCAGGCTGGCCCAGGGCTGGACCACTCTGTTGGGGACCGTGGGGGGTCCCCAATCCCCCCACAGTCCCAGCCGGCTACCCGTATCCTGCGGGAGCCGGCATTGCTTTTCCACATGGGGAGCAGCTAACATGCTGCTCCCCATGTGGAAAAGCAATCTGCTTTGCTATTTGGAAGAGAGAGCAGGTTTCCTGCTCTCTCTTCCAGATAGCAAAGCAGTTTGCAATGACAGGGTGGGAGCCGCGAGGCTCCCGCCCTGTCATTGCAAACGGCAGTGTCCCTGGGGTGGGCACCCGGGGACACTGCAGGAGCCAGCCCTGGGGGGTGGCTGTCCCCAGGGCCATCAAGGGCACCAGGAGGGGGGCCACGTGGTGGTGGTCCCCGGGGCTTGAGAGTCCATAACGGACCCCCAACATAGTGCTCTGGGGAGGTGGCGGTCTCCAGGGCATGTGGGGGGGCCCAAGCCCCCCCACACAGGTTTTTTTATTTAAAAAAACTAGCCCCGCGGGTGGCGGTCCCCGGGGCATGGGGGTGGCGGTCCCCAGGGCTTGGGGGGGCTTTTGAGACCCCCACCCACTTATGAATAAGCCCCGGGGGTGGTGGTCCACGGGGCTTGGGGGGGCTTTTGAGCCCCCCCACTTATAAATAAATCCCCGGGGGTGGATGTCCCCGGGGCTTTGAGCATCCACCTTATGTAACTCATTGCCCCCGGGATTTGGCCCCCCCGGGGGCTAATAAGTAATATAGCACGGGAGCCCGCGTTTCTTTTTTTTCCATCGGCAAAATACGCGCATCCTGCATGGATTTTGCCGATTTAAAAAAATAAATAAATTGGGGGCCCTGGGGGTCCTTGTGGGACCTCCAGAGCAGGCCTAGGGGATCAGGATGTTTCTACCCTGCCCCCTTTTCACTTTTTGTGCATTTTTGTTATAGGTTTCTTGATGGCTGCCAACACTTCCTGATTTGGAGTGTTGACAGCCAATTAGAATACAGCTCGTGCACGGCAGGGTGCGCTTAAGGTGCGCGGATCCACTGCGTCCACAGATATATATGTACTTTTAAATGTCATTTTCTCAGGAACTACTGAACTGATTTACACCATTTAAGCAAAAGGCACGAGTCTGAACTAAGGACTACCTCTTTGCCAAATTTGGTGTAATTCCGTTCAGCAGTTCGGGCTAAAGGTCCCTATGGACAATTACATGGGGAAAACACATTTTGGGACCCACCCTTTTTTCTCGGCCCCCGCTTGACAAATCACCCTGAGACTTTCAGGATAGGAGCGGACCAGAGCGCCCCACGAGTTTTGAAAATTTCGCGAAGATTCGTCAACCAGCGCCAAAGTTATTCCAAATAGAATGTTGCGGATTTCCTATGGAAAACAGGTCCTAACTATAACTACCTACTGGCGACCGCCAGTAGGTAATATATATACACACATATATATTAATTACCTACTGGCGGTTGCCAGTAGGTAGTTATAGTTAGGACCTATTTTCCATAGGAAATCCGCAACATTCTATTCCCAATAACTTTGGCGCCGATTGACGAATCTTCGCGTAATTTTAAAAACGTATGGCCGCTCCAGTTCGCTCCTATCCTGGAAGTTTCACAGTGATTCGTTAAGCGGGGGCTGAGAAAAAAGGGGGTACCAAAACATGTTTTCCCCATGCAATTTCCCTTAGGAAACTTTAGTCGCAGCTCCAGCCCGAACTGCTGAATGGAATTACACCAAATTTGGCAAAGAGGTAGCCCTTTGTTCAGAAAGGTGCCTTTTTGTTAAAAGGAGCACTGGCACTTTCAATAACTACCAAAGGAAACAAAAAAAGTAATGGAGGTATGGACAAGGCATTAGCACTTTATAATATCCATTACTGTCAGTAAAAAAGCACTTGCACTTTGTATAATTGTCAAAAACAATAAGGAGCACTGGCACTTTAATTCAGGAACAAATGATTCATTGACTAATAAATTGTGCAATGAATGGCCTGATACGTTTTAAAAATCAGATGTTGGCATTTAAGGAAATACAATGAAATATGCAAGGAATTAGTTTTCCTGCAATAATTATTTTCTACTGCTACAATTATGGAAAACGTACTCTCCTGAGCAAGCATTATTAAATGTTGGAAAGTTTTAAACTTTGGAACTTGCTGCATTTTTAATGTTAGTTACCTTTAAACCAAATGTTTTAAGATGGCCGCCGAGTGTTGCAGTGTACTTACTCTGTGTTTGCGTATAGTCTGTTGCCCATGTTTACCTTCCGAATGACTATTTTAACTGAAACAGATGATATGTCCACATTGTGAACAAGGCAGCTTGAAGCTGTTGAAACGTGTTGATGTAATCATCACTAAAATAAAAATTGAGTGACTTTATCCTCCTGGAATGCTGGCTGATTTCTGCAGAGTTACCGTATTTGGATACTTGGAAACATGGTGGACGTTTAATTTCTGGCACCACCGGCGTTCAGGAAGCACGCCAGTACAAATGCCAAACAGACAGTGGATTAATGAAGACGAAATGCGTTACTTACCTGTAACAGCAGTTATCCAGTATTGGTATCTTTCATAGATTCACATGCCTGACTCATTCCCCGTCGTCGGGGTGGGAGTCCCCGGTAAATAATTATAGTAATGTCATATGGACATATACTTAGTACTAGGCCAGAGGCCTCACATTAGTAGCCTATCTAGGTCCTTATGTAAAAAGGACCAAACTTTGGCCAGTAGCCAATCAGCCACTATCACCCTCCTCACCCTCCTGGAAGGAGCCCTAGTCCCTCAGATTTTCGTAAGCACCGTGCCAAGTAGTACCTACTGAGAAGACAAAGGTGAGCCCTTCCAGGGGAGGCGGGTGGGTTGCATGTGAATCTATGAAAGATACCAATACTGGATAACTGCTGTTACAGGTAAGTAACGCATTTCTTATCCAGTATTATGGGTATCTTTCATAGATTCACATGCCTGAATCAGAATAGCAAGCAATAATGAGCACATTTCGCAAATACATCTTGAAAGACATAATAATCTTATCATAAGTCGTTACACAGTTTACATGATACTTACAACCTGATAAGAAATGTGCGATAAATTACCTGGAAGGTGGGATGATAGGAAGAAGTCTCACCTCTAATGAAATAGATGACGTAGGACCGCCTGTCCTACTGCTGCATCCTTCATAAGTTCAGAATCCAAGCAGTAGTGCTTGGTGAACGTATGTGGTGTCTTCCATGTCGTCGCTCTGCAGATGTCGACAATGGGTACCCCAGCAAAGAGCGCCATGGAGGTGGCTACCGCTCTAGTGGAGTGTGCTCGAACCTTTGAAGGCAGAGGATGGCCCGCCTGTTGGTGACAGAATGCGATGGCCGCTGAAATCCATCTGGAAATGCTCTGTTTTGTCAATGCTAGGCCTTTCCTGGGCCTGCTAAATGCAACAAACAATTGGGTGGACTTCCGAAATTGCGCCGTCCTGTGTATGTAGAATTTGAGACAGCGCTTGAGGTCCAATGAGTGTAGAGATCTTTCAGCCGCAGATGATGGATTCGGGAAGAAAGATCTCAGTACAATAGGTTCATTGAGATGGAAAGAGGACGGAACCTTAGGTATAAACTTAGGATTAGTCCGTAGAATGACCCTATCGTTCTTGAACTGGATGAAAGGGTCTTGCACAGAAAAGGCCTGCAGTTCACTCACTCTCCTTGCTGACGTGAGCGCCAGTAATAGTGCCGTTTTCCATGACAAATATTTAAGATCTGTTTTGTGGATTGGCTCAAACGGGTGTTTCATTAGTTGAGCTAGAACCACATTTAGTTGCCAAGTAGGTGGTGATGCTCGTACTAGAGGGAAAGTTCTGAATAACCCCTTCAGAAACTGCTTGACCAGTCTGTCAGTCCATAGTGAAGCTCCACACGAAGAACGTCTGAACCTGGATATGGCCGCCAGGTGGACTTTTATTGAAGCATGTGCCAGCCCTGAATTGGCAAGGTGGAGCAAGTAGGGCAGGATTTGTGCTGGAGTAGAGGTGAAAGGATGTAATTTCTGAACCCTACACCACAAACAGAACCTTTTCCACTTAAGGGAATATGTCTTATTAGTACTTTCAGCCCGGGCCCGGGCTAGGACTACCCTGCATTCCTGCGGAATATCTAAATTCCGGAACTCTCTGAACTCAGGAGCCAAGCCGATAATTTGAGAGATGTTGGATCCGGATGTTGGACTTGTCCCTGGTTCATTGTGAGGAGATGTGGACATGTCCTGAATAGGATTGGAGGTTCCAGCGAGAGAAGGTGGAGTTCTGTATACCAGTGCTGGCGTGGCCACGCTGGGGCTATCAGGATCAGGGTAGAACTCTCTGCTTTCAATTTCCGGAGAACCCTGGGGATCAGGGGAAACGGTGGAAAAGCGTAAGCAAAGACTTTGCACCATGTCATCGAAAAGGCATTCCCTAGAGACCTTTTCTGGGGAAACCAGCTTGCATAATGTTGGCATTTCGCGTTGGTTTCTGTCGCAAAGAGATCCAGGGGAGGCTTGCCCCAATGGGAGAACACTGAATCGAGCGTCTTCTGGTCGAGCTCCCACTCGTGGCAAACTGAGCGCTGCCTGCTTAGCGAGTCTGCCAGGGTGTTGTCGACTCCTGGGACATACTCTGCCCGCAGAGAAATGTTATGTTGGAGCAGCCAAATCTAAATTTGCTGAGATTCGCGAGACAACGTTCTGGATCGAGTACCTCCCTGCTTGTTCAGGTAGTGTTTTGTGGTGGTGTTGTCCGTCCTCACAAGCACTGGGAAGTTCCTGATGCGGGGTAGAAATGCTCGAAGTGCTAAGCGCACTGCTCGTAACTCTAGCAAATTGATGTGGAGTTGCCTTTCTGCCACTGACCACTGACCGTGTACTTGCAGTTCTTGAAGGAACGCCCCCCATCCTTCCAGAGACGCGTCTGTGGTTATCACATAAGGAGAGACTGGGAGTAGAAAAGGTAGGCCTTTGTTCAAGTTGTCGCCCAGAAGCCACCATCTCAGAGCCTTCTTCATGATCTGAGTGATCTTGATCCAGTCGTCGCAAGATCCTGCACTTTGGATCCACTGATTTGTTAACGCTTCCTGTAGAGGTCGCATGTGGAGGCGACAGTGAGGAATGAGAAAAATGTTGGAAGACATCATTCCTAGCAATGACTTTAAGAGTCGGACCTTGACTCTCTTTTTTGTCTGAATTTGGACAGCCAGGGTCTGCAGCTTGACCTGACGTTCCCTGGAAGGGAAGGCTTTCTCCTGGTGTGTATCCAACGTTGCCCCCAGGAAATTGAGACGTTGTGACGGTCGTAGATTTGACTTTTCCCGGTTGAGCGTTAGGCCTAAGTTCTCGAAGAGATGAAGGCAGGCTGTAGAGGACCTGGCCACGCCTGTCCGAGTAGGAGCTTTGACTAGCCAGTCGTCTAGGTAGGGAAAGACTTGGTGATGATGCTAGCGAAGGTAAGCCGCTACTAGAGACAGACACTTTGTGAAGATGCGTGGAGCTGACTTCAGGCCGAATGGTAATACTCTGAACTGGTAGTGCCTGCCTGCCACTGCAAACCTCAAGAATTGTCGATGACTCTTGTGAATGAGGATATGAAAATAGGCATCCTGGAGGTCTAAGGATACCATATAGTCTTTTGAATTGAGTAGGTGCAATACCTCCTGGAGGGTAACCATACGGAAAGACTGCTTTTTGAGGTATTTGTTTAAGTTTCTCAGATCCAGTATCGGTCTCCACTGCTTCTTCTCCTTTTTTCTGATCAGGAAGAATCAGGAATAGAATCCTCTCCCCTTCTGATCCCGAGGAACTCTTTCCACTGCTCTTTTTTGGAGCATTAGTGAGAGTTCCTGTTGAAGTATGGATAGATTTTTGTGTTGCACCGGACATGGTGGATTCGAAGGAGGATGTTCCACAAACTCCAAGGTGTGTCCGAAGCGGACTAACTGCAACACCCAACGATCTGTCGTAATTTGCTTCCAATTGTGAAGAAAGTTGGTAATTTTCCCTCCAACTTCGAATTGAGGAGAAGAGATGGAGGCTTGCTGGAGAAAGCAGTCATTGGCGTCTGTTATTGTCTTTCTTTCCTCCTCTTCCTCGAAAGGACGACTTATTGTATGAAGATTGTCCTTGTTGTTGCCTCTGTTGATATTGAGGTTTGTACTGCTGGGAAGAGTTATAAGAGGACTTGTAATCTTGATAGTTGCCACGAGTCTGTTGTCCTCGACGTCTGGAGCCTCGAAAGGAATTCTGTTTGTATTGTAGGGTGCCTAGGGCTTTCGCCGTTTCGGTATCCTTCTTAATACCTTGCAGCATGTCATCGATATGCTCACCGAAGAGAAGCTCCCCATCAAATGGCATGTCGAGAACTTTGGCTTGCACTTCAGGCCGGAATGCGGTAGCTTTAAGCCAGCCCTGGCGCCTTAAAACTGCTGCTCCGGCCAATTGTCGAAAACCTGTAGAAGCGATGTCCAAGGCCACTTCGATCATCTCTGAGGCAGAGCGTTCACCCTCAAGTAAAATCTTCTTAACCTCTTCTTTCTGGTCTTCTGGGATCGCCCCTAGATATGAGGCTATATCTGCCCATATCTGTCGATTGTAGCGACCTATTAATGCCAGAGAATTTGCCGCCCTGACCGATAGGGCGGACATGGAGGAAAATCTTTTACCAATGGCATCAAGTTTTCTTCCTTCTTTATCAGGAGGGGCTGTCATTGCCGCTGACGGATTGCTGGATTTACGCTGAGCGGCCTGAGATATAACTGAATCCGGTTTAGTTTGGCCAGTTAAACATGCAGGCGCAGTGTCCGGGGCTTTGTACTTCTTTTCAAGCCTAGCCGGCACTGGAATGAGAGAGAAAGGAGTTTTCATTATTTTTAGTCCTTGCTCCCATATATAATCGATTACTGGAATGGAGCGAGCTGATCTTTTAAAGGGTTCCTTAAAATCATGAAGGAAACAGTCCTGCGTTTCCGATGCTATTTGGATGTTGAACCTTGCAGCCGCTCTTCCCACGATATTATGGAATCCTCCTAAGTCTTCAGGAGGTGAATCGTCCTGTACTTGGTCTGGGGAAACGTTATCCTCATACTCATCATCATCATGTATTTCACCTTCTTCCTCCTGGGCCTCATCATTTCTCACTTCTTCCTCATATTCATCCTCATCTGAAGAAATTTGAGGAGGTAATGTCTCTTGCACCTGATGCACAACCAGCGGGGTTGGCCGTTGTAAATTTTGAGGAGTTGGTGTTGCCTGTTGTACCTGTACTGCAGAGGCAGATGATGGAAATCTTTGTTTATAATCTGAAATTAGAAATTGGAGGTCAGAAACAATTGAAGCTGGAAGGCACACCATAGGTTGAACAGTGGTATGTTGTTGGATTGTCTCTTGAACTGTAACCTCTTCCAAATCTTCATAGTCCGAACTCTCATGAATTTTGATGATAAGATGAGAGGGACTGGAGGCTATAGGAAACATGGTCTGTTCCTCAGGATCCTCTGTGTCTAAAAACTGCGTTGGCAGCAGCTGCTGGACCTTGCTGGGTGAGGTCATCTCTGGTGTCACCAAACATGATGACATTCTAAATTGTGTATACGTATACTTCAATGAGGGAGAGCCCTTAGAGTGTAGATCCGTTGACGTGGTGTCCGTCGACGGTGGGGCATCTACGAGCTTCGATGATTTATCAGGCATCTTCATCATCGACTGCACCGTCGTCGTCGATGTCCTCGTCGACGACGTCGACAACGACGACTTCTTCGTCGACGACGGCGTCGACACTGTAGTAGTCGACGACGGCGACGTCGTCGACGGTTTCGTCGTCGACGGGATCTTCGACGAGGAATCCCTCGTCGACGATGGGATTTCCGTCGACGCTGGAAGCTTCGCCTTCGTCGAGGATGAAGCAGACATCGACGGGGGCGCCGTCAGCATCGACGTCGACGGTTTTTTGACAGGAATGACAGAAGGTATTGACCTACCCATCGTCGACGATGTTGTAGCAGTCGATGCCATAGAGAAAGTAGACGCCGTGGATGTCGAGATGGAGACTGTTGACATCGTCACAGGCATGCCAGAAGACACTATAATAGGCTTCTTGAAGTCTGTCATCTGAAGAGAAGGCTTGACCTTAGGATGACTCTCCATGGACTTCGGCTTTTTGTGAAGAGGCGCAACAAACGGTTCTGGAGATGTCTGTCGAGGCCTTTTAGAAGAGGAGTGAAAGCTCCTGAAGGAACACTCGCTCTCACCTGAGGAGACTAGATGCTCTTTGTCCTTCAGTCTCTGGAGCCACAGAAGCAGGCGCCCTTCCCTGTCCTTCAATGTCTTGACCGGGAGAGTGCGACAAATCTTACATTCCTTGGCAGAATGCTGAGGATAGAGGCAATACAAGCAATCTTCATGTTTGTCCTCTATATGTAACCTCATTTTACTACAAGAGGCACAGGGTCTAAACAGCCCTTTTTTAGGAGTAGTAGACATAATAACTACCAATACTCCCTTTTTGTATCTGAAACTTGAAGAGTTGATAGGAAAATCCAAAGAGATAAGAAAAAACCTGAGCAGAGCTCAGAGGAGACTCCCGTAGCACGACGTGCGGTAGAAAATCTGAGGGACTAGGGCTCCTTCCAGGAGGGTGAGGAGGGTGATAGTGGCTGATTGGCTACTGGCCAAAGTTTGGTCCTTTTTACATAAGGACCTAGATAGGCTACTAATGTGAGGCCTCTGGCCTAGTACTAAGTATATCTCCATATGACATTACTATAATTATTTACCGGGGACTCCCACCCCGACGACGGGGAATGATTCAGGCATGTGAATCTATGAAAGATACCCATAATACTGGATAAAGGCGTGTTTTGTTGCACTATAATACCGCCTGAAGCAGTAAGAAGTGTTTGTTTCACGAGGGCGAACTCGGGACCGGTGATCGGTGGATCACGGGAACAAAGGAGACTGCTCGCGGCTAACTCTGGTAAGCAAGGCAGGACAAAGGTGCAACGGGAGCCGGGTTGGGGGAGTGGCAGCGTAACGAAGTGAAAAATCGTGGTTTTAAAACGCCACTACCTGTACTAGAGGAAAGTCACTGAGTGGGGAAAAACGAGTGATGAGGAATGTGTAGTGAGGCAAAAATAAACCTTGAAACTCTTTGATGAAGTAATGCTACCAGTGCAGCGTGATAGAGGGGCGGCCGCCCCTTCAGGATTGAATGATCTGGGAAAACAACTACATGAATTTGAGAAGCTGAAGAAAAGGGAAATCTCACGCTGGTGGGAAGTGGCCAGTCAGAAATACTTTATTCGGTTCATAGCAAAAACTACAAAAGCATACAAAAGTACCGAGAAAAGAGGGACCGAGGTACCAAATTGCAACATGGTTAACAGACAGTTAAACATACATAAAAAAGAAAAAAAACTTTACAAGATAGATACCAAATTCATATGTACATTTTAAAAAACATACACTAATCATCCAATTATAAATTCATTATTTACAAACTTCTAAAAATAGACCATGCAAGGATGTTATCTCAGACTAACTAGTTTTTTCCTTAGTCTCATGGCTATGGTTAAAAATGTAGCAACATTGATGATTTCCCACGTATTAGACAGCAGTTGAAGATATAATAGTCTAAACCTTTTATCTTTTAGTAGGGGTACAATGAATGTTTTCCGGATATCCGTAAAATAACCACAAAAAAACATAAAGTGAGCAGTGTCCATTATCGAGAATCCATCACAGGTGCACAATTCTAATTCTGATATCTTAGTCCAACATGGGCGCCCAGAGAGAAGGAGATGAAATTTGTTCAACCTAAACTTGGTTAGTAGATATCTGTGATTAGCATTATTAACAACCTTCAGATATATTTCTAAATCATGGTCTGTTGTTACAACTAACTGATGAGCTCTCACAGTTGGCTTAGTCAACTCATGGCCTTCTCTATCCATCCCTTTGTGCAGCCTATATGTGGTCTTGACCCATTTCATGTCTCCCTTAACCAGTTTAGACGGCTCATCAAATAGTTCTGGGCGGCCTAATAAGACTGCGAGTTTTTTTATATATTTTAGCCATGGGATAGATTCCCAATGTTCTAAAGTGAGACAGTCACTCAGGATCTCGTGGTTCACCTCCAATTCCTGATTCATCCAGACCGCAATCCACTTTAATAGGGGTGCGATGGCAATCCGGTCTTCTAGGTATTCCACCCCACATTCTTGATGCACTATAAAACCTGAGGTTGATTGTGATACTGATAAAATGGACTTCAAAAACGTATCCTCTGCCACCTGTAACAACTTAGCGTTCTTAAATCCCCATAAGTCTGCGCCATACATGGCTATTGAAACACATTTGGCGGCATAAACCTTTAACACTGCCTGTAGCGGTTTTACCCCCAGTTTACGGGACTGCAAAATAGATCGAACAAAAGCATTTCTTTTCTCAGACAGTTGTGGGAGCCAAGTGGAACTTTCATCAAAAACCACTCCCAGATAAGGGAATCTAGTTACCCTCGATAACTTATTCCCATTACAATGGAATGTCATCAGCTTCCTGCGCCTGCCCTTTGTACCCACAGCCATGAAATGAGATTTGGTGTAATTAACACTAAGATCCAAAGAGGACATGAACTCATAAAAAGAATTTAAAAGACTTTGTAGCCCTACTGACGTGCGCGCTAAAAGACGGCATCATCCGCATATAATAATACGGGGAGGGGAAACTTGCCTGCCCTCGGAATATCCTTACAAGCTGCTCCTAGCACATTGGCCAGCCCGTTAATATATAAGTTAAATAATAGGGGGGCTAAGATACAGCCTTGCCTAACCCCATTGGTTATACCTATCTTGCCCGTACAATTCCCCTTACGATCATATCTCACTATGGCTGTGAGGTCCCTGTGGAGATCGGCTAAAAAGTATACAATGTTTTCATCGATGCCCATCTTTAAGAGCAGGCCCCATAGCTTGGACCTGTTCACTCGATCAAAAGCCGAGGACAGGTCCATAAATGCTATATATAAGCACCCTTGCTTCGCTATGGTATACTTTCCAATCAGCAATTGGAGGTTGAGGCTCTGATCTATCGTACTGCACCCCTTTCTGAACCCATACTGTATTACTGACAAAGAATTCGTTTCCTCAAGCCAATCAGTTAATTTACACAGAACCACTCTGCCTAAGACCTTCACTGCGGAATCTATAAGGGAAATTGGGTGGTAATTACCCGGGTCTCCTCTATTACCTTTTTTAAAGATAGGTACAATGACTGATTGCGACCAGGTCATTGGGATACCGAGTTTACAAATTCTATTAAATACGTTAGATAAAACCTTAGACCATATTGCTATATTGGATTTAAAAAGATCGGCTGGTACGCCATCAGGGCCAGGGGCCTTATTGCTTGTCATTTTGCTGATAGCTTCAGCCACCTCACCCTCATATACCACTAAAGTATATGGATGACTAGTCAGAGGGGTTGGACCATCAACCCCTATAGTCACCTGTTCATAAACTGACTTAAAATGGGCAAACCACTTGTCTTCCTGGATGCCACAATCTAAAATATTATTGCTTGAGTTAACAAAATAAGATTGGTTGACTACTGCCCAGAATTTGGCACTGTTTTTTATCACGTCTATGGAGGTCAGTTCTGCCCAGGCATCTTCCCTGATCTCCCGTCTCCTCTGTTCTACTGCTGCTTTATATGCTTTCCTTGAGAGGGCCACACATTGTCTGTCAACTGGCTTGCTTTTTAAAGCCTCCTTCAGTTTGCGATTGGCTGCCGAACAGTTATGATCAAACCAGCCGACTGTCCCCAAGTCTTTAACCTTGCCAGAGCACATTAAATCAGACATAACCTGGTGGCAAACCTTTTGATACGCCTCCACTACCTCTACATCCCCAGCTTCCTCATCCATACATATCCGCAACTCCTCCCCTCTAATATTGGAGCGGTTACTTGAGAAATCCTCCGGTATAATTTTACACCATTTAATCCTTCGTGCCTGGTCTGTTAGCCGGATATCTTGTTTATCAACCCTGATCAATGAGCTCTCAGATGTTCTAAGAATGCCTCTAACACATAGAAAGACAGGGTTGTGATCACTAAAATGAGACCAAACAGGGAAATAGCCTACTATGTTACTCCCTAGGGTTAAACTTATAAAAATAAAATCTATGGTTGATCCACTGCCATTTCCCTTAAAAGTGGGTATATCCACCTCATCCCCCGTAGGTAGCATCAAACCATTTTCAGCCAGGGTATTTTCTAATAGGAAACCCTGATCCGTATGCTCAAAATGAATATCACCTTGTTCAATGGGGGCGAATAGATCATTGGACAGACATTTATCTGGACAACCATGAATATTGAAATCCCCCAATAATAATATAGAACATTGAGACTCCGTCAATTCCTTGTATTCTGCTAAGAAGGAATTTAACACTGTCAGGTTGCTGGTTGGTGTGGCTCTAGCAAAAGAATTATAAAAGTTTACAATTAGAACATTATATGCCCCTTTACAAGCGATTTGAACTTCCATACAGTAGGGAGAACCTGAGGCAATCACCGTATGTGTACCATGAATGTTGGCCGCTACTAGGGTTACCAGCCCAACCCCTAGGTCTTCCTCTAGTGGTAGTGACTGCTGGGAGAGAATAGGTGGTATAGTCATCCAGGGTAAGTATGTTCTTTGTATCCCAGGTCTCCTGTAGGCCAATGATATCTGCTATACCTATAAATTCCCTCCAAATAGGATCGTCAACTTTGTTCCTTAGTCCAGCAATATTCCAGGTTACCACCTTTATGTCTCTGTTGCCTCTGCTGGCTTCCCTACCTACTGATTGACTATTTGCACTAATTACTGAGTCCCTGCCCTTGCCAAGCTCCTGGGCGACCGGAGCTGATACCCTAGTATCCACACTCGGGACCCCAATCTCCCGGGCCATTTTAACAGGTGAAACAGGTATAATCCTGTTTCCTTTATCATTTCCCGACACTGTGCTCACCTGTTGTCAATCCACCCAACCTAAGTCGGACAGGCAGTCATACTGGTTCGTCATTGGGATGTTGCAGAGGTAATCTAGTGCGTGAGGAGCTTGAGTATGATTATTTGGATGACCAACAATCATGCCATTACCCCTAAAACTATCTGCATGATGCCTATTGCCATAATTATGCCTTCCTCCTCTTCTCTAAACTAGATTCCACCCCTCCTCCCCACCCCCACCCCAACTGTAGGGATTCATGCCCCTGGGCACCTCTTGCCTCTTCACTCTTCTATGATCATTAGGGTCTTTTAGCCAACTCCATCTGTTGTCCTGTTGCTCAGTAGGCATGTAAAAATAGGACAAAGGTCTGGCCGTGACTAGGGTACCATTATTACGGGGATTCCCATGGCAAATATATTCCACAATGCGGGAATCTTCAAAAGTCACAACTATACAGTCCCCCTGTAATCTTTTCCTATTGTGTCCCACCCAGGGCGTTCTCTCAACCATTGAAATATTGCCACAAAGGTTTGAAGGTAGAGGGTAGTTATTGGCTAACCAGTGGCATGCTTTATTTTTAAGCGCCTGGAAAGTTTCTGAGTTTGGAGGGGCTAGTTCCGTAACCCCTGTCAAAATGATCACATAGGGACAGGTGTCCCGTGGTAGGTGAATATTTCGGCGGGTCATGATTTTGTCAGGGGGGGCTCAGTCGGATTTTGGGGTAAAGGTAACAGGGCCTTTTAGATTACCTTGGTCAGTGGGCTTATTTAATACAGGGGGTTGAGTACTCTCTTTGTTACTCACAGGGTTAGGGCGATTCGACACCGGGTTCTTGGGTGTCTTGTTTTTAACCACTACAGAACTTTTGCCCGCAGACCGTGGTTTGCTTACTGGCGCGGTAGCATGTGTTGCCCTGTTGACATAAAGGCTATCCTGAAACCTTATATCCTTGTGTATATCATGAAGCAGTTTTTCAATACCATGAAGCCTAGCTTCTAAGGAAGCGAGTAGTGTCTTAATAATTTTTGTTATGATAGAGCCTATGGGTTCCTCCTCCCCATCTGTAACTTCTATTCTGTCAACTCCCGACCTGTCGGTTATAATACTGTCTTCAAGGATATCGGCCAGAGGGTTATCCAGCATAGTGTCGTCAAGGATATTCAAGGGTAGTCTTGCGGTCTCAGATTGAACTACTTCCACCCCGGATTTCTTCCCAACGGTGTCCCTACCGGGTTCCCTCAATTCTGCTATTCTACCCCTCTCATTAACATCAATACTAGTGTACCCGTCTATTATGGCACTGACTTTCTTAGCACCAGGGAGGTTGGTGTTTGGATGCTTACGTTTGGGAATGGCCCCCTCCCGCCTCCCCCTCTTCTGGTCGTGTGGGGTCGGTACCTGAGAGTCTGCCTGAAGATCTACCAAGTTAGACTCCAAACTAGTCCCTGTGAGGTTGTAAGCCTGAGCTTGGGGGTTAAGGGGTGGTGAGTCGCGTGAGCCAGGCTGAACGGGGTTGACATTGTGAACACCGACAAGAGTCTGCACGGAGTTAGGTATACGTGACGAAGTATTGGGGGTGCGTGCAGAACCAATAAGACCCAAAGACGATCTTTTAGCAAATGCAAGATCCTGGGAGACCCTTCTTTCCATAAGAACAATACCTTGATCAATCAGGGAATTGGTACGAACAATAAAATCATCTAATGTTCTGGTCAATTTTTTACCACCTGCCGCCGCCATGCTTCTAGTTTCGCGGCACTCCATCGTCCTCACCGGGAACTGAAAGAGGGAATAGAGACAACCTTGAACACTAGACTCTCATAGGGTGTACGAACGAGTGACAGCTAATCAGCTAAAAGTGCCCCAACAACTAACATAAGAACAAAGGCAGACGAGGTAGGCTAACACTACAAATTATTACACCACAATCCCGAGTGGACAGCCAAGAGCTTAGGCCCAGTCCAGTCACTTCCGGCCTCTGACGGCCGCAGACGGCCACGCCCTTGTCCCGGGCTTCTCCCGGGACGCTCCCGCGTGCTACCTCTCAGCGGGGAGAATGTCCTGTTGATAACAGAAAGTTGGTTGGTGGGGGCGGGGCAAGCAGGGAGAGCGGCCCAGGTGTCTCGGGTTATGCTCACAGGGACTCCTGGGAGATGGAGTCCCTGGATCTACCGCTCGCAGCCCTGCTGCAACACTACGCACCCCACAACAGCAGAAGTCTCCAAGGTCCCAAAAGCTCCTTTCATCCAGAGTCCACAGGCAGCGCACTCAGCGAAGCGGGACCCGCGAAGCGGCTTCCGCGAGAGGTAGCGCTGAAAATGGGCACACAAGCTGCAACAAGGGACCAGGGTTCGGCGTCCCAACAGGTAGGCAGATTCAGAGTCCCGTAGGGGTTTAGGAGGCAAAGATCTTTATCGTCGTTGGTGGGGGCGGGGCAAGCAGGGAGAGCGGCTCAGGTGTCTCGGGTTATGCTCACAGGGACTCCTGGGAGATGGAGTCCCTGGATCTACCGCTCGCAGCCCTGCTGCAACACTACGCACCCCACAACAGCAAAAGTCTCCACGGTCCCAAAAGCTCCTTTCATCCAGAGTCCACAGGCAGCGCACTCAGCAAAGCGGGCCCCTCGAAGCGGGTTCCGCGAGAGGTAGCGCTGAAAATGGGCACACAAGCTGCAACAAGGGACCAGGATCGGCGTCCCAACAGGTAGGCAGATTCAGAGTCCCGTTGGGGTTTAGGAGGCAAAGATCTTTATAGTCGTTGGTGGGGGCGGGGCAAGCAGGGAGAGCGGCCCAGGTGTCTCGGGTTATGCTCACAGGGAATCCTGGGAGATGGAGTCCCTGGATCTACCGCTCGCAGCCCTGCTGCAACACTACGCACCCCACAACAGCAGAAGTCTCCAAGGTCCCAAAAGCTCCTTTCATCCAGAGTCCACAGGCAGCGCACTCAGCGAGAGGTAGCACTGAAAATGGGCACACAAGCTGCAACAAGGGACCAGGGTTCGGCGTCCCAACAGGTAGGCAGATTCAGAGTGGGAAGTGGCATAATTGCGCCAATATTTACAGGTGGGGAGAGTCCCGCGGGGACTGCGAATAATGATTACCCCCACATATGAAAATCCCCAAGCAGAGATGTTATCTGAATGAGCAGAAAATAGTGCTACAAGCTCCACAAATATGATACCTATTTTGGTTAAATACGCAGAATTGGAAAGACAGGAAGTAGTGAAAAAAATAAAGGAATTAAATGTGATTTTTGAAAAATGCGATGAAAAGGCTAAAGTAAATAAATTCAAAAGTGATATGAAAATCTAACTGGATACATACGAAAAGCGTATAAAGGATAGAAAAGCAACAAAGTTTATTCGCGACCGCCTTGATTATGAATCAGGGTGGATTAATAGTTTTGCCAAGAAGTTTGATTCTGTCAGAAGAGAAAAAATCCAGAGTGGAACAATGGAACAACAAGTGATGTCACATTGCGAAGTAAGCTCAGATACAGGCTCAGAGCAAGAACAGTATGACCCAAGGGGAAGAGGTACAAGAGATATAAGGCTTGTGGTCACAGATGAGTACTGTTTTATGCAACTGGAACAACAAACAATCATCGCACAACAAGGGGCCGGGGAAGAGGAAAAAGCAGAGGAAGAGGAAACAGAGAAGAGGAGAAGAAGGTTACAGGAGGAGCGTCAGAATGGCAAACAATCAGATCCATGCGCTCCCAAGGGAAGAAGTCAACAAAGAAATAACTGAAGGCAAGACAGTGATCAATTTGAGTACAATGATTTTAACCAAAGAGGATAAATCGGTGTTAGAACTGGGATTCAGCTCCTGTAATGAGAATAACTTTGATTATTCAAACAGTAGGATGGATCTATACCGATTTATTAGAAAATTGAAGCTGTCCAAAATGCACCTAAACCAGAATCCTGACACCCCTTCTAGAGTGGTAACTCATCCGAATGCACCCAATGACCCCAGTGGCCTAACTGTGAGTGATGTACCTGTCCTGGGAGACTTAATGGCACCATTTAACAATGATAGTCAAGCAGTAGAAAATAATAATGAAGCAATGGAAAATGCAGATTCAGGGAAGCGCATAATGAGACATTAGGAAGAGAGGATCATACCCCATTCCATTTACCTTCTAAATTTACACCACAAGGAGCACGAGATAATTTGGATATCTTTGGGGAGAATGTAATTAAAGATCTCAAGCAATTGTATGGCAAGACTCTCCAAAGAAAAAGAAAGTATAATCCTAGAAAATCTATGCTGCATAAAACAGTGGCAAGAATACAAAAAGAAGATGGTATACTGGCAAAACCCTCAGATAAGGGGGGTAATGTCGTGCTGTGGGGGCGTAAGCTATACAAAACAGAAACTCTAAGTCAACTAAATAACAGTGAGTGTTATTATCGAATCAGTATGGTGAATTATGAGAGAATGAAGGAACAATTTTACATGAGGTTAGAAGTATGGAAACAGGATGAGCTACTCAGTTGGGATGAGTTCAAGTTTATTAAAAAAGAAAAACCTGTTTTACCAGTTTTCTATATGCTTCCAAAGGTGCATAAAAGCACCACTAATCCACCAGGGAGACCTATTATTTCCTCATGTGGTAGCCTATTTGAGAACGCTTCAAAGTATATAGACTATTTTTTGAACCCCATTGTACGGACATTAACATCGTTTATCAAGGACTGAACAGATTTTCTAAAATGTATATATGATGTACGTTAGGACATGAACAATATGGTATTGGTAACCCTAGATTTTACCATGTTATACACAAGCATAAGACATAGGGATGGCCTTAAAGCAGCTGAGTATTTCCTAAATAGGAGACCTATAAAATTTGCGAAACAGAATTTAATGATTTTGGAACTAATGTAGTGGTGTCTAACAAAGAACATATTTTTGTTCGGTGATGAATTGTTCCAGCAGGAGCAGGGAACGGCGATGGGCACCTGCTTCGCCCTCAGCTATGCCAATTTACATCTAGGCTGGTGGGAGGAGCAGGTGCTCAGGGAGCTCCCCCTGGAACAGTGGTCAGAACATATATTACTGTGGGTCAGGTTGATAGGCGAAGTTTTCTTTCTGTGGCAGGGCACGGAAAACGAGATAGAACTGTTTATAAATGACCTGAACCAGAATACCCTGAATTTGAAGTTTGTGGGACATTTCAGTTGAGCAACTATAGAGTTCCTGGACATTAGAGTTACGCCACAGGGTGATAACCTGGAGACCACTGTTTTTAGAAAACCGACAGCTGGGAACACCATCCCTCACGCTCATAGCTCTCACCCCGCACCATTATTAAGGAGTATTGCTTTTGGGGAAGTCTATAGGGCTAGAAGAGTGTGCAGTAATCCAGATGAATACTCTAAAATAGAACAGGAAATTATCACTAGATTTATCCAAAGGGGTTCTTCAGCTAATGTAATTAATGGGGCAGCCATGAAAGCAAGAAAGCTAGAAAGACAAAAAGTGTTATTTGAACCATCAAAAACCCAGGTGAAGAAATTGAACAAGGGATCAGATGGTCAGAGATTTATAATAACTTTTAACACTGAACATAAAGAAATCAGATCAATCCTAAAAACACATTGGCATTTGGTGAGGGATGATCCGATTCTGGACCCGAAAAAGAGTAAACACCCAGAAATAACGTTTAGGAAATCAAAATCATTGAAAGATCTGATGGTAAAGAGCGAGTTTCAGGAAAGGAAAAAAGGAACCGTTACTTGGCTCCAACAAAAGATGGGTTTTAAAAAATGCTTTAAATGTATGGCGTGCCAACATGGGTTGAATCACATGCATTTTAAGAATTTTTTTAATAAAACTGTTGTGGTTAAAGGCTACCTAACTTGTAGATCTAGCTTCGTAGTGTACTTGTTGCAATGCCCATGTTCAAATGTATATATAGGGAGTACCACTCTAGCTGTATATCAACGAATCCTACAGCACCATAGAGCGATCATTAATAAGGATAGAACATATCCAATTAAGAGGCACTTTAAAACATATCATCAGAGCAATCCCTCGAGTTTGCAGTACAGCTGCTTAGCAGAAATTCCTAAAAGGAAGAGAGGGGGAGACAGGGAAAGAGAACCTAGGTGACTTGAAACCTATTTCATCCTAGAGTTTAATAGTAAAGAGCCCCATGGGCAAAATATTGGTGAGGATCTGTACACCTGTCTGAATTAAATGAAAGATGATATTAGAGAGAATAGAAAATTTCTGCACAGAAAGGAAATAAATTGTTTTTACATTTTGTTATTTGAAATGGGCATGGGACGAAACAGACTAGATATTGAGCAATGATGAAAGTTTAAAATTGACAAAATGAAACCATACAATGGATAAGTGCAATTGTTTTTATAATTTTGAGAAGTTTTTCAGTATAGTAAAGTTGATCTGAGTGGCTAGTAATATGTATAGGAATATAAAAATATGCATATGCATTTTAGAGAGGGAGGATATATATTTGAGATAGACAAGAGTGCTCCCCTCATGTCTTTTCTTATGTTGTTTCTTTAATAATGTAGGATATTTATACATTTATTGTGATTTTAACAAAAATATATTTATTAGAACTATGCCACTAGAAAAATTACACTCTGACGACCATTTAGTTCATGAAGTTTTATGGAGTGTATAGAATTAATATACTGGGATGCACTTGTACTTTTAGTGAAGAAACTAAGGTATGGACAAAAAACAAGCACTTTATGATATTTTGTACTGTGAATGAATAAGCACTTGACATTTCTATAATTGCCAAAGGAAACAAAAAGGTAACTGAGGTATGGATAAGGCAGTATTACTTTATAATATCCAGTACTGTGAGTAGAAAAAGCACTTGCACTTTATATAATTGTCAAAAATAATAAGGAACACTGGCACTTTCAATAACTGCCACAGGAAACAAAAAAAAGTAATGGAGGTATGGACAAGTCATTAGCACTTTATAATATCCAGAACTGTGAGTAAAAAAGCACTTGCACTTTGTATAATTGTCAAAAACAATAAGGAGCACTGGCACTCTAATTAAGAACAAATGATTAATTGAATAATAAATTGTGCAATGAATGGCCTGATACGTTTTAACCCCTTCCATGCTGATGACGGCCCCCAGCCGTCATGCACTACGGGGCTCGTGTGCTGATGACGGCTGGAGACTGTCATAAACCCGCCCACTCGCGATTTTGCCGCACAGGCGCAGAATCGCGGCCGCATGGAAGGGGTTAAAAATCAGATGTTGGCATTTAAGGAAATACAATGAAATATGCAAGGAATTAGCTTTCCTGCGATAATTATTTTCTACTGCTACAATTATGGAAAACGTACTCTCCGGAGCAAGCATTATTAAATGTTGGGACGTTTTAAATATTGGAACATGCCGCATTTTAAATGTTAGTTACCTTTAAACCAGATGGCTGCCGAGTGTTGCAGTGTACTTACTCTGTGTTTGCGTATAGTCTGTCGCCCATGTTTACCTTCTGAATGACTATTTTATCGGAAACAGATGATATGTCCACATCGTGAACAAGGAAGCGTGAAGCTGTTGAAACGCGTTGATGTAATCATCACTAAAATAAAAATTGAGTGACTTTATCCTCTTGGAATATTGGCTGATTTCTGCCGAGTTGCGGTTAAATCAACCCTGTGAGTGTGGATAATTCTTTGGTAATGGAAGAATTGGAGCATAATATATACAGGGGTTAGAGAGACCTTTTTAATAAGTGACATTGATGCCATCATCAACATTGCTGAATTAGAAAACAGTTCTGTCTTGCCTAACAGTGAGTTTGTCCAAGAAGAACCAGCTAGACCAGAGATGGCCAACACACAGCTCCTCTGTGAAGCGGGTTTCATAATTGACAGTAGCTCAGCCTCAACGTTCAAGCCCAAGTCCACTTTTATCCCCATCATGGCACATGACGCCATCGACACATTCCATGAATGTGTCAGCAAACAGCTCAGCAGCCACAGGTCCAAGAACAAAAAACGAATCTGGAAACGGGATAATTTATCCAAGAGCCAAAGAGAAGCTCTTAACTCTCTTACAGATGACCAGACCATCGTCATACGCCCCGCAGACAAAGGGGGCAATATTGTCATTTTAGATAGGGAGCAATATACAATGGAAGCCCTAAGACAATTATCTGATGAGAAGTATTATGCTTTAAGTGACTTTGAATCATATAACAACAGTGTATCATCTATATGGGACAAACTGGAGTGCTGGAGGGATAAGGGAATACTCGAATGGGAGGAATATAGATATTTAAGGAACAACAACCCGACCTTACCCGTCTTATACCTTCTTCCCAAGGTTCATAAGTGCAAAGAAAACCCACCAGGAAGACCCATTGTCTCTTCCAGAGGCAGTGTGACAGAACATGTGTCTAAATACACTGACCATTATCTCCAAGAGTGGGTACAGGGTCTAAGTAGTCATATAAAAGACACTAAAGACTTTTTGACCAAACTTAATACCCTCACATGGAATGAAGATTATCTCCTCATTACCATGGATGTCCAGGCCCTCTATACTATAATTAACCACCAACAGGGCTTAGAGGCCTGTGAACACTTCCTCAGAAATCGGCCATTGCGTTTCAGAGAGCATAACAAAATGCTCCTTGAAATGTTGGCATTCGGCCTTGCAAACAACTTTTTCCTGTTTGATGGCAAGATCTACAGGCAGGAGACAGGGACGGCGATGGGTTCCAGCTTTGCCCCTAGCTTTGCGAACCTTTTTATGGGACAATGGGAACAAGAGATTTTTGCGGATCCATCATTCACAGATGAGATCAGCCATGTCATCACCTGGTGGAGATACATTGACGATCTCTTCCTGGTCTGGCAGGGCACTGAAGAACAGGCTTCTGGCTTTATTGACCGTCTTAATCTTAATAACAAGAACATTAGATTGACGAGCAATATAAGCAAAGACATGGCTGAATACCTCGATGTCAGAATTGACATTGTCGACAATCAGATTCTCACATCACTCTTCAGAAAAGAAACCGCAGGTAACAGCATTCTCCATGCCCTCAGCAGCCACCCTGAACCTCTGAAGTGGAGTATCCCCTACGGGGAGTTGCTGAGGGCAAGGAGAAATTGCAATACTGATGCCAGCTACCAATTGGTGGCCAAAGATATGTTGGATAGATTCAAACAGCGTGACTACCCTGCTTGGGTGCTCAAAAAGGCCAAGCAGAAGGCGGACACTGTCAAACGTTGTGACACCCTAAGCAATATTGTCAAGGACGATATATCACCGGGTGACAGTGTCACACGCCTTATCCTCACCTTTAACAAAGAATCTAAGCAGATCCAGAAAATCATCACCAAAAACTGGCATATTCTGAAGAGTGACAGCATTATAGGCAATCTCATCCCTGAAAGACCCAGCATCACCTACAGAAAAAGCCAAAACTTGAGGGACATATGTGTCCGCAGTGATATCACTGATTATTCCAAAAACAAAGGCCTCGGCCTTAAAGGGTACTTCCCATGCGGGCATTGCAAAGCATGCAAAAGTAGCACTCTTGTCAAAAAAGTGGAATACAATGGCCTTAAGAAAGAAATCACCCAATTCCTGACTTGTAACACCATGTTTGTAATTTATGTGATTGTCTGCCCATGCGAACTATTGTATATTGGCAGCACCACCGCCCATGCCAAGAAACGCATCCTAGAGCACTATCGTGCAATCATTCACAAGGATGCAAAATATCCCGTGGCACGCCACTTTAGTGAATTTCACTTCTCTGACCCCACTCTCATGAGATTTTTCATCCTGGAACAAATAGAGAGAAATCCCAGGGGTGGGAACCGCGTCCTGAAAATGAGACAGAGGGAATCGAGATACATAATCAATTTCCAAACCAAGGCCCCGGGGGGGCTGAACCATGATGAAGAATTAGCAATTCATCTCAAGGACGATTATGTTTAAATACCCTGTCATTTCTCATGTCTGTACCTCATTAATCTGCTGTGTTGTTACATGATCTCCATGCGCTCCTCTCTTCCTCTTCCATGCGCCTACTATCAAGTTTATTGACTTCATGCATACGCTGTTTGTCATGTTAGATTTTTAACATCTGCTATTTTAAATTCAGAGGAACATCACTGGGATTGAGGCCCTTCACTGCACCTGCACCAGCCAAATTCCCTTCACGTTCCTGATATAAGATAAGAGCACGTCCATTACTGGTTTCATTTCACTGACATTGACTTTGTGACCAGGCCGCCTGATAGAACTTTGGCGCTTTGTCGCCTTCTGCAAACCCCTGTAGGCACTCTGGGAACCCAGGTATTTCACCTAGTAATTGGTTGAGACACTTTCATCTATTTGGATATTATCCAACTCGTTTGCCATGCATGTTGGTTACCTCCAACACGATATAGATAGTCACACCCTGTTGATTACACCATGCAGCAGGGCCACTTAATGCGAATACCAGCAGATCCTACAGGTTTTGTTTGCACTTGTATACAATATGCATTTATGTATGATTTGTTAAAAAATTTTACGTTTTCATGATCATAATTTACTGATTATGTGCACGTGCATTTGTTATGTTCGGTAAGACGGATTACCGGCGTAATGTGATCGTTCCAACATGGCCGACACACTTTTTGCCTTCTGACATGCGACCTGAGTCCTTTGTTTATGTTGTTGTTGTATAGTATTTACGCTGTACAGATGCGTTGCACAAACTTACGTGATCAAGGCTTCTTGCAAGCCGAAACATGTAGTAAGGTGTCAATAAACACCCTTGGACTCTGCTGATCTCTGGCGTTTACTTGTTGTCTGAGAGCGTGGTGATTTGTGGGACGAAGTTTAGTCATTGAAGTTCCGGCGTGCTCTGCCGGCATCCACGCCACTTCCCACGGGGCCGACCGCAACCCTTTGGAGCAACTTGGAAACAATTATATATATATATATATATATATATATATATATATCCAGGCTCTCTGCTCCGAAGTTCGGTGCACTCTTACAGCGGGTGCTCGTCCAAGCGCGTCAGAGCTTCGCGCTTCAATATGAAAGCTCACTCCCTCCCGGTCCCGAGAGGAAAATAAAGACAGCACGCACGGGAATTCTTTCCGATGGCAACTTTTACTCGCACAGACGCGTTTCGGAAGCTGCGCTTCCTTCCTCAATGTTAGTTACACCGTAGTGCGCGATTTGGCGCCATTTATTTCAAATCACACAAACGACCTGTATTGGCAAACACAGAGAGAGGACTGACGCATATGCGCCATCTTGCTAATGCGTTTAATCCCGCAAAAACAAACTGATAATTAAACAATACTATTTCATTCAGTAATTGCTAAGCTTCATAATTATTAAAAAGCCTCTCGTATTTACAACGAGGATTTGCATAGTAATTCTGCCGTGGATCGGCAAATCTCCTCTCAATAATGCACTAGGAAATGGATTATAAATCTTGCCGTGGATCGGCCTGTGGCAACACAAAGGTTGCCATTTAAATTTCCAATAACCCAATACAATCATTTTTGCCAGTCAATGTCGGATGTTAAATTTTAAAATATTAACAAAGTTGCAAAATATTCCACAATAATCCTGAAAGAACAAAAGAAATAAGTATGTAATACATTATATAACAGGACATTCATCATCCCGTAATTCGAAGCACTCAGTGGTGATCAGTTTCAGAAAGCCACTATTTACAAAAACCATTACCATGTCGCTGTTATTGCTTTCATATTTACACTGGAAATACTGTGTGGCATTATTATCTTTTAACTCCCTAGATGTACAGTCAGTTCCTCCCCACAATTTAATCCCCAAGGGGCTTTGGTTTGGCAGTCTATGATGTATCGGGATTCTAATCTGCGAAGTTTTTGCAGTTTATCCCCTCCCCTGATATTGTCAGAAATCGCATCAAGGCAAAAGTACTGTAACAGATTCCTATCGCTCTTGTGTTTGATCGAAAAATGTCTGGCGACAGGGTATGTGAAATCTCTGTTTACTATGGCCCGCATATGCTCCAATATGCGCAATTTCACGGGGTTTATAGTACTGCCTATATACCTAAGCCCACAGGGGCAGAGAAGGCAATAGACCGCAAAAGGGGAGGTGCACGTAAGGAACTGATTTATTCTCTTCTTCTTTTTAGTTCCACAACCCATGATTTCGTAAGAATAGACCCTTTTACTGTTGGCACAGGCTTTGCACCGGCCACAAGGAAAGTAGCCTTTGGCATCTTTCAAATTGCTCGTGCGTATAGGGACAGGTGACAGATGACTATGTACCAAGGTATCCCTCAGCGAACGCGCCCTTTTAAAGGTGATTAAGGGATTGGCAGGTATATCACTCCCTATTATGCTGTCCTTTTGCAAAATGTGCCAATGTCTTTTTAGGATACTCCTCAATTGTTGACAATCTTTGGAGTAAGGTGTAATCATCCTAAATTTTTCTATGTCAGTAGAGGATCTATGCTTCTTAACAAACAAAGTCTGTCTGGGTTTGGTCCTTACTCTGTCCAAGGTGTTCCGTAACAGTTGCCTGCTATAACCCCTCGCCTCAAATCTGTCATTACTTTCCTGTGCAGCCAATTCGAAATCATCATTAGTGGAACAGTTACGCTTTAACCGTAGAAGCTCTCCATAAGGTATACTTCTGATGAGCTTCTGAGGATGGTTGGATGACGCATGCAGCGTACTGTTTCCCGCTGTCGGCTTTCTATAGAGGGAAGTTTGAATACTGTTATTGATCACCTCTATTCTCAAGTCTAGGTACACTGCATCGCTTGTACTTACATTACCAGTAAAGATTAAATTACAGTTGTTATCATTCAACACTTTTACATATTGCCATGCTGTCTCTACTGAGCCATTCCACACTATGCACAAATCGTCAATATAACGATACCAGGAGACGATACAATTTGACCACTGCTCTTTCTCAGGCCCCCAGGCTTCCTGCTCCTCCCACCAGCCCACGAATAAATTCGCGTAGCTGGGGGCGAAGCAGGAACCCATGGCAGTGCCCGACAGCTGTCTAAACAAATCCTCCTGAAAGAGAAAGATGTTATTCTGAAGACAAAATGCAACTAATTCCATCAACATGGCATTATGTTGGGCATATTTCAGCTGTCTCTTCCCTAGGAAGTACTGGATCGCCTTCATTCCCTGTGCATGCTCAATGCTGGTGTAGAGACTGGTAATATCGAGAGTCAATAGGCAATATCCTGGTTGCCAAGCAATTGCTTCAATTTTTTCAATAAAATCGGCAGTGTCTCGAATATAAGACTTGAGGCCCAGCACCATTTCAAATAAGAAGTGATCTAAAAATTTAGATAGATTCTCAGTAAGGCTGCCCATTGATGAAATAATGGGACGCCCAGGTGGTTTATCCATTCTCTTGTGAACTTTGGGCAGGTAGTAGAAAGTGGGGGTGACAGGATGTATCGTTTTCAAAAAAAGGTATTCTTCTGTCTCCAGCATCTGTTTATCATGCCACTTTTTCAGCAGTCCGTGCAAAGTTGTAATGCTAGACTCATATCTTTGCTTTGTAGTCAACTCGTAACAAGAACCATCCTGCAATTGTCGCATAGCTTCCTGGACATAATCTTCGCGCGACAGAATGACCACGTTACCTCCTTTGTCTGAAGGTTTGCAGACTATTGATGTATCATCGGCCAGTGTTTTTATCGCATTGCGCTGTGATTCAGTTAGATTGTCACGGTGTCCCCCAGATTTTTTATGTATGCGCATTCTTCTCAGATCACGAATCACCAACTCGGAGAAAGTGTCGATCATGTCAGTTTGTGTTGGAGGCACAAATTTTGACTTTAATTTGAGACCGCTGACAGGGGCCTCTTGTTCGACTTCCACAGACCTTAGTCTCTGAGATAAGGTGTCTGGTAACGCCGGTGACACACTCCCTGTGTTTTCCAAACGTAGTTCTTCTAATAACTCCAAAGTGGTTAGTTCATTCACTTTCAACAGATCAGTGTCTTTATAACGTGATCGGATAATTTTAGCTTCATCAGCAGTTGGTTTCGTCTTGAAGAATTTATGCAGGCGTAGTCTTCTAACGAATTGAAACAAATCAATTCTGGTCTGAGTATACTCAAGGTTACTGTCTGGACAAAAAGTTAATCCCAATTTGAGGACTGACTCCTCTGATGGTGAAAGTATCCTTGTGGAGAGGTTAATGATGGTAAGGTTGTCTGTTGGTTCCTCATACCCTACCATCTTTTTCCCCTTGTGGCTCGCGTTTTGCGTGTGCGGGCCCCCACATTCGGCGCCCTTCCCCTTCCTCTGCCTCTTCCGGCCCCCTCGTCTGGTTTTTCTTCGTTTTCTGGGGGTTTGTTCTTTCCCCCCCTCAACCAATTCATTCGGATGACTTGTACCTCCGTCTGAAAAGGGGTGTCTGCGGTTTGTTGCAGGGTTCTGGCTTCGTCCTCCGACTGCTCGCCCTCAGTAACCTCGGATTCTGATGTCTCCACATCCAACGGTGCAGCCGCACCGGCAGCCTTGTTTTTCAATAGGTCCTTCCTTGTCTGGTCGTACTTTTTGGAGAACGTAAGGACTCGACCCATGGCATAGTCCCGTTCATCCCTATCGAATTTCTCTTGTTTCCGCATGCGTATTTTCTGCTCATATTTTTCCAGTCGTTTCTTCATCTGGACTCTAAGTTGTTCCTGCTGGTCTTTGTCTTCATTGGTCGCTATTTCCGTTTCCATGGTTTCAATTTCTTTGAGGACCTTATCTCTGTCACTCCAAGCAAATTGTACCAGGATTTCCAACATCCCCTCGCAGGATTTAGCAATATGTGCTGCCCAGGTATCAAGAAGTTTAGGGTCCGGGTGTTCGTATGCGGGGATCGTAAATATCCGCAACCCTCTTGGCACTCTTTTCACTTCTATATATCCTTGGAGTGATGTGCCCTCCCACCACTTACGAAGCTCCCGCTCGTATAATTTCTCTAATTTACCAAACTGCATGGCCAGTTGGCTGGGAGCATTGACTGTTTTAGTCTTAGTTGCTGGTTGAGCATTGATGTCAGGATTTTTGTTTTTAAACATTCCTGTCGCCAAGTCACGGCGTTGCGAGATATCAAACATGCTGTTTGTTCTTAATATTCGGCCCCCCACTCCCGGGTTGCCTTGTTCGTTGCACAATAATCAATAAAGATTCCCTGCGCTGAAGCCAGTCCTTGAATAGTGAGAGGTGTCTTTAAAAAAGTTCCAGGAAATGAACAGATTATATCTCGGCTTACCCAATTTCAGTCGGGTTGCGCCGGGTGAATTCTGTTCGTATACCAAGGAAGCCTCTAGACCATCTCGTTCTCACTCGATTCTCCTCCTCAAGCAGTGGCGGTGCTCCACATGTATTAAATCCAGGCTCTCTGCTCCGAAGTTCGGTGCACTCTTACAGCGGGTGCTCGTCCAAGCGCGTCAGAGCTTCGCGCTTCAATATGAAAGCTCACTCCCTCCCGGTCCCGAGAGGAAAATAAAGACAGCACGCACGGGAATTCTTTCCGATGGCAACTTTTACTCGCACAGACGCGTTTCGGAAGCTGCGCTTCCTTCCTCAATGTTAGTTACACCGTAGTGCGCGATTTGGCGCCATTTATTTCAAATCACACAAACGACCTGTATTGGCAAACACAGAGAGAGGACTGACGCATATGCGCCATCTTGCTAATGCGTTTAATCCCGCAAAAACAAACTGATAATTAAACAATACTATTTCATTCAGTAATTGCTAAGCTTCATAATTATTAAAAAGCCTCTCGTATTTACAACGAGGATTTGCATAGTAATTCTGCCGTGGATCGGCAAATCTCCTCTCAATAATGCACTAGGAAATGGACTAGGAAATGGATTATATATATATATATATTATATATATTACCTACTGGCGGTCGCCAGTAGGTATATATAGTTAGGATTTTTTCTCTATGGGATTTTTGAAAATTCTATGTCTAATAACTTTGGCGTTTGTGGACGGAATTGGCTGAAATTTTCTGGAAAATGGAACATTTTGTTTCTGAGCAGCCCCTGGAAATTTGGGGGGGGTTCGTCAAGGGTGGGCCGAGAAAAAAGGGGGGTCCCAAAACGTGTTTTTAACATTGAGTTTTCCATAGGGCGGTTGGCCTCACTTTTAGCCCGAACGGCTGAATGGATTTCCACAAAACTTGGCAAAATTGTAGGGACTGGTAGCCCGATGTGCCTTTTGTAGGTCTCAATATATGTGCTACAGTGGATTTTGAGAAATTAACGTTTAAAAAAAGATATATATCTGTAACAGCGGACCGGGCAGCGCTCCAGTACGCGTACTTTTCGCGCAACGGAGCTTTGTGAAGCGAAGCTGATTGGTTCTCCGGCGTCTGTAAACATTCCAAACAGTCCGTAGCGGCCGCCATCTTGTCTCTCGGTAGGATCGAGAGACAAGCGGAGGCCAAACCGAAGGGGCAAATGACCATAAGGGGGCATAGTAGATCCTCCCTGACCGTTTAGGTTTGATGTGGAGGTTTTAAAAGGGCCCCGCGGGGCAAAAAAAAATAAAAATAATAATAATCGAACAGCTGAATGGATTTGCACGAAACTTGGCAAAATTGTAGGGACTGGTAGCCCGATGTGCCTTTGCTAGATCTCAATATATGTGCTCCAGTGGATTTTGAGAAATTAACGTTCAAAAAAAGATATATATCTGTAACAGCGCACCGCTTCGCGTACTTTTCGCGTTACGGAGCTTTGCGAAGCGAAGCTGATTGGCTCTCCGGTGTCTGTAAACATTCCAAACAGTCCGTAGCGGCCGCCATCTTGTCTCTCGGTAGGATCGAACAGCTGAATGGATTTGCACGAAACTTGGCAAAATTGTAGGGACTGGTAGCCCGATGTGCCTTTGCTAGGTCTCAATATATGTGCTTCAGTGCATTTTGAGAAATTAACGTTCAAAAACAAGATATATATCTGTAACAGCGCTCCGCTTTGCGGAGATAAAATTATATGTGTATTACCTAGCTGTTGCTAACACCAGTTAGCGACGGCTAGTAGAAGATAGCGACCATCTTGGGCCCCACTTTGCATGTGAGTGATATTTATCACTAATGACATGCAAAGTGGGCATGCCAAGATGTTAGCGACTGGAAACAGTCGCTAACATCGCTATCTCCTATTATCAACTTTTGGAAATATTCGAGATAAGCGCGAATATCTCCAAAAGCTACCACCTGCCCTGAGCAGTTCTTAGCCATGTTATCCAATGGGAGGTGAATAACATGGCTAAGAGCATTAGCTCGGTAATGCATGAATATCGCTGAGTTTTCAGCGATATTAATGCATTGCGGTCGTTTTTTATCGTATTTGCGATAAACCTTGATAATAGCAAGGTTTATCTGCGATAATTTCTGACGGTAAAAAAATCGTTGCTAAGCATCGTTAGGGATAAATATCGCTTAACTTTGGTAATATGCCCCAACGTCTGTTAACGTTCGATTCGAAGGAAATCAGGAAGTGTTGAAAAACATTGTCTGCGCCATCTTGTCTTTTTTCAAATGCCACACTTTTGTCGTGCACGGCAGCCATTTTAGATGCCTTGACCAGACCCACTCTGTGCACGCTGTCGATCCTTAGCATGGCTCCCCACCCTCGCAAGCATCTCCCCCAGGCAGTGGTCACCCCCGCTCTCTGTCTTATGCATGGGTAATAAACCTCCCCCCACCTGCGCTGCTCTTCCCTGAGAATCACACCCTGTGCCCGCCCGACACCTCCCTTTCGCCCTATTCACTACCGCACCCTCTGACACTCCTTTTCCTCTGTGTCCGATTGTCCAGGCTGGTCCTAGGGTATCAGCTAGCCCTGCAGATGTAGTTTATGGCCACAGCTGTAAAGAATCACCCCTCTTCAAAGGAGTTATAGTAGATCAAGGCCCACACTCGATGAGATCCGTCACAGCAGAAGCGTTGCTATTATCTGAAAACCATCCTGTATTGTGATTGGGGAGGGGACCGAGCCTGAAGCGGAAGATTCCAGGGATGACTCTTTGTACATCAAAGTTTTTACAATTATGTGTCACATTAAAAATATATAGCACTCCGACAAAGTAGTAAGATTATAAAACTTTAATAATTTATAAATATATACAAGAAAACAAAAATAGTAATAACATATAAACATTTTTAGGGAAAAACAACGAAGTAGCGGTCGGCTGTGCGAATAGTCCCAACGCAGCACAACGTCCAGATTTCCGGCGTGGGGCGTCGCGGGGGGTGGGTCATCAGTAGCAAACTGTTGTGCGAATAGTTCCAAGGCAGCAGAACGCGCTGAAATCTAGATGACACGAAAGTGATGTCTAGTAAGTTGCCACCCAGCAAATAACGTAATCATTCAAAGGACAAATGTATTCAGATCCACACGGTTTAATTCACAGTGGGATGGAGTATCATATACACATAATAGAATGCAATAAACTGTATTAACGTCATACAGTGCCCCAAAGTAGGAAAAGGAACGTGATGGTGAGGATAGCGTGAAGTGAAGGGATTAGGTGACAGTAAAATCAGTTGTTTAGGCATATATACGTGACACCAATGTGGTGGCAACAACTTGTATATCACAAAATAACTCGTTTGAAAAACAGCATACTACACCAGGTACAACATATATACAATATTGGTGTGTAGTTGCCACAATAAAACCAAACAGTCGACGTTTCGACCCTCTTGAAGTTGCAGGATCGTTTTAACCTTGCTGTAGGGTCTTCATCAGGACCAGGGGGTGGGGGCAAAGGACCGCAAGTCTGTGTGTTGCTTGGCTCTCAGATGGCGAATATCGTGAGTTAAAAACAGGTGGATGAAAACCGCATCATTTGGCGGCAGTCCATCGGATGGCACTGGACAGGATTACACAGTCGTCAATGGCAGGCTTAATGCTCTGCAGGGTGGGTCGATTTGGGCGGCAACAGAGTTGCACAGTGATCGTTAATATTCTGGGTCGGCGGCTTCTAAGCGAGATGAGTTCGGTGAAGGGCTCTGTGTTAATCCGTGAGCGATATTCGCCATCTGAGAGCCAAGCAACACACAGACTTGCGGTCCTTTGCCCCCACCCCCTGGTCCTGATGAAGACCCTACAGCAAGGTTAAAACGATCCTGCAACTTCAAGAGGGTCGAAACGTCGACTGTTTGGTTTTATTGTGGCAACTACACACCAATATTGTATATATGTTGTACCTGGTGTAGTATGCTGTTTTTCAAACGAGTTATTTTGTGATATACAAGTTGTTGCCACCACATTGGTGTCACGTATATATGCCTAAACAACTGATTTTACTGTCACCTAATCCCTTCACTTCACGCTATCCTCACCATCACGTTCCTTTTCCTACTTTGGGGCACTGTATGACGTTAATACAGTTTATTGCATTCTATTATGTGTATATGATACTCCATCCCACTGTGAATTAAACCGTGTGGATCTGAATACATTTGTCCTTTGAATGATTACGTTTCAATTATTTAATTAGTTCCCTTGATACACTGGGACCCCTTCCTTCTAGTACATATTCAACCCAGGTCCCAGTGACTTTACATGGGTATACCCCCTTGTGCATACCCAGCAAATAACGGCATGGGGCGTCGCGGGGGTGGGTCATCAGTAGCAAACTGTTGCGCGAATAGTTCCAAGGCAGCAGAACGATGGCACCAAGGTGATGTCCAGTAAGTTGCCGCACTGGTTTTGGTATCCTACAATGCTGCTCCGAATAACGGCGTGGGGCGCCCCGGGGGAGGCGGCGTGAACGGGCCTCTCCAGGTGGAGTGTCATCTGTTGTAGTGGGGCGCCCCTTTACCGTTTCAGTTGCCATTCCGTCCGTTTTTGGTCCACTGTGTCAAAAGCCGCAATTCAGCTGAGTTGCGCCCACTCTTGCGGTGCAGCGATAGGCGGCTGTCACAGGACTCTCAAAATGGCGGCAGGCTGTTTCCTTTTTGGGCCTGGTCCACTGAAATGGCCCTGGGACACCTTGGAAATCGGACGCTTGTCTGCTAGGTCTTGGACCCCATTCTCGAAAGCGTCCCCTCCGCCTTGAGAATTCATCAAAAGTTTTGGGGGCTCCGACTCCTGCAGGCTTCTGGTGGGGAGCGGCTGCCATGATTGCTCGCGGAATGACCACGACTGAGCTACGAGATGGTGGTGCTCTCATGCTGACGCCAGCTTCAGTCTGAAACATCCAGAAACAAGGTGGGGCTTTCATCGTTTGGGAAAAAAAAAAAGTTTTCATCCAATGAAAAGTGTTGTTTTTAGGTCACATGATCAAGCCTTCCATCATTAGGAAACCAAAAGTAAAATGAACCAATGAAAAGTTTTATAAACAAGTCACATGACCTGTTATGCGGCATAGGGTATAAAATGCGGAGAAAATACGTTGGCACGTGAGGCGGCGTCAGTAGCGGACCGATGTGCGAATAGGCCGAAGGCAATACAACGCGCCAAGATCCGGATGGCACCGAGGTGGTGTCATAGTTGAGAGTTCTGAGCAGCGGTTGTAACACTGTCTGAAGCTTATTTGCAGCTGCTGCAGCTTCACTACGCGCCAAGATCCGGATGGCACCGAGGTGGTGTCTAGTAAGGTGCACTGGTGTGGCCATCCTACAATGCTGAAAGTCGGCGTGGGGCGCCCCGTTGGCCTGTGAGTTTGCGTCAGTAGCGGACCGATGTGCGAATAGGCCGAAGGCAGCACAACGCGCCAAGATACGGATGGCACCGAGGTGGTGTCTAGTAAGTTGCCGCACTGGTGTGGCCATCCAACAATGCTGAAAGTCGGCGTGGGGCGCCCCGTTGGCCTGTGAGTTTGCGTCAGTAGCGGACCGATGTGCGAATAGGCCGAAGGCAGCACAACGCGCCAAGATCCGGATGGCACCGAGGTGGTGTCTAGTAAGTTGCCGCACTGGTGTGGCCATCCTACAATGCTGAAAGTCGGCGTGGGGCGCCCCGTTGGCCTGTGAGATGGCGTCAGTAGCGGACCGATGTGTGAATGGGGCCGAAGGCAGCGCAACAATATTTTCGGAATAGAAGACACCACTAGGCGCTGAGATGCCAAGATCCGGATGGCACCGAGGTGGTGTGTAGCAAGTTGCCGCACTGGTGTGGCCATCCTATAATGCTGAAAGTCGGCGTGGGGCGCCCCGTTGGCCTGTGAGTTTGCGTCAGTAGCGGACCGATGTGCGAATAGGCCGAAGGCAGCACAACGCGCCAAGATCCGGATGGCACCGAGGTGGTGTCTAGTAAGTTGTCGCACTTCTGTGGCCATCCTACAATGTTGAAAGTCGGCGTGGGGCGCCCCGTTGGCCTGTGAGATGGCGTCAGTAGCGGACCGATGTGCGAATAGGCCGAAGGCAATACAACGCGCCAAGATCCGGATGGCACCGAGGTGGTGTCATAGTTGAGAGTTCTGAGCAGCGGTTGTAACACTGTCTGAAGCTTATTTGCAGCTGCTGCAGCTTCACTACGCGCCAAGATCCGGATGGCACCGAGGTGGTGTCTAGTAAGGTGCACTGGTGTGGCCATCCTACAATGCTGAAAGTCGGCGTGGGGCGCCCCGTTGGCCTGTGAGTTTGCGTCAGTAGCGGACCGATGTGCGAATAGGCCGAAGGCAGCACAACGCGCCAAGATACGGATGGCACCGAGGTGGTGTCTAGTAAGTTGCCGCACTGGTGTGGCCATCCAACAATGCTGAAAGTCGGCGTGGGGCGCCCCGTTGGCCTGTGAGTTTGCGTCAGTAGCGGACCGATGTGCGAATAGGCCGAAGGCAGCACAACGCGCCAAGATCCGGATGGCACCGAGGTGGTGTCTAGTAAGTTGCCGCACTGGTGTGGCCATCCTACAATGCTGAAAGTCGGCGTGGGGCGCCCCGTTGGCCTGTGAGATGGCGTCAGTAGCGGACCGATGTGTGAATGGGGCCGAAGGCAGCGCAACAATATTTTCGGAATAGAAGACACCACTAGGCGCTGAGATGCCAAGATCCGGATGGCACCGAGGTGGTGTGTAGCAAGTTGCCGCACTGGTGTGGCCATCCTATAATGCTGAAAGTCGGCGTGGGGCGCCCCGTTGGCCTGTGAGTTTGCGTCAGTAGCGGACCGATGTGCGAATAGGCCGAAGGCAGCACAACGCGCCAAGATCCGGATGGCACCGAGGTGGTGTCTAGTAAGTTGTCGCACTTCTGTGGCCATCCTACAATGTTGAAAGTCGGCGTGGGGCGCCCCGTTGGCCTGTGAGATGGCGTCAGTAGCGGACCGATGTGCGAATGGGGCCAAAGGCAGCGCAACAATATTTTCTGATTTGAAGACACCACAAGGCGCTGAGATGCCAAGATCCGGATGGCACCGAGGTGGTGTCTAGCAAGTTGTGGCACTGGTGTGGCCATCGTACAATGGTAAAAGTCGGCGTGGGGCGCCCTGTTGGCCTGTGAGATGGTGTCAGTAGCGGACTGATGTGTGAATGGGGCCAAAGGCAGCGCAACAATATTTTCTACAATATTTTCGGAGTAGAAGACACCACAAGGCGCTGAGATGCCAAGATCCGGATGGCACCGAGGTGATGTCTAAGTTGCGGACCGATGTGCGAATGGGGCCAAAGGCAGCGCAACAATATTTTCTGAAGAGAATACACCACAAGGCGCTGAGATGCTAAGATCCGGATGGCACCGAGGTGATGTCTAAGTTGCGGACCGATGTGCGAATGGGGCCAAAGGTAGCGTAACAAGATTTTCTGTATGGAAGATACCACTAGGCGTTGAGATGCCAAGATTCGGATGGCACCGAGGTGATGTCTAGCAAGTTGTGCCACTGGTGTGGCCATCGTACAATGGTAAAAGTCGGCGTGGGGCGCCCTATTGGCCTGTGAGATGGTGTCAGTAGCGGACTGATGTGCGAATGGGGCCAAAGGCAGCGCAACAATATTTTCTGACTGACACCACAAGGCGCTGAGATGCCAAGATCCGGATGGCACCGAGGTGATGTCTAAGTTGCGGACTGATGTGCGAATGGGGCCAAAGGCAGCGTAACAATATTTTCTGTATGGAAGATACCACTAGGCGTTGAGATGCCAAGATTCGGATGGCACCGAGGTGATGTCCAGCAAGTTGCTGTACTGGTGTGGTCATCCTACAATGCTGAAACTCGGCGTGGGTCGCCCCATTAGCCTGTGAGATGGCGTCAGTAGCGGACCGATGTGCGAATAGGCCGAAGGCAGCACAACGCGCCAAGATCCGGATGTCACCGTGGTGGTTTCATAGTTGAGAGGCACTTCATCTGCAGTGGGGCGCCGAGATCCGGATGGCACCGAGGTGATGTCTAGCAAGTTGCTGTACTGGTGTGGTCATCCTACAATGCTGAAATGTAGTGGGGCGCCCCTTTACCGTTTCAGTTGCCATTCAGCTGAGTTTCGGCTGCTCTTGATGCTACAGCGACAGGCGGCTGCAAGAGGACTCTCAAAATGGCGGCCTGTTCTTTGGATTTGGGCCTGGTCCACTAAAATGGCCCTGGGACACCTTAGAACTCGGACGCTCGATTTTTTTTTCCTTTCCTGTACATGCAAAAAAAGGTAAATGCCCGGTACGTTACACGCTTCATCTGCCACGATGAACTCTCCAGAGGAACCGAAAAAAAATATAGTTGTGGTAACTATACCATGCATCGTCATATGGAGAGGTGGCACCAATTAATTATAGTGCTGCATAAAAGAGAGATTTGGAGGAGAACCCCTGACCTGCTAGTACATTCATCAAAGAAGTGGCACTGAGAGCTTCAGAGGCAAGGGAAACGGTCCCAAATATTTAGAAGAACTTTGGAAAGATTAAAATGACATGTTTAGATTGTGGTAAATTAATTTCATGTGGACAGATGAGTGTTACTCTAATAAATACAGCATATGAACATCATCATAGTCGATGGTTGGTAGAGACATTTTGACTATATCCTGGACCTGCCCGTCCTCGCCCAAAATGGCGCCGGAATAAATGGGACTCGTAACTCCTTGTTGTGTACTGGTTGCAGAACCTTGAAATCACGAGATACGTATGCAGTTTTGAAGCACATTGGGGGCGGGGACGAGAATTGATTGAATATTTCGACATCCCTATTGATATTAAGTTCTGATGTGTTATTGATTACTGTACTGTTGAAAATTCGAATTAACGTCACCCATGGTACTTGCCCGCAAATGTATATCTAGATAATTTTATTGTAACTGGCCCTGTCGTATTTTAATTATAAAATGTACGTCCACCGATTCCGTAACTGTTAGACACCTTAGTTCTTGCAACCTAATGGCCCGCCCGTTACGTTCCTCTACAGTGTAAATGTCTATTCATCATATACGATTACAGTTTGCTCCGTGGCAGGCCCACGTGGTTATAGGCTCGTATTTGTATAATGAAATTTTCACAATAAAGGTTTTTAAAAGAAAACATGGTAGTAGTATATACATTGGTAAAGTTTTTAATAATAGTCACTGTTTTAGAATCATTAAAAGGCAAGTGAAATAAAGCAGACCAATTACATGAAGGGTAAAAGGTATAATACGAAGGAACGCAGTAAAGATAAATGGTCAAGGGCTGTTGTGTTTTCTATTCCTGCAACATAAAGTGATCGATAAGAATCTCATATTCAGGCGTATCGGCGACTAAGACAGCAGGTCGACCCTCTTTTGCTCAACGGCTCCGTCATGGGACGAAGAAACACTCTTTTTCTCGAAAAAAGAATATATTTTACTTGCAGGACAGTTGTAAAATTTCCGGGAAAGTACATTAGCCTGGAACATTATAACATATATTTAAGAAAAAATAATGTTCGGAAGTAATTAAAAGCGTAATTTTTAGGTGATATGACCAAGCCTTTCATCATTACAATAAGAAAAGTAAAATGAACCAATGAAAAGTTTTATTAACAAGTCACATGACTTGTTATGCTTACGTTACGCGCTGCGCGCCCCGGATGACTTCCGGATGCGCTAACGCGGCGCGTCATATGACGCATTACGCGACAACGCAGGTCCAGAATATAGTCAAAATGTCTCCACCAACCAGCGGTCGAAACACAACCCCTTTCAGCAGGCTAAATAGTTCTGTTAAATGACAACAGAAGGGACAGGCAACAAGAACCATCAGTCAAAGAGGGGAGGGCTAGTTCTTCTCTACCGGGTTACATTGGGGCGCTACCGGAACTGATCGAATTGGTAGTCTACAGTGTTTCTGGATGTTTCAGACTGAAGCTGGGGTTAGCATGAGAGCAGCACCATTTCGTAGCTCCGTTGTGGCCATTCCGCAACCAATCATGGCAGTCGCTCTTTATCGTTATTTTGGGCGGGGTGGGTGGCGGAGCCGAGCTGTTTTGCAGCCATCATTGTGTGGAGTTCAGTTCATCTCACTAGTTTTGTATTTGTCATGAGGGGTTGTTCCTAATGTTTCTATTTTAGCGAGGTCAAAAAGAGATCCCATTAGTGGCCTACTGATTTTACTCGATTCCTTTTCTTTTTTTTTACACGATTTTTCGTTATCTGCAAAGACTAAACAGAGTATTGCGACTCTGTGTTTGTTTGTAAATAGAGAATGAACCAAAGAGAACTAATTCTAAAACAGTAAATACTTGGATAACAATCAATCAAATGGAGAGAGAAGCAGGCACGACGGATTACAACGGGGGCAAAGGCCTGCGTTAACTACCTTTCACTATCTGCAAAGAGAGAGTACTCCTAATAGAAATGAGGGGGGGGGGGCACCATTCAAAGCAGATCAGTGTGCATAAACACGAAAATGTTTTCACTTACCACGTACTTGACATTCGACAGCTTATGATATTTGCTATTAAAAAACCATTGAAATTCACTGAAAAAACCATAGGTTATAGACCATATATAGTTAGGAATTAGCATTTACAAAACCTTGAAAATTCACTGAAAAAACCATAGGTTATAGACCATATATAGTTAGGAATTAGCATTTAAAAAACCTTATTTTACTCACACAAAACCATTGAAATTCCATATATAGTTAGTTGCACTAACTATATATCGCGCACCCGCAATCCACTGCTGATCATGTCACATATTACATCATTCATGACATGGTCAGTGACATCACTGATGACATCACTGATGACATCTCAAATGACATCACTGATGACATCACTGATGACATCTCAAATGACATCACTGATGACATCACTGATGACATCTCAAATGACATCACTGATGACATCACTGATGACATCTCATTTGACATTACTGATCACATCACTGATGACATCATTCATGTGATAATACGATGAACCTCTTCAGACTCTAATATAACCTTAGATACACTCAGTGTAAACAGACACTCACAGACTGTCACTCATCCATGGAGTTACTCACACACCTAGTCAGTCATGCTAAGAATCAATCACACCTCCATTTCCTCAACTATACAGTTATACACACCTTACTTATTCAAACATATACTAACACATATTTACTCTATTATATAATCCCTGATACAAGTTCACAGTGATCCATACAGCCACTCACACATTCACTGGCTCTTATGCACAGTTATTTATATATGTCAACTCTCACATGTACTGTGTTTTACATATGTACTTACTTTGACATGCAGCACTGAGATATCCATTCACTCACCAATACACTCATGCACACAGTCAACCGCCCATACAGCTGTTTCCACATGCACTTTTGAACCCATACATCTAGTGAATCAACTGCTCACACATCTATGCACAGAGTCATACACCTCCCAGCCACCCACACACACACTCAGTCTCCCATACAAATACTTGGGCAACCAATCAATAACCCATATAGTTACTCATATAGCTACTGATCAACACATGCAGCAGATTACAGAACAACAGACATAATGATGCACAAATTAAGACAGTTTAGTCACTAACCCATGCACTCAGTGAGACACATTTAATCACTCACTCATACAGTCAGGCATGCACCTACTAAATCCTTCATCCAGACACTTATACATCCACTCATTCTTCAATATGTAAGACATATTTTAACTTTACAGAAACATAGTCACTGGATGTTGTCATCAGTGATGTCATCAGTGATGTCATTTGAGATGTCATCAGTGATGTCATCAGTGATGTCACTGACCATGTCATGAATGATGTAATATGTGACATGATCAGCAGTGGATTGCGGGTGCGCGATATATAGTTAGTGCAACTAACTATATATGGAATTTCAATGGTTTTGTGTGAGTAAAATAAGGTTTTTTAAATGCTAATTCCTAACTATATATGGTCTATAACCTATGGTTTTTTCAGTGAATATATATATATATATATATATATATATATTATGCTCCAATTCTTCCGTTACCAAAGAATTATTCACACTCACGGGGTTGATTTTCCCAAGGTTGCTTTATTTACAGACAAGACAGACGCCCTCGCGTTTCGGCACACAGCTTATATATATCCAAACACCCCCTTCTGAAGAAAAGGCAGAGGCCACGGTAGGGGAACAACTCAAAGGCTCTTTATTGCAAAAATAGGCACCAGAAAATAGGCACCTGCGGGCGTATGCATTTCGGCTGTGTAGCCTCTTCAGCGCCCACTATAGTCCAGGAGGAGAGTCATTTGCCACAAAGTTGTTGACCCTGCAACAACTGAAATAGCCGCAATTCGCTCCGCCCCTTCCGATGAAGTAATTTCACCTTTCGCATTTCCTGGATTGTACGGTGAACTGTAAGTCCCAGCATGCAGCAATCAGTATGTGTATATATATATACATACACACACATATATATACAATAACTACAATAACTACCTACCGCCAGTAGGTAGTTATAGTTAGGACCTATTTTTCCATAGGAAATCCGCAACAATCTATTCTCAATAACTTTGGCGCCGGGTGACAAATCTTCGCCAAATTTTCACAACTTATGGCCCGCTCTGGTCCGCTCCTATCCTGGAAGTTTCACAGTGATTCGTCAAGCGGGGGGCGAGAAAAAAGGGGGTCCCAAAACATGTTTTCCCCATGCAATTTCCCATAGGAAACTTTAGCCGCAGCTACAGCCCAAACAGCTGAACGGAATTACACCAAATTTGGCAAAGAGGTAGCCCTTGGTTCAGAAAGTTGCCTTTTTGTTAAATGGTGTAAATCCGTTCAGTAGTTGCTGAGAAAATCAAAAGTAAAATCACATATATATCTATGGCCGCGTAGAATCCGCGCACACTACCAATGACAAGCTGTATGCTAATTGGCTGGCAACACTCCAAACCAGGAAGTGTTGGCAGCCATCTTGTGCCTCCCTAGAATGGAGGCACAAGAAAACAGTAAAACAAATGCGCAAAACGCGGGCTCCCTAGGGTTTTATCACAATATATGCGGGGGCTCATGGCCCCCCCGCAGCCCCGGGGACCGCCAACCCCCGGGGCTTGTTTTTCGTAATTTTTAAAATAAAAAAAACAACTTATGTGGGGTGGCTCAAGCCCCCCCACACGCCCCGGGGACCACCACCTCACCGGGACTTTGGAAATGGTGGGAGTGGGGCCGCGCGGCCCCCATCCTGGAGCCCTTGATGGCCCTGGGACCACCACCCCGCAGGGCCAGCTCCTGCAGTGTCCCGGGGTGCCCACGCCCAGGACACTGTAGTTTGCTATGGCAAGCGGGGGAGCCTCGCGGCTGGGGGAACGCTGGGTGGTAGAAAATTTGTGTCAGTCCGGTGATGCCACAAGATTACCACACAAAAATGTGTGACAAAAGTGATTTTTGTCAGCTAAATTTCAGGTTTGCAGGGGGTTCTGGGTAAGAAAACATTGGGGGATCCACGCAAGCCATAATTTTCAGAAATGTGTAGGTTTAGTAGGTTTCCCTAAGTGGCTGCCGAGCCTCGGGCCAAAAAGTCATGGGACCCCCTTGCAAAACCAGGTTGTTTTGTGATAGGCAATTTTTATGTCACCTCAATACGTTTGGGCCTTTCCCTGTCGCAGGTATTTGGGCCTCCCACACAAGTGAGGCACCATTTTTATTGGGAGACCTGGGGGAACACTGGGTGGCAGGCAATTGTGTCAGCCCGGTGATGCCACAACTTTCCCATACAAAAATGTGTGAAAAAAGTGATTTTTTTCAGCTAAATTTGAGGGATTCACGCAAGCCAAACCTCCCTTGAATCCCCCGGGTGTCTAGTTTTCAGAAATGTGTGGGTTTGGTAAGTTTCCCTAGGAGTCCGCGGAGCCACGGGCAGGGCAGGACTGTGAAAAGAAACCGGCCCTGGCAAACTGCTCAGCTGCCTCCTCCCACCCCCCCTGGGATGAGGGTGAGTGCAGCCAAGTAGTTTGCGATGGCCGGTTTCGGACAAATTTGTTACCGGGGGCAGATATTGCCGACCTTCAGTAACAAAAACACCTCCCCCCCCCCGCCCAAAACCGCCCCCCCCCACCCTAGCGGCCTAATGGGGAAACGCCTGGTGCGCGTTATGGCCAGTACAGCCCTGCCCGCGGGCCAAAAAGTCATGGGACCCCCCTGGCTAAAACAAGGTCGTTTTGCGATAGGCAATTTTGTTGTCGCCTCAGTACGTTTTGGGCCCTTGCCTGTCGCAGGTACTTGCGATATCGGGCTGGCGGTCGAGGAGGATATGTGACTCCAAGTTAAAATAAAGAAATACTGTTTTGGCCACTTTGTGAAGAGTGAGGACTCCCGTATAACTGAATGTGGCTTTGGCTTTTTGTCGGACTGAGACGGAACAGAGATTCCCTACTTCAGATGGATGTAGGTAGTGAAGGTTGAGCCTTGTTTGCCCAAGTCCTGAAGATGCCTGAATTGATGAAAGGCTGAAACGCGTCGACTGTTTTTCAAAAGGCACCATTATACAAGAATTGAGGTTGAATATATGAAGTTAATTGAGAGGAGCTCAATATAAGGGATGGGTAAAGGACTATACCTTCTGGTGCTCCCTCTAATTTGATTTTGGTGACGTGGTCATATGGAAAGTTTATTTGTAATCAATTGCAAACATCCTTTTTTAAATAATCGTGGGCAAAAGAACCATAAAAAAGGTTCAAAAGATTTTTTTCATTCATTTTTCCATTTGTTTGTACTTTGTGAATTTGTATGTCTATTGTATATATGTGTATATATATATATATTACCTACTGGCGGTCGCCAGTAGGTATATATAGTTAGGATTTTTTCTCTATGGGTTTTTTGAAAATTCTATGTCTAATAACTTTGGCGTTTGTGGACGGAATTGGCTGAAATTTTCAGGAAAATGGCACATTTTGTTTCTGAGCAGCCCCTGAAAATTTTGGGGGGGTTCGTCAAGGGGGGGCCGAGAAAAAAGGGGGGTCCCAAAACGCGTTTTTCCCATGTTAATTTCCATAGGGCGGTTGGCCTCACTTTTAGCCCGAACGGCTGAATGGATTTGCACGAAACTTGGCAAAATTGTAGGGACTGGTAGCCCGATGTGCCTTTTGTAGGTCTCAATATATGTGCTGCAGTGGATTTTGAGAAATTAACGTTTAAAAAAAGATATATATCTGTAACAGCGGACTGGGCAGCGGCCCAGGACGCGGACTTTTCGCGCAACGGAGCTTTGTGAAGCGAAGCTGATTGGTTCTCCGGCGTCTGTCAACATTCCAAACAGTCCGTAGCGGCCGCCATCTTGTCTCTCGGTAGGATCGAGAGACAAGAGGAGGTCAAAACAAAGGGGGAAATAACTATAAGGGGGCATAGTAGATCCTCGCTGACCCCCTAGGTTTGATGTGGAGGTTTTAAAAGGGCCCCGCGGGGCAAAAAAAAAATAATAAAAATAATAATCGAACGGCTGAATGGATTTGCACGAAACTTGGCAAAATATTAGGGACTGGTAGCCCGATGTGCCTTTGCTAGGTCTCAATATATGTGCTCCAGTGGATTTTGAGAAATTAACGTTCAAAAAAAGATATATATCTGTAACAGCGCTCCGCTTCGCGTAACGGAGGTTTGCGAAGCTGATTGGTCATTCTGTCACTGGGCTATAGTTGGGCTACATCTGGCTGATATTTGGGCTACATTTGTTTTTTTGTGTGTCTGGCGGCCATCTTTGGGCTACATTGGGCTACATTGGGCTTCATTGGGCTACATTCGGCTAATTAGCAAATAGCTCATCGCAAACTAGGAATGGTAAAGAATCGCTATTTATTCCTTAAAGTTCGCTATTTAGGAAATGCAAAAAACTTTGATGATACATATGGCGGTTCATCTCTAACAAGATAAGAAGCATAGGGATACATTTATGATGACTGGCGCATCACCAGGGATGTGTTAGTCATTCTGTGCCGCTGTTCCGTCACCTATGGTGTGCTGCATTTACAATGCGGCGCATCATGGGGCAAAAACAGCACAGATGCGTGATGTATCTGTGCCGTAAAGGTGGCGCATTGCTGGAGTTGTATCGCAAGTGTGATGAAGCTCCAGCAAGGGTCGGGGGTGCCCCTGTCGCAGGGTTTCTGTTCTCACACAGAACTGTGGGCAGAGGATTGGAACCTCGGCGAATGCATTGCTGGAGTTGTATCGCAAGTGTGATGAAGCTCCAGCAAGGGTCGGGGGTGCCCCTGTCGCAGGGTTTCTGTTCTCACACAGAACTGTGGACAGAGGATTGGAACCTCGGCGAATTAGGGTGTCCCAAAACTCACGTTAGTAATCAAAAACTCCTTAGCAAGCTAGGTACAGTGTCACATTGGCTATAACAAACTCTCAATGTTTAGACAATCCAGAATATGAACTTATAGTACCTCAGGATACGTGGAACTCATGAACAGTCGGTCGTTATAGATTTCTTAGAAACCAGAACATGGAGTTAAGAAGAACAGATGTGTATTTGAAATGTTTATTTACTAATGCCGTCTTCTCAGGCGTAGTACCTTAGATAATAAAAGTACACATATTATCAGTAGCAAAATTACCAGCATAGTTACTAGTACATAAAAAGTGAATGGTGATAGTATGTTAACATGCTGTAAATGAATAAGAGTTAGCAACACTTATAAGCAGCCGCGGGCCGTGGAGGGAGTTACGGTGAGGCAGGGAGGCGGGGAGGGGGAGAAGCAGGGTGGAGAATACAAGTACACATATTATCAGTAGCAAAATTACCAGCATAGTTACTAGTACATAAAAAGCGAATGGTGACAGTATGTTAACATGCTGTAAATGAATAAGAGTTAGCAACACTTATAAGCAGCCGCGGGCCGTGGAGGGAGTTACGGTGGGGCAGGGAGGCGGGGAGGGGGAGGGGCAAGGTAGAGAGGGCTCCACCCTGCTTCTCCCCCTCCCCGCCTCCCTGCCCCATCGTAACTCCCTCCACGGCCCGCGGCTGCTTATATCTCACCCTCCCTAATACACATATTATATTATTTGCTAAGAAGGTCTCTTTGTGTTGGTTTAGGGCGTGCCCATACTTTAGTGTCTTAGATTTGAAGGAATCACATCAGCATACACCAGCTCTCTCTTCATGTGAACCGCATCAACTGTTGTGTATGTGTGTTCGGCAAAGCAATATAAAACCCGCCTCATGCCCAGAATTGGCAGAAGTTGCACTTATGTTATGAGTATGAAGTCGTGGAGATCAGACCTCATAACAATTCTGTATCGTGTTGTTCTTGAAACTTTAGCACTCGCTGTACAGATATAGTTTAACAAGTAAAGCAGATAGTAGACCAATAACATATTATTCTCATGTAAACCACGATGAACTACTAGGTGGAAAGCTAAAGCAACAACTAAGTGTCTTGTGCAGAAGTTGCAAAAAAGGAAAAATGGCGTTTAAACCGGTAATGAGCCCATGCTAACTTAACACGGTGTAAAGATATCCAGGACCTAGATGACACCTCCCCATGATCCGGAAACGAACTGAATAAGATAATAGAAGTGCCATCTCATGAGAGCAGATTGCAAGTTTATACGTGGACGGTCCGCAAGGTAAAGCATTAAAAACTAGGAAAATTTAATGCTAAAGAAAAATAAAACAGCCAAGTACTTTATCGAGTCTTAAGCCAATAGGCAAGGTAAATAATAAAAACTTGACAAATAAGTCAATGAATTGTCAATGAAATGCTAGTACTCAGCATATCAAACATGAAAAAGGTCTATGACATAACTGTGTATGCAAAATAAGCTGCAACAGCCTCCAATAGGAAGTCACCGTCTTCATCCGAAAACAGTTCAGCCATCCAATTTAAAAGCGGAAAAGAACATACGTGCTCTCCCAGCACCGGATCCTCTATCACCATCAGAGGACAGCTCGGTGGGTTTTCAAGAAAGCTCTGTTCCAAGAAAGAGTGTGCTGCCGCCAGTAAATTCCAGGGACCAAGTAGTCCATGCATCAATGCCACAGCCATAATCCTTTCGCCAGGACAAACCAACTCGTGAGTAATGATAGGAGTCATCAGCTGATTAAAGTCGACGTCAGGAGAAACCGGTCCGCAGAGACACAAATCAATGGCCCAATCGAAATCACAGGTCAGGCAGTGAAATACAGGCTGGACACAGGTGAAGTAGGAGAATCGAAAAGATAATCCATATGCCGTGCTTAATATCGCCAACGGCATTGTGCCATAATATTCTAGCATGCGATTGCGGAACAGTGTCAGCAGCTGCAGGGTGTGAGGTTGCATAGGAGGGACATCCATATTTAAAAAATTTTAAAAGCACAAGAGCGTCCGCTGGTAATGCAAGTAAAAATGCCAATCCACGAACCAGAGTGGAGACAATGGAATGAAAGGAAGCAGGGATGACTCCAAAGATTTTCTCAAATGAAGTCACGAGACCACTGGTAACAACTTTAAAAAAGTGCGCCAGGGACTTTGTGGAGGATGCGTTAAAGATAGTCGGAAACATGTTGCTGAAATTGAAAGGCAAATCTTAATTGAAAAGGGTGTGCACCTCTGTACGGGTGTTCGCTATGTGAAGTACGAAAGTTTCACGGGCCGAACTCAAGGCCACCTCTCTCTGAGACAAAAGAGCTCTTATTCTTGCCATGCCGTTGAAACGTGTCCCAAGGTTGGTATTTGTGGCCAGATTGAAAACTCCCTATGTTCATGTGTGGGAGGAAATAGAACATTTCTGCAGCAAATAACCCGTTCACTTACTGTTACGATAAAAGGAATACTTTTAATTAACTCAGAACATTCTTCATTATTGAGCATCAAATAACTACCATTTTCCAACAACTTGACGTGGGGATGATAGCAGGAACTGGCGTGCCTTGCAACACGCAAGCCATATTTGGTCGGTGTTTGTTGCATGAACCGTGTAACTGTATGTGCCTACACATTAGTGAATGATCTGGCGTCTCAGTGCATTCCTCTCCATTCAGATAAACTTCTTGATCATCTTTGAAACATCTGTATGTGTATGGAAGCGACCAGACCTCATGAAGAAAAGCACTACCTAAAGGTTCATAACGACCTATTGGTATATATTTCATACAATTTGAAAACTTATATAAAGCAAAAGGCAGCGTTATTAAACCGTGGATAAGGCATGTTGCCAAAAAACCCGCAATCCTCTGCTGATGATGTCACTGAGCATGTCATGAATGATGTAATATGTGACATCATCAGCAGTGGATTACGGGTAATAGTATCTCTAGTTTACTCCCCTATAGCTGTCTTTCTTTTAACATAAGTGTCTGTTTCCTTCCCTTATACTTACTGTTTTTGGTTCGCTTCCGGTTCGCGTACCGGCGAGCGAACTGGGAAGCGAACTAAGAGAAATAGAGGTTGGCACAGTTCCAAATATTGTACCAATTTTTTAATAACGGGGAGGTAGTTCTGAAAAGAACTTTTTTTTTTTTTTTTTTTCTGAACATTTTTTTACTGTTTTTGAATTTTTCAGAACAGTTTTATATTTTTGGGGGTTTTTCTTGGAGGGGGCAATGAAAACGATTCATTGTAAAGGGCTCAACAGGAGCAACAAAACAAAAAAAAGAAGTATTTATTATTTTGGGCGTTTCGGACAAACATGAGCATGATTGTCAATAGCTCTGTTGATCAGAGTGATGCTTTTTTCTCCGTAGGAAATGAATCCATCGCAAAATACGCAGATGTGTTTTACATCACCAAATCTCATTTGTATATTTGGCACCATCTCCCTGCCCTCTGGTCCCGTTACTTCCGGTACAACAGATCTTCTGGCCATAATAGGGAGATTATCTAGGTCGTTCCGAAACTGTGCAGCACTGTAGTTGTTAGGATGCCACCTAGTCATATGGCGATGCATTGTGTAGTTTCCGAAACTGTATTTCTTGTCGGTCCCTCTGGACAGTCTATCTTGACATATAAGGCAAGTTACGTATCTTGCATTTACTTTTTTCTGACCTTTGGGAATTTAAAAAAATTGCCAAATGAAGTTTTCTTTCCGGTGAGACGTCCTGGGCTGCTCAGGCAAAAACTGCCTCTCTTCGTGCTCGTCCTCCTGTTCCTCTTCTTCTTCTTCTTGTTGAATTATAACTTGAGCAGGTGGTCCACTCTTCCTTGGATGTGGTGGAGGTGGTGGGGAAGCACCAGCTGAAGCTACTAAAGAAGCCATTGCTCAGTGATCACAAAGGGTCTTTCTCTCACAATGATGAAAGTCAGAGTGAGGAAAGAAGGAGGGATTTTCATCATTTGGGAAAAACAAGAGTTCTCAACCAATCAAAAGTGTTCATTTTAGATTATATGACCTAGTCTTACATCATTAGGAAACCAAAAGTGAAATGAACCAATGAAAAGTGTTATTACCAAGTCACATGACTTGCTGTGTTTACGTTAAGCGCTTTGCAGGGCCTCCCGGTTTGCTTCCAGAAACCTGCGCTTTGCGACTCGCTTCGCGTACCAGTTCGCTAACGTAGTACGTCATATGACGTATCACGCGACAACGTGAAACGTCATGCGGACGGGAGGCGTCACGATGTTGTTTTGTAACGCGGCACTTGCGGTAAAGAAATGTTTACCGGCTCGCGGTCTATTTCGCGGCATCAAGGTCAGCTAACGGGAAGCTTCCCGATTTGCGAAGCGGGAACGAAGAAAAAAAAATATTTAAAAAAAAAAATTATTCATAAACATATAAAATATCTTTTTGGATTTAAAGAAGAATACATTTTACAGCTACAGATATTAGCTGTTAAAAAACCAATGAAATTCACAGAAAAAACCATAGGTTATGGACCATATATAGTTAGGAATTAGCATTTACAAAACCTTGAAAATTCACTGAAAAAACCATAGGTTATAGACCATATATAGTTAGGAATTAGCATTTACAAAACCTTGAAAATTCACTGAAAAAACCATAGGTTATAGACCATATATAGTTAGGAATTAGCATTTAAAAAACCTTATTTTACTCACACAAAACCATTGAAATTCCATATATAGTTAGTTGCACTAACTATATATCGCGCACCCGCAATCCACTGCTGATCATGTCACATATTACATCATTCATGACATGGTCAGTGACATCACTGATGACATCACTGATGACATCTCAAATGACATCCGACAGTTTTCAAAAATGTATAGGTTTGCTAGGTTTCCCTAGGTGCTGGCAGAGCTAGGGTTAAAACACTACAGCTAAGCACTTGGCCAAAAAAGGGTCATTTTTTATTATGAAATTGTGGTGTGTCCACGTTGCGTTTAGCACCATTTCCTGTCGTGGGCACAAGGCCTACCCACACAAGTGAGGTACCATTTTTCTCAGAAGACTTTGGGGACCCCCGCGAAACTCCCCCCGCGGGTCCATTTGTGTTTATTTATCCCGAATTTCGTAAGAGGCAATTGAAATGACGCTCAAAACTGGCTTGAGGTGACGCATCTTTTATGAGTCCATATAGACATTTTGAAGTGAGTGTAATTTCCAAAGTAGCTCTGTAACAATGTTTACTTCTGACTCACTGACTTTATTGCCAGGGGTTTCTTCCTAAGGTGTGGGCTAGTGTTGCCATGATCAGGGCTATTCTGTTCTGAAGTTTTATGTAGTGTTCAGGGCCAGAGATTCATTATTCTGCCCATTATTGGATGTAAGCGATACAGTTTAACATCCGCTTTCATTTAACTTAACTGTACTTCGAACATTACCTACAATTGTATTAAACTAAAGTACTGCACTTAAACGACTGGTATATTTTTTGTTAAGGTGCTAAAAGCGTTTCCAGGATGACGTAGTTAAGAAAAGTGCAGTGGGTTAGTGACAAGGCATATAGAGATCTCAGGTTTCCCAGGTCCGCGCATGACTATCTCATCAATTCCAGGCTTTTTCTTTACATTCTAAGCTTATGCATCACATTTTACAGCTGGGTAAACTGGACCAAATTCCTAAGATGCAAAGGGAACACCTGAACTGGACGAGCTACTGCACATGGACCTAGGGACACCAAGAGCTCTGCATTCAGTAGCTTACCCACTATATGGACTGAGATACTTTCTTCTCCTCCCAGTAAATTGTCATTCAGTGTCTAACATATGGAATTGCAAAGTCACACACAAGGACACTACAAATATGGAAAATCTGCCAGTTATGCTTTTTGTGATCTCGAGAGGTTATTTCAGCTTAACGTGGTAGACCTCAGAAGTGATATTTCCCAACAAGAAACAGTATACAAAAGCAGTTCAAAGCTCAGAGCATGTTAAGCGGTATACAAATTCACTCGAAGCGGTGCTATGGGCAGTTTTTGGCCATATTGCTTCTGTTGTTGGTCTGCACGTATGGCGTCAGCATGTCTTTGTGCACGGATACTAGTTATGTTTTTATAAGCATCAACATGCCTATCCGTATTTTTGCTGTTTGTCCAACTATGTTTACTTGAGTCCCAAGCTGCACCCACCTCCAATGAGTTGTGAGATTTAACGGAAACCAAACATGAGTATCCAGAGAAAAAGCATTCAGTGTGTGTGTCATGACGTGAATATTGTGCTGTGTATGCTGAGGGGTACTGTGTGAGAGTTGGGAGCATTACTTGTGTGGGTGTGTTGTTGAGGGTATGTGGAAGTGGAAGTACTCAGACTAGCTACTAGAACTCAGAACCGGGGAAGCTGGGTAAAACTGGGGGCACTGGGGAAAACCAGAGAAAACAACATACAATAGGTGCAGTCTAGAGACACTAATAATGCTGTGATATGCAGTGCCGCACATCGGACTTCTAATTGTATATGCAGTTTAGGACCTACTGATTGCAGGCCTCTGTGTGTATTTAGTGGGTGTGGGGGGAGGCATGTGCTTAGTGGGTGTAGGGAGGACATGTGCTGCTTTACTACAGGGCTTCTCGGCCAGTAAGTCTTGTTCTGAGAGTTTATTTGGCATACAACTGGAAACCAAGGGCAGAATTTGAAGCGTGGTACAAAATGCGAGGAGTTTGCGTGAGAGAGAAGTAAATGGTTAAAGTTTGCTGCTCGCGCCTGCCTCTGTAGCTACGAAGCATGTGTGGACTTGTAACCGGAGAGAATTGGCCAGGCATACAGCGAGACATGACTTGCAGATTAATATAAGATAGGAGACAGCAGCTGGGGGTGGGGTGGAATCAAACCTGGCAGAAGCGGGGGCTGAAAGTTCAGGCATGGAAAAAAGGTGAGCACTTGAGGATGGTACCTATGATGTTTATTAACCTTCTTGCTTTCTCAAATTTGCTTGAAAGTGCACCACATTCCCACTCTTCTTTCAAAATTTTCTCTGACCCCCCCTTAGGTTGTTTGGGCTCGCTCACTCGCTCGCTCGCTCCACTCGCTCGCCGCAGTGCACTCAAACATAAATTTTACACCTCACCACTTTCAAATGTCACCAGCCGCCACTGGATTCTCGGTAACAGAACCTGGTGAGAGGCAGTCAAGTCACCCCATCCCGGATTACTGTGGGTGTCTAGCTTTCAAAAATGTATAGGTTTGCTAGGTTTCCCTAGGTGCCGGCAGAGCTAGAGTTCAAAAACTACAGCTAGGCACTTTGATAAAAAAGGGTAATTTTTCACTGTGAAATTGTGGTGTGTCCAAGTTGCGTTTTGCGCTGTTTCCTGTCGCGGGCACTAGGACAACCCACACAAGTGAGGTACCATTTTTCTTGGAAGACTTTGGGGAACTCAGAGTGGGTTGAAATATGTGGATCCACGCATATTCCAGAACTTTCCACCACAGAAATGTGAGGAAAATGTGCTTTTTATACAATTGTTTAGGTTTGCAAGGGATTCTGGGTAACAGAACCTGGTGAGAGGAAGTCAAGTCACCCCATCCTGGATTTCCCTGGTGTCTAGTTTTCAAAAATGTTAAGGTTTCCCTATGCCGGAGGAGCTAGGGTTCAAAAACTACAGCAAGGCACTTTCCAAAAATCTTTGTGAAATTGTGGTGTGTTCACGTTGCGTTTTGAGCCATTTCCTGTTGTGGGCACTATGCCTACCCACACAAGTGAGGTACCATTTTTATCGGGAGACTAAGGGTAATTTAGAATTGTAAAGCAACTGTTATTACCTATCTACTTTCGATGCATTTCTGCCTTCCAAATGAAAGACAATGTGTAAAAAAGAAGTAATTTTGGAAAATGATTGATAATTCTCATGCTAGTATGAGTATTCCCAATTTCAGATATGTGCAAATATCTACAGTTTCTAAACTCTAAATTTTGTTCCCATTTCAGAAATACATAGGTGTCTTTCATACCGATTTTTCCATGTATACATTTTCCCAGAATAATTGCTATATATAAATAAAACAACATAATAAAAAACCATTACAAGTCGCTGCTCAGTTTTTGGCTCTGGGTTCATGGGGTTCTTGGTGAACCTACAAGTCCTATATAGCCCACAACCAGTAAGGTCCGGCGGATGTAACGGTATATTGCTTTCAAAGAGCTGTCATAATTAGAAGCAGTTACAGGTGAAAATGTTGACACAAAAGGCTATTTTTATCAACTAATTTTCAATGTTTCCTATATTTAACTGTTAGTTTCTATAAAGAAACCTTGAAGGAACTACACAAATGACCCTGGCTGAATTTTGTCTACTTTACAAAAATGTACAGCTTTCCAGGATCCATTGTTGTTTTCATACCCATGTCTACCATTAACTGGAAGGTTGAAAGCACAAAAAATAGCAAAAATAGGTGATGTCCCAAGAAAAATGCCAAAACCGTGTAAAACATTTTGGTTTTCTGACAAATGTCTGTCATTCCCTAAAAGCTGGGAAAATTGTGATTTCAGCCCCACAAACCCTTTTTTGGTACCATTTTTAGGGAAAAAGCCAGACGCTTTCATTTGCAGCACTTTTTTCCCATTTTTCATCCAGAAACCAAAATTTTGCTGTATTTTGGCTAATTTCTGGGTCACCTCCAGGGGAATCCACAAACCTTGGGTACCTTTACAATCCCCAGGATGTTGGAAGAAAAGGACGCACTTTTGGCGTGGATAGTACCTTATGTGGTCAAAAAGTTACAGGTGCCTAAGCAAGGACTACCCCAAATAGCCAAAAAAAGGCTTAGCACGGGGGAGAAAGGCCTAGCAGCGAGGGGCTTAACAAGGGACTATCTTCTTGCCCTGAGAGACACTTTGATTATAAAGACACGAAAATAGACATTTAAAAATACGTATGTAAACTTAAACTAACAAAAATACATGCGAACCGTCCATTGGAAGTAAATGAAGGAGAATCAATATCAGATCAACAAAATTAAGCATTTAACAGATTCCGGATTTAAAACACCTCTTTGATCTGAGGTATGATCTTGATGACGATCAAACCACAGAAAGTCAAGAACTACAAGAATTGGGCCTGGAAACAGCAAAGCATTAATCGAGCGGTCTGAAAAATAAATCTAAAGTTTGCCCGTAATTATCTCCTGCCAATAAAATTGATCTGTTCTCAGAGAGTCATGAAAGAACTGGACAGCCTAGAGAAAACACGTAACAATAACAAAATAGAGAACTTATCAAAAAAAGAACGTTTGGCACTGAAAACATTGATGCAGAACAGTAATATAATAATAAAGCCGGCCGATAAAGGTGGAAACATAGTTTTACAAAACAGAGCTGACTATGTAAGGGAGGCTCACAGGCACTTGGACGATCTAACTTAGTATAAGAAGCTGGACTGTAATCCGATCAACAAAATGAACTTGGAACTCCAAATGAACTTAAACAGGTGGCGTACCTCAGAGTTGATCAATGATAATGAGCTTCAATTTCTTTTCAAGGAACATCCTACTATACCAACAATATATTTTCTTCCGAAAATTCATAAAACTCTGTGTGACCCCAAGGGAAGACCGATTGTTTCATCTTGTGAATCACTCTATGAGAATATTTCATCATACGTGGATCATTACCTGGCACCAGCGGTCCAAAATGTCAGTTCTTATATAAAAGACACAAGTGACTTCCTACGTGTCTTGGCAAACACTACCTGGAACACCAACTATATCATGGCTACAATCGACGTTGTATCATTATATACATCAATTGAACATAAAATTGGCTTACAGGCATGTGCGTATTTCCTTAAACAATGTAATATCACGGAACTACAACACTCAGCCATGCTTCTCACTATGATTGAACTATGCCTACATAACAATGTCTTCCTGTTCAACCATGAATTATACCAGCATCTCTGCGGAACTGCCATAGGCTTTTCTTTCTCACCAAATAACGCTAATTTACCAATGGGCTGGTGGGAAAAAGAGGTCGCATGGGGTACGGAAAACCAACAGGCGCTTGAGAAAATCGTACTTTGGGTATGATATATTGATGATTTATTTGTCATCTCGAATGGCAAAAAAGATGAGTTCATGGAATACTTTAACAAACTGAACCAAAATGATATTGGCCTGTCCTTCACATGTTCTATTAGTCGCACAAAGGTGAACTTCCTAGATACATTAGTGTACATTGACCAAGGGCAAATTCACACAACTCTGTTTAGGATGAGAACGGAGACAAATAGTATTCTACATGGTACAAGTTTTCCCCCCAAGCCTTTACTTCATAGTATCCCTTATGGTAATTTTTGAGAATACGAAGGAACTGTTCTAAAGAAGATGATGCCAAAAATAAGATACTGGAGAGGGGCGTGGCAAGATGGTGACGGAGTGAGACGTGTCTATAAGTCCCTCCGGTGCCAATTTCACTAGCTTTGACCAGCAGCTTTCTGGGGAGCGCTTCCACCTGGGCTTCTGACCTACCTGGGCACCGTGGAGGCAAGGAGCCGTTCGTTGGTGCTTTTTTGGTCCCCGCAGGTCTGATTCCGGCTAGACTCGGGCCGGAGCTGGGTCCTGGTGCGGCCTGCATATCGGCGGGGCCGGGCTGTGAGGTGGCCCAGAGCGGAAGACGCGGCGGCAGCCTCTGCTGGGGCCTGGGCTCCGGCGACGAGAGAGGAAGGCGCCACTGACACAGCGGGACGGAGCGCACTGAGGAGCGGTGAGGCGGCATGAATGAATGAATGAAATGAAATGTATAACGCGCAACTAAGCCCGTAGGCATCAAGGCGCCTAACAAAGTAAAATCAAAAAGGCAGAACCCAAGCTAAGGATAGGCTATGGCGAACAGCCATGTCTTAAGGGCCTTTCTAAAGGCTTGCTTTGAGGGAAGAGTTTTAATATCAGAAGGCAGAGAGTTCCACAGCCTTGGGGCCAAAGTTGAGAAGGCTCTGCCACCCCACCTAGCTCTACGGACACGGGGGATGGATAGCAAGGCTTTATTGGCCGAGCGCAGGGATCTGGAGGGGGTATAAGGATTTAGCAGATCCCTTATGCCTCCTGACTTGTTCGAGGCCAGGGCCCCATAGATCAAGCAAAGGGACTTGAATGAGATCCTGGCCTCGATTGGAAGCCAATGCAGTGCTTTCCTGGCAGCCGTAGCAGAGGCCCGCCTGGGAAGATCTAGTACGAACTTTGCAGCTGCATTCTGCACCATTTGGAGTCGCATTATAAGACTCTTGTTAATGCCAAGGTATAGGGCATTGCAATAATCTAGTCTTGAGCCTATCAATGCAACTACTATTTGCTTTCTTGCTTGGGGGACAGGTAATGTTTTATATTCCTCAGGATGTTTATTATGCCCCAGCAGGTGGATATGGTCCTACGTACGTGCTGGCCCAGCCCCAAATAAGGGTCAATCATGACTCCTAGGTTCCTAGCCAAAACAGTGGGTGTAGGGCACACTCCCAGAGATGGAGGCCACCATTCCGCCGACCAGATATCCTCCTTGCCTCCGAACACCAGAATTTCTGTCTTCTCGCCATTGAGCTTCAATGAATTGCAAATCATCCATTGAGCCACTGCCTCCATGCAGTGTCTAAAATTGGAGGCAGCCGAGATGACAGGTTGGCATGGAAGGGGCGCCACCTGAGGCTGGGGGCTTCTGGCCTACATCGAGAGTGCCGCACCGGACCTCGAGTTTCGCAACCCGCGGAGCACCGCGGCGGCTGGGTGGCCCTCACCACCCGAGGCCGCGGCTTCTGGGCCTGCAGCGGCCGGTTGCTCGGGTGGTCCCGAAGGCCCACGGGAGCACGGCTGGCAGACCGCAGCCACAGGTCAAGGTGCGGAGGCAGCAGGAGCGGCAGGAGAGTCGGCTCGCAAGGAGTGGATGGCGGCATGTGGGCAGGCTCCCCACGATACGCAAGGGGGTCGGGGCGGGCCCACCAGCGGTGACAGACCTGCGGCTTGTGGTGAGGTGACCGGGTACGGCGAGATCTCCGGCCCACGTGGATCGGCGGTGGCTGATTCTGGGTCTCCCCTAGCTGCTCCCACGCGAAAGACTGGGCAGTGAGACGACCGGAGGAGGCGGTGAGGCCCGGGATTCATGAGACAGAGATCACTGAAGGGCCTTGGTTCTGCGCCTGCAGCCGCGTGGGGGCCCCATTGTCCGGCATTGGCGGGGAGAGCCCCCCAGAGGTGCCCTGTGGCCTACTGCGGTCATCTGGCGCGGGAGCGCCCAAGGTTGGTGGCTGCGAGAACTTTTAGAGACCGAGCCCTGAGCGCTGGAGCGTCCATACCGGGGTGGCGGGGCCTGGTGGCACTACAGACGACAAGAAAGCGTTGGTGAACTGGTGTCCCGGACCCAAGGCTCCCGCTCTTGACCGTACACTCGTCTCAGCGTGGTCTTCGGATCAGTGCTAAGAGTGGATCTCGACGGATCTGAGCTCTGACGATCTGGTCGGAGCAGCGTTAGGTGGGACTGATATTCTGTATAGCAAGAGCTGGCGGGTCCGGTGAGGAGGATTACCCGCTAGGGGGCCCCGGGCGCGGCGCCGAAGTGGCGGGGTCGATACAGACGGGGCGGGCCCGCAGAGGCCTGTCTGGTGGCCCGGTCGAGCTGAGTTGGAGGGGTGTTTGGGCCTGGCCCTCCGGACCGTTCGTGACCTCTGGGACCGGCACAATGGCCACCAGACCCCGCAAGGACAAGACAGGCAAGGATGGCCAATCGAAGGGTACCCAGCCTGCGACACCAACGGGGACCAGCAAATCGCCCCTGAAGGGAGACGACGAGGCGCCCGCCACCAAGGCCTTCATTGTAGAACTTTTTACGGCTATAAAACAAGACATCTCGGAGCTCGCTCACAGCTGGCGTCGGACCTACGCGAGGTGAGGAGAGAGGTGGACGGTATAGGGGAGCGGGTGGCGACCTTGGAGGAACATGACTTGGGGCTGGCAGGAGACGTGCACCAGCTCCAACAGGACGTGCTTCGGCTCATGGAGCAGAATCTGAACCTCCAGGCTCACGCCGAAGACTTAGAGAATAGGTCACGCCGAAATAACATCAGGATCCGGGCGGTGCCCTAGGACGGTGAAGCTGGAGATCTGAAGGGCTCTTCCTGCAGATCTTGGGTGAGGACGATCTCCGGGAGATACGAATGGACAGGGTCCACTGAGTCGGTCTGCCGAGGGGCTCGGGGGCGCCACCCCCTGATATTCTGGTCTGTGTCCATGATTTCCAACTGAAGGAGCGTATACTCAGGAAAGCGAGAGGGAGTAATCCACTGCAATTTCGTGACCATCGTCCCCAGTTGTTCCAGGACCTGGCGGCCTCGACGCTACAAAAGAGACGTGAGTTTCGACCAGTAACTGCATATTTGCAAGATCAGAATGTGGCCTACTCATGGGGCCACCCCTTTCGCCTTATCTTCCGGTGGCAGAATAGGCTGGTTCAGGTCAGATCTTTGCAGGCGGCCAGGGAGATCCTTGGTTTGGCCGACACTACTCCGGCCCCCGGAGAAATAGGCTCCCCATCGAGGCGGCGGCGGCGCTCCTCATCATGGCAGAGGGTGGGTCCGCCTACTGCGGCAAAGAGACCGGATCCCACTGCCAGCCTCCACGAGAGAGGAGCAGCGGTGGCCTCTATGGCGATGGTGACGGAGGCGTCATCGCAGGACAGCTCATCAGCAGCGTGAGCCCAGAAAGGAAGATTTGATGGCGTCGGAGGGACACATCCCTAACAGGTACCGAGGGTAATCAATGTTCCCTTTGAGGAGACACCCCGGTCCAGAGAACTGGTGGGATACTGACTATGGACACGACCCCTGCTCCTTGAGGGTGTATACAGAGACCTTTGTCATGGGCCCTTCTGTTGCCCTATCTTGCACTGCCTGTTCAAGCTTGACTTTTCTGGGATTTGGGGGTGGGAGGGGGAGGGGGGATGAAGGGGGGTCAGGGGGTGGAGGTCGGAGGGCAGTGGTGGTAGCTGGGGTTGGTCTGCGAGGGGTGTTTGTTGGCTGTTGAGTGAGGAGTGTGGAGAGCGGGGGGACTGGGAGGGGGGTTGGGGATGGTGGCTGGTTGCGGCAGGAGGGGTGACGTCCCGGGGGGAGCGCTGATGTGGGGTGTTTACTCTGTCAGAGTGGAGGGGAGTGTGACGGGTCTGATTGGGCGTGGGAGATGGGAGGCAGCTGGCATGAGTCCGCATGTTGAGCAAGGTCGTTTACATGGTCCACGATGCCGCTCACTTTTGGAACATGGAATGTGAAAGGTTTGAACTCCCCCGAGAAGCGCCAGAAGGTTTGGAAATATATAATTGACCATCAGCTAGATGTGGTTGGCCTTCAGGAGACTCACTTGGCCAGATCGGACGAATCTCGCCTTAAACACAAACAATTTCCCCTTATTTATAGGTCCTCAGCACCCACAAAGCATAGGGGGGGGGGGCACTTATGTTCCGCTCGGTCCTGCATTTCCAACCCATGGGAGTTAGTAGAGATAAAGAGGGCCGCTGGCTTGCGGTTAAGGGCGTGCTGCGGGCAGACTGTGCACATTTTTGGTCCTCTATGCCCCCAACGTGGGCCAAAATGGGTTTATTCAGGGACTGCTGCGAACCGTGATGGACTTTGTCGAGGGACCTTTGATTGTGATGGGAGACTTTAATCTGGTTTGGCATAAGGACCTACAGCCTGATTCATGTACATGCCGTTTTGCGTGGCCCTAATAGCGAATCATAGCGACTCGCTATTGAGGACACGCAAAACGGCATTCATGTAGGAATTGCTAATAAAATAGCGATTCCTACATGTTCTTTATTTGCGAGTAGCAAATTGCTACTCGCAAATACTCCCCATTCAATCCTATGGGCCAAGAGGCCCATAGGAATGAATGGGGAGTATCCCTTATTTGCGAGTAGCAATTTGCTACTCGCAAATGAGATAGCGATTTTAAGGGTGCCAGGGGTGTCCAAAGGACGCCCTGTAGCACCCCTAAAATGCACATTTGAACAGGTGTTGCGCACACACATGTCCAAAGGACATGTGTGTGTGTAACATGCAACTTCGAAAAATGCTTTTAAAAGCATTTTTCTGAATTTTTGCTATTTACCGACAGGTCTGACCTCTCGGTAAATAGCGGCCCCAAAAGTGCAAAATCGCTATTTCTTGATGTGTCATGAATAGCATTTGAGGAATCTCTATTAGAGATTCCTTAAATGCCATTCCTCGCAAATATGCGAATTCTTAAATAGCGATTTTTGCATTTGGGATTGTGAATACCAAATGCAAAAATCGCACTCGCAAAGGGCCAGATTCTCAGAATCTGGCCCTTTTGCGAGCGCTATTGCCTACATGAATCAGGCTGCTAGATTGCTCTCACCACCAGAGATCCGAGGCTGGTCTATTCTCCGCCGAGACGCAACAGCCGATGGATGACGTGGGGCTTGTAGACGGGTGGCGCTTTCTTTACCCACAATCTAGGGACTACACCTTTTTTACCATGTTCACCGCTCATATTCCCGCCTGGACCATATTTTTCTTAGTCAGTCTCTACAGGGTCCCTCCAGGAGGCCAAGATATTTCCTCTATCGGTCTCTGATCATAGCTTGCTCGCTATCTGCCTTTATTGGGAAGCCGGGGACAATACACAGCGTAAGTTGTACTTTCCGGCCTCCCTGGCCCGGGATGAACCCTCTTGTAAGGGACTACGGAAGGCTATTCGCGAATTTTTCGACTTTAATGACACCGGTGATACATCCGTCTTTACCACTTGGGACGCCTTCAAGGCGTCTATCCGCGGCACCTGTTTGGCCCTTAACGCTGCCCTCAACCGGCTGCGACGGAGGGACAGGGAAGGGTTGGAGGGAGAGCTCCTTGCTCTTGAGCAGGAACACAAACGGAACCCCACCAGGCAGACACTGAGACAACTTACAGCTGTCAGGGGCAAGCTTAGGGCCCACTACAATAATAGTTAACAACAAGGGGTGGTGATGGACAGAGTCTCTGAATTAAGCAGAAAACTCTCACCCAGTCAAGAGATCAGGGCTAGATCCAACACCGTTTTTTAGCTCACTGCATCATCCCAGTTTCAGAACCTGGCTGTATGCAAATTAGTCTGTTCCTGTCCCAGTGCATGATGGGAACAGGGCAAACCAAACTACAAAGCCAATTCTTACACTGGAAAGGAAACAAGCTACCGGGGACCGGTTTCTGGCATTTCAGCCTCTTCGGCCCGGCTTGCTTGAATCCTGATGGTGCAGTGAGCAAGGGACTCATGTCTGAGCATACCCTTCCACGCTTAGGGTGGACAAAATAATTAACAACAAGGGGTGGTGATGGACAGAGTCTCTGAATTAAGCAGAAAACTCTCACCCAGTCAAGAGATCAGGGCTAGATCCAACACCGTTTTTTAGCTCACTGCATCATCCCAGTTTCAGAACCTGGCTGTATGCAAATTAGTCTGTTCCTGTCCCAGTGCATGATGGGAACAGGGCAAACCAAACTACAAAGCCAATTCTTACACTGGAAAGGAAACAAGCTACCGGGGACCGGTTTCTGGCATTTCAGCCTCTTCGGCCCGGCTTGCTTGAATCCTGATGGTGCAGTGAGCAAGGGACTCATGTCTGAGCATACCCTTCCACGCTTAGGGTGGACAAAATAATTAACAACAAGGGGTGGTGATGGACAGAGTCTCTGAATTAAGCAGAAAACTCTCACCCAGTCAAGAGATCAGGGCTAGATCCAACACCGTTTTTTAGCTCACTGCATCATCCCAGTTTCAGAACCTGGCTGTATGCAAATTAGTCTGTTCCTGTCCCAGTGCATGATGGGAACAGGGCAAACCAAACTACAAAGCCAATTCTTACACTGGAAAGGAAACAAGCTACCGGGGACTACAATAATAGAGCGGAATTCACGCTGCTGAAACTACGGCGCCTCTCCTACTCGCAGGGGAATAAAGTTGGGAAGCATCTGGCCCGGCAGCTCCGCGATAAGCGGGAGAAGGAATATATATGGGGAATCCGGGATGCGGCTGGAGCCCTGACTCACCAGGATGGGGCCCAAGGCTGGCCTCTTTGGTGACTTATACGCAGCTTTATACACGGGGGAGGCCCTGGACTGCGGAGCACAGAAGGACTACCTAAGCACGCTTCCGCTTCCCCAAGTGTCGGCAGCATGGAATGAGCTCCTCACTGCCCCCTTCACCAGAGAAGAGGTGCTGGCTGCCATCAAGGCCCTGAAGCCCCATAAGGCCCCCGGAGCGGATGGGTATACGGCTATTTTTTTACAAAACCTTTGCCTCTGAACTCAGTGACTTTCTGGTCCGCCTATTTAACACCATGGCGGAGGATGGGATAACTTCCAGTTCTATGGCCGAAGCTATCATATCGGTCATTCCCAAACCGGGGAAGGACCTGTCGAAATGCTCCTCGTACAGACCGATAGCCCTACTTAACCTGGACGCTAAGTTATATTCATCCATCATTGCACATAGGCTCAATGATTTAATGCCGGCCCTCATTCACCCCGACCAATCCGGTTTTATTAAGGGATGTCAGACCCACGACAACACCAGAAGGGTGATCCACCTGATCGAGAAGGCCAACAGGTTTAAAATCCCGGCGGTCTTGGTGGGCCTCGATGCCGAGAAGGCCTTTGACCGGGTGGATTGGGGGTTCCTGTTTCAAACCTTTGCGGCGTTCGGCTTCTCAGCTAAATTTTTGACGATGCTTAGGGCGAACTATAGCAGCCCCCGGCCTAGAGTGACGGTCAACGGTCATCTATCAGTCTTCTTTTTGCATTCCCGGGGCACTAGACAGGGCTGCCCTCTGTCCCCCCTTCTTTTCGCCCTGAGTATAGAACCGCTGGCTCTGGCAGTGAGGGAGGACCCGAATATTCGGGGACTGCCCTTCACAGGGGAGCAGCACAAGATTACCTTATTCACCGACAACGTCCTCCTCTCTATCTCAGATCCCGCGCACTCTCTTCCTTATGTCCAAGAGGCTTTATCACGCTTCGAGGTGGTGGCGGGCTTCAAGATCAACTATGATAAGTCCTACGTCCTTAATCTTACGCTCTCGCCAGCCGAGGTGATTCGCCTCCAGCCGCTCACGCCCCTGTCCTGGTCCCGCTCCTCCATTCAATACCTGGGGATTCACTTGACTCCCACACACAAGAAGCTTTACTGTGCCAACTTTCCTCCGTTCCTGGCAAAAATTCAGGTTGACTTAGCCCGATGGAAACCGATGTTCATATCGTGGTTGGGGAGAATCCATGCGGTCAAAATGTCTCTCCTCCCTAAGCTTCTATACCTCTTTCAGGCGCTCCCCATTGTACCCGAGAGAGACTTCTTCCGGTGCGTTAAAACGTTGATGCTGCGCTTCATTTGGCAAGGGGGCCGTGCTCGGTTCTCCTTCGCTACGCTGCGCCGTACGAGGAAGGAGGGGGGGTAGGTTTACCCGATATGCAGTATACCATAGCAGCGCAACTCCGAGTGTTGGTTGAATGGACCCAGCCTATGTCGGAGAAACATTGGCTACATATGGAAAGGAGTATAGCAGGGAGAACGATCTGGGACTTAGTCTGGAAACCCAAAAGCGACAGACCTAAAAACGCCTACATTAGTACCCCCACTAGCACTACCCTGAAGGTCTGGGACTCTGTCTCTGGTGACGAATGATGGACGACGTTCCCTTCTCCCTTTACGCCGCTACACTTTAATCCTGCCTTCCCACCAGCGACGCTCGAGGGTCCCTCTGATGCCTGGAGGGAAGGAGGCTGCCTAGCACTAACGCACTTATTCCACGGCTTAGCGCCGCTTACTTTTGATAACTGTATGCGGGACTATGGGATCCAACCGACCGAGCGAAACCGGCATGCCTAGCTCCTCCACTGGGCGCTGTCCCCTGCGGTAAGAGACGCGGCTACTAGACCGCTCACACCCTTTGAGGCCTTCCTCGCTAGGACCTCCGCCATGCGGGTGTCATCTCGTTCATCTATATCCTTCTTCTTTTGACGGCCAGAGCCCCCCGGCCTCGCTACATGGGCCTGTGGGAAGAGTTACTCGGCCGCGATATATCTGACGCGGAGTGGTCCCGCCTTTGGGTCGACATAGCCAAACACAACCATTCGGTGGAGCTCAGTGAGGCGCACCTCAAAACAATGATGGACCGGTACCTTTATCCGGCTAAACTGCGACAGATATTTCCTGGCTCCTCTGATAGGTGTTGGAGGGGGTGAGGCCTGCTGGGAGACTTTCGTCACATTTGGTGGGACTGCCCCGTTATTCGTCCCTACTGGGAAGAGATCCTGTCCCATATCAAGGAGGTATTAGGTTACCCGGTCTCGGACTCGATGGCCCATATTCTGTTGGGACTTCGAGACCTGGATCTCACTCTCCAGACCAGAGCGGACAAAAAGATACTGTAGCTTTGTGTGGGAGCGGCCAAGCTAACCCTGGCTGCGGCTTGGAAGAAGAAGGAAGCCCCTGCAATTTCTTTATGGCATACGAGGTTGTGGAAACTGTTGAGTATGGAAAGAATGGCTGACATCTTCTTGGATGATTTTAAGAACTTCGCATTCCGCTGGGGGCCCCTAGTTCGCTTTCTCTCCAAGGGTCTCCCCTCAGCAGTTTTTCCACCCAGCGTACGAGCTCTCCATCTTTTTCAAGTGTGAATGTTGGTCCTTTGGACGATTATTTGTGTGCGGACATTGCTACCACCACTTGGGGAGGGGGGAGGGGTATGGGGTTGGGGGGGGTTGGGTTCTTGTTCTTGTGACATCCCGACGAGTTATTGAGATGGCACTCTAGCCACTACGGGTTGCGGGCACAGCGGTTCCACTGATCTCTGCCCTTACAATGTCACCACTCCTCCCGTGACCATGTTCAAGTTGTTTACCTGACATAGACGTGGCCCCTGCTAAGCTTCCAATGCACCCTTTAGCTTACGGCCTTCTTACGGCCTAGGTCCCTGTTACCTCCCTTGGGCTAGGTGTTTTATATCACCTGCCTTTCATAGCTGCCCCCTGCATGGGAAGTTGTGCGGGATTGTCGCATGTGTTTTTTTTTATTTTTGTTACCAATAATTTAATAAAAACTCCTTTGACAAAAAAAAATAACATACTGGAAAGTGCTTAGAGATTACAAAACAGGGGATACAGGCCTTGAGCATTAAACACAAGCATACGCAAAATTGAAGAAATAACACGCAATGAGACGCTGATCCCAAGGGTGGCAAAAGAAAAAGGAAAAGAAACAGAGACACAAAAAGGAAAACAAACCCCGAGTTTCGCTAAACAGGTAGCGCCAAGATTGATTCTTACGTACAGTAACAAAAGTTCTAAGATCACACAAATTATTCAGAAATACTGGCACTTACCTGTTCAAGATCAAGACATTGGGGAAATTATCAGTGCACAAGCACCAGTAACATACAAAAAGGTACCCTCCCTACAGGACAAAATAGTCCAAAGCCACTACTAAGAAAGACCTAAAAGGAATTGGCTACAAGAACAACAGCTGGTATTCAATAAATGCAACAATTACAAAGCCTGCAAAATTGGGAGTAACACCAAAGAAATAAAGGACACAAAAGGAAGAACCATTAAAATCGACCACAAAATCCCTTGCACCACCCAATTTGTGGTTTATGTTATCCAATGTGCATGTGGTCTAAAATACATCGGCAGCACCATCTCTATGCTTAAAAAATGGATTTTGAAAGACATTCGTGCCGTTTCAAACTTAGCCTTAAGCTTGCTTAAATCCTACCTTAATAATAGGTGACAGTTCGTTCCGATTGATGACTCTTGTTCGAAACATTTTTCACTCCCTTGTAGGGTCCCGCAGGGCTCATCTTTGATCCCTACATTGTTCAATTTGTATGTCACCCCCCTACCGGATGTCATCAGGCAGTTTGGCTTCTCGCTAGTGTCCTACGCAGATGATACCCAGATTGTAGTTTCCATTTCAGGCAATCCGGATGAAACAGTGTCTCGCTTCAGTCGGTGTATGACCTGCGTGGATCACTGGATGAGCACAAACTGCCTAAAGCTGAATGGGAGTAAGACAGAGGTGCTTCTCCTGGGCTCAGACTCCACCATTTGGTCTGAGAAATGGTGGCCCCAGACTATGGGAATACTTCCCATCCCAGTGCAAAAGGGTAAAAATCTAAGAGTCATCTTTGATGTCAGCCTCACGTTCCAATATCAAACCAATAAGGTCGCCTCTCAGGTACATCTGACTCTAAAACTAATTCAGAAGGTGAAACGTTATATTCCGCCAGCTGCAGTAAAAACATTAGTAACAACTTTGGCACTGGCCAGACTGGACTATAGAAATGCCCTTTATCTGGGCCTTCAGAAACAACCCCATCTCAAACTTCAAATAAACCATATAAAGTCAGGATCCTGAGTGCTGCGTACCACACACTGTTAGACTTGGCATCTTTGGCGTGGTTTCCCTTGACTTTTTGCCTCTACCTCCTGTATTTTGTATGCTGTACTGGGTTTCGTTTTTGCTAGCTTAGATGCTTTTGGTACTCTATTACTGCTGATAAGTATCAAAGTGCAAGTGCTTCCTGTGTAAATTGTTGTTACAATTGGTTCTCCCTGATTGGCATATTTGATTTACTGGTAAGCCCATAGTAAAGTGCACTGAAGTGTGCCAGGGCCTGTAAATCAAATGCTACTAGTGGGCCTGCTGCACTGACTGTGCCACCCATATGACTAGCTCTGAAAAGGTAACTCAGACCTGCCACATCAGTGTCTGTATGCAGTTGTTAACTGTCATTTCGACTTGGCAACCGCACACACTTGCCAGGCCCTAACCATCCCTTTTTAGGTCTCGCCTGCCAATGCGCTTGCGCATTGCTGGCGAGAATTATAGTAAGTGGAAAAGAAAAGTCTACCAAAACGGCTGCTGATCCCATACAGTTCATGTGAGACAGGCGCGTGCACGCCAGCCACATAACACACCACCATTTGTCTGTGTCTCGCATCAGACTTCAGAGGCTGCTGCTCCCCCGCCCCCCCCCCCCACGTACACATCGCGCACTACCATTTGTCTGTGCCTAGGCATCAGACTTCAAAGGCTGCTGCTCCCCGCCCCCCCGCCACAGAAATGCAGAGAGCTTGTTGTTTTTTGAGTGTGTGCCTTTTATTGAAGTATTATACCTCTAGTTGTACTTTTTACGCTCTTTTGTAACTTGCACACATGTCCCTTTTCCTCCTGTTATGTACCGTTTGCTACCTCTTGTATTTTTGTTCGTTCCCAATTGTCACTTTTGCCTCATGTTAGTTAACGTTTGTTTTAGCAAATTGTTTACATGTAATTTCTCCCCAATACAACGCATAAAATAAATAAATAGATAAAATTCCACATTTGTGCGTTGACCCCTTCCTCTCCCCGATCGCGGCACCGCCAAAGGTCTGTCCGGTGGTACCCATGCCCCCGTGGGGTCTCCAACACTGCGTCCTGCAACCCCCCACCCCCTTTTCACCTCAACCGCCCATGCCAACCCCCAAGGTCCCGTGCAAGACGGCACTCTGAACCAAACACCCGTCATCCATCGCACAAACTGCACACCCGCAGGAGGGGGATTTCCGAGATGACAGAAGACCCGTCCACAGCATAGTGTGCTGGAGTGCGACCCGCGTCCTTGTTTAGCTGCCGCCCCCTTCCCACCCCGCGTGGTCCCCGTCGAACTGCACCCCAACCCAAACGGCCTCAGAAGAATGAAAGGCCCCTGCTGCGACCACCCCCTTAATGCAATGTCTCTCCTGCAAGCACCCCCCTACTCCCGCGCACCGCCGACCGCCCCCCATTCCTCCACCTCCATTGAAACCCCGCATCCCAGGACGCCACCCCCCACCAGCGCCCCTCCTGTACCCATCCCCTTTCCACCTCCTCCCGAGCCATGCAACCCCCCACCTCCCTCACCCATCCAAACTGCGAGCCTAAATCCGCCCCACTGAAACCTCAGGCCCTCTCCCCACTCTCCCCAATTAGCCCCCCAGCACCTCGACCACGGCAAACAGCCTCCATCCTCACTGACTGGTGACAAAACCGCACCCCACCCACCCTGCGTGCCGCAGCAAGGTCAGTCAGGTGGCCCTCGGCCCCAGCCCCGGGCGGAACCGCAACCTATCTGCCCTGTCGAACAGCACACCTTCCACTCCTGGTCCCCCTGTCCACGCTCCCTCCATGCCTTCATTTATTGTATTCTATTTATTGCCGAGGGTAATTGTCTGTGCGGCACCCCTGCATCCTTCGCCCTCGGCCATCCCGCATCCTCCACTGCAATCCCACCTTCTCAACAGTGCCCGACCCCACACCATGTGTGTGTGTGGGGGGGGGCAGCGCCCGCAAAACTACACTCCAACCGGCCACAGAAGGATGAAAGGCCCCTGCATGACGACCACCCAATTCATGCTAATGTACCTTCCCGCAAGCCACCCCCCCTTGCTCCTGCGCATCGCCATCCCCCAACCACTCTACCGCCCTCACTCTACCGCCCTCACTCTACCACCCTCACTCTACCACTCTACCACCCTCACTCTACCGCCCTCACTCTACCACCCTCACGTTCTCACTCTACCGCCCTAACTCTACCACTCTACCGCCCTCACACCCTCACTCTACCGCCCTCACTCTACCACTCTACCGCCCTCACTCTACTGCGCTCACTCTACCACTCTCACTCTACTGTCCTCACTCTACAGCCCTCACGCCCTCACTCTACTGCCCTCACTCTACCACTTTACCGCCCTCACTCTACCGCCCTCACTCTACCACTCTCATGCCCTCACTCTACCGCCCTCACTCTACCACTCTACTGCCCTCACGCCCTCACTCTACCACTCTGCTGCCCTCACGCCTTCACTCTACCGCACTCACTCTACCTCCCTCACGCCCTTACTCTACCACCCTCACGCCCTCACTCTGCCGCACTCACTCTACCGCCCTCACTCTACCGCCCTCACTCTACTGCCCTCACTCTACCGCCCTCACTCTACCGCCCTCACTCTACTGCCCTCACTCTACCGGCCTAACTCTACCGGCCACACTCTAACACCCTCGCTCTACCGCCCTCACTCTACCGCCCTCACTCTACCACTCTACCGCGCTCACTCTACCACTCTACCGCCCTCACTCTACCGCCCTCACTCTACCACTCTACTGCCCTCACTCTACCACTCTACCGCCCTCACTCTACCGCCCTCACTCTACCACTCTACCGCCCTCAAGCCCTCACTCTACCGCCATCACTCTATCACCCTCACTCTACCACTCTACTGCCCTCGCACCCTCACGCTACCGCCCTCACTCTACCACTCTACCGCCCTCACTCCACCGCCCTCACTCTACCACTCTACCGCCCTCACCGTACCACTCTACCGCCTGCACTCCACCACCCTCACTCTACCACTCTACCGCCCTCACTCTACTGCCCTCACTCTACCACCCACACGCCCTCACTCTACCGCCCTCACACCCTCACTCTACCGCCCTCACTCTACCACTCTACCGCCCTCACTCTACCGCCCTCACTCTACCGCTCTACTGCCCTTACTCTACCACTCTACCGCCCTCACTCTACCGCCCTCACTCTACCACTCTCACTCTACTGTCCTCACTCTACAGCCCTCACTCTACTGCCCTCACTCTACTGCCCTCACTCTACCACTTTACCGCCCTCACTCTACCGCCCTCACTCTACCACTCTCATGCCCTCACTCTTCGCCCTCACTCTACCACTCTACTGCCCTCACTCTACCACTCTGCCGCCCTCACGCCTTCACTCTACCGCACTCACTCTACCGCCCTCATGCCCTCACTCTACCACCCTCACGCCCTCACTCTACCGCACTCACTCTCCCGCCCTCACTCTACCACTCTACTGCCCTCACTCTACCATTCTACCGCCCTCACTCTACCGCCCTCACACCCTTACTCTACCGCCCTCACTCTACCACTCTACCGCCCTCAATCCCTCACTCTACCGCCATCACTCTATCGCCCTCACTCTACCACTCTACTGCCTTCGCACCCTCACCCTACCGCCCTCACTCTACCACTCTACCGCCCTGACCCTGACCGTCCTGAACCTCTTCAGAAGCGGTCGCTCCTTTGCTCCCAAGCTGGTATCGTATCGCCACATTGCCAGACTGAAAAAGCATTTTAAAAGTACTGCCCTTTGCTCGCATTGACCCCTGCATTCATTCATTCATAGTGCCTCATTAGTACTGCATCGTAGCGCGATTTTAGACGCAGAGCGGCGCACTAATTGACTGTGATTGATTTTGTCTGTGCATTGCTGCCTGTGACTGTGTAAATTGTTTTTGCTGCCTATTGCGACGCTTCCTCTCTGTCCAAATATTATTATCCCAGCCTCGTCCTGTTTGGCTTTGGGGTCGCTGCCATTTTGTTGATTGTTGTTGCCTCCCAGCACCGCCTCTCCACCCCGCTCCCGCCTCCCTGCTGACACCCCCCTCCCACAGAAAGGATAGCCTCTACCCTCGGCCACTAGCGCTGTGACCGTCCTGAACCTCTTCAGAAGCGGTCGCTCCCTTGCTCCCAAGCTGGTATCGTATCGCCACATTGCCAGACTGAAAAAGCATTTTAAAAGTACTGCCCTTTGCTCGCATTGACCCCTGCATTCATTCATTCATTGTGCCTCATTAGTACTGCATAGTAGCGCGATTTTAGACGCAGAGCGGCGCACTAATTAACTGGGATTGATTTTGTCTGTGCATTGCTGCCTGTGACTGTGCAAATTGTTTTTGCTGCCTATTGCGACGCTTCCTCTCTGTCCAAATATTATTATCCCAGCCTCGTCCTGTTTGGCTTTGGGGTCGCTGCCATTTTGTTGATTGTTGTTGCCTCCCAGCACCGCCTCTCCACCCCGCTCCCGCCTCCCTGCTGACACCCCCCTCCCACAGAAAGGATAGCCTCTACCCCCGGCCACTAGCGCTGTGACCGTCCTGAACCTCTTCAGAAGCGGTCGCTCCCTTGCTCCCAAGCTGGTATCGTATCGCCACATTGCCAGACTGAAAAAGCATTTTAAAAGTACTGCCCTTTGCTCGCTTTGACCCCTGCATTCATTCATTCATTGTGCCTCATTAGTACTGCATCGTAGCGAGATTTTAGACGCAGAGCGGCGCACTAATTAACTGTGATTGATTTTGTCTGTGCATTGCTGCCTGTGACTGTGTAAATTGTTTTTGCTGCCTATTGCGACGCTTCCTCTCTGTCCAAATATTATTATCCCAGCCTCGTCCTGTTTGGCTTTGGGGTCGCTGCCATTTTGTTGATTGTTGTTGCCTCCCAGCACCGCCTCTCCACCCCGCTCCCGCCTCCCTGCTGACACCCCCCTCGCCCCACCCCCCTCCATCCTCCAATTATGACGAATGGACGTACGTGCAGCGTCCACGCGCTGCGGCCGCGCCGAAGGTGTGCCAAAGGTAAGCCCGTCTACGCCCGTCCGCGCCTGGACCGCGCCCAGCGCCAGACCCCCTGGTCCCCGTCGCTCCCAACCCTCTAGAGTCACGTATGATGCCGCTACTCTCCTCGCCCTCGACCCCGGACGTACTCCACTATGCTGCGAAGCTACTCCAGGACGTACCCACGGCCCATTCGCCTGCCTCTCCTGCAAGTTCAACTGCTTCAGGACCCTCACCAAAACCACGTCCTCCAAACACAACTCCGACTCTACCCGCCTAAATTGCATCCTGCTCAACACCCGCTCGGTCCACAGACACGCAACAGAACTCTGGGACCTAATCGACATTGCGTCACCTGACATCGCCTTCCTTACTGAAACATGGATGAACACATCATCTGCTCCCGACATCGCCATAGCCATACCGGACGCTTACAAAATTATCCGGAAAGACCGCACCAATCATACAGGAGGAGGCATCGCCATCGTCCACAAAAACACCATCAAAATCACAACCAGCTCCGACGACAATCTTGCAACCGCCGAACATCTCCACTTTCAGATCCACACCGACCCCAGGACCACACTAAGAGGCACCCTCATTTACAGGCCTCCAGGCACCCGCACTCAATTCAGCGATGACATCACAGACTTCGTCAGCCCACACGCCCTCGCCTCCGAGAACTACATTCTTCTAGGAGACCTCAACTACCACCTTGAAAACAAACTCGACAACAACACCACCACCCTTCTGGACAACCTGGCCAATCTCGGACTCAAACAACTTGTTGACACCCCCACTCACACAGCCGGACACACGCTCGACCCTATCTTCACCTCCAGCAAGCACATCTCCTTCGATCACACTACAGCTCTCCATTGGACGGATCACAGTTGTGTTCACTTCAGCTACAAAACCACCCTGACCCACAACCGTCCACAACCTATTCCTCGGAGAAACTGGAACAAAATCACCACCGACCAACTCCTCACATCACTCAGCCAAAACCCTCCCACCCTCTCTATGGACCCAGACCAAGCGGCCACCAACCTCAAACATTGGATTACCCACAGTGCGGACGAATTAGCACCCCTGAAAAAGCACCAGATGAAATCAGCCAGCAAAAAGGCTCCCTGGTTCAATGACGAACTTAAAAAATCCAAGAAGCTATGCCGCACCCTAGAGAAGAATTGGAGAAAAAACCCAACCTCAGACAACATGGCCTCCCTCAAGACAGCCACCCGCAAACACCACCAACTGATTCGATCCGCCAAGAAATCAGTATTCAAGGATCGTCTTGACAACAACACTCATAACAGCAAGGAACTCTTCAATATCGTTAAAGAATTCACCAACCCCACCGCAGCAACTAACGACATCACCCCCTCCCAAGACCTCTGCAATGCGCTATCCTCCTTCTTCTACAACAAAATTGCCGACATCCACAACAGCTTCGAGAACTCTTCCAGCGATCAACCCGCCCCACCCCCTTCAGATCCTACTCCTCCAACTAACAACCTCAGCGCCTGGAACCCAATCACCACTGAAGACACCATTCACCTCATGAACTCAATCCACTCTGGCTCGCCTTCTGACCCCTGCCCCCACCACATCTTCACAAAGCTGACTCCATCATCGCACCCCAACTCCGCGATGTCATCAACTGCTCTTTCAACTCTGCCACCTTTCCGGAAAGCTGGAAACACGCCGAACTCAGCGCCCTTCTGAAGAAACCCACAGCGGACCCCTCAGAACTGAAAAACTTCCGACCCATATCCCTCCTCCCTTTCCCGGCAAAAGTCATTGAGAAAGCCGTCAACAGCCAGCTCGCCGCCTTCCTTGAATCCAACAACTCCCTTGATCCATCTCAATCCGGGTTTCGAGCCAAACACAGCACCGAAACCGCCCTCATTGCAGCGACCGACGACATCCGAGCACTCCTGGACAACGGAGAAACAGTGGCCCTCATCCTACTCGACCTTTCCGCCGCCTTCGACACTGTCTGCCACAGCACCCTTATACATCGACTCAGCAACATCGGCATACATGGAAAAGCCTTGGACTGGATCATCTCTTTCCTCGCTGGGAGAACTCAAAGAGTCCGACTTCCCCCATTCTACTCAGAGGCCACCGAAGTCATCTGCGGCGTACCTCAAGGATCCTCACTCAGTCCCACCCTCTTCAACGTCTACATGAGTCCTCTCGCCCCCATCGCACGCCAACACAACCTCAACATCATCTCTTACGCCGACGACACCCAGCTAATCCTTTCCCTCACCAAGGACCCCAACACCGCCAAAACCAATCTTCACGAAGGCATGAAAGAAGTAGCCGAATGGATGAAACAGAGCCGCCTAAAACTCAATTCAGACAAAACGGAGGTGCTCATCCTAGGATCTTCCCCCTCAGCTTGGGACGACTCTTGGTGGCCTTCAGCTCTGGGCACAGCACCCACACCCACAGACCATGCACGTAACCTTGGCTTCATCCTAGACTCCTCTCTCTCGATGTCCAGACAAGTCAATACCGTCTCGTCCTCCTGCTTCAACGTACTTTGCATCCTCAAAAAGATCTTTCGCTGGATCCCCCTCGAGACAAGAAAGACTATCACCCATGCACTGGTCACGAGTCGACTGGATTATGGTAACACACTTTACGCCGGAATCACAACAAAATTACAGAAAAAACTCCAGCGCATCCAAAACGCGTCAGCGAGACTCATATTAGACATCCCGCGCCAAGATCACATCACCGGACATCTAAAAGACCTCCACTGGCTTCCCGTCAACAAAAGAATTACTTTCCGCCTTCTCACCCACGCACACAAGGCCCTCTACAATCTAGGACCCGAATGCCTCAACACTCGATTATCCTTCTACAAACCCACCCGCCATTTAAGATCGTCCAATCAAGCCCTCGCCGCAGTCCCGTGCATCCGGAAATCCACCATGGGTGGCAGATCCTTCTCCTTCTTTGCTGCCAAGACCTGGAACTCACTCCCCACCCACCTCCGCCTTAATCAGAACCACATCTCCTTCAGAAAAGAACTGAAAACCTGGCTATTCGACAAATAATTTAACCCCTTCCCCTAGCGCCTTGAGACCCTCTGGGTGAGTAGTGCGCTATACAAATGCCTGAACTTGAACTACCACTCTACCGTCCTCACTCCACCACCCTCACTCTACTGCCCTCACTCTACTACTCTACCGCCCTCACTCTACCACTCTACCGCTCTCACTCCACCACCCTCACTCTACCGCCCTCACTCTACCGCCTGCACTCTATCACCCTCACTCTACCACTCTACCGCCCTCACTCTACTGCCCTCACTCTACCACCCACATGCCCTCACTCTACCGCCCTCACTCTACCACTCTACCGCCCTCACTCCACCGCCCTCACTCTACCACTCTACCGCCCTGTCTACCACTCTACCGTCCTCACTCCACCACCCTCACTCTACTGCCCTCACTCTACCACTCTCACTCTACCACTCTACTGCTCTCACTCCACCACCCTCATTCTACTGCCCTCACTCTACCATTCTACCGGACGCACTCTATCGCCCTCACTCTACCACTCTACCGCCCTCACTCTACTGCCCTCACTCTACCATCCACACACCCTCACTCTACTGTCCTGACTCTACCACTCTACTGCCCTCAGGCCCTCACTCTACCGCCCTCACTCTACTGTCCTCACTCTACCACTCTACCGCCCTCACTCTACCGCCCTCACTCTACCGCCCTCACTCACTCTATCGCCCTCCCTCACTCTATCTATCTATCGTCCTACCTCACTCTATCTATCCATCACCCTCCCTCACTCTATCTATCTATCGCTCTCCCTCACTCTATCTATCGCCTTCCCTCTATCTATCGCCCTCCCTCTACCTATCGCCCTCCCTCTATCTATCTATCCCCCTCCCTCTGTCTATCTATCGCCCTCCCTCTATCCATCTATAGCCCTCACTCTATCGCCCTCCCTTCCTCTATCTATCACCCTCCCTCTCTTCCACCCACCTCCTTCTCTAACTCCCTGTTCTCTTCTCTTCTCCCGTGCTGATCTGCTGCTCTCTTTCACCCTGCCTCCTTCTCTACCTCCCTGTTCTCTTCTCTTCTCCTGTGCTGATCTGCTGCTCTCTCCAACCCTGCCTCCTTCTTTAACTCCGTTTTCTTCTCCTGTGCTAATCTGCTGTTCTCTTCCACTCACCTCTTTCTCTAACTCCCTGTTCTCTTCTCCTGTGCCGATATGCTGTTCTCTTCCACCGCCTCCTTTTTAACTCCCTGTTCTCTTCTCCTGTGCTGATCTGCTGCTCTCTTCCACCCCACCTCCTTCTTTAACTCCCTGTTCTCTTCTCCTATGCTGATCTGCTGCTCTCTTCCACCCCACCTCCTTCTTTAACTCCCTGTTTTCTTCTCCTGTGCTAATCTGCTGTTCTCTTCCACTCGCACCTTTCTCTAACTCCCTGTTCTCTTCTCCTGTGCTGATCTGCTGCTCTCTTCCATCCCACCTCCTTCTATAACTCCCTGTTCTCTTCTCCTATGCTGATCTGCTGCTCTCTTCCACCCCACCTCCTTCTTTAACTCCCTGTTCTCATCTCCTATGCTGATCTGCTGCTCTCTTCCACCCACCTCCTTCTTTAACTCCATGTTCTCTTCTGCTGTGCTGTTATGCTGCTCTCTTCCACCCACCTCATTCTCCAACTACCTGTTCTCTTCTCTTCTACCGAGCTGATCTGCTGCTCTCTTCCACCCGCCTTCTTCTCTATCTCCCTGTTCTCTTCTCTTCTCCTGTGCTGATCTGCTGCTCTCTTCCACGCGCCTCCTTCTTTAACTCCCTGTTCTCTTTTGCTGTGCTGATCTGCTGCTCTCTTCCATGCCGCCTCCTTCAACTCCCTGTTCTCTTCTCCTGTGATATCTGCTGCTCTCTTCCACCCACCTCATTCTTTAACTCCCTGGTCTCTTCTCCTGTGCTGATCTGCTGCTCTCATCCACCCAAACTCCTTCTTTAACTCCCTGTTCACTTCTCTTCTCCTGTGCTGATCTACTGTTCTCTTTCACCCCGCCTCCTTCTCTAACTCTCTGTTCTCTTCTCCTGTGCTAATATGTTGTTCTCTTCCACCCGCTTCCTTCCTTAACTCCCTGTTCTCTTCTCCTGTGCTGATCTGCGGCTCTCTTCCACCCCACCTCCTTCTTTAACTCCCTGTTCTGTTCTCCCGTGCTGATCTGCTGTTCTCTTCCACCTACCTTCTTCTCTAGCTCCCTGTTCTCTTCTCTTCTCCTGTGCTGATCTGCTGCTTTCTTCCACCCCACCTCCTTCTTTATCTCCCTGTTCTGTTCTCCCGTGCTGATCTGCTGATCTCTTCCACCCACCCCCTTCTCTAACTCCCTGTTCTCTTATCCTGTGCTTATCTGCTCTTAGCTTCCACCCCGCCTCATTCTCTAACTCCTTGTTGCCTTCTCCTGTGATGATCTTTTTGCTCTCTTCCATGCGCCTCCTTCTCTAACTCCCTTTTCTCTTCTCCGGTGCTGATCTGCTGTTCTTTTTCACCCCGCCTCCTTCTCTAACTCCCTGTTCTCTTCCCCTGTACTGATCTGCTGTTCTTTTCCACCGCCTCCTTCTGTAATTCCCAGTTCTCTTCTCCTGTGCCGATCTGCTGTTTTCTTCCACCCCGCCTCCTTCTTTAACTCCCTGTCCTCTTCTCCTATGCTGATCTGCTGCTCTCTTCCACCCACCTCCTTCTTTAACTCCATGTTCTCTTCTGCTGTGCTGTTATGCTGCTCTCTTCCACCCACCTCCTTCTCCAACTCCCTGTTCTTCTCTTCTCCCAAGCTGATCTGCTGCTCTCTTCCACCCGCCTTCTTCTCTATCTCCCTGTTCTCTTCTCTTCTCCTGTGCTGATCTGCAGCTCTCTTCCACGCGCCTCCTTCTTTAACTCCCTGTTCTCCTTTGCTGTGCTGATCTGCTGCTCTCTTCCATGCCGCCTCCTTCAACTCCCTGTTCTCTTCTCCTGTGATAATCTGCTGCTCTCTTCCACCCACCTCCTTCTTTAACTCCCTGGTCTCTTCTCCTGTGCTGATCTGCTGCTCTCATCCACCCAAACTCCTTCTTTAACTACCTGTTCACTTCTCTTCTCCTGTGCTGATCTACTGTTCTCTTTCACCCCACTCCCTTCTCTAACTCCCTGTACTCTTCTCCTGTGCTAATATGTTGTTCTCTTCCACCTGCTTCCTTCCTTAACTCCCTGTTCTCTTCTCCTGTGCTGATCTGCTTCTCTCTTCCACCCCACCTCCTTCTTTAACTCCATGTTCTCTTCACCTGTGCTGATCTGCTGCTCTCTTCCACCCGCCTCCATCCTTAACTCCCTGTTCTGTTCTCTCGTGCTGATCTGCTGCTCTCTTCCACCCCGCCTTCTTCTCTAGCTCCCTGTTCTCTTCTCTTCTCCTGTGCTGATCTGCTGCTCTCTTCCACCCCACCTTCTTCTTTATCTCCCTGTTCTGTTCTCCCGTGCTGATCTGCTGCTCTCTTCCACCCACCCCCTTCTCTAACCCTCTGTTCTCTTCTCCGGTGCTGATCTGCTGTTCTCTTTCACCCCGCCTCCTTCTCTAACTCCCTGTTCTCTTCTCCTGTACTGATCTGCTGTTCTTTTCCACCGCCTCCTTCTGTAACTCCCGGTTCTCTTCTCCTGTGCTGATCTGCTTCTCTCTTCCACCCCACCTCCTTCTTTAACTCCATGTTCTCTTCACCTGTGCTGATCTGCTGCTCTCTTCGACCCGCCTCCATCCTTAACTCCCTGTTCTGTTCTCCCGTGCTGATCTGCTGCTCTCTTGCACCCCGCCTTCTTCTCTAGCTCCCTGTTCTCTTCTCTTCTCCTGTGCTGATCTGCTGCTTTCTTCCACCCCACCTCCTTCTTTATCTCCCTGTTCTGTTCTCCCGTGCTGATCTGCTGATCTCTTTCACCCACCCCCTTCTCTAACTCCCTGTTCTCTTATCCTGTGCTGATCTGCTCTTAGCTTCCACCCGCCTCATTCTCTAACTCCTTGTTGCCTTCTCCTGTGATGATCTTTTTGCTCTCTTCCATCCGCCTCCTACTCTAACTCCCTTTTCTCTTCTCTGGTGCTGATCTGCTGTTCTTTTTCACCCCGCCTCCTTCTCTAACTCCCTGTTCTCTTCTCCTGTACTGATCTGCTGTTCTTTTCCACCGCCTCCTTCTGTAATTCCCAGTTCTTTTCTCCTGTGCCGATCTGCTGTTTTCATCCACCCCGCCTCCTTCTTTAACTCCCTGTCCTCTTCTCCTATGCTGATCTGCTGCTCTCTTCCACCCACCTCCTTCTTTAACTCCATGTTCTCTTCTGCTGTGCTGTTATGCTGCTCTCTTCCACCCACCTCCTTCTCCAACTCCCTGTTCTTCTCTTCTCCCGAGCTGATCTGCTGCTCTCTTCCACCCGCCTTCTTCTCTATCTCCCTGTTCTCTTCTCTTCTCCTGTGCTGATCTGCAGCTCTCTTCCACGCGCCTCCTTCTTTAACTCCCTGTTCTCTTTTGCTGTGCTGATCTGCTGCTCTCTTCCATGCCGCCTCCTTCAACTCCATGTTCTCTTCTGCTGTGCTGTTATGCTGCTCTCTTCCACCCACCTCCTTCTCCAACTCCCTGTTCTTCTCTTCTCCCGAGCTGATCTGCTGCTCTCTTCCACCCGCCTTCTTCTCTATCTCCCTGTTCTCTTCTCTTCTCCTGTGCTGATCTGCTGCTCTCTTCCACCCACCTCCTTCTTTAACTCCCTGGTCTCTTCTCCTGTGCTGATCTGCTGCTCTCATCCACCCAAACTCCTTCTTTAACTACCTGTTCACTTCTCTTCTCCTGTGCTGATCTACTGTTCTCTATCACCCCACTCCCTTCTCTAACTCCCTGTACTCTTCTCCTGTGCTAATATGTTGTTCTCTTCCACCCGCTTCCTTCCTTAACTCCCTGTTCTCTTCTCCTGTGCTGATCTGCTTCTCTCTTCCACCCCACCTCCTTCTTTAACTCCATGTTCTCTTCACCTGTGCTGATCTGCTGCTCTCTTCCACCCGCCTCCATCCTTAACTCCTTGTTCTGTTTTCCCGTGCTGATCTGCTGCTCTCTTCCACCCCGCCTTCTTCTCTAGCTCCCTGTTCTCTTCTCTTCTCCTGTGCTGATCTGCTGCTCTCTTCCACCCCACCTCCTTCTTTATCTCCCTGTTCTGTTCTCCCGTGCTGATCTGCTGCTCTCTTCCACCCACCCCCTTCTCTAACTGGAAGTCATGGGTCGCACTCCAACTCCACCCACCAGCGGGTGCGGGATCCGAGCTCCCTGTTCTCTTCTGCTGTTCTGATCTGCTGCTCTCTTCCACATGCATCCTTCTCTAACCGCACACACACATACATACAACCACACACACACAACCACACGAACACACACAACCGCACACACAACCACACACACACAAACACACCCATCCACACACACAACCACACACACATACAACCACACACAACCACACACACATAACCACACACACAACCACACACACAACCACACACACACAACCACACACATCTATCGCCCTCACTCTATCTATCTATCGCCCTCACTCTATCTATCTGTCGCCCTCAATCTATCTATCTATCTGTCGCCCTCACTCTATCTATCTATCTGTCGCCCACACTCTATCTATCTGTCGCCCTAACTCTATCTATCTATCTATCGTCCTCACTCTATCTATCGCCCTCACTCTATCTATTGCCCTCACTCTATCTATTGCCCTCACTCTATATATTTATCTATCTATCTATTAATCTATCTATCGCCCTCACTCTGTCTATCGCCCTCTACCTATCTATCAATCGCCCTCTATCTATCTATCGCCCTCTATCTATCGCTCTCACTCTATCTATCTATCTATCGCCCTCACTCTATCTATCTATCGCCCTCACTCTATCTATCAATCTATCTATCGCCCTCACTCTATTTATCTATCTATCTATCTCCCTCACTATCTATCTATCGCCCTCACTCTATATATCTATCGCCCTCTATCCATCTATCTATCTATTTATCTATCTATCTATTTATCTATCTATCTATCTATCTATCTATCTATCTATCTATCTATCTATCTATCTATCGCCCTCACTCTATCTGTCTATCGCCCTCACTCTATCTATCACTCTCACTCTATCTATCTGTCTATCTATCGCCCTCACTCTATCTATCACCGTCATTCTATCTATCTATCTATCTCCCTCACTCTATCTATCGATCACCGTCACCCTATCTATCTATCTATCGCCCTCACTCTATCTATCTGTCGCCCTCAATCTATCTATCTATCTGTCGCCCTCACTCTATCTATCTATCTGTCGCCCACACTCTATCTATCTGTCGCCCTAACTCTATCTATCTATCTATCGTCCTCACTCTATCTATCGCCCTCACTCTATCTATTGCCCTCACTCTATCTATTGCCCTCACTCTATATATTTATCTATCTATCTATTAATCTATCTATCGCCCTCACTCTGTCTATCGCCCTCTACCTATCTATCAATCGCCCTCTATCTATCTATCGCCCTCTATCTATCGCTCTCACTCTATCTATCTATCTATCGCCCTCACTCTATCTATCTATCGCCCTCACTCTATCTATCAATCTATCTATCGCCCTCACTCTATTTATCTATCTATCTATCTCCCTCACTATCTATCTATCGCCCTCACTCTATATATCTATCGCCCTCTATCCATCTATCTATCTATTTATCTATCTATCTATTTATCTATCTATCTATCTATCTATCTATCTATCTATCTATCTATCTATCTATCTATCGCCCTCACTCTATCTGTCTATCGCCCTCACTCTATCTATCACTCTCACTCTATCTATCTGTCTATCTATCGCCCTCACTCTATCTATCACCGTCATTCTATCTATCTATCTATCTCCCTCACTCTATCTATCGATCACCGTCACCCTATCTATCTATCTATCGCCCTCACTCTATTTATCTATCTATCTATCGCCCTCACTCGATTTATCTATCTATCTATCGCCCTCACTCTATTTATCTATCTATCTTTCGCCCTCACTCAATCTATCTTTCACCCTCCCTCTATCTGTCTATCGCCCTCAGTCTATCTGTCTATCGCACCACCACAGCATCACTCAGGGGCACCACAGCATCACTCAGGGGCACCACAACATCACTATGCGCTACTACAGCATCACTGAATGCCATAGCCTCACTCGTCGCCACCACAACATCACTCAGCGCCACCACAGCATCAATCTGTGCAACTATTCAACAACAACTGGTTCAAATATGTTCTCTCAATGTTTCAAGCTTTATTACAAATGCACAAAAAGATGTTTATATTTCACTTCTGTTCTTGGATTTTCGCCACAATAAAATACACTGAACATAATCTTCACAAAAGTTATTTACTAAAATGTAAGCTATTGCCAGTATAAATTACAATAACTTTTATTTAAGTATTAATTATTTAAAAAAATTAAAAGCCATTGTTATTTGTAATATCAATACATCTAAGTCACGTAAATACAAAACATGTTGCATTACAAATGCTATAGGTGTCACATTTGCAAAAGTTAAAAGTATTGGCATTGTAAATGACAAAGCTATTAATTTTACTATTTTCAAAACCAACACATAAATAAAAAATGTGTCACTTACAAGACCAATAGCTCAAACTTTCCTAATGCGAGACATATTGCATTGCAAATGCTTGTTGTACTTGTAAGGCACTCCTAAGGTACCCCCTGGGGAGGGTGTGGTATATGTGAAAGGTAGGACATGTACAGGTGTGTGTGACATGTCCTGATAGTGAAATACTGCCAATTTCGTTTTTCACTATTGAAAGGCTATCTTGCCCCATAGGAGAGAATGGGAGTTTATTTATAACATCTTATAAATATAACTTCCCATTGGAACAAGATAGAGAAAGTAAGTTAAGGCTCTCTAAACTCAGAATTTATCTATCTATCTTTCGCCCTCACTCAATCTATCTTTCACCCTCCCTCTAGCTGTCTATCGCCCTCAGTCTATCTGTCTATCGCACCACCACAGCATCACTCAGGGGCACCACAGCATCACTCAGGGGCACCACAACATCACTATGCGCTACTACAGCATCACTGAATGCCATAGCCTCACTCGTCGCCACCACAACATCACTCAGCGCCACCACAGCATCAATCTGTGCAACTATTCAACAACAACTGGTTCAAATATGTTCTCTCAATGTTTCAAGCTTTATTACAAATGCACAAAAAGATGTTTATATTTCACTTCTGTTCTTGGATTTTCGCCACAATAAAATATACTGAACATAATCTTCACAAAAGTTATTTACTAAAATGAAAGCTATTGCCAGTATAAATTACAAGAACTTTTATTTAAGTATTAATTATTTAAAAAAATTAAAAGCCATTGTTATTTGTAATATCAATACATCTAAGTCACGTAAATACAAAACATGTTGCATTACAAATGCTATAGGTGTCACATTTGCAAAAGTTAAAAGTATTGGCATTGTAAATGACAAAGCTATTAATTTTACTATTTTCAAAACCAACACATAAATAAAAAATGTGTCACTTACAAGACCAATAGCTCAAACTTTCCTAATGCGAGACATATTGCATTGCAAATGCTTGTTGTACTTGTAAGGCACTCCTAAGGTACCCCCTGGGGAGGGTGTGGTATATGTGAAAGGTAGGACATGTACAGGTGTGTGTGACATGTCCTGATAGTGAAATACTGCCAATTTCGTTTTTCACTATTGAAAGGCTATCTTGCCCCATAGGAGAGAATGGGAGTTTATTTATAACATCTTATAAATATAACTTCCCATTGGAACAAGATAGAGAAAGTAAGTTAAGGCTCTCTAAACTCAGAATTTATCTATCTATCTTTCGCCCTCACTCAATCTATCTTTCACCCTCCCTCTAGCTGTCTATCGCCCTCAGTCTATCTGTCTATCGCACCACCACAGCATCACTCAGGGGCACCACAGCATCACTCAGGGGCACCACAACATCACTATGCGCTACTACAGCATCACTGAATGCCATAGCCTCACTCGTCGCCACCACAACATCACTCAGCGCCACCACAGCATCAATCTGTGCAACTATTCAACAACAACTGGTTCAAATATGTTCTCTCAATGTTTCAAGCTTTATTACAAATGCACAAAAAGATGTTTATATTTCACTTCTGTTCTTGGATTTTCGCCACAATAAAATATACTGAACATAATCTTCACAAAAGTTATTTACTAAAATGAAAGCTATTGCCAGTATAAATTACAAGAACTTTTATTTAAGTATTAATTATTTAAAAAAATTAAAAGCCATTGTTATTTGTAATATCAATACATCTAAGTCACGTAAATACAAAACATGTTGCATTACAAATGCTATAGGTGTCACATTTGCAAAAGTTAAAAGTATTGGCATTGTAAATGACAAAGCTATTAATTTTACTATTTTCAAAACCAACACATAAATAAAAAATGTGTCACTTACAAGACCAATAGCTCAAACTTTCCTAATGCGAGACATATTGCATTGCAAATGCTTGTTGTACTTGTAAGGCACTCCTAAGGTACCCCCTGGGGAGGGTGTGGTATATGTGAAAGGTAGGACATGTACAGGTGTGTGTGACATGTCCTGATAGTGAAATACTGCCAATTTCGTTTTTCACTATTGAAAGGCTATCTTGCCCCATAGGAGAGAATGGGAGTTTATTTATAACATCTTATAAATATAACTTCCCATTGGAACAAGATAGAGAAAGTAAGTTAAGGCTCTCTAAACTCAGAATTTAATAACACATCTTTTAGTAAAAATGGTTTTTAAATTGTGTGTTTGGAAACCCACTTTTAGAAAGTAGGCATTTTCTTGTTTAACCATTCTGTGTGCCTCTGCCTGTTTGTGTATTGACTGTCTGGTTTTGGGAGTGACAGGGGCTGGGGGGTGCATTCTCTCTGACAGCCATCGGGAGGGGGGGGTTGATGTGGTTCCTGCCTTTCCTGAATGAGTCAGGGCGGGGCTGAAAAGACCTGGGCTGCATTCAGAGAAGTGCGAGGATATTTTCCTTGCACCTGAATAGGGCCTGTCTGCCTTACACATTGCTGTCTCCACCTTCTGCCGGGCAGGTGCACAGGAGAGGACAGAACTGATTTGGACTGGGCTCAGAGACCCTTGCACAAAGAGAACAAAGACATTTTGGGGTATAAGTATTAGACCTAAAACCCCTGAACTTTAGACTACTCTGGAATCAAGAGGAACCTTAGCCAAAGAGAAGATCTCGAGAAACGGAGACGCACTGCCCCTTTGCTGTGTGTCTGGGGTTGGCCTGCAGTAGCTATTTCTGCCAAATAAAGGAGAAGGACTTTGCTGTGTGCTGTGTCCCCGGCTTGAAGAAGATCTCCAAGGACTTGAATAGAGCTTGCCTCCTATTTTGAAGTCTCAGGGACACAAATACTTTACCCCCAGTCCTCTGTACTTCCTTGCTGGGAGTTCTGACCTGTCAGGAGTGTCCTGTGACTGTCTTGGGCCTCTGGAGGTTGTTTCTGCTGTTGGGAGCTGGAAAAGCAACGCAACTACAAGAAAATTGATGCATAGCTCTTCTTGCTGCAGTTTTCCCGACGCAGCACCGCAGTGTGAGAAGAATCTTCACGCATCGCCGCGCCCTTGCCAACACCGACACAGCACAGAAACCGATGCAGCGCAGCTCGACGCCGCTGCATCAATCGCCGCCGCATCCCGGATTTTCACGCATCATGCCTGTGCGGCAAGTTTTCCCGATGCAACACATGCGGATCGGAGTCGCCTTGGAATCGACGCATCGCTTTGCCCCTACAGACCGACCCTACAAGACGCTCTCCTGCATGCAGCAGAATGTTGCATCGCATCCTCAAAGCCTCAGGAAATTACCTATCTCTTTGTTTTTCGACGCCTCCCATCGCTGCGGCTGTTTGGCCTGGTGAATTTTGTTGCAACAACAGGAACTTGAGAGAAATCACGCATCCATAGTTTTCCATGGACCACATTGCTGAAAAACTTTTTAAAGTCATTTATTAATACTTGTTGTTGGACCCGGCCCTTTTGGCAGGTTCACCCCGAAACTTTTTTGCTTTTTCCTAGCCTGATTCTGTGACCTGGAGTTGGTGATTTTAGGCCTCTGCGCACTTTTTCACTGTGGTACAGTGTAAAGTGCGTGAGCTCTCTGTGTATGTGTAGTGAGTGACCTGCCCTCCCATAGGAATGAATGGGGAATATGTATGCCCATGGTAGTTCCTGATGTGTGGGGAGTGCAGGGTCGAGTTTGGTATGTGAGAACTCGTGAGACTGAATGCTGCGTAATGGTGTATGCGGCATGATTGTGTCTAGTCTAGAAGTGCCACTTTTAGAAGTTGGCATATTTGTGTAGTCTGTGGCTGGCGTGTGATTGGCTGGTGAGCCTGGCCCAGGAGTGCCTGGGCCTGCTTGTGGATTGACTGTCTGGTGTGAGGATGACAGGGGCTGGGGAGCCCCCAGGAGGTTTTCTGAGTCAGCCCGTGGATGAAAGGCTGCATCTGCTGCCAGGGAAGTGGGAGGAGATAGCACCTGGGAGTGAATGAGGCTGTGCCTGCCTGCCACAATGCTGGCTCCACCTCCCCGCTGGGCGACTGTCACCTCTGTCCCTGATACTGAAAGGAATTCCCTATAACCAGTTCTAGCTGGTTCTCACACTGCCTGCACCCTTTAGACTTCAAAGACTTTTCTCTGTAAAAGAAGGGGCTGTGTCCCCTTCCAAAATGTTCTCGTTTTTGGACTTGAATCTGCCAGGGGCGTGCTGCTGCTTGGGCCCAGGGGAATCCCTGGGCCCTGCCCAGCCCCTGGACTACTGAAGGACTTTGCTGGATTTATGGGCCTTTACTTGTGCTCTAGCGCCTGGGAGTGCTTGACTTTGGCCCCCAGCGCTTAATAGCACTTTACTTTGGTTCTTCTAATGCCTGGGAGCGCTGTTTTTCTGTCCGCTAGCTCTGGAGCGCGTTTTTGGGTCTCTAGCGCTTGGGAGCGCTTCATGTGCTTTAGCAGGTGCCCACCCTGCGTGTTGTGCCCCCGAGCGAGTCCCGCATCGCTTGATTAGGTAATATACAACGGGAGCTCACCCCGTGCTTTGGCGAAGAAATCACCGCATTTTGGCCTCGGCAGCGCGACCAGAGCCAGTGGGCTCGTCAGGAGGGCCGCGCTGCCATTGGCTGGCCCCAAGAAGAGTTGCCGCGCCGTGATTGGCTGACCGGCCCGGGATTCCCTGATGACGCGTCCCCGGGCCGCGCCGTGATTGGCTGCCGGTCCGGGGAGAGAGAGGAAGATGGCGGCGGCTGCTGCGGGGCTCCCGTGACCGAGAGGGAGCCCCGAGAGAAGAGGAGCATAGCGGCTGGTCGTTGGGGCTCCCGTGTGCTGGAGGGAGCCCCGGGAAAAGACGTGTAGCCTGTCGTCCTGCGAGGGGGCGGGAGGCGCAATGCCAGTGCCTGCCCCTCCGCGCTGCTCGAGTGAAGCCCCGCAGAGGAAGCGCCGTTGCCCGGAGGAGCCCCCGCCAGGAGAAGAACGGCCCGGTGAGTCGAAGGGCTGGGGGGCTCCGTGTGGGCTACTGTGGGTGCCTGTTGAAGGCACAGTGACGGCAAAGAGCGGCCCCACTTGCCAGCCGGCCGCTCCAACATTTGGGGCATGATTTTAGGAGCTTGAGAGCTCCGCCACGGCAGGGGTATATTCCGGGCGGCCCCAGATGGCAGTGGCCCGCCCCCACGTTCTGTCAATGGCCCCTGTGGCCTGTGTCTTCCCCAAGTTGTTTCGAGAGCCACGGAGGCTCTAGGGGGGCACATTATTGTTTGAGTCCAGAGGTGCTCACCGCCCACCTAATGTTTAGGGCCCAGTGAGGCCCTTGGGGGACACGAGTGTTTCAGAGCCTGTGTGGCTCCAACGTTCTGCACAATGGGGCATGTGTGATATGCCCAGAGCCTGTGTGGCTCCAGCAGTGGGCGCAGTTTGCGCCTAAGGGTCAGTGAGGGCCCTGTCGCAGTTTCTTTGATGATTTCCAGCTGCCCAGCAAGTAGTGGGCAGCTGCACCGTTTAGGTCTGGGGATGTCCTCAGGTGCCCAGCAAGTAGTAGGCACCTGCAACGTTTAGGTTTTGCGCCAGTGGCACGCCCCTGACTGGCGCTGCAAGGCAGCGCGCCCTGACATTCTGGACACAGGGCTCTTTTAGTCCCTTTTATTAGATGGGGGCTGGTATGTGACTTTTATTTAGGCGCAATGTGATTATCTATGTGATGGTATATGCCTAATGTGAGTTTTGCGCAATTGTGTGGTTTTATTTCACCTCTGAATGTTTTTGGACATCATGTGTCTTTGCGCTATTGAGTTGTGTTTTCTTTCCTGGCACCTCTGAATGTTTTTAATGCATCATGTGTCTTCCTGGATTTTACACCTCTGAATGTGTTGGTTTATGCATCATGTGTTCTTCCTTCCGTGCACCTCTGAATGTTTTAGGCATCATGTGTTTTCTTTCCTTACACCGCTGAATGTGTTTTTATACATCATGTGTTTACCTTTTTCCCTACACCTCTGAATGTTTTAGGCATCATGTGTAATGTGTTCTTGCTGATACCCCTAAATGTATTTTATTCTTAGGTGGTTGTTCTTTCCAGTACAGGTGGTCCTAGTGAGGTCCTGGTCCCCTGCGTGACATTCTCCTAAGGTGTTTAGGGTTGCGTAGGTGGTACTTACCTGTTCCCAGTAGTTACTGGATGTGATTTATAACTGTTATTTTATATCCTTTTATTCTAATTTCTGACAGTATTTCTATTTCTAAAAGTGTTGATTCTGACAGTGGCCTATGTGGCCCTGTCTTGTAAATAATCCCTTATGAATATTGCCCGTGCCAGTTGGCACAATGTACATGTGTGATTTCTATCTGATGTGATTTTTGACAATACAGAAGTTATTTTTATATAACCTTGTGTGGAGTTCCTTCTGTGGTGTGCCTAGGATGTTGTTGCTGTTGTGTGCTGGCGCAAATGCTTTACACATTGCCTCCGAGTTTAGCCTTACTGCTCGTGCCAAGCTACCAAGGGGGTGAGCAGGGGTTATCTTGGCGTGTGACTCCCTTGCCCTGACTAGAATGGTGGTTTCTGCCTGGCTTTGGCGTCAGCCTTAGCCTACCAGAAATAGCCAGTTCTAACACTTGTATATTGGATTTTTGTCATTTTGGTCTTGTTGAGTTTAGATAAAGATACTTTATTTTTTTAAACTGGTGTGGTGTCCATTTGTGTTGTTATCACTGTATTACTGTGTGTTTATAGTACAAATACTTTACACATTTCCCTTGGGAGAAGTCTGTCTGCTCGTGCCAGCTGCCCAGGGGGTGAGCAGGAGTTATCTAAAGTGTCAATCCCCCTTACCCTGACTAGAAGCAAGGGTCCCTATTTGGAAAAAGGTACCTATTTCTGCCAACTAGAGACCCCCATTTCTAACATTGGTGGGCAGAGGTGAGAATTTGAACTTGTAGTTGTACTTGACCCACAGTGATTGGTGAACATCACTAGTCTAGTGCAAACCACTACGCAACCACATACTGTGTTTTATTTTTCGTTCTAATTTTGATCTGACCCTTGAGTTATCCACGCATCATGTCTCTGAATGGTAAACCAGCAAGTGAGGCCACAGATTTGGAGTTTGACTTTGAAATGTTAAGCAGTTACAAAGTAGAGCAACTCAGGCAATTCTGCAAGAGCTTTGGATGTCCCATGAAAGAGGAGCTACAGAAGGCCATAGGGGCCTGGTGGAAGGCCAGACAAGCTGAAGAGGCAGGGGATGCAGATGTGGATAGGGGTGCACCAGAAAATGGCTTCAGATCCCAGGATTTGTATGTTGGAGAGCAGCCTCTAGGGCTGGCAGCAATCATACTTCCAGAAATTTGGAGCCAGAGGAAATAAAGGAAAGGTACAGGGCTAGAGATCATGAGTTGGAGGTCTTGAGGCTCCAGACCAAGGAAGAGGAGAGCAAGAAAGCTCTCGCTGTGGAGGAAAAGAAATTGATCTTGGCCAATGAGTTGAGCATGAGAGAACTGGACATTAAAGCTAAGCAGGCAGAGTCCAGTACAAATGGTGGCAGCGCACAGCCAGTGCAAGGGGGTAAGGTTTACATTCCTAAGGACTTAGTCCAAAATTTCCAGAAGGGGGAGGATATTTATGCATGGGTTGCATCTTCTGAGGCTGCATTGTATATGAATGAGGTCCTAGAGAAACATTGGGGGCGGGCCTGTGGAAACACTTTGAGACAAATAGGAGGGACACCCTGAAATCTTTGGAGGGGGCGGGTACTCTGACCTATCCCAATATGAAGGAGGCTTTAGCCTCAGCGATGGGTTCACACAGGAGCAGTGCCGGGACAAGTTTAGAACCTTCAAGAAACTTGAATCTAATACTTGGGTTGAGTGTGTGAACTTGTATTGCAGAGCAGTGGATGGTTGGCTAAAGGGCAGCAAGGTAACTTGTTACCAGGAGTTGTACAATCTCATTGGTTGGGAGCATTTTAGTAGTCTTTGTGTTCTAGAGCTGTGCCAGCAACTTATTGATAGGAAGCTGACTTCCCCAGGAAGCTTGCTCAGGAGGCGGACCGCTGGATGAGTACCAGGGTCCACAAAGGGTTTCTGGGAAACCCAGCCAAAGGTGGGCAGAAGAAATGTGGGAGGTGCAAGGGTAACCAAAAGGAGTTCTCTAAAGGGTCTCAAAATAGTTCTCAGGGTAAAGATTCCCAGCCCCCCTGTGATGTATTCCTATAGGTTCTGTATCGATCCCCCTATTCCTGACCCTATTCTGGTTAACAAGTTATACTAGCAGCCATCCCATGATTCAGAAACCGTTATCTGATTACGCCAGACCACGGCACAGGAGCGCGTTATCTGATTAGGTCATAACGCTTGCCATCTAATTAGGCAAAAGCAATATTCCTCCAGCCCCTGATAAGGCATACGGAGTTCTCAAAACAAATCAAACCTATGACAACCTGAAAAAAACCCTGCGGCCATTGTTTTGATTTCACCGAGAACTTCAGTAAAAGAATGTGCTAACGACCAGCTCGTATGACATCCTTATTGACGTATCTATGTCCATCCTTACGTCAATCTCGGCACCTTACAGGTATAAATATTACCGATATTGCCTTAAGCAAACACACGCGGTGGTGACGAGATCGGAGCAGCGAGACTTGCCGAAGCCCAGCAGAGAGCGAAGCCACCGGCGCTGCCCCGCCTTCCTGACGCGCTGAGAACGAGACGCTGCTTTCTCCTGCCGAGAAATCCAGCTCCGGCGCTTCCGAGCAGCCCTCGCAGGCAGCTTGGAATATCGAGACCTCAGACGAGAGATACTATCCCTCAACCATCCTAGATCTCAGGTACAGAGCTGAAGAACCCCTTACAGAGAATTCTTGAGTCAGTCACTTGGCAAAACAAACTTAACTTAAACTGCTACTTTCTATCCCCGCCCACGTATTAGGCTTAGGTCAGGTACACTGGGGTAGGCGTAGTTAGAAGCACCAGTTGAGTACTATTAGTCAAATGTATATGTGTACGTATATATTCTGTTCATTTTAAATAACGTATGGCTTAGAAACCATATCAATGTTTTTACAGTATTATTTTATAATTCTGCTTTTATTGTATGCACTTTACTTAACCATAAGTATTGCGATAATATCGATCCATTTCTCTTGTACGAGAAAAGAGACTGATCAATAAATAACATCTTTTATTGAACACGCCTGCCTCTTCCTTTTCTCTACAATCTGGTGAAACTAAGAATGCACGTACTGACTGAGTAAAATAAGTTGTCTTTTGTTTTCACACGACTCTAGAGATACACTCTTGATTAGGGGAGAGCAAAGTTGTCATGTTCTATGGTTGTCAGAAACTAAATCCCTTCTTGTCTATCCAGGGAGGTTCAACTCCTCCTTGCCTATTCGAGAAAGTTTCTAGTGAACTCTGAGCTAGCTGGCAAACCCAAAACTTTAAGTCTAATATCGACAGTAGAAGACCTAGTTAACGTCTGGTCTAGGTCTATACTATTGGAGGTATTATTCCAATGCGCAGAGCCTATTGGGATAATAGGAACTACACTACATGGCGCCCAACGTGTTTGGATAGGCGATAAAACTAACGCAAGACTTTAGAGTAACTCAGTCGTGCTCTTTCACTCAGACCCCTTTTTTCCCATAATACTCCAAAGACGTCTGGAGTGGGTGAGAGGTAAAATCCGCCAAACCTCGCAGGAGGGAACTCCTAGTGATTGGTTCTTGGTTCAATCAACGTTGAAGGATACACTTTTCCAAAATATTGTGCATCTAATCTTTGTTTCCATAAGAAACCTGATCTGCAAACAAACAGAATAACCTTCCTGACAGTAAAATGCCAGAAAGTGATGATGAAAGAGAGAGAGCTAGATTAGCTGATAATACTATGCAAGAAGCGGACCCGGATATAAAACTCATCCCGGTCAACATGTGGAAAAGTAAATTTTGCCATGTTCTGTGTCCCTACGTGTCCTCCATCTTATGTTATGTGTGCATGATTAAATATGCATATGTATCCCCATGTTTGATTAAAGACGCAATTACAGTTGTGTCCATCTCTAGTATGCCAGTTTCCAGTTCTCGTGAAAGCTACGAGTATCAGGCCTATGTAAAGTTACGTTGCCACGTTTCTCAGTGTGCACGTTATTTCATTGTAAAGTCCCCGTTTCTAGGCCTCAAAAGGGCCCGGACACCAGATTCAGCTCCTGTCTTCTGAGTCCTCGCTGAGGAGCGATACAGCCCCCACCTGTATTCTCGACCCTTCACTTACTTCCTGCCTCACAGTGCCCGGCTCAGCCTGGCTCTGCCTCTGAGTCTGCCAAGAGTATGTTATGATTCTAGTTATCAGTCCAGCCCTCCTTCTCTGCATTCCTAAGCTACTGAATCGCATCAATAGTTTCCGTCATTGTCTAGCCTTTACGTCTCCATGTAAGAGAAATACTGCATTTAATGGTCATTTAATATTCTTCATCACGCACTACATGTAGAATAATGCATGCTCCAGTCTTAGAGTCTGTTAGCCTTTACCCCGATAACTTTTAGTTTCTATCAACATGTTCTCCAAACATCAGATACTAGATAATGTTTAGGTACATGTCGCCCTGACTCTCCAGACTTCAGTCTCTGCTCCTAGCACAGAGTTCATAGCCCCCAGCTTCTCCTAGTAACACGTCATTGTCAGTTTGCGCGCACCATTAGGTTAGAGGTCCCGGCTCCTTAGGTAGCCCCTCCATGTTTCCGCCCCATTTATGACATATTCTGTTACGTTTGCATCACATGTCTATGTATACGCCCCTGTTACACCCATTTTCACCCTTATCTTTCGCGACTGCTATTGACCACACCCACTGCTCCGCCTACTGTAATTCATTGTAATGCAACTGTTTTAGTATATATATTGGTGCACTGTTATTAAATGTTACCCCATTCCCTTACGCCGATTCTGATCCTGCCCCCGGCAGCGCTGCCATCCCATTCCTGTGCAGGTTGTTCTGTTCCTGTCCTTTATGCTGTATTAAACCTGCAAACTCCTACTACCTCGAATCTTGACTCTTATTTATTGAGCTATCTGTTATTGCTATGTCCAGTCAAACCTAGATCCGGTATTATTTATTTATATACCACATAATGGCGCCCGAATAGGGACTTGCCCTTTCCCCACGCGCCGGTGAAGCCACGCCGGCCCCCTGACCCTCTGCAGCCGTGACGGAACCATACCGTGCACGTGCAGATATTTCTGCTTCAAGTATCCCTCAGGCCCACGGAGGAGACGGAGGTGGCGGTCCAGCATCCAGACGAGGCGGTGGAGGAACGCGGCGAGTCCCGACCAGAGCCCAAGCCGAGAGTCCAAGGTCCGAGGTATCCGGAGGCCCACCCGTAACAGAAGTCCGAAGTTCGTCCGTCCGGCGTCGAAGCAGTCCAGTCCAGTCCGAGGCCTTCCGTTCTTGCTGCCCGGTGAGTACCATTGCTGGGGTAGTATCTAGACAGGGTCAATCTAATTGACTCTGGTCCGTGGGTTGGTGGTACACAGACCCACAAACGAAGTGTCCACTTCGGTGGATGCGGGTCCTGACGTGTCTCTTTATGAGACCGGTAAGTTTCGTACTGTTTCAGCAGTGCATCTAGTTTCTGTTCTAGTCAGTTCTGTTCTCGAGAAAATTCATGTATTCTGTTTTCAGTATTCCAGGTAGTATTATGTTCGAACTGATATGTTAAATGTTCTTCATGTATTTTAATGTCGTGGTATGAAAGTGGTGTAGTTATCGTGTTCGTTGTGTATTGTATTGTGTCTAGATTAACAGTTCAGTCATGCCGTTATTTTCCAGACTACGTCAGTTAAGAACTAGAAAAGGTCTGTTAGAAGAAGCAGTTCCTGTCCCGCCTAGGGACAGTCCAGGTCATTTTATGTATCAGAAGCATGGCATAAGTGCCATATTATATCTAGATTTATGGGTAGAGTATACCAAACAGTTAGAAGAAAAGTATAGATGGCCTGTATCAGGCACATGGGATGCCGAGTGCATCATGAGAGTAGAAGAAGCATTATGGAAAAAGAAAGCCAGACAGTCACAGAAAGATGCCATCGAGTTATGGCGCAAAGAATCTCATAAGAGAACCGAAAAAGAAATCAGAAAGTCAGAACTAAGTAGAGAATCCTTAGAACGAGCCCAAGAAAGGGAACTAATCGAGATAGGTGAACGAGTCAAAACAGAACAGTCAGACAGACAGAGGAATGCCCTCATCAAGGGTATGTATCCTCTTCTTGCCGAGGGCTTGCCAAAAGCGACCCCGGAGGCATCCAGTAATTTTCCGCCACCACTAGTTCCGACTAAGCTACGTCACAAACCGACCGCAGCTGATATTTTCATCTCGTCCTATTTGGACGACACAGTCCCAGAATATGCAAATCCTGTTCCGCCAGCTCCTGTAAATAATGTAAATCCTGCTCCTCCAGTCACCGGAGTACCCGCTACGGTACCCCCGGTCCAGCCTACATTACAACTTCCCGCCACTCTGCCAATACGAAGAGTATCAGTCGACGATTCCAGTTTAGGGGCCGCAGGAGGAGGTCCTCCTGGTACCCCGCCACCGCACCAACGTAGAACGTTGGCCGAGTTACATGAATGTGCGTTACAGCGTACGCCCAAATTTAAGTCCGTTGCAGAAATCCGACGAGCTCTTACTGAATGCCGCTATGATCCAGTTGCAGGTGATGATAGTACAGTAATATATTCCATCCGTGTAAGACGGGTGACCGGGTATTTAGACACCCTACCAGATATGAAAGGAGATCTAGACAGAATATATCGTTTCATCCGTACAGGGGATGATCCAGAAAGTATTGGCGAAGCCATGTCTCAAAGGAAAGCTGAGATCCAGCTCATGATATTAAAGTTTCTGATTAATTGTCTAATAAGAGAACAAGATTCCCCGACTAAAGATCAGGCCGAAATGAAAATCCTGACAAGGTGGAGTGATAATATAGCCGAGGGTAAACACAAGACTATCAGTAGTATAGAGAGTATGTACAAGAAAATCCGTAAAGAAATAATAAAGTTACACGAACAACGTAAAGCAGCACAAGTAAGCGAGAAAGAAAATGACTCTTCTACTGAAGAGGTAGAGGACGAGAATCCCGCCAGAATAGCGTATGTAGGAAAATCTAGATTTCCAGACCGACATTCACGTCTAGACTACAAGAAAACTGTTCCTCATCCGGCACCAGAACAAGGTTCTCTAGAACAAGTATTTCAAGCTACCGATCACATTCTGAAATCACGAATCGGTTATAGCGAGTTAAGTACTATGCATGAACAAGAACTAGTCCGATCAGCGGTCCGATGGATTACTGATTCTACCACTTTTCCAGACGAAATAGTGGCACAAATGTTTCTGAAACTGCCCCCAGCCGAGCAACGACTGGTGGGTATGTATATGATCCAGCACCTCATTACTCTGTATGAGGGTCAACATTCTGATCCAGGTCCGTTACACGATGTCCTGAACGAGTTACTCCAGTATAGATGGAAAGGTTTAGGTACCGATTTAATTAGTGTCATTCTAGAACAGCGCCACAAATATAGAACGTTTTTGAACCCGCATTTTGTTCATGTCTCACCTCCAGAAAGTAAACCGTTTTACATAGACAGACAGAATCCGTTACGAGAAGTACACCCAGTCAGGACAACAGATGGTGAAATGCAACGAGTGTTTGTTTACACTCCGATTACAAAGATGGAACTCTTAGAGATGAAAAAGTTAATTCCCTGTCATGATAAAGATCCAGCAGGGTTCCACCGAGAATTAAAAGACATGCTCCGTATGGGAGAATACACGTATCCAGATATAATTAAAATGTTAAAGGTCCTGTTGCCCGCAGGGGTATATGAGAAACTCAAGGAAAAAGAATGGGAGGTGGGAGAGAAAAAGATCGATTGGGCAGTTCTAGAAGCTGAAGATAAGATACGAGTACCAGGTACCGGTCTAGGAGAGAAATGTAAAGAATTACCTGAACTGTTAATACAAGTTTTGCCCAGATTATTAGCAACTAAAAAGGAAGACTGGGATGCAATCTCAGCCTGTAAACAGAAACAAGACGAAGACACTAGTGATTTTTATTCTAGATTTGAAAAATGCTTTAGTATCAACAGTGGCCTCAAGACAAGTAGCGAGTCATACCCTCATCTTTTTGTTACTAAATTAGTCGAGAATTCAAGTCCACAAGTTAAGAATCGAGTTTTGAAAGTCGAAAGTACCTGGCAAGCTAATACCCCGTCCCAGATGTTACAGATGCTTCAGTATCACCAGAATAGAATCAGAGAAGAGCAAGATCATGAAAGAAAACGTATGAAAGACACGAAAATGAAAGTGCTGGTTGCACAATCTATTCCACAAGACAGTCAGAAGAGGGGTACGAATCAAGCCAGTCATCCTGCAGTTCCCGTTAAAGGGACCTGCAATTATTGTAAACAGCCAGGTCATTATATAAACGAGTGTGCAGTTCTGAAACACAACATAGCTACCGGTAAGACTAAAGAAAGACCACGTCCGCCTAGACAAGAACAAGTTTCACAGACTTCTCAGCCACAGAATGCACAACAGACAGTTCCAGCACCGCAGCCTATTGCTGCAACACAGCATGTTACACAGCAGATGTACCAGTATGCACAATCCGAGTATCCAGAGTATCAGCCATATTCATGAAACAGCCTAGAGAGGGAGGTAGGCTTGCCTCTCATCGAGATACCTGTAGATCAAGAGGGTCCCTATGTTCATAGTCAAGTATTAGGGAAAGACAGAAAGTTTCTGATTGATACAGGGGCAAGTAGGACCACCATTAGTCACGCCGAAGTTCCAGGGGCTCCGCTCTCAGGCTCTAGAAATGTTTCCCTTGGATTTTCAGGAAAGCCTATTGTAAACGAGATATCTAAGCCAGTTACTCTAGAAGTAGGTCCATTGTCCCGCACTACTGATCTGTTACTTACAAAGTCGTGTCCAGAAAATCTGTTAGGCATTAAAACACTGAAAGAATTAGGTGCAGTTATTTGCTGTTCCCCAGAGGGAATACGACTGTTCCTACGTGACTTCAAGGGTCACTATGTATTACGAGATTTTGATCCGAGATTGTCCAATGTTCCGCAGCATCTATGGGCGCAAGGTCCAACTGATGTTGGTTATATGCAAATCACACCCCATCGTGTGACTCTCAAACCAGGTGTAGTGTTACCACGAATCAGACAGTACAGATTGCCACCTGAGGCTGTAGCAGCCTTATCCAAAATTATTGACGAGCTCATCGCTCAAGGAGTAGTTGTAGAAACTGACTCCAATGTATGTAATTCTCCGATCATTCCAGTCATGAAACGTACTGATCCAAATGCACCCCCAGTATATCGATTAGTGATTGACCTTCGAGAACTCAACAAATGTATTATTCCCCAGTACCCAGTTGTCCCAGATATCTCTTCCCTATTGACAGCCATTGATTCTGAAGCCTCATTTTTTTCAGTCATAGACCTCAAGAACGCATTTTTCAGTGTCCCCATTCATCCAGACAGCCAGTTTCTTTTCGGATTTTGTTTAAATGGAAGGAGCTATATGTTCACACGAGCTCCTCAAGGTTTCACAGAAAGTCCAAGTATTTACAGTCAAGCACTTAAAAGACAACTAGACAATATTCACATGCCAACTGACACTGCCCTGCTCCAGTATGTCGATGATCTACTGATCACAGCCCGTTCTGAACGTGCTTGCGAGCGAGCATCTCTTACAGTCTTGTATTTCCTTGCCGAGATGGGGCACAAGGTGTCCCCTTCTAAGCTTCAATTCTGTGTCCAGCAAGTGATCTATTTAGGCCACTTACTGTCCAAGAGGGGTAGGCAGTTGACACCTGACCGTATCCAGTTAATAGCGAGTCTTCCTCAGCCCAAGACCCAGAAGGAGGTACGTGCTTTTATTGGCCTTACTTCTTATTGCAGACAATGGATTCCTCAGTATGCATTTCTAGCTAAACCACTGATACAGTTAACGACACAGGAGGCAGCCGTATCGACTGTCCTCCCTTGGACATCTGAACATACACTTAGTTTTAATGAATTAAAGAAAGCTCTATGCCAAGCTCCAGTTCTAGCTACACCGAACTACAGTAAGCCTTTTACACTTTTTGTCACTGAACGCGAAGGTACAGCATTATCTGTTCTCACACAAGATCAAGCAGGATAATACAAGCCCTGTGCTTATTTTTCGAGCACACTAGATCCTGTAGCCCAGGCTCTGCCTGCGTGCCTCAAGTCAGTTGCAGCCACAGCACTAGCTATCAGACAAAGTGATTCCATAGTATTAGGACATTCCTTGACAGTACAAGTTCCACACTCCGTGGAAGTTCTTTTAAACCGAACACAGACTCAGCACTTGACAATTGCACGTTTAACAGGTTATGAACTGACACTGTTCCAGCCACACATAGAAATCAGACGCTGCAACGTTCTAAATCCTGCTACACTGTTACCGTCAGTTAATTCGAATCCTGCCACACACGACTGTGTGGAAGTAGTTAACATTATGACAAAGCCAAGACAAGATTTGACAGATATTCCATTACCAGATCCCGACCTGACACTTTATGTGGATGGTTCATGTATGAGAACAAGTACAGGAGAACTAGTAGCCGCGTATGCAGTGACTACTGACACTGAAGTTATTGAAACACACCGTATTGACACCCTGTCTGCTCAAGCAGCAGAGCTAGTTGCTCTGACTCAAGCCTGCATACACGCTAAAAACCTGAAAGTTAATGTTTACACAGATTCACGCTACGCATTTGGAGTCGTACACGACTTTGGAGTGCTCTGGCAGGAGAGAGGTTTCATGACTTCTCATGGAACCAAGATTCAGCATGGTCTCCTTATTCAAGCTCTGTTAGATGCCATACACTTACCGACATCTATTGCTATCATGAAATGCAAAGCACATACGAAAGTTACTGACACTATTTCTCAAGGTAATGATCTAGCAGATCACACAGCCAAGCTTACAGCACAGACACCAGACATTCCAGTTAATAAGACACCGACATACACTCCAGATCCGACTACATGCATGACAGTTAAGGACCCCACTCAAGATGTCATAGATATCCAGTTACATGCTACTCCCGAGGAAATCAAGAAATGGTCCGAACAAGGAGGGGTCCAGACAGATCAGGGATGGGTAACGAAGGGTAAAGCCACATGGTTTCTCCCCGATTCTATGGTTCAAGTCATTATCAATACCGCACATAGTCCAGCACATTTAGGAGAAAAAGCTATGTTAGATAGTATCCAGAACATTTGGTTCAACAAGCATTTACGAGCTGCAGCCAAGCAGAAAGTCCGTACCTGTATGATATGTTGCCAGTTTAATCCAGGTAAAAGTGTCCCGGTGGAACAAGGTGGATTCCAGCCCCCTGACCACCCTTTTGAAGTCCTCCAGATGGATTATATTCAGATGGAGCGATGTCGAGGTTTCAAGTATGTCCTCGTAGTTGTATGCGCTTTGTCCAGGTGGACAGAGGCATATCCAGTCCCAGATTACACAGCCGCGACCACTGCCAAGCAGTTGGTTCGTGAATTCTTCCCCCGCTACGGACTCCCACGAGTCGTATATTCTGACAACGGCCAGCCATTCTCATCCGAGCTTATGAAACATATTTCCCTGTTGTTAGGGTACCAGTGGAAGTTCCATTGTGTACGCCATCCAGAAGCAGCCGGTCTCGTAGAGAGACATAATCAGACCCTGAAAATCCGAATTGCAAAAGTATGTAAAGAGAAAGGTGTGGACTGGCTAGTAGCTCTGCCAGTTGCCTTGTTTTATATGCGCATGGTCGCACATTCCAGATCAGGTCTGTCCCCTTATGAGGTCGTATTCGGCCGCCCCCCTAACATGTGGGGTACACCTAGACCTCGAAGTATTACCGATGTTTCAAGTAATATGCTGACAGATTACCTAGCTTCCTTGATGTCTGCCCTCAACTCTTGTCGTTCACAGGTTGCTGCCGCATTTCCAGACAATACCGAGGTGGCACCGCATGAAATCGTTCCCGGATCCATGGTTCTGGTCCGGAATTTTGATCGTTCAAGTCCGCTGGAGCCTCGCTGGAAGGAACCCCGACAGGTCCTCCTGGCCACCCGAACTGCCGTCAAGCTGGAAGGCAGGAAGGGCTGGGTCCATCTGTCTCATGTGAAAAGATTTTTTGGATTGAAACCTGTTTCAAAGAACATTTCCGAGGATCTTAAAGACTGCCAAAGTACTATTCTTAAGGACTGTCCCGCAAAAGACATTGCTACGAACCCTTCCCTGTTAGAGAAAACTCCGCAGCAGGAGTATAAGCTTAAACTAAGGTCTAGTAAAATAAGTCAGCCAGTTTGATTGTCTAAGTCCTCCCCTAGGTGAAACGGTTAGACCGGTTTCTGACATGTATATAATAGACCCCCACAGAGAGAGAGTTAGTGAGAACTCTAGAAGTTGCACTATTATTTTATGTTTTCTGCTATATTTCAGCATTATGATTTCCTGCACCAGTTATGCATTTTATTTGTATTTTTCAGTTTCCCATGTAAATAAGTCTGCTAATGCTACAGTAGAGCACATGTTTAGTGATCTGCCTCCTCATGAACTCTCATATCGTCTCGCTATGCGAAATAACTCCTTTATCCGCATGTTACATTATTCACACCAGACCAGCAATGCCACAAATTGTTGGGTGTGTGGTCGACTCCCCCCTTTCCAGACACCGAAGGGAGTTCTGCCACTCTTTCCTTATCCATTTTCACATAATGGTTCGTGTGGAGCATGGTCCACGTTAACGTCATCCTCAACAGATATGTCTTTTCTGAACAGTACATGTTTCCCAGACAAGCAAGGTCTTCCCCACAGAACAGGGTTAGATCTAGAAAATGAAGTTTATAATTTGGGTAATTATTCTTCGAATTTTATGGTCCTGAATGTTCAGTCTGATCCTACTCCAGACTTACCTGCTATTTCAGTACTACCAGTCAAAGGTGAATTATGTGTCCGAAATAATGGTTCCATACATGTAGGCCATAGTGATTGTACTACTATTATCAAGTATAGTGACAGTAGGAAATCTATTTTCAAAGCTTCACGTCATTCTTATTTTGTTTGTGGTCAGACCGCATATGTTCGTCTGCCCCTCGATTGGGAGGGAACATGTTACATTGCCTTCCTACTGCCACCAGTTTTCCTAGCCCCACCTGACTATCATAAGAATTCCCACCTAGTACATACTAGACACAAGAGAAATTTCCCGATTGTCGATTATACTGAAACTGCTCTAGAACAATACATAGATATCAATAAAGGTGTCTTCCCCTACTTAGGTACTGTTGTAAATAGTAAACTGATACGTAGATTAACCAGAACACTTGAAGCAGTAGTGATTGAGACTACTTCTGCTCTAGGTAACTTAACCGAAGAACAATCCTTTATGAGAATTGTCGTGCTCCAGAATCGTCTCGTCCTTGACGTCATACTGGCCGATAGGGGCGGGGCATGTAGAGTCATCGGATCTAGTTGCTGCATTTTCATTCCTAATAACGCACCGTCTGTTTATTCAGCTATTACCAGACTCCATAAAATTGCCCATATGTTACACCAAGATCCAGGCACCTGGACATGGTCCGGTTGGTTCTGGAATATAATTTCCGCCTGGGGATGGAAAGTATTGTCATTTCTGGGTATTGCAGTAGCGATCATATTCAGTTGCTGCCTCTGTATACAATGTGGCCCTGCGATTTGCGGCATTTGTGCTACATGTTTGATTCCTAGTCCCAAGTCCCGTCCTAAATCCCGTTCCAAGAAAATTCGAGACGAGCAAATGATACTGTATGAAATGATAGATGGTATCATGAATATTGATGTTTCCTGATGGAAACGTAGTGACAAGGAGGGAATGTGGAAAAGTAAATTTTGCCATGTTCTGTGTCCCTACGTGTCCTCCATCTTATGTTATGTGTGCATGATTAAATATGCATATGTATCCCCATGTTTGATTAAAGACGCAATTACAGTTGTGTCCATCTCTAGTATGCCAGTTTCCAGTTCTCGTGAAAGCTACGAGTATCAGGCCTATGTAAAGTTACGTTGCCACGTTTCTCAGTGTGCACGTTATTTCATTGTAAAGTCCCCGTTTCTAGGCCTCAAAAGGGCCCGGACACCAGATTCAGCTCCTGTCTTCTGAGTCCTCGCTGAGGAGCGATACAGCCCCCACCTGTATCCTCGACCCTTCACTTACTTCCTGCCTCACAGTGCCCGGCTCAGCCTGGCTCTGCCTCTGAGTCTGCCAAGAGTATGTTATGATTCTAGTTATCAGTCCAGCCCTCCTTCTCTGCATTCCTAAGCTACTGAATCGCATCAATAGTTTCCGTCATTGTCTAGCCTTTACGTCTCCATGTAAGAGAAATACTGCATTTAATGGTCATTTAATATTCTTCATCACGCACTACATGTAGAATAATGCATGCTCCAGTCTTAGAGTCTGTTAGCCTTTACCCCGATAACTTTTAGTTTCTATCAACATGTTCTCCAAACATCAGATACTAGATAATGTTTAGGTACATGTCGCCCTGACTCTCCAGACTTCAGTCTCTGCTCCTAGCACAGAGTTCATAGCCCCCAGCTTCTCCTAGTAACACGTCATTGTCAGTTTGCGCGCACCATTAGGTTAGAGGTCCCGGCTCCTTAGGTAGCCCCTCCATGTTTCTGCCCCATTTATGACATATTCTGTTACGTTTGCATCAAATGTCTATGTATACGCCCCTGTTACACCCATTTTCACCCTTATCTTTCGCGACTGCTATTGACCACACCCACTGCTCCGCCTACTGTAATTCATTGTAATGCAACTGTTTTAGTATATATATTGGTGCACTGTTATTAAATGTTACCCCATTCCCTTACGCCGATTCTGATCCTGCCCCCGGCAGCGCTGCCATCCCATTCCTGTGCAGGTTGTTCTGTTCCTGTCCTTTATGCTGTATTAAACCTGCAAACTCCTACTACCTCGAATCTTGACTCTTATTTATTGAGCTATCTGTTATTGCTATGTCCAGTCAAACCTAGATCCGGTATTATTTATTTATATACCACAAACATAAGAAGATCTATAACGTTAAAACTTATAGACAATGGACTGACACCAAGAGGTGGTACAGTCATATTCGTAATTGAGGCACACGAATATCGGCAGACAGAGGTATTCTATTCATGGATAAACTTTCCAGCAGCAAATGCTGTAACAAAGGAGTTCCACTATTATAAAATAGAGGAACCTCCTAATGAGTACACTCCTTTCGAGGAAGTGGAAGTACCACTCAAATTCCAAGAGCACCTGCTCTTGTTTAATGGCGCCCTAAAACATAATAATCACATCACCAGGCTCGGTCCACTAGGTAGACCAGGAGCAACATGGCCGGTCCTAGCCGGATACACACCACATCCAGACATCGAAAGAATGTCTGCAGCAGATGTTTTAGTACAACTAAAACAACTAATTAAAATATATAGACAACTAGTCCAATATGTAATGCGGACTTCAACCATCCAACCAGTAATTAAAATTCCACAGCTGACCCCACATCAGGGGAACACAAATAAAATTACACCACAGAACATACAGTCCTGCCTAGGTAAAGTACCAGCTAAACGGGAACAAATACCATTCTGGTTAGCACAAAAAATCACCCAAATAGAGGCGGTGTTTCCAGGCACCACCCCTGTGGATAAACACAGGATTCTGACTATCTGTCTTCCAATGGGAATCGCACCACACGTGGAGGACTGTGACACTTGGGGTACAGTCTTTGCTTCCATTTACACAAAAACACATGGTGTACCATCCATGTCGGTAATACCAGATGTGCTAAAACAAATTCAAGACGAATACGGTCCAGAACCCGCTTTAACTCTCGGTATGAAATTACTAAAAGACTTCAAGCAGGTCTCGGCAATATTACTAGCCAACATAAAAGGAGAAGCAGCGAATGTGGCGATCCGCCAGAGGTTAAAAGAGACAGATATAGCTGACCAACCAGCTGAAATTGCCAGAATTATAGAAAAATCCTATGAAGAACTAGGTAGAGATAGTTTGGGTGGAATACCAGTAAAGCCCCAACTAATTGAAAGTCCTGAAAAAATATTTATTAAAAATAATCTAAACAATCAAAAGAAGAACTGGGATGTAAACAAACAATCCAATCCAAAAGAAAAGAGATTCCAGTCCAGAGGAAGGTCTCCTCGGCGGAGAGAAAGATCTCCGGACCAAGGACCCAAGTCTCCCCAAAGGGAGCCCTCTGTGAAAAACTACAACCTTAGAAATAGGGATAACATAAAGAAACCGGATAAATATCAAGATTTTGATACACGTCCCTCTCAATCTTTTCAGACTTCCTCGCAGAAATCGGAAAGAAGAGGACGATCGGAACCCAGGGAAGGGCACGTCAAGTCCAAAGACAAGGAACCTGCTCATCCAAATAAAAAATTACAGTTTCCAAAAAAGAAGGTAGCCAGTATTAAAGTATTCAACAATGCCGAGAATACTGAGGACACAGCTGAAAAACGGAGAGTGGGCTCAGACAATGCTAGACAGCGCAGCAGAAGTGAGCATAGCACGCAAAGTCCTTATGAATCATCTGGAGACAGTGGACACGAATGAATACATTCAGGTGGAAACTGCAGACACCAGAGTTAGCAAACCTCACAAAATATATGAAATAACTTTACGTATAGAAGGGGATAAGACTAGGAAAATAAGGGGCCTTTTTTTGGGATAATCTCTCCAAGGGCTATGACATCCTTCTAGCTGAAAAAGATTGGCCACCAGAGTTTGTCAGGGAGTGCCCACATGGCGAAGAAATAATTATGCCTGCCTTCTCAAATCATATTCCAATTCATAAAAAATATACACTTGCAAGAAAGTGGGCAGTAGCTCAAGCTCCTGCTTTATATAAAAATCATGTAGGATGGGATGAGGAGTCTCCTCCTCACAAAATCCAGTTAAAATCACAACCTACTGCACAAAGGCAGTATCCAATCAAGCAAGAAGCTAAAAAACAGGTAAAAGAAATTCTAGATCAACTAGAATACCAGGGGGTGATTGAAACTTGCACCTCACAAATGAACAACCCTTTGTTTCCTGTCTCCAAACCAGACAATTCATATCGTCTAGTTTTGGATTACAGACACCTTAACTCATGTTGCAAAACTTTTGCAGTACAAAACTCGCATAGTGCTGCACTAATGAATAACATAGTGCGCAAAAAATATAAAACAACATTAGACATCTCTAATAGATTCTTTTGTCAAAATATAGCACCAGAGAGCAGATACTTGTCAGCGTTCTCAATAAATGGCGCTCAAAAAGAATTCTGTCGGTTACCCCAGGGGTACAAGAACAGCCCAGGATTATTCTCAGCGAGAGTAACAGAGTTACTACAAACATATGATGACGAAGCATTATCGTATGTCGACGACATATACCTAACAGACGATGACTTGGATACTCACTTGAAGAGAGTGAACACCATAATACTTGGGTTCGCGGCAGAGGGTTACAAATTCAACTTTAAAAAATCTAGAATTGCCCATCTAACAGTCCTGTTCTTAGGATATGAATTATCAAGTGAAGGCAAAAGCCTGGCTGACAATTTCCTAGAGAAATGTGCCGTACTCCAAGCACCTAGAACACTAAAAAACCTACAGTCAATTCTAGGCTTCCTAAATTTCGGAAGAACATACATTGCAAATTACGCAGAAAGGGTCAAACCCCTTTATGATCTAATAAAACCAGATTTTAAAAAAACCAATTGGACTCAAATACACACAGAAATTCTGAGATCCTTACAAACAGATATGTTAATTAAAACAAAATTAGAAACACGTGATAACACACGCAACCTTGTGATTCGAGTCATCCCAGGAAGATGCGGATTCACATACCTGACCTCTAATGGGGGAGAAAAGGTACCAATTGCATTCAAATCACACTTGTACACTAAAGCTGAAATGAAATTTAGCCCAACGGAAAAAATTCTTACTGCAACACAGACAGCTATAGCACAAGAACGAGCCCTTTCACAAGGTAAACGAATAATAATCGTTATACCGATACCAGCCCTAGAGGCTGTAACAAAAGCAAGCATACCGAATGCTAAAGCGCTCCATCCGAGATGGATACAATGGGCTAATTCTCTTGCTGCAACAGACGTGGCATACGAATTTGATCCTAACTTAAAAACACAAGAGTTTCTCCAATACGAATGTCCGCCGCCGACCGAAATTCTGCCTCTAGAACATTACGGCTGTATAATATATACAGACGGATCAGCACAACACGCAGTAGGGGGTAAACAAGCTTACAGTGCTGCGTGTGCGATTGTAAAAGGTCGCTGGCACGATGGGAAATTCAAACCAGCGGTCACTAAAACACAATCTCTAGGAGATTGTACAGCTCAGCGAGCAGAACTACTAGCATTCAAGATGGCGCTTGAAAATACCGATCGAGAATTCCCCACACTCATAGTGTGTGATTCGTATTATTGCGTTCAGTCTTACAATGAATACTTACAGATCTGGCTTCAGAATGGTTTTAAGGATGCAAAAGGAGGCACAATCAAGCATAAAATGCTTTGGGAACAAGTAGTTCTTTTACAAAAGGAACTACCAAAGACTCACGTGATACATACACTGAGTCATCAGCGTGATGGCGTTCACGTTGCAGGGAATTCATTGGCTGAAAAAGCCACAGCGGTAGCAACTAAATCGGCTTCCGTAGCTAGAAAAAAGCGTGCAGTAAAATACATTGACGGTGAAACAATGCTGGCGGTGAAAACGTCATCAAAAGGCGACTGTTCAGCGTTACCGATCAGTTATCCACTCAAATATACATACATAATCGATGCGAACTCCGTTCCTTTTGCTCGAATCCCTGGAGTGGGGGATAGAGTAATTCCAAACAAGGACAGGAGAACTTTGTTAATAGCAGACGCACATATGGGCGAGGGTCTCAGACACCTCAAACTAAAAGATTCTCTGGAAGAATTACAATCAGTGTACTGGTGGCCAGGCATGGGCCTGCATCATACCATTTTTGTAAAAAACTGCCCAAACTGTAACAGAAATCGCAGTGGTGAAAGAAACGGTATATTACCTTGGCGTTTCACACCAGAAAGGATCAACAATAAAAAAAAAACGAATATGAAAAATGCGTCGTATTAACATACAGAGACTAGTTTTCACTTATAATGTAGACCCCAACTTTCGGCTGACGCCAGAACTGTTATATCAAGATTTGCAAGTCTATAATGGCATATACGCTAGAAGCATGCTACGTACTGACCAATATCTTTCCATTGCCTCTCGGGTTTGTGGGGAGTGCTTGGCCAGAATGAGCATTGCATTTGCGGGAATCTTCTCACTTCCTTCCTGAGGGATACGGGATGGTGTAAAGAAAAAACCAAAGGCAGAGAGCGATCTATAACAGCAAAGGTATTAGGTTCGGGAGCTGGGTGGGTCAAACATCTAATAAGTGTCCAACGTAGTCTAAACAACTTGCCAAGAAATTCTCTGAGGGGATTCAGTCCGTACGAATTACTGTTTGGGACTAGGATGCTAGTCTTAGATCTTGACAGTCAGACTTCAGTGGTGAAAGAAAAAAGCTTTGATATCAAAGATCGTTTGGCTATTTTACAGGACTTAAACGAAACAAGAAAAGACCTGAGCAACATAAAGTTGAAACAGCAGCCAACAACCACTGAAGAACCACCACCTGTCCCAGCAAGACCTGTCTGGATTCCAAAAATCGGGGATCTAGTCAGAGAAAAGATCGCGGTACAGAAGGAATTTGGGCCTTCCTATAGAAAAGCAGTTCCTGTCTTGTCCATCAACGGGACGAGATCAGTTGTACTACCGCCACTTGCTGGTAAAAAGGAGAACCGAGTTGTATCCATCGACCTGGTAAAACCACAATCATGTGGCCGATAACAAACAGTAGGCCAAGTGGACTCCCGATAAGTAGTAGAACACCGAGGTTTGCTACAAGTACAGAGGTGCTAACTAAAAGGCTAATCACATTCGAAACGCCTACAGAACAACAACAAGGACTATGCAACAATGCAATGGAACTCACACCTCTGAAAACCCAAATAAAAACATTTAGTAGAGACACACCAACCTACAATGAAGTAACAAATGAATATGCTGAAGCTGCAAGAAACAGTAATCCTGAAGCAATTGGAACAATAGACAGAACGGCATCCGGCTACTTCATCAACTTTGATGATTCTTCTGAAGATCTAAGTGAATCAAAGACACAGCCATCAAAAAAAACTTTTAAAGATAAAGCTAAGGAACTTTTGAAACAGCTGAAAGAAACCTATCTGATTTCTCCATGGATTGAATTTTGGGTGTCCTTTGGTGTATTTATCCTGATACTTTGGCTCATCATGATACTATGTTTGGGACGCTTCATTGAGGGAAAATATGCAAAAATGGACACAGCAAGCCAGAAAATCAACTTGATCCTCAAGCCACACACATCTTCACACGTCGAGAAAAGAGAACTTTCTTCAGTCAACTTCACAGCCAATCCTATACCGGGTGGGGTAGCATGGGACAATACTGACTATGAAATGTATGGTCCGGTTGAAATCCTCAATATCCACACCAAATCAAGATCTCGTTGAGTGACTTTGTAAAACCAAACTCATTTGCTGATGATTGGGACTTTGAAAGTATTAATGACATGATGTCTGACCTAGTGATGTCTGCTAAATTTACCAAACATGATTATTTGCAGGGTTCATCTAATTATGACAGTATGTACTGCTACAACCACTATGGTAACCATTTTTTACATAAATCAGCACAACCTAGAAATGTTTTAAATTATAATCAATGGGAACATTGTGCAACCCCTCCAAAGGAAGCTCAAGAACCTTTTATGACAAATATTCATACTTTTCAGGGTTCAACACAAGTAATGCTGAAACATTTTATTTCAAATTGTCAAATAGGACAGGAACAAAAACCATGCTTACAAACACGAAATTGATATATTCGGACTCATTTTTTGAACAAATGAATACATTTGGTTTTGATTATTGGGACAAAAATGTTGAAGTAAAAAGTGTTTGGGGTACAAAAGAATGGCAAGTACAAGGTATAGAATCATTGTTTAGAGCGTGCATGATCCCAGAACAAATTATATTCTTGAATGAAACTATTCAACTAACTACCTGTCTTGGATTAGCCAAAATCAAAGACTTAAATAAACCGTCTATTCCAAAACCAACAATGAACAGCAATAACTCTGCAGATGAAGAGATAGACGTAAACTTTGTATTAAACCAAAACAGAACAAATCCTGATTGGAAACAATGGTTGATCTGGCCCACAGATACTAATAACTGTCAAGACAGATTCCTGAACAAAACACAGGGGTTCACATTGACCAGGCCAGACCCTAGATATTCCCAAAGACAACACCCAGGGATAATCACCACCTACAGTGTGGGCAAACTCTGCCTTCAATGGCTACAAACTTCCGCACTGACAGAGATTAAGCAACACCTAACTTTACTTACTGATGGTGCTGACTTGCGTGATTTCATTATGGGACCGCGCAAACAGCGTCAAAAACGCTTCATAGCAGCCTCTATATATGCAGCTTACAACGAGGCCTGGAAGATAACTCAAATTAAGACAGCAGAAAGTATACGGGAAATTGACCGTATTAATTTGGAAAAATCGCTTTCTGTAGTGGACAATGGGTTAATGGCTCTGTCCTCCAGAATCTTTTCATTGGACAGCATTGTGTCATCAGCAATCGACATAATATCGCAAGACTTACTGTTGTTACAACACGGTCAGTCTCAATTGCGTTCTATTGTACAGCTTGGCTGGACGTTACAAAATCTGCGTTCAGGCTATGTGCCTTGGTGTTTAATCAACACAACGTCACTATTCAATATCTTTAACCTTACTGATAAACAAATCAGTATGGCACAAAAGGGTGCTGATTATACAATCCTGAGCATTGAGAAACTCGAGAGATTACCATTGACAATGTCAGAACGACCTGTCATTGAATGGATAATACATGGGATAATTAATATTCCGATATCTACTTTCAGGTTTCAATACTGCCAAAAATATATACAGGCTGGCATGTACGAAAAATTGGGAAAAGGGTACATTAAGACAACATGGAACTTGCCCTATTCACATGCATGTGTCAGTAATAAAGGACAGAAAGTGTTTCTTAGTGGCAATAATTGTGCGAGGTCACTAAGCGGTACACTTCTGTGTAATGGAATTAGTTTGCATGGAGCCTGTGAAGGGAACTCAAATAACCTTTCATGTCACCAGCTAGGCACACCTGCAACAGAGATAGAACCATTCTTTAAAAGACTCTATAACGGGAGTTACATTCTAATTGTGGATCGCAGATGTTGTAGTCTACTGCCCGGGGTTCCTTATCTCGTTAGTACGACTGCGAAGGTCATGTGCTGTGGACGCTTATTGTTCCCCAGCTCCTTTCCAGACAGGGAGGCAAGGGCATGGCCTAACTTGAAAATTACTTCTATTCGAGTTGATACTTTAAGCAGAATGAAAACAGTGCTTCTTCAGACGCCGACCAGGCTCACGTCATCAAAAGAAACGTATGATCTCCTAGTCGCAAGGACGACTGCAGAGATTCACTCATTGCTATCAACTAATTCCCCCATACATTTCGCAGAAATCCTGAATGAAATCTTAAATATTTCTGATACCAGTGGAGTCTCAAATGTATTTAAGACAGTATTTTCGATGGCATTAACACCATTCAAAGCCATACTGGGTATTTTTCCAGACTTCGTCCATTCGATTTTTGGAGGAGTTCCCCTCATTTTGGGACTAATTGCAGGAATCCTATTCTTAGTCCTTATATTTCGTTATGGCAAACCATGTCACAGACAAAACACCCGCGACAAGGGAAGAAACAATCCGAGCCATTGGATACCGGGACCGGATATCAAAAATCCTGGGACTAACCCGGCTTAGAGACCTGAACATGACTTGGTTTCTTTCATTTCGGCCGATATGGCAAAGATGTGTTTTACCTGTATTAAGGTGCATGCTGTGCGGAGAAGAATGCGTGTTGGACACCTGTCTGATGCTACAATCGGATGCGCCAATGGATGCAGAAACATTGTTGGGCCCGGTAAAGGCTCATGCATTGTGCTGCCCTCAACGGCTGCCAATCCTGATGACGGCATTCGTGGAAACTTCACCACTACGATTAAGGGGTAGTGAAGATCAAGATGAAAGCAGCATCGATCAGGTACAACCTTCTGTCAGCAATACTAATCAAAACGTCAATGGAGACAATCATGCACATGAATGCATGGTTACATCCTTTTCCGAGTTAGTGGAACTCTCACAGGAAGCTGTTGACAGCTTTTTCAGCAGTCTCAATGATATGATGTTCTCACCAGAGCAGAAATAATGACTCTTGAACAAGCTAGCACACGGCGTTCCCGACACCTTGAATTTGGCCTTCAACTTTAATAATAAAGTAGCAAGATCAACTTTTCCTCCAGTCCACGGACAGCAATTTTTTAGCAGCCCCAAAATATTTTTTACAATTTTACGGGACACTTTTCTTCTGCTTAAAGTAGGAACTATTCTTAGAGAACTAATTTCTGTTTTTAGAAACTTCATAGACATTAGCTGCCCGCTGGTATGTTCATAAATTTTTTTTCTTCTTGAACTGTGATGAAGTGGTCTCGAACTTTTCTTCTGTATTAAGAGCCATTTCATGTGTAATTCTCATATTCAATTACTAATAATGTATACATATGCGTGATTAATTTAGCATTATTCTACTGCTTGAGTGCATATAGTACATGTGACTATTTTTTTCCCGTATATTACATAATTTCAAAATGCATTATGTGTATTTTGGGGTGGTAAGGTAAGGTGCCTAGATTCGTAAACAGCCATAGTTAGTGTGGAGTGGGTGTGATGTATTCCTATAGGTTCTGTATCGATCCCCCTATTCCTGACCCTATTCTGGTTAACAAGTTAACTAGCAGCCATCCCATGATGCAGAAACCGTTATCTGATTACGCCAGACCACGGCACAGGAGCGCGTTATCTGATTAGGTCATAACGCTTGCCATCTAATTAGGCAAAAGCAATATTCCTCCAGCCCCTGATAAGGCATACGGAGTTCTCAAAACAAATCAAACCTATGACAACCTGGGAAAAACCCTGCGGCCATTGTTTTGATTTCACCGAGAACTTCAGTAAAAGAATGTGCTAACGACCAGCTCGTATGACATCCTTATTGACGTATCTATGTCCATCCTTACGTCAATCTCGGCACCTTACAGGTATAAATATTACCAATATTGCCTTAAGCAAACACACGCGGTGGTGACGAGATCGGAGCAGCGAGACTTGCCGAAGCCCAGCAGAGAGCGAAGCCACCGGCGCTGCCCCGCCTTCCTGACGCGCTGAGAACGAGACGCTGCTTTCTCCTGCCGAGAAATCCAGCTCCGGCGCTTCCGAGCAGCCCTCGCAGGCAGCTTGGAATATCGAGACCTCAGACGAGAGATACTATCCCTCAACCATCCTAGATCTCAGGTACAGAGCTGAAGAACCCCTTACAGAGAATTCTTGAGTCAGTCACTTGGCAAAACAAACTTAACTTAAACTGCTACTTTCTATCCCCGCCCACGTATTAGGCTTAGGTCAGGTACACTGGGGTAGGCGTAGTTAGAAGCACCAGTTGAGTACTATTAGTCAAATGTATATGTGTACGTATATATTCTGTCCATTTTAAATAACGTATGGCTTAGAAACCATATCAATGTTTTTACAGTATTATTTTATAATTCTGCTTTTATTGTATGCACTTTACTTAACCATAAGTATTGCGATAATATCGATCCATTTCTCTTGTACGAGAAAAGAGACTGATCAATAAATAACATCTTTTATTGAACACGCCCGTCTCTTCCTTTTCTCTACAATCTGGTGAAACTAACAATGCACGTACTGACTGAGTAAAATAAGTTGTCTTTTGTTTTCACACTACTCTAGAGATACACTCTTGATTAGGGGAGAGCAAAGTTGTCATGTTCTATGGTTGTCAGAAACTAAATCCCTTCTTGTCTATCCAGGGAGGTTCAACTCCTCCTTGCCTATTCGAGAAAGTTTCTAGTGAAACTCTGAGCTAGCTGGCAAACCCAAAACTTTAAGTCTAATATCGACAGTAGAAGACCTAGTTAACGTCTGGTCTAGGTCTATACTATTGGAGGTATTATTCCAATGCGCAGAGCCTATTGGGATAATAGGAACTACACTACACCCCAGGTCCAAGAAGCCATGGCGCCCTAAGGGTAGACCAAACAACCAGGGTCCCCACAAGTTTTAAAGATGTGGTCAGGAAGGCCACCTGAAGAATGATCCCAAGTGCCCCCAGCCACCACCAGCACACACTGGTGCACCGTCACCGGGGTTAGTGTAGTGCTGGGGGAGGGGTTGGTTACTAGGGAGTGTTGGGGATCCACCTGTGATATCCTTTTTCTCATTAGGGGACAGAGAGATGGTCACGGTCCAGGAGGAGGCAGAACCTGAGAGTGATGCCCTGGAACCTACGGGGGAACAAGTGGCCAAACTGGGAAACCTGCTTGAGCTGACCCATTGGCAGCAGGAAGGAGGTCCCTCCAGGGAGGAGTTCTGCAAGGTGCAGATGAAATGCCCTACTCTTTTTAGTCTGCAGCAGCAGGCAGCAGACCAGGCAGCAGGTGGTCCAACCGGATCACATTTGATGTATTGGGAGAATGGTCTCCTTTACAGTAAGCCTAAGGTTGCAGAGCCCGGGGCAGCCAGTGTGTTGGTGGTACCCGCGTGCTACAGGACCTTTCTATTGGCTCTGGCTCATGACGTGCATTTGGCAGGACATTTGGGGTGTGACAAGACCTATCACTGGCTTGTCACTCACTTTACTGTCCCCAAATGCAGAGGCAAGTTGGCACACATTGTAGGTCTTGTCAGACTTGCCAGGCAAGTGGCAAGACAGGAGGGAAGTGTAAGGCTCACCTTCCACCCTTTAATGTGATGAGCACCCCTTTCGAGCGGGTGGCTATCGACATTGTGGGGCCAGTGGAACCCAAGACAGCCTCAGGCAACACGTTTATCTTGGTCTTGAAGGATCATGCCACCTGGTGCCCTCGAAGCAATCTCTCTCAGGACAATCATGGACCCTGTGGTGAGCCACGCATTGATCGGGATCTTTACCCGTGTGGGGTTCCCCAGAGAGGTGGTCTCTCACCGTGATATAAACTTCATTACTAGGTATATGAAGTTACTGTGGGAGGAGTGTAGTGTAATGTACAAATTCACCACTCCTTGCCATCCCCAAGGGAATGGGTTGGTAGAGAGATTCAACAGAACCCTGAAAGGCATGATAAAGGGTCTTGCAGAACCCATGAGACGTAAGTGAGACGTCTTTCTACCATATCGTTGTCTGTCTACAGAGAGGTACCGCAGAAATCCTTAGGGTTCAGTCCCTTTGAATTGCTGTACGGGGACCCTGTGAGAGGACTTCTGAGGTGAAGGAGGGCTAGGAGAATACTCCTGGTAAGATCCTCCAAGATGTGGTCAGCTAGATGCTGGCCTTCAGAAACCAAACTCAACGCTTCAGGAAACTCGCTCAGGTGAACCTGGAAGCCAGCCAGGAGGAGATGAAACAATGGTATGACCAGAATACCACTCTGGCTGAGCTTCAACCCGGGCAAAAAGAGTGCGTAATGGCACCAGTGGAGCCTTGTACGCTCCAAGACAGGTGGACTGGTCCATTTGAGGTAGTGGAGCGCAAGAGTGATGTAACCTACCTGTTTAACTTGCAGACTCCCAGGAACCCTTTGAGGGTCCTGCACGTGAACCACCTCAACCCTCACTTTGAGAGGACTAAAGTGACAATGCTCCTGGCTACAGATGATAGAATGGAAGAGGAGAGTGAGCCTCTTCCTGACCTCCTGTCAGCCAAGGAACATGATGGATCAGTGGATGGAGTGAACCTCTCTCCCACCCTGATGCCAGAGCAGCAGAGGGACTGTCGCCAGGTTCTGGGACAGTTCGCCTCCCTGTTCTCTCTGACTCCAGGGTCACCAATTGCTGCGTCAATGATGTGGACACTGGGGACAGTGTGCCTGTGAAGCATAAACTTTACAGAGTAACTGACAGAGTCAGGGGCAGCATTAAGGAAAAGGTTTCCAAAATGTTTGCGTTAGGGGTGATAGAGCTCTCCAGTAGCTCCTGGGCTAGCCCAGTGGTCTTGGTTCCGAAAGCTGCTGCACCCGGTGCCACTCCTGAACTGTTCTGCGTGGACGACCGTGGACTCAATGCCGTCACCAAGACCAATGCGCACCACATCCCCATATCTGATGAGCTCATTGCTCGGCTTGGATCTGCCTGGTACCTTAGCACGTTTGATCTAACGTCTGGGTACTGACAGATTACCTTTACCGATGGGCCACGAGAGAGGTCTGTATTTTCAATGCCAGAGGGGCACTACCAGTTTTGTGTAATGCCCTTTGTGTTGAAGAACGCCCCTGCCATATTCAAGAGACTGGTCAACCAGGTACTGTCCAGGCTGGAGGAATGCAGCGCCACTTACCTGGATGACATTGCTGTTCAGCTCCAGCTGGGAGGAACATTTGCAACACCTCTGTGAAGTGTTGAAGGCTCTGCTGAAGGCAGGCCTCACTTTCAAGGCCAGTAAGTGCCGGATAGGGCACGGTTCTGTGGTGTACTTAGAGCACCAGGTAGGAAGCAGCCAGGTGGCGCCCCTACAACCTAAGATTGACACCATTCTGGCTTGGGAAACCCCCAAGACCCAGAAAGAGGTGATAGCCTGTTTAGGACTCACCGGCTACTACAGACGGTTTGTCAATTGATATGGCACCATTGTTGCCCCCTTGACAGAGCTGACTTCAAGGAAGCAGCCATGGAAAGTGATCTGGACCAATGCCTGTCAGACCGCTTTTGACGCCCAGAAATCTGCCATGTGTACGGCGCCCGTGCCAAGGCCCCCAACTTCTCCCAAGAATTTGTTGTGCAGAGATGCTTCAGAGCATGGTGTGAGAGCAGTACTCTCACAATTGTACAATGAGGGCTTGGACCAACCCGTAGCTTTCATTAGTAGGAGGCTACTTCCCAGGGAACAGAGGTGGAGTGCAATTGAAAGAGAAGCTTTTGTTGTGATCTGGCCGCTGATGAAGCTAAGACCCTACTTGTTTGGTACTCACTTCCAGGTTCAGCCAGACCACAGGCCCCTCAAATGGTTGATGCAGATGAGGGGTGAGAATCCAAAACTGCTGAGGTGGTCTATCTCCCTACAGGAAATTGACTTTGCAGTGTAACATCGCCCTGGTACAGAACACGCCAATACTGATGGTCTGTCCAGATTCTTCCGCCTTAGTGATGAGAACTCCCAAGAGGGTGGGTAGTTCTCCCCATCTTTCAGCTGAAGGGGACACATGTTAGACTTGGCATCTTTGGCGTGGTTTGCCCTGACTTTTTGCCTCTACCTCCTGTATTTTTGATGCTGTACTGGATTTCGTTTTTGCTGGCTTAGATGCTTTGGGCACTTTGTCTCTGCTGATCAGTGTCAAAGTGGAAGGGGTCCCTGTGTAAATTGTTGTTACAACTGATTCTTCCTGATTGGAATATTTGATTTACTTATAAGCCCCTAGTAAAGTGCACTGAAGTGTGCCAGGGTCTGTAAATCAAATACTACTAGTGGGCCTGCAGCACTGATTGTGCCACCCACATGAGTAGCTCCGAAAAGGTAACTCAGAACTGCCACTGCAGTGTCTGTGCACATTTGTTAACTGCCATGTCCACTTGGCAAGTGCACCCACTTCCCAGGCCCTAACCTTCCCTTTTTGTACATGTTAGGCACTCCTATGGTAGCCCCAATGTACCCCCATGGGCACGGTGCGGTGTATGTAGAAGGTAGGACATGTACTGGTGTGTGTGATATGTCCTGATAGTGAAATACTGCCAATCTTGTTTTTCACTATTGAAAGGCTATCTTGCCCTATAGGATAGAATGGGGGTTTATTCATAACATCTTATAAATCTTATAAATATAACTTCCCTTTGGAACAAGATAGAGAAATAACGTTTAGGCTCTCCAAACTCAGAATTTAATAACACATCTTTTAGTAAAGATGTTTTTTTAATTGTGTTTGAAAACACCACTTTTACAAAGCAGGCACTTTCTTGTTTAATCATTCTGTGTGCCTCTGCATGTTTGTGTATTGACTGTCTGGTTTTGGAGTGACAGGGGTTGGGGAGGTGCATTCTCTCAGACAGACAGCCTGATGGTGGGCTGAATAGACCTGGCTGCATTTAAAGTTGTGGGAGGAGATTTCCCTTGCCCCTGTCTGCCTTACACAATGCTGTCTCCTCCTCCTGCCGGGCAGCTACACGAGAGGACAGAACCGGTTTGTACTGGGCTCAGAGACCCTTGCACAAAGAGAACAAAGACATTTCAGGGTATACGTATTAGACCTAAAACTCCTGAACTTTAGACTACTTCTGGAATCGAGAGGAGCCTTTACCAAGGAGAAGAGCTGGAGAAACTGAGAAGTACTGCTCCTTTGCTGTGTGTCTGGGGTTGGCCTGCAGTAGCTGTTGCTGCTAAGGAAAGGAGAAGGACTTTGCTGTGTGCTGTGTCCCTTGCTTGAAGAAGATCTACAAGGGCTTGAGTAGAGCTTGCCTCCTGTTTTGAAGTTTCAGTGACACAAAGACTTCACCCCCAGCTCCCCTGAACTTCCTTGCTGGGGGTTTTGGCCTGCCAGGAGGTGACTGTTTTGGGCCTCTGGAGGTTGTTGCTGCTGCTGGGAGCTGGAAAACCAAGGCAACTACAAGAAAATCGACACATCGCTCTTCTTGTAGCAGTTTTCTCGATGCAGTACCACATTGCGAGAAGAATCTCCAAGCAACGACGCACCACTGCCGAAACCGACACAGAACCTCTCACCACTGCAAGCACCAATGCATTAGGTGATCGCAGCTGAAGAAACCAACTCAGCGCCGCCGCTGCATTGATGACCGACGAATCCCGGATTTTCATGCATCGTGCCTGTGCGGCAAGTTTTCTCGACGCATCACCTGCAGATCAGAGTCGCCTCGGAATCGACGCATCGCTTTCCCACTACAGACCGGACCCGACACACCGCTCTCCTGAGTGCAGCAGAATGGTTGCATTGTATCCTCAGGGTCTCAGGAAACTACGCATCTCTTTGTTTTTCAACGGCTCCCATCGCTGCGGCTGTTTGGCCTTGTGAATTTTGTCGCAACATGTACATGAGAGAAATCACGCATCCATAGTTTTCTAAGGACCCAGTTGTTTAAAACCTTTTTAAAGTCATTTTAATAATACTTGTATGTTGGATTTTTTGTTGTTTTGTTCTTGTTGAGTTTAGATAAAGATACTTTATTTTTCTAAACTGGTGTGGTGTCCAGTTGTGGTGTTATCACTGTATTACTGTGTGTTTTGAGTACAAATACTTTACACATTGCCTTTCGGATAAGTCTGTCTGCTCGTGCCAAGCTACCCGGCAGTGAGCAGGGGTTACCTAAAATGAGTATCCCCCTTACCCTGACTAGAAGCAAGGGTCCCTATTTGGATAAAGGTGCCTACCTCTGTCAACAAGAGACACCCATTTCTATTACACAGACAAGTCCACTATATTGCTACATTGGTTTCCTTCATGTGGACCAGTGAACAAAGCCATGAAAAATACTTTTTTAAATTTTATTTGTAGACCGGTTTTGCATCTCTATAATTCCACTATTTCCTAGATGGGGTTGGGTGATTGTCCTCCTGGTCACTTATAACCACAAATTATGTTGCCTAACATGTCATCTGTGACTCCATGGTTGGTGAGGAATACTTTCATCTAATTACACATTAAGCAGATGCGAGATGTTCTCCAAGTACATTAAGAGGTATACCTACACAATGGGGGCTACACAAATCATCCAACTGAAATAAAAACACATAAGCATTGTAATTAGAGATGTAAACTGGCTGTTAAATAAGCTGCCTAAAAAGTGAATATTGTAATAAACATTTACCTGAAGCAGGTGAAAGGCTAGGTCAAGCAAGAAAAACTTTTGTGAACTTGATATAAAAAATGTTTACCTTTCTACCACCATGTTAGGTTCTTCTCCAGATTGTATGTCCAGTCTTTTAATTGCTTCGTTATATTCATCCCACAAGCCAAAAACTTCCTACGGTGATTCTATCACTAGAAGATGATCAAAGATTTTTTGTGAAGTTGCCCGAAGACAACTAAAAGTGCATTTTCTTTTTTTATTCAGGATCATATTTCTTAACATCAATGGCAATTAAATAGTTTACAAAGTTCCTAAACCAAGTTTGGCATTTTAATAGTGGCTACCCTCGATTTTGTAAGAAGAGAAGTGGTTCCGCTATGTATTGGAGAGAAGCCATAAGTTAAAGTTTATTATAGATAATAAAGATAATGGCATTCAAATAAATAGTGGTGAGACCAATGCCAAAGTGTTCTTGGAAAGCTATGTGAAATACTTCAAATCAAGGTTAAAGTGAGCACTATCTGTAAAAAGAGGCAAATAAAAGAACACCTTGGCAAAATGTGCAAACACTACAAACGCAGTGTTAAGCATATGTAGTTGTCACGAGTAACCTGCTAACTTGAATGGAAATAGACAAAGCCTGAATGAGTTAACAGAAGCTTCATCATGTAAAGCAGTGTTTTTCCCTCTAAAAATGGCCACTGCATGTTGACTATGATGTGTGTGAAAAGACTAACTTCACCTGGCACCAGTTAACCTCTTATAGATGGCCGGCATAAACAGAATAGATAAGTAGTGATGTACCAACTTGTAGGGTTGCCTAGCCTTCCTTGGTTCCTGACATAACTCATTGGACGAGAAATAAACTCAGCAAGGATAAGGAGTCCCATCTGACAGACTCCACTTACCTGCAACAAAAACTTTCGTTCATCAGATGCTCTGAATACCTTCCAAAATCCTGCCACAACAACTCAACAAGGAACAGCAGGGCTCAAGACGAGAGGGAAGCTGAAGATCTGTGGATGCTACTTCCTCCAGGTTGTTGCCAAATATGTCATGTCTTGCACTTATTCAAACATAGTCGAAAGTTGATATACAAGAAACTTCTCCAAGTTTGTTTGTCAGAAAGAGCCCACGATGCGGGTACACCCACAACTGATTAGTTTTTTTCAACTGTCCCTTGGTTCCGGAATCTCAAGTGCAAGTTCAACTAGACATCAGAAGTACAAGTACAAGAGCACAAGCCCAAACAGAACACAATAACATACATAGGCTGTGGGGTTTTAGGTTTAAACCTATAATAACTGATAAAACCTCACTGAAAGAAAAATAGCCCTCACCGGTGAAAACGTATAAACACTGAAAAAACACCTGCACAACCACAAACTAAATGCCATTCAAAGAAAGGAAAAAGAAAGTGAAAGAGTAATTTTGTTCTTACTGAAGGGGTCAATAAAATGTACCTTTGTTAGACAAGCTAGCAGTAAGAAAGACTGGCTAACATTATTCTGCTTGAGTTTTGTTCTTTAGGGATGCCACAAAAATATTGTTTCTTCTTCCTTTTACATTTTTCAGTTTTATGGCCTTTGGTCTAAAGATGCAGGGTTTAGTTTCATGTTTTAGGTCTAGTTTAATCATTTTATAAAAAATGTGTGTGATGACCTGTCAAAATTGATACCCGAGCTGAAGTGATTCCCTGTAGGAGATCCTTGCCACTTGTTAGATGGTGTGCTAAAAGCATCTTCACAATCTTCAGAGTTAATGAGGGATGCTATTGACTTTTTAGTCCATTCTGGTGCACTGTTTTCTTATGCCCAGGAACTAAAACGCAAATATTTATCATTTCGTGCTTTATGTTGCATCAAAGAAAGAGTCATCCCAACTGGGTCCCTTAGCTGCCGGTTCTCAGCCCAAGGGGCTATGAATGCTGAGAGGGCCTTTTCACAGAAGTTTACATGGGAAGGAAAGCGCGAGCGCACATGACCAAAGACTCACTGAAGAAGTATTGTATGGTGTACTACAATAAGATTAATTTGCAAAAATCTCTTTGGACCTCATATACACTATACGTACACTGTCTATATACCATGTTCTTTCAGTGCAGAAAGCAAACAATGATAAAAGCAAAATGTTTCATTAACACCGGAAAAACACTTTTTCTGTTGTTTTTAGTGGCGTGAAAATGTGTAACCACTGATAACAACTGTTTTTTAAGATATTGAAAACACTGAAAAAACACCACCAGAATTTACCAAAAATAGAAACTGAAAACAGGACAGCTTAAACATACAGAAACCCAAGCTTGATATGATGTGGTGAGTAGATAGGTGAGCTAACAAATAATTATACAATTAAAGATTAAAACAACAAAACATATGTTCAGGGAGAATCGGATATACAACACGATTCTCTACAGACGGGGGATCTACAGATGGGATAAGAACATAAGCCAGTGGTCACTGCTAATGGCAAGAGGACAAAGAATATGTGTGAAGGGTACATGGGTTCACATAGGAGTAGGTCTGTGAGGGGTTTCTACATCCAAGGAAGATGTTTGAAGATGTTAGGTGAAAGGTAGACAGTGTGCCCGGGATCTGTGCGTGAAAGGTTCTACAGTACACAATATGGCGCTATTTTGGCATGATAAGCCAGCCAGGTGTTGGCAAAGCAAAACTGTGGAATGGGTGAGTGTCTCCATAAAAAAGACAGTGTGTGTGTCAGGTGGTCTGTGCAGATAGTGGTAGAGTTTAGTGCAATTCAAAAAGTCCACCTACCCCCCTTCACCTCTGAACTTCAGGAAATCATGTGTGGAAGACACCAAGGATCTTCGGTCAGCCCCACCCTCTTCAAACCTTATATGACACCTCTGGACAGCATCACCAAAACCCAATGACTCTACAACATATGCTACGCCCACGCCACACAAATCTTCCTCTCTCTCGCTCCGCAGACACCACCAAGACCAACTTCCACCACTGCATGACAGACCGCCAACTGGATGAAGAACTGCCTGAAGTTCAACATGGTCAAGACAGAGATACTAATTCTCGGAAACAAAACCTCCCCATGGGATGCATTCTGGTGGCTCTCGGACCTCTTACCTACCCCTACTCCCACTGACTATGCTAGGAACCTAGGCATCATTCTGGAATCTCCTCCTCCTGCTTCTTCATCCTCCACATGCTTTGTAAAATATTCAAATGGCTACCCTAAAGCTCAAGATGCAACATCACCCAGGCCATTTCCAGCCAACTGGACAACGTCAACGCAGGGATCACACCTCACCTCCTCTAATTACAGAACACTGCAGCCAGGCTTGCAGGGCCGGACTGAGAACCAAAACCGGTTGGGGGGTGGCTCTGCAGATTGGGCCCACTGCTTACATGACTTGTGTTTCTGTGTTACCATACGTTTTTCAGACTACTTTGCTACAAAAGTGACATATGTAAGCATTTCAGATTGCTCCAGCTGTTAAAGTCACTCTTTAGGCAATTATGAATCATGAAAAATACTAATTTCTGAAATGAACGTCAAATACTAATTTCTGCAATGAACGTCATGACACGGACAGAACTGTTTTTCTCAACATGTGATGTCCCTCAAAGTGTCACATATAAGGTTTTGAAAATATTACACACACACTGCAGAACTGTAAACGTCAAACGTGAGGAAACACAAAACTTCGTAGCAGTTATGGGTCAGCTGTTGAAGTTCAAGGTAAGGTAGTTCATACATTCACAGAACGATTTAGTAAGATGTTCCACTATTCCCCTCATGTGGGAACGGGTCACCGGCGGGCAACTGCCCTTCCTATTGCGACAAAAAAGGTCCCCATTTGTTCGACACGAGAATGATTTCTGTCGCAGCACTTCTAGCTAGGCGGCGGGCTGCGCTTCCCTCTGTCGGCCGCGGCTCTGACAGGGATACATATGCCCTTGTTAAAGACATTTCCGCGAGGCCTATATAACGGCAGTCAGGAAGGAGAAGTGCGTGCATGCGTGAACGTGCTCGCGCCTGACGTAGAAAAACCGCTGCCCTTCTTATTGGACCAAATACAGAAATCTCTGCCAATAGTGTCACAGGAATGGAAATTATAACGTAAAATGAGTATTTCTGAAGTGCGCCTCATCCCATTGTGTTTCAGCAGTCACCCAAGCAGGGCACAGAATAGAAATGGGTTGTGAGAGTGGGGGTGGTGGGCTGCTGCTGACTGCATTGGACAAGCGATGCGGTCGTGAAATATGAGAACAGAAGAAAGGCTCTTCCAGCCAAGTTAATTGTGGCCAGAGGCCAAGGTTTGAAATGCATTGTGAAGATCGGCCCTTTACAAACATATTCATATTAAGGTAATAACAGTAAGTATTCTAGACAAACTACAGTAGAGCTTTGCCATCGTGACTTTAAACAATGCTTTTTTCTCATAAATTAAAATAAAGAAAACTCAATAATTGGGGTGGAAAAATCAGCCTCCTTCAGCTGTGTGGCACGTTTAGCTTTAAAAAATATAAAGGTGCATCATTTGCCAGAAGTGTAGCTACAAATTGGGGTTAAAGTACCCCCTGAAGTACCTAATAAAGATATTGTAAGTTACAGAGTAGTTCCAAAACCATATAGAGGAGCAAGGCCAAAGGCTGAATTGCTTTATACGTTAATGGACTCCGAGGTGAAGTGCAATATCCTTGTAATGAATGGCAGGGGGTACTTTATCCTATACGATACATGGTCACACCATCACCTTGCCAACAAACCATTTAAAACCTTGGTGCGTAGCTCTTTTATATGAAAGAGAAAATATGTTTGCAAACATCAAGAATAAAAATAAGACGCAGCGCAGCAAGATGGCCGCATGAGCTCCCGGCTCCTGCTGAACTCCGTCCGTCGATCGCCTATCCTGTATTTAATCCTGATTTTTAGCCAGACCCCCGCACAGATGAATAGCTGCTGAGTCCATTGGTGTGGTCCTGAGACTTTTCTCGCCCAGATGTGTGGAGTTGTGTCGTGTTGAAGTTTCCGGCCTACCCCACCCCATGAGCCGGGGTCTCGAGTGCTGACCCGGCCGGGCCGCAACTGACCAACATCGGCCGCCGACCCAGACCGGGTCCGGTCCCTTGCTGCGGCGGAAAATTCTGGCCTGGATTGTGTGGTGTGCTGTCGGTCTGCTACATACAAAGGAGGGGTGATATCATCGACTGGCTGCCTCTGGGAGGGTTTCTGCTCTGGCGGCTGCTGCCCCCGCTGGGGTGGAGCCCTCGATCGAGCAGCCGTATTTGTGACCCGACTGTGCACCCCCCATCGCCGGACGCCCCCACCCCAGTTTGTCTGCCCGGAGACTCCGGTTATTCCCTGATGTTGAGAAGAGAGCGAGTGGCGGAAGTCCGGGGACAATGTGAGCCGTCCTTGCGGGCCGTGATGGCCGCCATTGGGGAGCTCCACTCTTTTATGAAGGCCAGGCTTCACGAACTGCTCGCTGGCACCACCGAAACTGCGCGATCGTGCCCGGCGCCTGTCTCATCTAAAGCACCTGCAATTAGCGGACTATCACACGGAAGACCGAGACCCCGGTCATGCAACTGATCTGGCGCCATTGTTCTGGTCGCGGAGTGCTAGCGACCTACAGACTCTGGAGAGATCACTGCCTCCACCACCGCAGCCCCTTGCCGTTGGAGGCACAGTCTTGTTCCTTCCTACCCCGGGGTTTGACGACGTTCGATTGATGCCGGGAACCCCTCCTGTCCCTGCAGAACTTATGAAACTGTGGTCTATTGAACATTTGGACGTTGGGTCGGTGACGGGGAACATACCAGCTATGGAGGTCTACGAAGAATCGTGGAGTTCGAGTGGACACGTGCTACCTGTCTTTGACTTATTTGTGCCTTTTGACTCTTCTGGGGCCATGGTGGTACGATCGGACAGAGTTCGCATGAGAAATCGGAGGGGTCAAGGATGATATGGTTGGTCAGGATCTGACTTTGGGGCTTTAGAAGAAGGGGGAACCACTAATTCATTGTTTAGCGGGAGGTCGGGCGATGTTTGACGTCTTCCCTTTGTTGACTTGCTTGATATGTCGCTACTCATTGTTGATTATCCTTTAGGGTTGTACACTTCGGACGGGGGACGGAGGATACCGGGGGTGCATAATAAATTTTCCTCCTCCATCTTTTTCTTTTCGTAACGCTTTATCCTTTTCTTTAATAATTCTTTATTCTTTCTATATTTCGGGTTCTGCTACTGGGCGACAGGCACGCTGCTAGGGGGGTAGGCCGTGGCCATCTGCAGGGGTGCAGGGTGGGGGGTTGGGGGAGGGGTTTTCTTGTTTTTCCTTTCTTTGTTTCTATGGCCTTTTTTCTCTTTGCTTTTTTGGCTTTTCTTTCACTTTTTCTTTTCGTTGGGTTTGGGATCAGTATAATGGGCTAATCTTTGAGTTCTCATTGATTTTCGTAACTTATGCCTCAATTTTTTGCGCATTGTGGATATCAATGGACGGGCGCTTGACTGGTGCACTCAGTGATTGTATGCAGATATATCCCGATTCATTCGATGCGGCCCTGCTGTTTTAACTGTGATAGTTTTAGCTGTGTAGGATTTGCTTAATTGGCCCGTCCATTGTACGACTATATTTTACAGTATGGCACCTGATCCCCCCCTATTTCTTTATTTTATATTGGAGTCTTTTACGTTTTCGATTTCATCCTAATTTAAAAGTAAAATTAAACCTTGTTTATCCGAGATATGATCTGTGTGTGCCGTGATAATGTGTTTCTATCGTGCTGCCGTGCCTTCGGGATGTTCGGCTAAATAGCTGTGTACACTTTTACATAAATAAAGGTTTTCAAAACAAAAAAAAAAAAAGAATAAAAATAAAATCTCAAGTGCAAAATTATACACATCAAAAACCTGTTCAATATTTATTCCAAACAGATATTAGAAACAGTTGAATGCAAGGCAGTTTTTTTAAAATAAAACAAAACTGGAGCAGCCAAGACTGGGTAGAAACATGCATAAGGATTCCAGCTTTCTCTAAGCAGTGTAAAAAATAAACATATTATTTCTGCTTGGCTTTGCAAGCTACTAAAATAGAGCAGAAGAAAGAAAAGCAACATTCCTTTTTCGTTGTTTTTAACAGCTGCATCAGTTATGTTCTGCGACCTGACCTGCCTTTCACTTCGGCAGCTGACTCTTGCAGTAGGGATTGCGACGTCAGAACTCAACTGTACTCAACTCAACTCAACTGTAATAACGCCTAATAGTCAAGTTCTGAAGTCTTTTCTTTATAATCAACGATTGGGTGCATTTATAAATAAATTAAGAACTGATGTTTATACAGGGATTATCCCTTGTATTATAAATAAATAGTCCTATTTTTTAGGCATCTTGGACATTCAAACATACATCTCCAATGTCACAGGTGTTCTTATATAACTGTGGAAACAGTCAAGTAGGCAAAATTAAGTCATGACTTTGGTACGTGTTAGGTGTAATGCAGAATAAAACACGATGAAAGGGGACCCAAAACTCACGTAATGTCATGTTGGATCCACATTTTCCAATGAAGCTGATGCACTGCTTCCTGAATGGAACTATCCCAAGCTGCCAGAGGATCAGATAGTTACTAGGTTCTGACCGCCCTTATACTTTTTCTGTTAAAAAAAAGTGTAACTAGGAATCCTTTACAAGAAGTGTGGACTAAGTAGTTAAGAATGTGGCATAAAACATGAAATCCAAAATCAGTATTTAGAAGCTTCTATGTGTGTTTTCTATTAGTGCTTTCAAACATATCACACAATACTGAAAGTATACAGTTAAGTTAGAGCGATGGTCTTTGCCCATGCTTAGTAACAATTATATTTATTCTATATCAGATGAATAAATAACAATAATATTATACAGTAAGCAATACTATTATTGCTGTGAATAATTAGAACTGAAAATATTTCAATTTGGAAAATACGAGATTCTGAAAAATTCTGAAAACACAATTATGAAGAAAACTTTGCAAAGGTCTGTAGAACGGAACTATTTGAGCTTCTCAAATACTCATGTTTTCCTCTTCTTATCACTTACCTGTGCAATCTCTCTCTTTTTGGTAGTCACTTACCCCCTTTCTTTCTCTGCACATATCTCTTTCTGAGGTTCCTAAATGTTTTAGGTGTCTCAGACTTCATCTACTTCCTCTTCATCACTGTCTTTTCAGTCTCTCCTTCTGCCTGTGCGTCCTTTTGTCTCGTCCACTATACCATCCCCTCTTTCTCTCTCTCAAACTGTCTCTCATTATCACACACACACACACACACACATAAATGCCCCACTTCTATTCACTGTATTTTCTTTACTTTTTGCAAGGTCAGCATTTCAATAGTTGTGTATATTCTTTGCACATTTTCCCATATAAACGTAATGACAAATGGAACCTACGTAACCATTGCTTGCTAAGGGCGTTCTGCAGCGAGGCCAAGGATTGAATGAACATGTAGTTTGAGTATCTTTATGTCCCAATGACAGCCTCTATCAGAAAGTCTTACTGGCTTCGACCTCATCTCCACACCTCTATGAACATCCTTTCATAACCTGAACTCACCCAGACATCTAGAGTCAACTCAGCAAAGCAGCCGTATCTCGGACAACACTTATCCCTGTTCCCTATGTCAAGGAGGCAAGCTGCAGTCTGCACATACCTGCTGGCGCCCAGCAGGTTTTACCCTCGCATAAGGAGTGTTATGTTGCCTAATCCACCCATCTGCAAGTCACATGATTTCACAGCCTGACATGAGTCCACTCCACCCGTGCAGCTGAGACTGAAAAAGGGCAGAGAATAAAAGGATGTTTGGACACATATGGGTGCCAATTCATACCCAACACTAATGTGGCTGAGTGTTTTCATGCACCAGCATTGGGGTCCCTTAGTGGTCGCAAAATCATTGATGGTGAGCCGGACAAGTAGATAGAACAAGGAGATGCAGGTCAACAAAGCTGGTGCTACTCCCCTGCTCCCAGGTCCAGGTGTGGTTTATGGGCATCAATTCAAACAAAATTACAGGGATAATGAGGGGTGAAACCCCAAAACCGGTCCTAGGATGCTTCTTTCCAGTCCAAGGAGGACCTGGCTTGGCAGTTCGAGCTAGACTGTTCCCATTTAGAACAGGGTCAAGACTGATTTTCATATGGCTGGTTCTAAATTGGAATGGCATAGGGAGCAAAAAGAAGATGGGTTTAGGCCCAGATCTCTGTACTGGGGTGAATGTATGACATAGTTTTGCATTCTTTCCATTCATTGTTCTTTTTGCATTTATCACCCCGAGTGGGAAGGGTATTAAGAGACGTGGGTCCCGTTCTCTCCATGCCACTGGAGTCATGCTAGCCTAGCTGATGAGAGGTGAAACCCCGAAACCAGTCCTAGGATGCTTGTTTCCGGTCCAGGGAGGACCTGGCTTAGAAGTTCAGACTGGACTGTTTCAAAATGGAATAGGGTCAAGAATGATGGCTGGGTCTAAACTGGAAAAGCATGGGGATCAAAAAAACGATGGATGTAGGCCCAGATCTATGTACTGGGGTGAATGTATGACATTGTTCAGCATTTTGTCCATCAATTGTTCTTTTTGCATACAATAACAGGCAAGACGCTGGGATGGGGAGCTGAGCTCAGTCTGCCTGTGCACGGTCGCAGCCCTTTACTTTTTATTGATTTTCTGATGCTGTGCACCGCATCAGGATGATGGCGTGAGTGCCAGACATATCATTTGAGAGGCAGTGCACCACATTCCTTTCAAAGTTTTTATTTTGTAAAACAACCTTTGACAACTTAACAACCAAACAATATCCAGGTACAGTCCAAGAGTGATCCTAGGGCTTGGTTTACATAGTTATTAACATAACATAACATAACATAACTAGTCCTGCAGTCTGCGAGTTGGTCTGCTATGGTACATATGCTACAGGACATCCCTCGATTTTGGGATGTCCCTTTCCATGCCTGACCGGGGTCAGTTCTTACCTCTAGTGGAGACAACCTTGGCTTCTCACTTGCCAGACTTCGCCAGGGAGTTTCTCACTGGTACAGGCCAATACTTCATTCTGTTCCTACACCTTTAATGGTTTGGGAATGTTCCCTCACACCACTTATTGAATGCTGACATGTTCTTGGTTATTTGGCTGCTATTATAGCCTGCAGTGACTATGGTGCTGTGCCGGCAGGTAAAAACCAAAGGGTTAATTCCAAGGGCAATTTTCCTTCACTGTGACAGATTTTTTTTAACACAGTTTTTTATTGTTCCTCCACTGTGACTGATATACACCATCACTCGATTTCTGACCAAAATGTTCGACTCCTTCGCTTCCTTGGGGTGGCTGGCTCAGTTGTTGTTTTGCTGTCTCCTTGCTTGAGTGGCAGCGGCATCAAAGTACACTAGTGTCCATGAGCAATCATGAAGCATTTCATTAAGTACTGCTCTACCAAATATGACACCAGCAGGTGATTGACTAGTCTTGCTGTGAGGGGTGTGCTTATAGGCACAGAGGAACGTTGCGATCAACTTCTCAACATCCTTGTGCAGTTCCACTCCAATTCTATTAGGTTTGTTGAGGGTTCTAATGAGTGTTTCCCCTTCCATGTTGGCTTGTAGTTAACGCACAGTGATCTTCTGATGGGTAATAAATAATGAGTTTTCGCCAGGTATTCCTTAAAGTCATTGCCTTGAGAAGGCGGCCGTTGTGTGGTTGCGGTGTCTTTGGCAGCCCAAGTAATGCAAACACTTGATGTAGCTTGGTACTGTTCCATTCAAATGTGGTTCAATCAATCAATCAATCATAATATTTGTATAGCGCACTACTCACCCGGAGGGTCTCAAGGCGCTTGGGGGAGGGGGTCCGCTACGGCTCGAACAGCCAGGTCTTGAGTTGTCTTCTGAAGGCGAGGTGGTCCTGGGTCAGCCGAAGGTGGATGGGGAGGGAGTTCCATGTCTTGGCCGCCAGGTAGGAGAAGGATCTGCCTCCGGCGGTGGCTCTTCGGATGCGTGGTACGGCAGCGAGGGCGAGGCTGGTAGACCATAGCTGGCGGGTGGGCGTGTAGAAGGTCAGGCGGCCGTTGAGGTACTTGGGGCCCAGGTCGTGGAGAGACTTGTGTGCGTGGGTGAGGAGCCTGAACGTGATCCTCTTGTTGACGGGGAGCCAGTGCAGGTCCCTCAGGTGGCCGGAGATGTGGCTGCGTCAGGGGATGTCCAGGATGAGTCGGGCGGAGGCGTTCTGGATGCGTTGGAGTCTTTTCTGTAGCTTGGCTGTGGTTCCGGCGTAGAGGGTGTTTCCGTAGTCCAGTCGGCTGGTGACGAGGGCCTGGGTGACCGTCTTCCTGGTTTCGGTCGGGATCCATCGGAAGATCTTGCGAAGCATGCGGAGGGTGTGAAAGCATGATGAGGAGACGGCGTTGACTTGTCTGGTCATCGAGAGGGAGGAGTCCAGGATGAAGCCCAGGTTGCGTGCGTGGTCTGTTGGCTTGGGAGTGGTGCCCAGGGCTGGAGGCCACCAGGAGTCGTCCCAGGCGGAGGGTGATGGTCCCAGGATGAGTACTTCCGTCTTGTCTGAGTTCAGTTTCAGGCGGCTGTTCTTCATCCATTCGGCGACGTCTTTCATCCCTTCGTGTAGGCTGGTTCTGGCGGTGTCGGGGTCTCTGGTGAGGGAGAGGATCAGCTGGGTGTCGTCGGCGTAGGAGATGATGTTGAGGTTGTGTTGGTGTGCGATGGCTGCAAGGGGTCTCATGTAGATGTTGAAGAGGGTGGGGCTGAGAGATGATCCTTGCGGGACGCCGCAGATGACTTCGGTGGCCTCGGAGCGAAATGGGGGGAGGCGGACTCTCTGTGTTCTTCCGGCGAGGAACGAGATGATCCATTCCAGTGCCTTGTCTTGGATGCCGGTGTTGCTGAGGCGTTGGACTAGGGTGCGGTGGCAGACAGTGTTGAACGCTGCAGAGAGGTCCAGGAGGATGAGTGCCGCTGTTTCCCCGTTGTCGAGCAAGGCTCGGATGTCGTCGGTGGCTGCGATGAGGGCGGTCTCGGTGCTGTGGTTGGCTCTGAACCCGGACTGCGAGGGGTCGAGGGATCCGTTCGTCTCGAGGAAGGCGGCAAGCTGTCTGTTGACGATCTTCTCGATGACTTTGGCAGGAAAAGGGAGGAGCGAGATGGGGCGGAAGTTCTTGAGGTCGGTGGGGTCTGCTGTTGGTTTCTTCAGTAGGGCGCTGAGCTCGGCATGCTTCCAGCTCTCCGGGAAGGTGGCGGTGTTGAAGGAGGTGTTGATGATGTCCCGGAGTTGGGGTGCGATGGTGGAGTCGGCCTTGTTGAAGACGTGGTGGGGGCAAGGGTCGGTTGGAGATCCGGAGTGGATGGTGTTCATCGTGCTGGCTGTGTCTTCGGTGGTCACCGTGGTCCAGGTGCGGAGGGTGGCGGTGGAGTGCGTTGGTTCGACGGTAGGGTGCGTGGATGGTGTGCCGAAACTGTTGTGGATGTCGGCAATCTTGCGGTGGAAGAACGAGGCGAGGGAGTCGCAGAGATCTTGTGAAGGAGTGATGTCGTTGTTGCCGGTGCTGGGGTTGGAGAACTCCTTGACGATGCTGAAGAGTTCCTTGCTGTCGTGGGCGTTGTTGTCCAGTCGCTCCTTCAGTGATTTCTTCTTGGTGGTGCGGATGAGCTGGTGGTGCTTGCGGGTGGCGTGTTTGAGGGCGGTCATGTTGTCAGTGGTCTGGTCGAGGCACCAGGCTTTCTCGAGGGTGCGGCAGGTCTTCTTGGAGTCCTTGAGTTCGTCGGTGAACCAGGGGACCTTCTTGCTTCTGGGTCTGCTGGGAGAGTTCTTTAGTGGTGCGAGGTCGTCGGCGCAGGCGGTCAGCCACTGCGTGAGGTTGCGGGCTGCTTCGTTGGGGTCCATTGTGCTGGCAGGTGGGTTCTGACTGAGGGAGGTGGTGAGCTGGTCGGCGATGATCTTGCTCCAGCTCCTGTGAGGAACCTGTTGCGGGTGGTGGTGGGTTGTGGTTTTTCTGAAGCTGAAGTGGACGCAGCTGTGGTCGGTCCAGTGGAGTCCGGTGGAGTGGTTGAAGGTGATGTGCTTGCTGGATGAGAAGACGGGATCAAGCGTGTGGCCGGCGTAGTGGGTGGGGGTGTTCACCAGTTGCTTGAGTCCGAGGTTGGCGAGGTTGTCCAGCAGGGCGGCGGTATTGCGATCCTTGTTGTTCTCCAGGTGGAAGTTGAGGTCCCCTAGGAGGATGTAGTCAGCGGAGCGGAGGGCATGCGGGCTGATGAAGTCCGTGATGTCTTCGCTGAAATGTGTGCGTGGTCCCAGAGGTCTGTAGATGAGGGTGCCTCTGAGGGTCGTCTTTGGGTCGGTGTGGATCTGGAAGTGGAGGTGCTCGGCGGTGGCGAGGGTGTCGTTGGAGTCGGGCGTGATGCGGATGGTGTTCTTGTGGATGATGGCGATGCCTCCTCCGGTCTGGTTGACGCGGTCTCTCCTGATGATCTTGTACCCATCTGGGATGGCGATGGCGATGTCGGGGGCTGATGTGGCGTTCATCCAGGTTACCGTGAGGAAGGCGACGTCAGGTGATGTTGTGTCGAGGAGGTTCCAGAGTTCCACGGCGTATCTGTGGACGGAGCGGGTGTTGAGCAGGATGCACTTGAGGTTGTTGCTGGAGCTTGGCTTGGCGGGCGCGGTGCAGGTTCGGAGGCAGGTGAACTTGCAGGTTCTGCAGGTGAAGGGTCCGTGAATGCGTTTCGGGGCGGCCCGGCAGCAGGCGAGGTTTCGCTCGGCATTGAGTGCGTTGAGGACATCGGCGTCATAGGTCTGTCGGGTTGTCTTGCGTCGGTGGGGGCCAGGGGTCCTGGCACTGGGCGCGGTCCAGGCGCGGACGGGCGCAGTCGGGCTTACCTTTGGCGCACCTTCGGCGCTCCGTCGGTGCTCCCGCTGTGCGCGTCCGCTGCGCGGTCGGTCAGGGGGCGTCATAAGTAAGGAGCCAGGAGGGAGGAGCAGCTGGGTGGCGGGAGGGGGGCGGCAAATGGGATCACGGGGGGGCAGGGCCGCAGGGAGGCAGCGGCGGGGGCAGGAGCGGCAGCAGTGAGTGGGGCGACCAAGCCCTGTGGAGGGCTGAGCGGTTGTAGCGAGCATGTCAACCACTGTGATCTTGGAGTACTTATCGGTTACCCCAATCATGTGGCACAATCAATGTCTTTTTACCTTCACTGAGGCTTTCCGTGATGATATGCGTGGGTTTGTTGAGAAGACTATGGACTTGGCATTACTGACATCTTGAAACTATCTCTTCCACCATTTCATTCATAGTGGGGAACCACGCTTTGATGAGCCTGGTTTTAATTTTGTTTACACCTTTGTTCCCCCATGAGCAAGTAAGATCTGTTTCCTGATCGTTTATGAAGTCATTATACAATGTCCCCTGAGTACTATTCCCTCCTCTGTGCTGGTCAACTTGTCTTCTGCATGCCACAGAGGAGTGAGCTCGTGTCCACTTTCTAAAGAGTATACATCTCGTACAAAGATCTTCCATTGATTAAACTCGACTGTCGAGCATGCATATTGCAGGGAAGTGTCAGTTTTGGTTGCTTCTGCTATTTTTCCGAGGCTCATAGACGGCGGGCAGCTTATTGACGCGGCCCACATCATTTAATCATTGATCCCCAAGGTTCCTTCACTGTACTGTTTGACCTTTTGTCTGGGTGCCGTGATAGATAGTCCGCTAAGTTTGAGGACTTGGGCTTGTGTCCAAAGAAGAACTAGTACTTTTGAAGTTGCAGTACCCACTTTTCTATCCTTGGTGGTGGATTGGACGCTGCGCCTGCAAACAGCAGAGTAACAGAGTATAAGTTTGTGGAACAGCAGAGTAAAGGTTTGTGGCCTGTAGTAACTCAGAAAGTATATCCATACAGGTAGAGATGGAAATTGGTGCAGCCCCTTTAAATCCCTAATGCTTCCTTTTCAATTTGGGCATATCCCCATATTGATCATTGGCTGGCTGGTGAATGCAATCAGTTGTTGCCCATCATGCCTGCTTACTGAAGCAATACTGCTCCAAGTCAATGGGGCTCACATCTACAACCAATTCAGACTCCTTGGTAGGGTCGAAGCTGGCTATGGTTGTATCCTGCCAGAGGGCTGATTTGATACTCTAGAGTGCCTCTTCCTCTTCTCTTCCCCAGGCCCAGGTGTTTGAGGTTTCGATCAAGTTTCTGAGCGGACCAGTCAGGTTGGTCAAGTTGGAACACGTGCCAACATTTTAGAAAAAGAAAGAGGGAAATTTTTTAAAAATCGTCGGGAGAATGCATTTTTTCCATTGACTTCTATTGAGGCGTGAAGCTCGTCTATTGGAATGTATGGGACATACAAGTGTGCTACTGCAGGCTCTGATAACTGCAATGCAAACATGTTTTTTCCCTACCTGTCAGGAGAACAGGGAAAGTGGAATGGCAGTCAGGAAGAACATGAAATACATTTTGTGCACTGGCCGGCCTCTAGGAGCTGGTTATTGGCAGTTCATTCTCGTCTCCGAATCACACAAGACCAGTCGCTATCATCTGACGCCCGCAGAGGATTCGGGTTTCTACATGCAGGAATCGGGAGGCGGGACACTAGTCTTGAAATCGGTTGTCTCCCATCTGAATCAGGAGGATTGGTATGTATGAGTTGGGGATGAGCATCCTACTGTAGGTTGCTAATTCCAAGTTGCTTTTTACATCCTGAGGCGACTTGGCGGTTTCAGCCTCCTTGATGTCCAGGACTTTAGCGGGTCCATATTGATCACTTCATCTGAGAAAATGTAACCATAAAACTCCCCTTCTCGCTGGTGGGATTTGTTTTTTGCTTTGTTTTGGGTGATCTCCATGTCTGTAATTCTTTGGAGGGCAAATGCCAATCATTATTGATGTTCTCCAGTGGTGGGAACATGGATCCGAATGTCACTGCTGACGATCAAATCAATATATTAGGTGATGATATTTACATACATTATCGTTTGTGTGCTGCATACTTTTATCAGTAAAACTGTATGTGAGTGCAAATGTAATGGTCATTTCAATTGAAGATGTGTTGTCTGTAATGTTAGTGTGCTACCACACCATGTATACTCCACGTTACCCCACTCCACTCTATTCTGCACCACTCAACACCACTGTACTCTACTCTGCACCACTCCACACTGCCCCACTCTACTCTACACCACGTGACTCTACCCAATGCTAACACACTCTACCCCCACACTACTCTACTTTGAACCACTGCACTCTTCACCACTCCACATTACTTCCCTGTATGCGACTCTACTCTATTCCAATGCCCTCTACTCTGCACCACTCCACTGTGCGCCATTGTGCTCTATGCTAATCCTCTCTAAGCCACTGCACTCTACTCTGCACCACTGCACTCTACTCTGCAACAGTCTACTCTACTCTTCTGCACTTGGCGCCACTGCACTCAGCACCACTCCTCTACTCTGCACCACTCTATGCCACTGCACTCTATGCCAATCTACTCTGCACCACTGCACTCTACACCACTATACTCTACACCACTGCACTCTACGTCATTGTACTGTCACTGCACTCTAGGCCACTCTATTCTACTCTGCGCCACTGTGCTCTATGCCACTCTACTCTATGCCACTCTACTCTGTGCCACTGCACTCTACACCCCTTCATTCTACGCCATTCTACCCTGCGCCACTGCACTCTATGCCAAGGCACTCCTCGCTAATCTACTATTCATCACTATACTCTTCCACACTATACTCTGCAACACTGCACTCTCTGCCACTGAACTCTATGCCACTCTACTCTGCTCCACTCTACTCTGCGCCACTCTACTCTATGCCACTCTACTCTACACAATTGCACTCTACGTCACTTTACTCTGCACCACTGTACGGCACTGCACACTACACCAATGCACTCTGTGTCACACTACTCTACGCACTCTACACCACTCTACTCAACAGCACTGCACTCTCTGCCACTGAACTCTATGCTACTCTACTCTGCGTCACTTTACTGTATGCCACTGCACTCTACTCTGTGCCACTCTACGCCACACTGCTGCACTCTTCGCCACTTTAATCTACTGTGCACCACTGCACTCTAGGACACTGCACTCTACGCCACTTCACTCTATGCTTCTCTACTCTACTCTGCACCACTCTACTATGCACCACTGCACTCTTTACCACTGCACTCTACATCACTCAAGTCTAGGCCACTCCACTCTGCACCACTCCACTCTGCACTCTACGCCAACGCACTCTATGTCACTACTCTACACCACTCCACTCTACCCTGCACTATTCCACTCTACACCATTTACTCTACTTTGAAACAATCAACTCTACACCACTGCACTCTATTCCACTCTGCGCTACTCCAATCTATACCTTGTCACTTTACTTTACACCACTCTACTGTATGCCATTGTACTCTACCCTGCACCACTATACTCTACCCTGCACGACACCACTCTACTCTGAAACAATATACTCTATGCCAATGCACTCTCTGCTGCTCTAGTCTAATCTACGCCTCTGCAGTCTACGCTATGCAACTGTACTCTAAACTACTGCACTCTATGCCAATGCACTCTACACTACTTTAATCAAAACCAATGCACCCTACACCACTGCACCTATGCTAACTACTTTGCACCACTGCACTTTACACCACTGTACTCTACAACATTCTACTCTATCTAAACCACTGCACTCTACACCACTGCGCACCATGTCATGACACCATTGCACTTCTCGTCACTGCACACTAAGCCACTCTATTCTACTCTGCACCACTGCACTCTATGTCACTGCTCCCTGCACCACTCTAGTCTTCACCACTCTACCCTGCACTCTACGACACAGCAGTCTACGACTCTGCAATCTATGACCTACCCTCTGACACTCTACTCTGCATGACTGCATTCTATGCCACTGCACTCTATGCCACTGCAATCTACTCTGCACTTCTCAACTCTATGCCACTCTATTGCACTCTACCCCACCACACTGTGTGCCACTTTAATCAATCAATCAATCATATAATTTGTAAAGCGCACTACTCACCCGTGAGGGTCTCAAGGCGCTGGGGGGGGGGGGAATGCTGCTACTGCTAGAAAAGCCAGGTCTTGAGGAGTTTTCTGAAGGTCAGCAGGTCTTGGGTCTGCCGCAGGTGGATGGGGAGGGTGTTCCAGGTCTTGGCGGAGAGGTGGGAGAACGATCTGCCACCGGAGGTCGCTCTTCGGAAGCGGGGGACTGTGGCGAGGGCTAGGTTGGCGGAACGGAGCTGACGGGTGAGGGTGTAGAAGCTGAGTCGTCTGTTGAGGTACGTTGGTACGGTGTTGTGGAGTGCCTTGTTTTAGGAGCTTGAAGGTTATCCTCTTGTTGACCGGGAGCCAGTGCAGGTCTCTCAGGTGGGGTGGGGTGTGATGTGGCTGCGGCGAGGGATGTCGAGGATCAGGCATGCAGAGGCGTTCTGGATGCGTTGGAGCCGTCTCAGGAGTTTGGCTGAGGCTCCTGCGAAGAGGGCGTTTCCGTAGTCCAACCTGCTGCTGACGAGGGCCTGGGTGACCGTTCTTCTTGTTTCAGTGGGGATCCACTTGTAGATCCTGCGGAGCATGCGTTGGGTGTTGAAGCAGGAGTAGGAGACAGCATTGACCAGTTTAGTCATGGAGAGGGTGGAGTCGAGGATGACCCCTAGATTGCGTGCGTGGTCGGTGGGTGTTGGAGCGGTTCCCAGTGCGGTCGGCCACCAGGAGTCGTCCCAGGCCAACGGGGTGGATCCGAGGATGAGGACCTCCGTCTTGTCCGAGTTCAGCTTCAGTCGGCTGTTCCTCATCCATCCAGCGACGGCCTTCATTCCTTCGTGAAGGTTGGTTTTGGCGATGTGGGGGTCCTTGGTGAGGGAGAGGATCAGCTGGGTATCATCGGTGTAGGAGATGATGTTAAGGTCATGCTAACGTGCGACGTGGGCGAACGGTGCCATGTAGACGTTAAACAGAGTTGGGCTGAGGGATGAGTCCTGGGGTATGCCGCAGATGATCTCGGTGGCTTCGGAGCAGAAGGGGGGAAGGCGGACGCTCTGTGTTCTGCCGGAGAGGAAGGAGGTGGTCCAGTCCAGGGACTTCTCTTGGATCCTGGCGTTCTGGAGGCGTGTTCGTAGTGTGTGGTGGCAGACTGTGTCGAAGGCTTACAGGTCCAGGAGGACGAGGGCCGCAGTTTCTCCGTTGTTCAGCAGGGACTTGATGTAATCGGTGGTGGTGATGAGGGCAGTCTCGGCTGTGGTTGCTGCGGAACCCGGACTGGGAAGGGTCCAGGACTTTATGCCACTTTACGCCATTACACTCTATGCCACTCTACTCTACCTTGCAGTACTCCACTCTGCCCTGCACTACTTCACTCTATGCCACTCTACCCCTCTATGCACCACTCCACTCTAACACATTGCACTCTATGCAACTGCAATCTATTCTGCACCTCTCTACTCTCTGCCACTGCAATCTATGCTACTCTACACCACTGCATTCTATGCTAATGCACTCTTCACCACTTTACTCAAAACTAATGCCCTCTAAGCCACTTCACTCCATGCCAATCTACTCTGCACCACTGTATTTTACGACACTTCACTCTGCTACTCTACTCCATTTTATTACTACACTCCACTCTACCACACTCCATTCCATGAAACTCCACTCTATGATTCTCTACTCCATTAAACTCCGGTCCACGCCACTCTACAGCAATCTACTCCACTTTATGCCATTCTATGACGCTACTCCACTCTACGACACTCTACGCAACTTCCTCTATTTAAACGCATGCCACTTTACTCCACTCTATTCTGACACACTACTCCACTTCACTCTATGTCAATCTACTCAGGTCAACGCCACTCTACTCTACAAAACTCTACTCCACTCTACGCAACACTGTCTACACCACTTCACTCTTCTCTACACCACTCCACAACACTCTATGCCACTCCATCGTATGACACTCTACTCAAATCTGACACCGTACTCCACTCTACACCACTTAACTCTATGCCCTTCAACTCTACGACACTCTACCCCCTTCAAGACACTCCACAACACTGCATGCTACTCCATGACATTCCACTTCACTTCACTTGTCTCCACACTACACCACTCAACTGTACGCCACTGTACACCACTCCACTCTATTCCACTTTATGACACTCTCCTTTACCCCACTAACTTTTAGCCAAGCTGAACAGCAGCCACTCTGCTGCACAACGTTGCGAAAATACATTGGCAAAGCCAATAGCTCTTCCATAGGCAAGACCTATTGGCGTTGCCAGTGGTTGTTTTGTTTTAGTTGGCAATTCTGCAACAACTTCCTATGAGCTGCTAAGGGCCTAAAGAAATCTCAAGATAGTGGAAACTCAGTAGGGTGCAGTGCACTGTTTACTTTCACTTCCTGCTGCTACCCTCATGACCTCTGACCCTGGGAGAGATGGACCGCTCGTGCAGTGTCACGGGTAGCAAAGGAGCAGCCATGGGTAGCAGATGGTAACTGTCTATCTTTCATCGACCTCCAGACCTGGAGGCCACGTGGCGCATCTTTTCACCCGACAGGAAACACACCTCCGCTGGATCGGGATTTGTAAAGATCCTTCGCCCGAACCCCGACGAGTAACACCCGATAATGATCTTCGAACAAGCGCGTCTATTAAATGGCAATTATCGGCGCCTGAGTCAGAGCGGAGGCAGCTGCGCAGAGCCACGTGACGCGGCCCTCATGAATATATTAAATGGCTCTGATTAAACCATTACAATGAATACTAAATGACTTCCCGTACGGAGCCCTACGGACCGCAACAGAAAGGAGCTTTCCAAGTACGTCTGTTCTGCCTCTATTCTCTACAATCGCTGTATGGTTGTCAGTCGACACCAATGGACAGACATGGGACAGGCCCAAGTGTCCTATGACACACGTAACGGCATCTCTCTTCATGCAGCGTTTCTTCAGTCACGGATTGTGACGGAATTAGGTTTTGTTGAAATTATGCCGCAGGTGTATTATGCGGTAAATGCGGTAAAAGCCATAATTATGACGATAACGTGCATTGGTAAAGCACAAGTGAATAACATATGTTTACTCAATGGTACTCATGTTATCGACCTCAGATGGATGAAAGGCGGGGTAACTGTGAAATCACAACATTTCAGTGGCCCTATCAACAGTGAAGGAGAGGGGGGATCTGGTACTGCTTGTGGCTGAGGACGATGGGATGGTAGTAGCAGACGCCTATGCTAGTATTTAGTGCTCTATCAAACGATTTTAATGATTAATAATAATAAGGGCCAGTTAAAAAATGCAACTCAGCAGCCAGGATTTTTTTACACGTAATTATGAATTTCCCATATTGATGTCATTCTATTGTCTGAGGCTTAATTTGACAAAAGCAATCTTCCTACCCAAAAACGATCAAAAGTTATTAACATGGCTGCACTCACGAGTGCTGCCTCTGCAAAAGAAAATCAACTGCTCATCTTTCAGGGACTGATTGCTGTATTCCAGGATTTTAAGAGGTGGCAATTTTGCCCAGAAACTGTAAAACATTCCCAATTAATGGACGGGGGCAACAGCTTTTGTCTGCAGCACCGGAAAACATTTAAATACTTAAGTGTATTCAAACAGGGTGGAAAGAACCATACCACCTTTATCATAAAAATACATGTATTTTGTTTGCTGATAACACAAGTCCATGTCTGTATCACAGCACTGTTCTCAAAGATACAGCTATATGAGATGAGTGTCAAACATGCTGTTTCTTGCTAGAACGCGATTTCGCTCTTTCATTTTATGGGGTGCATTATAATCATGGGCCGTTTGCCCCCGCATATAATCCTTTATTGTGATAACATTTGCGTGATTAGATCGTGTACTGTAATAACGTGAAAAGTAAACTGTTAGGGGTATTTCAGTGTAACCGTGAAGAAATCAACATTGCAATTACATGTGGCTAGATGAAAACCTTAATTGTGCATGTGGCTAACGAAATTTTCCGTGATTAGTGTACTTTTGTAATGTATTGATTTAAATGTGCTCAGTAATAGTGTTCACTTATACATGTGCTTTATGAAATTGCATGCCATTTCTTATGTTGGCTGATTTCTGTAGGCCTGAATTGTATTTCTCCCTGGAAGCTCTCGTATTAGATTCGCTAGTGTATTCATGTATATGTGGAAACTGTTCTTTCTCATGTTTCTGTTGCAGGTGGAGAAATTCATCCTTGTTAGTTAGAATAATGTCTTTGTTTTAGGAGTTAGGTTTATGGAGGAGAAGATACATTGAACGGCTATGCTGATAATATGGGACAGTGTTCTTTCTCACCAGAGAGAGCCTGCGAATCAAGGTCATCGAGCCAAGGGCTGGGAGCATCACTCCCGCATGCAAAGTTACCTACAAGGAGGTGCCTTGCATGGATGGGGTGACGCTGAAATGAATCCTGGGAAGCTACCTGAAGTTCTTGAATTGAAGTTAGGGACAGAGTCAGTGGACTTCTGCCTTGTAATGAGAAATAGAGCAACTTAGAACGAGCTCAGTAACTTTATGCTACTTGAAACATTCAACGTGAATGGACTTCTTAGGAAGCCTTCACGAGCTGACACCTTTTTGGAACTTGCATGGAAAATGCTAAGTAGATATGTCACATTAGCGGTAGTGTAGGGATAGACTAAAACCTTTCACCTGTGAACCCCAAATTAAGGGTAATTTGGATGTGGGAGCCATCATATTCTGTATCCTGATTCTGTAGTAGGTTATTCTGTGTATGCTGCACCGACTCAATTTCACTCGCAGATTTGGCTTTGTATTAGTTCCAATGTATTTCTACACCCTCGTGTTGAGGTGTTTCTATGTCCAACTGTTTAGGTCGAGGCTACCGTCGCACTGCAAAGCAGTGCGGGGGCGGAGCCGAAGATTTCATGATTTCAACAGTGTGGGGCTTTAACCCGCCTCTGTCTTCCATTGGCTAGCTTCGTAAATTGAGGCTAGCCATTGGAAGAGATGTGTGTCAATTACTCTTTTCCCCGGCTTGATGCGATCCGTGGGCGTTTCTGTCTCTTCTTTTAAGTCCCGCCCCCCACACCCTCCCTCTCGCCGAGGTCCGCGGCTTGATGCGATCTGTGGGCGTTTCTGTCTCTTTTTTTAAGTCCCGCACCCCACACCCTCCCTCTCGCCGAGGACCGCGCTGAGGAGCGCTTCTTTTAATTTACTTAGACCCGTTTTATTTATTTATTTCGAGGGAGCCCACCCCTCATCTATTGCCGTGTGAAAATCACCGCCGGTCGGCCCGGGACAACCCCCTGACGTCCTTCCCCGGGCCGCGCTGTGATTGGCCAGTGAACGTCAGACGGCTTACTTGATTACATGGAATCCACATTCGTGAGAACAAGGGTTACGCTGCAAGGGGGAAGTGGAAGTCTGCCGGCTTACTTGGATACATTTTGAAAAGGATGTCCTCATCCGTCCAGGTCTGCTCCATTGTGCGCATGCTTGTCTGAGAGAATGTCAGTATTTGACAGTTCTCATCAGGCGTGTACGTCCCTGAGTGCTCGATGCCAGCCGGTGAACCGGCTACAGTGTGTTTTGAGAGGAGAGTGAAAAAACCTGGCAGGGATTCCATGGGTATAGGTGCAGGCAACGGGATGGTCTCTCCACTATTAAACCTTAAATCTTATAGTTAGAATTAATATACATACATAGCTACATGAAATATTCATTTTACACTTAGACTTATTAACATGTACTAGCAATATAAACCACCAAATCACCAATGCATTGTATGAGGAGAATAGAAAACCAGGCAAGGAATCCAGACACCTCGTTAATTTCTCCATATGGAGCTTAATACATTGAAGTTCGAGGGTGAATTAGTGTACTTACATTTGTTTATAAATTAAATGAGTGTCGGCGAGACTGGGGCGGAAAGCACTGGGCAGGACAGGTCTCCCTGCCCTTCAATCGCAGTGCCCGCTGTCGAGGCAGAATGCGGGGCCTCCACACTCACTGCAAGTTCAGTCCTTGTGGTTGTTTGGGTTACCGGGGCCAGTGTGGGAAAGGTGGAAGGAAGCATCGCTGCCTCAGCCCCTCCTGCACCCACCCCGGCCAGCCATGAGCGCACATGTTGGTTTTGAAAAAATTACCGCTGTGACACTTTTCACATATGGAGTTCACTGTGTACGCATGTACACGAGAGTGATTTCAGTACTAACACACCAGAACACATTAAACAAACTGCTCTCTTGTATGAAAAAACTTTGCATATCACAATTGTCACAGTTTTTAAATTCTGCACAATGAGCGCTACAGCCTCCGGCTAGCGCCTTTTGAAGCATATTTACACTTGTTAAAGTAGTCAACGTTTGCGCGTCTGTTAAGTAGGCCGGAGCACCCATGCAGTTTTGAAACATTAAACAATTGTGTGTGTGACTAAGGGGCATGTGAGTGCGACTCTGGGGTCTGTCAGCTTGTGCCATGAGCACCACGGCCGGGTCACGTCCATGAGAGTGAGGGCTGTTGCCCACTACTGTTGATGTGACCTTATGTCCAAAGCTGCCAACTTTGGGGCTCGGGCGTCGGCTCAACATCCAGTGGTTCTGAGGAAATCAATTAATCTCCCTGTTCGCATCCTCCCCACACCTGAAGGACTGGACTTTTAAGAACCAGCGGTGCCAGGGAACAACACCTGAAACCTTCGTAGGATACCTGTTCGGCGCACAAGTGACAGAGACACGGGACACTTCCTTCGGCGTCAAAGATCAGCGTTTATTACTGCAGGGATGCAAAAGTCATGGGAAGTACAACAGAGTGTAGGTTCCAAGAGTCTGCTTCAAATTGCAAATGTGGATCGCTCCTTTTATACACATTTTCAGCATTCAATAACGTAACGAACAAAAGGTTACAACTCAGTTCCCACAATAAACTTAAAAGGGCTTCATTCATGGTGTCGGAAACCCGGAACATAATCATAGTAACATTTGTCGGTTCCCAACTGTAAAAGCACATTATCCTGCTGCTATGCACATTCCACTCTAGTTGTAAAAGGGCGAGAGTAAGAGACAGGAACAGGTGCAAGGAAGTCAGACAACAGCAGAAGAAAGAGTGTGGAGGAAACATCGGAAGCGCAATCCCAGGATCAAAGGATTCGAGCCGAGCGCATGCGAAGCTGAAACAATAGGCCAACGTGGGAAGATTACCCAGCTGCGGAGCCATCTGTCTCTGCCGTGTCATCCCCCAGTCTTGGGAATCACGGGATCATGAGGCGGACATTTGCCTGTTCGCTGACTACGTGAGGGCAAGAAACAAAATGGATGCCGTATCTAAAATGGAACCCGAGGGTTCAAATGAAGAACCTGTAAATAAGACGAACCCTTCTAAGTAGCGTAGCGAAAATGCGTACACCTATTAATCTCGTCATTTACGGTTCATAGATACCACACTCGCTAGCATCGTAACGGTTCCCATTGGTCCTCAGACGCTCCTTTTGCCCTCATGTAGGCAAGCACTAGTCGGAATCATAATCAATGTCGATATTCATCAAATCATTCAAGTGTTGCTGGAACATCATCTTATTCATCAATGTCTCGCCGGTAACAGATGGCCTTCTTATACACATTGTAGCACAAAGGCCACATAAGGCAGGACCACACTGCACACAAAGACAACACGTGAACAGAAACGTCACAACAACCCCTATAATCATCAGAATTTTCCAACCCCAAGTTGACATCAGACCCCAACACCATCCTAGAAGCATCCAATCTCCCTCGTCCACGTGTATGGACTCTGAGATTTTATGCAACTTCGAGATGGCTTGGTAAACCGTTGGAGCGTTATCAGGTATGAAAATGCAGCAGCTCGAATGGATGACCTTACACACACCACCTCTGTCTGCTAGTACTACGTCTAGAACCATACGGTTCTGTAGCGTCATAAGCCTATCCGCTTGAAGCTCTGCTGTCAGATTACCAAGGGCGCTTGCAGTTATGTTAGCAGTTGCTTCCACTACACGAGTTAACTGTCTCAGATTCCTGCTATTGACCATAGGGCCCCAAAACGGTAGGAAACCATTAAAGAAATCTCCTGCTTCTTGACCGGCAGTATCTTCTTTACTAATGACACCTCTCACAACTCTAGTTTTGTGATAATCTGAGGCAACAGTGAAAGTCGGAGGCAAAAGATTCGCGATATAGCAGGTACCCGAGAAGTCATGAGGTAACCACTTATATGCGCGATCATAACATACAAAATAGGTACCCTTGGCAGTCAGAAAGACAGGGGAAGAGAGCATTGGTAAAACGTAAGTATCAACACAAGCACTCTTCCCAAACTGAGCTCTCGGATTGCGACCAAGACCTTGCAGACAGAAATGACCGAGATGAGGTACGATCCAGATTGGAGATGAGCTTTTAAACTGCCTACTATTCACTGATGTACTATACTCGACCTCACTCAGATCCTTATAAGCTCGCACCTCTTCCTCTGGGATAAGTGTTGCGTCAAAAATATCTCTATTTAAATCTGCAATTGCTATCGCCAAAGACTTGTGGTACGGGCCAGGACCAAGGTCTGCAGAGCGAGGCTCTCGATGGGGGTAGGAATCTAGTGCACTGCGGAACATGGTCTGGAATGCTCGAGCTGACCCCTGGGGGCTATAAGGAAGGACAAAATACGGAATGCCCTTATCCATGGTATGTGGCATTAACCCACATACCCAACAATTGGTAGTGTTCATCACCAACTGATGCTGATGTAGAAGTTGAACAAAAGAATTGTTCATAAATTCCGCACGTCTGACCTGTTCATGTTGGGGCAGAAGATGAAAGGAATGTGGAGACATAGTGGAAACAGATTTTAAATCATGAGAAGGAGGAGTAGGTAAAGTAGAAGGCAGCAATGATTGAAAACCAAAATATACTCCACCCACCAGCAGCATAGAAACAGTTAGGAACAACATAAAAACCTGTAACAAAATTTTTTTTTTCCGAAATGTCTTGTGCAATTTGGATCTTTGCGCCACCATTTTCTCAATTTCCAACAGCTTAGAAGACTCCATCTTCTAAAAACCGTCCGTGACGTTCTTGACGCACTTCGTTCTGAGTAGCGATTATCAATCCCCAGGAATTCCCAGAAATCGACAAAAGTAATCGACCTAGTGTCAGATACCTGCTAAACAGGAGGAAGTACCCGCACGGCCTTACGGTTAACCCAGATGAAAAGGTTTTTAGAGTTTTTAGAGTTCATTGAATTCAATATACGCCTCCTAGCTGTAAGGAAAAGGTACACAATATATATATATATATATATATATATATATATATATATATATATATATAAATATATGTAATGTCCACAATTTTTATGGCAAGTTGGTCCTCACACCCACCCCCAAAAGCCTTGTGTAATGTAACCCAATGCTCATTTAAAGCCCTATGATGCCTTTGGGCCAAGTTCGCGCTATATAAAACTGCAAAGTGAAGAAAAAAAAAATTACATTCTTGAAGGTTTGCCAAATACGATGAAACTCTCACATGGGCTCAACAAGTGGGGCAGATAAAAGAACTATTGTAGTCTTCTGCAAAAAGAGTCCACATACAAAACTGTCTAGATTTTTTTTCAGGCGTTCCCGCAGTCCAAGCAGCTCTGCCTCGAAGCAGCCTGGGATGCGTTTCGCCAGGAGGAAGTAGTTGTCTGGGGATTGATTCAATGTCCAGACAGACAAGAGCCCAGTCTGACACCCAAACACCATTCTAGTGCTAATGCCAAACCCTAACTGGGTGCGAAGTGGAATGTTTTCAAACCTTCACCTCCCATTGCGCAGCAGCTGCTCAAAGTTGCATTGTTGCTTCCCTCTTTATTTGTGACTGGCTCACTACATTTCTTCAACATCCATCCCTCATTCAAGTGAATTGCTTCTTCAGCAGAGATAATAGCGCTTCAGAATGATAACAGAAGGAAATGTTGCTAAAACACTTGCGTAATAAGTTCTCTTCATTCGCTATGTGCTGTGATCCTACGCAGGTCCCATGTTATGTGCAGCACCTTATACTCTTCCTACTATTTTTCGATAGCCAATACCAATCTGCTATCAGGGATATGTATTTTTGTGTGGCAAATTATGGGTCAATCACTAAATCTTCCAGTGCCTCTAAAAAATACTTATATAATGTAACTGGTGCTCATGTAAAGTGTTCAGGTCGAGTTCACGCTATATAAATAGAACTGCAAAAAAAAGTATGGTCAAATCGCGATTGTTTCGAAAGCCAAGAGGTCATACTGCTATTCAGCCGCCGCTCTTCACACAGTTTGTTTACGTAGTCATTTACATGCCCAAGGTGCAGGGCTTTCATAAAGTCTGCAGGGCAGGCAGGCGCTTAGATGTTTTCAAAACTGTCACGGTCATGGTTTACAGTGAACAGACAACACAGAACTGGAAATGCGCTAGGCTAACAGGCATGAATGAGGCTGCCTAAAGGCCTGATGGGAAGCGAAGGAATAGAGAGCAATACAATTGCTATAGTGCAAGGGCGTTGTCACAGTCAACTTTTCATGGCTGGTATTATGAGTGACTGGAAGGCTCTGTACCTGCTGGCATTGTAAAGGGGCCATTACTGGTATTAACGAGTGCTGGTCGTCTGCTTGACAGGCAGAGTGCAATGTTGTCTTTATTGCCACAAGTGTGCAAAGATAGCAGAGAGGGCTTAGAGCTGCACTAGCATTGGTGCACAAGGCCAAATTTGCACACAAATGTCACTAGGGCTGATGGTGTGAGGCAGCTTGAAGGACTGTCTGTGCCATGCTGTCTATACAAAGCTACCTGTTGGCTCTCTGCCTAAGGCGATCTCTTTACATTTATCAATATATAACCACAATAGATAGTCCAGTGAAAAGCAAATAAGGAATAAAACGAAGAAACCCTCATTCGGGTGTGTATATTACTCGGTCAGTATGTGGTGTTTGTTTACATAAAGGACGCAAATACCTCAGTCACCCTAGCATGGCACGCTTCATCATAAGGCTGGCTCCTCACTCATACTATGCGCAGGAGTGTGCACTCCGTACGCGTGCACATCTCCTGTCCCTTGAGGCTGGTAGCGCGCGCAGCGCGTGCTTTCAGTTTCCCTCCCCCCGTCAGCTCTACGGAGCCAGCTTGTTATTAAACTTTCAGCGCGAGTTGTTTTTTTCAAAGACCATACACTGTGACTCCCTCGCGAAGCCGTTTTATGGATCTGTCTTTCACACAACGTCCACACTACGTCAAGTGGGTTATTTTTAAAGTGGCCCTGTCATATTAAGTATATTCAGATTTTCATTTAAAAATACTTCTTTTCTCTACAGTGGATATGGCGCTGGAGAAGAGGTCAGAGGCTGCGTGGGTCTCAAAGATTAGAATATGGGCCGGCAAGGATGGCTCCTCGTTGACAGCCGTTGCATTATCTAGTTTATGATTATCCATTTGTACATGGCTCTGTCTGTGTGCACGTGAGTGGCTCTGTCGGTCTGTGTGCGCGTGGGTGTCTCTGTCTGTGTGCGCATGGGTGGCTCTGTCTGTGTGCGCGTGGGTGGCTCTGTCTGTCTGTGTGTGCGTGGGTGTCTCTGTCTGTCTCTGTGCGCGTGGGTGGCTTGTCAGTGTGTGCGTGGGTGGCTCTATCTGTCTATGAGTGCGTGGGTGGCTCTGTCTGTCTGTGTGTGCCTCTGTCTGTCTGTGTGTGCATGGGTGGCTCTGTCTGTGTGTGCGTGGGTGGCTCTGTCTGTGTCTAGGTGGCTCTGTGTGGGTGGCTGTGTGTGTGTGTGGGTGGCTCTATGTGAATGACTGTGTGGGCGGCTCTGTATGTGTGTGTGGGTGCAAATGCAATAGGTCTCGCATTTGCGAGCGATTAAGCTATTGGCATTGTAAATGACAATGTCATTTATTTATGTTTTCAAAACAAAAACATAAATAAAAATAATGTCATGAGCAATGCCAATGGCTCTAACTTTAACAATGCCGAGACCATTGCATTGTAAATGCTTGTTTTGGCTTTGTATTGAACTAACTAAACTAAACTTGGGATCGTGAGTCTGTGATTCTTCGGAGTCATAATTCATTGGAACAGTAATGAGTAATTGGCTAACGATTTTTCTCCCCTCCACACTTTCATGCAGACAAAAAGAGACATCGGCCTGGGGTTCCAGAGTAAATCTAAAATGTGAAACACAGCTCTTTCAGTCTCCTTTTTTCCCACAAAAACACCATCTGGAGTATTATAGCTTAACCCTAGCATAACCATATACGTTTCCCAAGATGAATATATCGCTATGTGATCAGATCATCAGTCTTCACCTATTGAAGCAGTTCCTTTTTTCTTATATATTCTTCAAAGAAGACATACAAGAAATATAGCAATTCTACATTAAGAACCAAATCCAAATTCCCTCGTACCCCTCCGCCCCCAATGCTGCGATACAAGAAGGTGTAGTTTGACTTTGGTGACTGCTTATGTCCATCTGGGGTGTTACTCGCCTCTCCCACCCCACCCCCCTGTGCTGACTCAGACATCTTCAGGACTTTGAGTGAAGGTGGACCCACTGTTTCCCTGTTTTCCCCTCCCACACAGTGTAAGACTTGCAGCTATACAGCCAGGAGGTTGTGTGTCTTCCGTTATATGTTACGACAGCCTGGTTATTGCCTTTGTTTCCAAAATTCTCCAACACCTGTCATGCCAAATTGGCCTGGCTCATCGCTTCCACTGCCTCGCCACTGCCTATTCATCTAAGCTATCAATAGTAGTTGGAAAACTAGTTTTTAATCTCTAGAGTTGATTTCTTCTAAACCTGTCAGGTGCACCCCCAGGACAGTTGTGGCCAATCAGCCTTCAATACAAACCCAATGATGGATTTTATGGGGGCTAACACTTCTTTCAGATAGATAGTCAAGAGTGGACATTCCCACCGTATATTCCAGGAGGAGCACATCCGCGCCAGCATCAATTTGATGTCCCTGAAAACATTCTATGCTTTTTATTTGGCGGCTAGTACCACCTCATCATCAAGTTCACAGATGACTCGGTGTTGGACTATGAGACTTTTCTAGTAAATATCTTTTCAAAAACTTCCTTGCTTAGCTTGCGAGATGACTCTACTGACGTACTTTTGCCACCTATTTTTAGAGTTCCCTAAATCTACCCCATCGTAAGATCGTAAGATGTGAGTATTTCTTTCCCTCGTGTCAGTGGTCTCCTAGCTGTCCCTTTATCAGTGGCATCCCAATGTCTGCTTTGCTGGCATCAGAAAGGATCACTTCCCCCAGGCTGAATCTGTACTGCAGTCTATGAGTGATCGCGTTTGTCATTGATTAAACATATCTGATATCATATCACAATCAGCTTTGTGCCATCACTAAAAGGTTGACGCTACAGTCGCTGGGCTGTACTCCAGGTTATCATGGATGGGTGAAAGGAAAGTGTCTATCTTCAAGATGGCCGCCGAGTAGGAGCTCATGACTAGAGCTCCTGGTTTAAGATCACCAAACAATGCAATGGGGATGCGGAAGTTGCTATCTTCTATTTCAGACTATCTTGTCTCATGTGTCCGGCAGAGTGCTCCTGATTCGTCTACAATGGATGGATTATGGTTGATGTTTCTATGTAACCAAACCAGGCACCTCACTCTCTACCACTTTGTCCAGTGCTTGTCTGACTCTCTCCTAAACCATTCCGCAATGCTCCTAAGTTGGCCACTACAATACTGCACACAGCTTGGAAACCTTAGTCCCTCTCTGTCTCTTGAAGCCTTCATTGGTTTGTTTGATGCTGTCAGGGTTTTCCATGTCACACAAAGTCTAGGAGGTTCTGAAAGTTTTCTAAGACCCTTTCCCTATTCTAATCAGAAGTGCCTGCAACACATAGGGCAGCGTGTGTACAGTAGACATCCTGATTGCTGTGATGCCACCCAACCAGCATACAGACTGGTGTTCTTGATGTTGTTGAGTATGAGTGAGACATTTGCAGCATATATTCCTCCGATATATGAGGTTAGTTTGATACCTAAGTACCTTATTTTCTATGGTGACTTCAAAATGGACCCTTCTGCTTTAATATCTTCATGTTCCCTGCTGTTTAGTTAATCAGGGCTCTCTCTGGCTTCTTGTTGATGGCTTTGTATCTTGAAATCAAACCATATTCTGTAACTTTGAACCGAGGTGGGATGGATGTGTCTGGCTCTCGTACTGAGATCATGTCATCAACAAACAATCTTTTTTTGTGCTCGGTCGCTTCAGAGGTTATGCCATTGAACCCCTTGTGGCGATCTATTCATTTTATTTATTTATTTATTTATTAATATAGTGCCACTAATACCCTATGGCATCTAGGCGCTTGAGATCAAAACCTCTATTAACAGCGGAGAAACTTAAGACCTAAGAAAAGGGAAACTATAAGGTAAATAACCAACTGGCACATGCATCAACGTAGGCTTTTGCAATTCCTAAATAGCGATTTTTAAGGAATCGCTATTTAGGAATCGCAAAAGCCTATGCATGTAGGAATCGCTATAAAAATAGCGATTCCTAAACATTCCTTAATTGCTACTTGCAAATTGCTAGTCGCAATTAAGGAATGCTGTCCCATGGGAATGAATTGGAGATTGCATGACCAATTTGTTAGTACCAGTAGGTACTCGCAAATTGCTCATGCAATTTCAAGGGTGCAAGGGTGTCAAAATGACACCCTGTTGCACCCCCTGAAATTGATCTCTGCACATATGTTGCACACACACATGCCCTAAGGGCATGTGTGTGCGCAACATGAAACTTTGAAAAATGCACAAAAGTGCATTTTTCAAAGTTTTTGCAAAATACCATGAAGTTCAACTTCATGGTAATTTGCTACTCCTATTAGCGAAATTGCTATTTTTTTTATCTTTCATGCATTGCATTTAAGGAATCTCAATTTGGGATTCCATAAATGCAATCGCAATTTAGAGATTAAGAGATTAAATTGCGATACATCCAAAATGCAAAAATACCGGTGGCAAAGGGGCGGATTCTGAGAATCTCCCCGTTTGCGACCAGTATTTGGTTTGATGCATGGGGGCCCCAAGTCTTTAGACCTTTCCTAAAAGAGAGCAGATCTGGTGAGTTGTTGAATTTAATAGGCAGACGGTTCCGCAATCTGGCTGTAATGTTTACAAAGCTTTTGCCACCCCAGGAAAAAAATACATATATATCTGGGCAGAGTCTAACGACACATCTCATCGTGAGATCTGATTGGCTGTCAGCACTTCATCCAAGAAGTGTTGGCAGCCATCTTGAGACCAATGTACATGATAGCGCCTCATTAAAAAGCATTCCAGTTAATAGAAGATTTTAAGCCGTTAGTTACATTTTAAATCATTTGTTGATGGTACCATACTCATTTTAGGAATTGTGGTGTGTTTTAAGGTGATTTTACCATGTGAAAAAGCCTTCTGCTGGGATATCATGAATCATGTTTGAGAGAAAACTAGTTTCTCATGCTTTTCCCACAGAGGTTTGGAAGGTGATCTATAAGCTAAACTGAGAGCATATTTTCTGTAAATTCACATTATCTTTCTCAGTCATGTGAGAATGAAGTCCGACAGTCTCAGTAAAACATGTACATCCAACAAGGGCAGAGATTGTCAGTTGATTCCTTTGTGTTCTACTGCAGCTTCCCAGAGTGTTCTAAAGAACAACTAGAGTACTAACAGCCTTATGACTTATGACAAAAAAGTGGTAACTCTTAAAACATGTAATTTAAGTATGAAACAGTGCGGGAGAAACTCCTTAGTTATAAAAATCTACCTTTGACCGAGACAATAGATGTTGTCAAAAGTATTGAAATATCTCAAAAGAGTTCGAGAGAGTTGGTAAAAAAGAGAGTATAAGGGCAACATTTGAACAGGGTTCAACTAAGTGTGAGAATAGTAAGTCTTACGTTCAGAAGAAGTTAGACTCTAGTAGCAGTGATAAGAAATTGTTTTTTAAGCAAAAGAATATTAGTTTCAGATGTGGGTATTCTCAACATTTTCCGAATGGACGTCCTTGTCCAGCAAAAAGTGCAACATGCAAGAACTGCGGGAGAGTGGGACATTTTGCAAAGGTGTGCCAAGCAAAAAAGAACAAAGTGAATTGTGGTTTTTGATGAGGATATAGGTGAAGAAATGGCGGGCTGATGTTTGGCATGAAGGACATGGTGTTGGTTATACATGATGAGATTGAACAGGAGTGCAGGGACCCATATTCTTTTTTTGTGTGGATGGAAACACTTTGAGATTAATAGTAGATTCTGGGGCTAAAATGACCATAATAAATGAATATTTGTTCATGAGCACTTGGGATAACAACATTTTGTTACCTCCTGATAGATGTTCGGTCACATGTGATGGGAAAATAATTGAGTTGGTTGTATATTTTGAATCTACTCCCCAATTTAAAGAAACAATTATTTTTGGCAATGTGTATGTCACAAAAAAGGGCTTCATATTTTAGAGTGGTATCACCAAGGTCTCTATGGATTGACTTTGAGGCCGGGTAAGGAAATACAGGTGTCATTATTCAAAGAGGGCTGTATGGATACTAGTAATCAATGGATGGTGAAGTTTCCCAAGGTCTTTGATGAAAGTTTAGAAAAGATTAGTGGATTCTGATGTAAGATCAAAGTCTGGGAGGATTCTTTTCCCGTCAAAAATAAACTTAGGATGGTGCTGTTTAGGAGTTGGCCAACATTCTGGAAAACATGTGTATTCAAGGAGTTATTGAACCAATAGAGTCTTCCTTATGGCTTTCACCTTTAGTTATTGCAAGGAAGAAAACTGTGGATCTGAGGGTTTGCATTGACCTGCATGTGCAAGCCATGATGGTCATGAATAAGAAATATGGGTAAGTGTCCCCCTGTGCTAAGAGGAAACTGCTGGTGCGTCAAAATAAACATTTCTGATGGATACTTTTAGCTGCAGATTCCTCGCCTCTGGAACACATCCACGCACCAAACTGGATCTGGAGACTTTTTCCAGCAATGCTTCTGTGCCTCTGAGTTATGGAGAATTTTGGAGACTAACTGAGTTTAGCAGCAAGGACTCCACCACCTTGCCTGACCTCAAGATAGCCACCTTAGTTGGTCTCCCCACGACACCCTACCACTCATGGACAATTGATCTGGCCATCTACCCGATCTTGATTACAGCCCTCACCGGCCCTTCACCCTGCTACCCCTCCAGGACATTTACTCATTGATCTTTCCCTTGACTGTGGAGACCTTGCTATCTGACTGACGCCTGTTGGAGCTATCTGTTAGCTGAAGAGGAGATGGGCTGTGGATTCCCCCTCGGCCATCACCTACCCAGCCGGACCTTGGGCAGACCGTCCTTTTTCTCTATGTCGTATCCCCCTACTACCCCTTCATCCTACCCCTTTTCCCCTCTATGCTCCTTTCCTCTCGTCATATTCGCTCTTTAAATGTTTTTCCATTGAGACCTAGCTATCTGACCGATGCCCGGTGGAGCTACCTAATAGCTGAAGAGGAGATGGGCTGTGGATTCCCCTGTGGCCGTCACCTACCCAGCCGGACCTGGGGCAGACTTTCTCTTCATCTCTCCATCGTATCTTTACTTTACCCCCTTTCCCTACCCCCTTTCCCTTCTTCACTCCATTTTACTTACCCTCTTTTTTGTAATTTGTAACTGATGTCATTTGGCAACTATGTGGAATCCTATGTAAAGCGCTCTGATACCTTCTGGTCTAGCCAGCGCTACATAAAACTCTTTAAAATAAAAAAATAAAAGAAAGAAAGCCCCGTTAATCACACAGCGGGGGCTGAAACATGTAGACCGCCACACATAAGCCAACTAAAAGGTATTTACTCCTTAAATAGTTGCACCATACATATTTTAACCATATCCTGAGCCGCCAACATTGAAAAATAAAGTCAAGGATTCTCAGGGGTATTTTTAACTGTAGAATATCACATCACATCACACTTACGCACCAACACCAGCTCCGCTGTAATCAAGCGTCGTATCACAACCGGGGGGCATTCGGCTGGTAACAATAATACAAGCATGGAACATAACATTCTTTATTTGAGGGCCCTAAGGTGACTCCAGGGGCCATATTACGGAAGTGTCCCGGGGCCCAACGAATGTTAGCGACCACTGTGAGCGCCCATGGGGCACTTTTGTATTACAGAAAGGACAGTGGACGCTTGTGCTCCCCTTTCTGTATTACAGATAGCACTGTTTATATAGTGCCAGCGCTACCACCAGAGGGTGTTACCTCATTTGCATGTTGGCGTGGCCCCATGCAAAAAAGGGAATCCCTTTACTTCTGCACCCGTGCCGTATTATAGACGCATGTGTCAAAAAGAGACATCCTGGCCGGTGTTTATCTTGGCTGTTTATTTAAACAGACTTAGACCATTAAATAATTTAATCAATCTGAAGTATTTCATTTACTTCTATTTGTAATATTTAGGCAAACTTAGACATTGTTAGGACATGTCAATGAAAGAGACTGACTACCTGTGGCAGTAGATGAATTGAAACAATAATTAACATAGACATAAAACAAACATTGTTTACAAAAAACCAATAAACATCTTGTGCATCAACCAGTCAGTTTTAAACATTACAGCGTAATTGTTAGTTTTTGCAACACTATTGACGTTTTTTCCTCCTGGGGTATAATCTAAATAATATTCTTCTATGCAGAGCTAATTGTGTTAAATGTGTTCTCCCTCATAGATATATACACAAATGTGTACCCAGCAGCCTACAGCCTTAAAATACATAAAGCAATAGTGATGTAAAAACCAACAATCAGGCTGTAATGTTTAAAACTGACTGGTTGATGCGCAAGATGTTTATTGGTTATTGTATTCACTTGTTAAACTAGCCGTACTAATCTACATCTTTTACCCAAGCAGTGTTATTTCAAGTCAAAATAGCAAATTAATACTGCAGCAGAATGTGCAGCATTATACCTACCCTTAGTCAACACTGTAGGAAGGAAGGATGGCTAAATTACTGGGAAACGGCCTTAACAACGAGGTCAAAACACTGCAATACATTTACATTGCTGCTTTTACAATGCAAGTTGTTACCACGACTTGCACTGGAGGGCGCTCTAGACTAAGGAATAGTGTGATTTACTATTCCAACACCTTCCCTACTGTACGTAGGCTGGAGTTGGAATAGTAAATCATACTATTCCTAAATCCAGCGCCCTACAGCGCAATCGTTGTAACGACTTGCGTTGTAAAAACAGATGTAATGTACCGCAACCTAAATGATCGCGTTGTAACATCATACATCCGCAGGTAAATCATTTTGTCATTAAATGTTGAATTAGAACACAAAAAGCAATCCTTTAAAACCACACATCCCCAGAATTTAGGTTACTTGTTTCTTGCTATTTTATTTCGCCTCTGTGACTTGTTAAAGCCTAATGCGAAAACAGCTAAAGCAAAATAACACATCGCGCTATCTTATCTTGTGCTGCCATCTAGTGGCAAGTAGTAGAAACGACAGAATTTGTTTAGTAAAAAAACAATAATGCAGGTTTCATTCAATTAAAGAGGAATGAAGGGGGAGAACAAAATAAAATAATAATTGCACACTTCACTATACTTGAGAGTCTCTTCTGCTTCAGGCACCCAGCACCTCAAACACTGCTCAATCCAACCAAGACAGAATGACTATAATTGGCCAAGAACAACAAATAAAATACAGTACAGATCCGGCTCATTGACATGAACCTTGACATATTCGAATCCCACTCTCCTGGATGCCAACCTCATACTCAAGGAACACATTGATAAAAACAAAGAAGGCCAGTTACCAGCTCTCTCTTCCATAGAAAGTCTAATCATTTCTTCCACAAAGCGACTCCAGAACTGCTGTACTCGTTCTCATATACTTGCATCTGGATGGTGGTACTGACCTACTCCATGGTCTCCCAACCTCTACACTGGCCCCCCTTAGGGGCATTCCACAAGGTGTAACACGTTCAACCATGGCTTGAAAAAATATGATGGCATCACCCCTATCCTGATGGAAATCCTTTGGCTCTCCTCGCTAGTCGCATCATCTTCAATTCCAGCTGCATTCTTTAAAAAGCTATCACATAACCAAAATCCCTACTTATCATCTTACAGACAAGCTCATCCTCAATGGTGGATTTTTCCATACCCCCAGCCAGGACACCATCAGGTTTCAGACTAAGAAGTATGAAAAGGTAAAGTAAAGACAGCAGACCTTTTCGATCTGTGCACTATGATCTGGAACAATATCCCTGTATCCATAAGGACCACCCATGCGCTGCTCCAATTTAAGAAACAGTTGATTACTCAGCTCTTTAAAGAACACTATGACCTCAACCCAACATCATCCCCTCTTACTCATTGACTTTATACTTGTCATTGACCTTGTACAGCGATCTGCTGCCCTTTGGCTAAATTTGCTTTATAGAAATGTCATATACATAATACATACAGCAGAGAGTGAGGGCTCGTTGAAAATTCATCAAGACCAGTCATACGGATTCACAAAGAAGACAAATAGAGCAGATAAATACCATGAGGTGGTACCAAAAAAGTGAATAGATTGGAAACCAAGCAAGTGATATGGGGTTACTGTGCTAATAGAGCCAAAGTAAGCACAACCTACAGAGTGTGATTTACACTACTTTCAAATTTGAGTCGTACTTCCACGCAGGAAAATGAAGAGAGGATTTTAATTCATTGCAAAAAACACAGTTGATGGACAGAATGTAGAACAATGTCATACATTCACCCCAGTACAAGGATCTGGGCCTAAATCCATCGTTTTTTTGCACTCCACACCACCCTGGGTTAGACACTGGCTATATGCAAATCAGCTCTGACCCTGTGCCTCATGGGAACAGTCCAGTCCGAACTACCAAGCCATGTCTTTCCCAGACCGGAATCAAGCATCCAAGGACCGGTTTCTGGCTATCAGCCTTCATTCAGCCTGGATAGCTTGACTCCAGTGGTGTGGAGAGCCTGGGACTCACGTCTGAGCATACCCAGCCCACTCGGGGTGAAAATTGCAAAAAACACAGTTGATGGACAGAATGTAGAACAATGTCATACATTCACCCCAGTACAAGGATCTGGGCCTAAATCCATCGTTTTTTGCACTCCACACCACCCTGGGTTAGACACTGGCTATATGCAAATCAGCTCTGACCCTGTGCCTCATGGGAACAGTCCAGTCCGAACTACCAAGCCATGTCTTTCCCATACCGGAATCAAGCATCCAAGGACCGGTTTCTGGCTATCAGCCTTCATTCAGCCTGGATAGCTTGACTCCAGTGGTGTGGAGAGCCTGGGACTCACTTCTGAGCATACCCAGCCCACTCGGGGTGAAAATTGCAAAAAACACAGTTGATGGACAGAATGTAGAACAATATCATACATTCACCCCAGTACAAGGATCTGGGCCTAAATCCATCTTTTTTTGCACTCCACACCACCCTGGGTTAGACACTGGCTATATGCAAATCAGCTCTGACCCTGTGCCTCATGGGAACAGTCCAGTCCGAACTACCAAGCCATGTCTTTCCCAGAACGGAATCAAGCATCCAAGGACCGGTTTCTGGCTATCAGCCTTCATTCAGCCTGGATAGCTTGACTCCAGTGGTGTGGAGAGCCTGGGACTCACGTCTGAGCATACCCAGCCCACTCGGGGTGAAAATTGCAAAAAACACAGTTGATGGACAGAATGTAGAACAATGTCATACATTCACCCCAGTACAAGGATCTGGGCCTAAATCCATCGTTTTATTGCACTCCACACCACCCTGGGTTAGACACTGGCTATATGCAAATCAGCTCTGACCCTGTGCCTCATGGGAACAGTCCAGTCCGAACTACCAAGCCATGTCTTTCCCAGACCGGAATTAAAAATTTGCAAACATTCGTGACAAGAATTTTCAATTCTATTAAGGACACGGAGGCGAGGATTATGCTTACTCGATTTCTTTACTACAAACAGCAGCCAATAGGAATACAGTAAAGAAACGAAAAACTACAACTCCCATGAGCACTTATATAACCATAGAGAGCATAACCATATATAAGGAACCATAGAGGGCAAGACTTCCTCTTTCTTTGGTCAGTAAATAAATAAGTCAATGGAAAAAAAAGTCAATTCATGTGGAACCGCAGAACAGCCTGGAGAAAACATCCGTAGGCAGCAGGAGAAGGAGCTTCCAACGACAATCCAGAGGAAAACAAGGAACAGGATACTGGAAAAAGCAGAATTCCACAGGTCCAGAAGTCGAAAGACCGGGACCGATGCAGGAGAACACCACTGAAGCTCACTTCTGGTCAGAACCTAAAAGAAAAACCAGAGCCGTAATGCACTTTCCCAGTACCAGAAGGCAAATACAAAAAGGGTAGGGAAATAGTGCAAGAAAACATGTCATAAAAGTATAACGATGAGAAAATACATGATACATGCAGTAAAGCACATTTGGGTAGGATAATCCTTGCCTCCGTGTCCTTAATAGAATTGAAAATTCTTGTCACGAATGTTTGCAAATTTTTAATTCTATGGCAGGACAGGAGGCTCAGATTATGCTTGTTCAAAGCTGGTTCACCACCACAGAAGCAATATCCACAACAGGTTTGAAATAGAAGGTTTTAAACACAGTATCAGAAGACCAATCTGCGGCCTTCATAATGTCCAACAAACTCACACCAACAGTAAAAGCCTTAGAGGCCATGGCACCCCGAGTGGAATGCGCTCCGAAAATGGAGACATCAATACCAGCCTCAGACATGAGCCAACGTACCCAACGGGCCAGGGTAGCTGGCGTGACAGGGCGAAAGGGTTTTTGCAAAGCAATCAACAACTGTCCAGACAAATCCTGTCAAAAAGGAGCAGTACTTACCTCATAATCCTTGACGCATTGTACTACACATAATTGTGGATTCTGAAGAAAGGCCGGATAAGAAACCGACGACATATTAGTTTTGGTGCGTCGGGAAATTGTAAAAGTGACTCCTTCCGGAGAAAATGAACGCCCTGCGAGGTCTAATGCACGGACATCCGAAATGCGTTTACAAGACACTAAACAAAGAAGCATAGTCAACTTCGCCGAAAGTTGCTTGCGAGACAAGGAAGAATTGGGAGGCCAAGCCTCCAAAAAACGTAAGACAACGGAGACATCCCAAAGTGCCACATACTTCGGACAAGGCGGTTTAAGTAGCCGAATACCACGAAGCAATTTAGAAACCATTGGATGTTCTCCAATAGGTTTCCCGTCAACAAAAGCATGGCCCGCAGATATAGCGGAGCGAAAAGAATTGACCGTCCGGTAGGCAGAACCAGAAGAAGCGATGGAAGCAAGAAAATTAGCCACTAAAGTAACGTCCGCTGAAGCGGGATCCAAGTGTCGTTCAGAACACCAACCACACCATCGCCGCCAAGCTGATGCATAACGCTTGCGCGTGTGTGGGGCCCAAGCCTCAGCGATAAATCGCGAAGCGTCTCCAGATAAGCCAGGGATTTGCCAGCGTTCCCCGAAAGGCGCCACGCAACCAGTCGGAGCTGACTGGACAATACCAGAGGATGCGGACGGAGTAGAGGGTCCAACAACAAGTTCCACTTCTGTGGAAGCAGGAACGGCGTCGAACAACTCATCTCCAGAAGATCCGGAAACCATGCTTGAGCCCTCCAAAGAGGAGCAATGAGAACCAGTTCCGACTGGAAGTGTTTTGCTCGTGCCAGGAGTCGCGGATTCATCGCGAACGGGGGAAACGCATAGCAAAGATGAGGGGGCCAAGTTTGCAGAAAGGCATCTGTGGCCAGAGCCTCCGGATCCGGACGCCAGCTGTAAAACCTGGGCAACTGGGCATTGAGGTGAGATGCAAACAGATCGATCCAAGGCCGACCCCAAAGGCGAGACAGGTTCCGAAAAACCCGGGGGTGAAGTCGCCAATCGCTGAAGTCCAGCAGATGGCGAGAGTTCCAATCGGCCACCTGGTTCTGGCGACCTGGAAGATACTCTGCAATAAGAGTGATCTTCTTCTGAAGGCAAAAGTGCCAGAAGTCCTTCGCAATCTCGGCCAAAAGCTTCGATCTCGTACCCCCCAGTTTGTTCACATACCTCACCGCAGAAATGTTGTCCATGCGGAGCAGTATGCAACAACTGGTAGCCTGAGGAGCAAGGCTGCGGATCGCAAACGATCCCGCCAGGAGCTCCAGACAATTGATGTGAAGACTCAGTTCGTCTTGCGACCAACGGCCGCCCGTCGTTACATCCCCGCACCGGGCTCCCCAGCCCCAAAGACTCGCATCCGATTCCAGCACCATATCCGGAGAGGAGCCGAACAAGGCTTTCCCGTTCCATGCCTCCATGTGGTTGAGCCACCACATCATCTCCGACCTTGCTTCCGGTGACAGTGGAACCAGATCGGAATAGCGAAGACCCTTCTGCAAATGTCTGATTTTGAGTCGTTGCAGGGCCCGATAATGCAAGGGACCCGGAAAGATCGCTTGAATGGATGAGGCCAACAGCCCGACAATCTGAGCGATCGATCGTAAGGACACACTCTGTGTGGACAACAGTAACTTCAACTCCCTCTTGATAGACCTGATTTTCTGGGAGGGTAAGAGCAGTTGGCAAGCTACTGAATCGACTAGGAAACCCAGGAATACGATCGACTGAGTGGGATGTAAATGAGATTTTTGAGGATTCACTAGAAACCCTAGAGACTGCAACAGGTCGTCCATGCCAAATGGGACTGCAGAAGTACAGGACACTGAGCCATCAACAAAATGTCGTCCAGATACACTATCAGACGCACCCCGCGTGCCCTCAGCGATTCCATGACCGGTCGGAGGAGCTTCGCGAAGCACCACGGAGCGGACGAGAGACCGAGCGGGAGAACCGTGTACTCGAACCACGTCTCCGACCATTGGAATTGAAGGAAACGGCGATGAGGCGGAAAGATGGGAATGGACAAGTAAGCGTCCTTCAAATCCAGACGAACCATCCAGTCGCCCTTGCGAAGGAGATCCCTGAGAAGATGGATGCCCTCCATCTTGAAGTGGCGATAAACCACTCCGTTGTTGAACTCCTTTAGATTGAGCACTAGGCGAGAACCTCCCCCCTTCTTCTCCACCAGGAACACATTGCTGACGAACCCCTGAGGATGCCGGGACGTCCGAACAATGGCTCCCTTGTCCAGAAGGGACTCGATTTCCTCCGAGATGACGGCTTGATCTCGTTGGATAAAAACAAGGGGAGAAGGGGCGAGAGTTTGAATGGGAGGATGATAAAACTCGATGCGGTAACCTTGAACTGTCTGTAACACCCAAGCATCGCTGGAGATTGTACGCCAATTGGGGAGGAAATATTGCACTCTGCCCCCCAGAACAACAGAATCGTAAGGAACTAGGCTCACCTGAGTTTGCGAAATCTTGTCGTCCACCTTGCTGTCCGCCATAACCGCCTTTAGAGGCCTGCCCACGGCCTTTGCAGGAGGGGTAGAACTTGGATTTGGAACCGGAATAGGCGGACTGCTGACCTCCACCCTGCTGGGACTGATTGCCACGTTGTTGGCCAGAACCACGGCCGAACGAACGTCCCTGTGAACGTCCGGCCCTGCCAAAAACCGGGCGGAACGCCCTGCGTAGCTGAGATTGTGCCTTGTCCAGGCCACTAAACGTTGAAACAAACTTCGTAAGTTCCTTGAGGAACGGCTGGCCGAACAAAAGACCCTGAGCCAGGGGACCCGATTCCGAAGAGGCTAATTCAGTCAA